>NW_028126262.1:0-733000 GCF_965194825.1 Balaenoptera physalus | reverse complement strand
TGAGCAAGGAGTAGGTCTTGTCTATTACATATTGGGTTTATGGAACGGTATGTGAGCTAATTTGAAACCCTTGTTTTATGCATCACCCCACCTCACCTTTCCCGTTAAGCAGCCATAGTGTGTTTTCTAAACGTGTGACTCTGTTCTGTTTTGTAATTCAGTTCAAGTGTAGCGGTTTTTACATTCCCTCTATAAGTGATAGCTTATGATAAGTGTCTTTTTCTGTGTGACTTATTTCACTTAGAATAGTCGTACCTAAATCCACTCATCATGCTGCTGCTACCTTTATGACATTGTTTTCATGGCTGAGTGATATTCCATTGTATATCAGGACCACAACTTCTTTATCCATTTTTCTCTTTCCTGGGATATTTAAGGTGTCATGAAGTGCAGGTTCTTGTCAAGAAAGCAGCCTTAAACTTTGGGGTCCCTGGGTATTTCTGATTTTTAGTTTTCGCAATTTATTCGCCCATGAGTGGAAGTGCCCTATGCTCCCTAAGCCGTGTATTTTAGATATTTCAGGACACACCGTACACTTCTCCAGAGTGGCTGTGGGCAATTTACATCCCGCCCATCAGCGTAGCAAGGCTCCCATTTCTCCATGGCCTGTCCTGCATTTCTGGTTTTGACACTTTTTTCAGCGTAGCCCTTTTGACCGATGGGTAGCGAGACTTCTTTGTAGCGCTGATTTGCCTTTCCAGGTTGCTTGTTTGGCCAAAAAGGGCGTATGCGTTTTTTGCTGAATATATTCAGGAAAAAACGCATACGCCCTTTTTAGCCAAGGGCATCATTGTCGACGTTTTGCCGCTTTTCACGTGCTTTTAAGTCGATTCGACTCTACATCCTGAAATCTGTTTCCTGCAATTCTGCCTTGCTTTCAAATCCTCTTCATTGCTTTCTCTCAATATATTTGTGGACGAGAGTTATCATTTATAACTCAGCAGGTTTGAGAATTGCAGTGCCCCTGAGCTCCATTTTTCAACTCGCTTTTTTGGGAGCCGGCCGCAAAAGTGCATGATTGCCTCAGGCCCTATTCTGGTTTCGGGGTGGCAGGCTGAGCCTGTGGTTAATTCTTCTTCCTGATGGGAAAATAGGGTGACCTGTGCCTGTCCCAACACCTCGATCAAGTCTCTCATTGGTTGCCCCTCTTCCCGTTCATCCTCAGGACAAATTGCAACCTGTACGGAACAGGAGGTTAAAGGTGCTGATTCTCCAAGTAGGGAGATTGCTAGTAAAGTAGCTTAAATAGTGAACCTGAGCACAAGGAGATGAGAAATGAGGTACGTTTTAGAAACCTTTCCTGATCACACGGTGTACCACCTTCTGGGTTTCTCATGCATGTTTTCGATGTAGAAGATGCCCTTGAACCTGGAGATTTGGGACCTATGGGATGGGTACCACGCAGTATTACTTTAAAGGGTCTGCGTTTGCTCCCCCAACTTCACCAAAACTCTCAGCCCCGAGAGTGTCCACCCTTATGTCTCATCCAGCTGTGGGTCTAGATATGGTCAATCTAGGTTGCATCACAGCCCATGAACGAATTTTGTAAGAATTTCTCTCTCTTTCACCGTCTTTGTTTCATTGGTTTTTAAAAGTAATTTATTTTTATAATGGGGTTTAGCTGCTTTTCACGGCTGTGTTTATGCGGCTTTACACCCACTTGACTCAATTCCAGAGAGAAATCAATACATAGGTTTTAAAATTCCTACTACTCAGATATATTCTTGTGCGGTGAATAGGGGTTGTTGAGTCCAGTTCACTGAGCAAGGAGTAGGTCTTGTCTATTACATATTGGGTTTATGGAACGGTATGTGAGCTAATTTGAAACCCTTGTTTTATGCATCAACCCACCTCACCTTTCCCGTTAAGCAGCCATAGTGTGTTTTATAAACGTGTGACTCTGTTCTGTTTTGTAATTCAGTTCAAGTGTAGCGGTTTTTACATTCCCTCTATAAGTGATAGCTTATGATAAGTGTCTTTTCTGTGTGACTTATTTCACTTAGAATCGTCGTACCTAAATCCACTCATCATGCTGCTACTAGCCTTATGACATTGATTTCATGGCTGAGTGATATTCCATTGTACATACGGACCACCACTTCTTTATCCATTTTTCTCTTTCCTGGGATATGTAAGGTGGAATGAAGTGGAGGTCCTTGTCAAGAGAGCAGCACTAAACTTTTGGGTGCTTGTGTCTTGCTGGTTTTTAATTTTCCCAAATTATACCCCCAGGAGTGGAAGTGCCCTATGCTCTCTAAGCTGTGTTTTTTAGATGTTTCAGGACACACTGTACCCTTCTGCAGAGTGGCGGTTGGCAATTTACATCCCGCCCATCAGTGTAGCAAGGCTCCCATTTCTCCATGGCCTGTCCTGCATTTCTGGTTTTGACACTTTTTTCAGCATGGCCCTTTTGACCGATGGGAAGCGAGACTTCTTTGTAGCGCTGATTTGCCTTTCCAGGTTGCTTGGTTGGCCAAAAAGGGCATATGCGTTTTTTCCTGAATATATTCAGGAAAAAACGCATGCGCCCTTTTTGGCCAAGGGCATCATTGTCAACGTTTTGCCGCTTTTCATGTGCTTTAAAGGCGATTCGAATCTACCTCCTGAAATCTGTTTCCTGCAATTCTGCCTTGATTTCAATTCCTCGTCTTTGCCTTCCCTCAATGTATTTGTGGACGACAGTTGTCATTTATAACTGTGCAGGTTTGTGAATTGCAGTGCCCTGAAGCTCCATTTTACAACTCGTTTTTTTGGGAGCTGGCCGCAAAAGCGCAGGATGGCTTCAGGCCCTGTTCTGGTTCCGGGGGGCTGGCTGAGCCTGTGGTTAATTCTTCTTCCTGATGGGAAAATAGAGTGACCTGTGCCTGTCCCAACACCAAGACCTAGTCTCTCATTGGTTCCCCGTCTTCCCGTTCATCCTCAGGACACATTGCAACGTGTACGGAACAGGAGGTTAAAGGTGCTGATACTCCAACTAGGGAGATTGCTAGTAAAGTGGCTGGAATGGCGAACCCGAGCACAAGGAGATGAGAAATGAGGTGCGTTTTAGAAACCTTTCCCCATCACACGGTGTACCATCTTCTGGGTTTCTCATGCATGTTTTCGATGTAGGGAGACGCCCTTGAACCTGGAGATTTGGGACCCATGGGATGGGTAACACGCACTATTACTTTAAAGGGTCTGCGTTTGCTCACCCAACCTCACCAAACCTCTCAGCCCCAAGAGTGTCCACCCTTATGTCTCATCCAGCTGTGGGTCTAGATATGGTCAATCGAGGTTGCATCACAGCCCCTGAACGGATTGTGTAAGAATTTCTCTATCTTTCACTGACTTTGTTTCATGGGTTTTTAAAAGAAATTTATTTTTATAATGGGGTTTAGCTGATTTTCACTGCTGTCTTTATGCCGCTTTACACCTACTTGACACACTAACAGAGAGATATCAATACGTAGTTTTTAAGATTATTACTAGTCAAATATATTCTTGTGCGGTGAATAGGGCGTGTTGAGTCCAGTTGTCTGAGCAAGGTGTAGGTCTTGTCTATTACATATTGGGTTTATGGAACGGTATCTCAGCTAATTTGAAACCCTTGTTTTATGTATCACTCCACCTCACCTTTCCCGTTAAGCAGCCATAGTGTGTTTTCTGCATGTGTGACTCTGTTCTGTTTTGTAATTCAGTTCAAGTGTAACGGTTTTTACAATCAATCTATAAGTGATACCTTATGAGAAATGTCCTTTTCTGTGTGACTTATTTCACTTAGAATCGTCCTACCTAAATCCACTCATCATGCTGCTACTAGCTTCATGACATTGATTTCATGGCTGAGTGATATTCCATTATACATAAGGACCACCACTTCTTTATCCATTTTTCTCTTTCCTGGGATATTTAAGGTGGAATGAAGTGGAGGTCCTTGGCAACAGAGCAGCCCTAAACTTTGGGGTGCTTGTGTCTTGCTGATTTTTAATTTTCCCAATTTATACCCCCATGCGTGGAAGTGCCCTATGCTCTCTAAGCTCTGTTTTTTAGATGTTTCAGGACACACCGTACCCTTCCCCACAGTGGCTGTTGGCAATTTATATCCCACCCATCAGTGTAGAAAGGGTTCCATTTCTCCATGGCCTGTCCTGCATTTCTGGTTTTGACACTTTTTTGAGAATGGCCCTTTTGACCGTTGGGAAGCGAGACTTCTTTGTAGCGCTGATTTGCCTTTCCAGGTTGCTTGGTTGGCCAAAAAGGGCGTATGCGTTTTTTCCTGAATATATTCAGGAAAAAACGCATACGCCCTTTTTGGCCAAGGGCATCATTGTCAACGTTTTGCCGCTTTTCATGTGCTTTAAAGGCGATTCGAATCTACCTCCTGAAATCTGTTTCCTGCAATTCTGCCTTGATTTCAAATCCTCTTCTTTCCCTTCCCTCAACATATTTGTGGACGATCGTTATCATTTATAACTCTGCAGGTTTGTGAAATGCAGTGCCCTGAAACTCCATTTTACAACTCTCTTTTTCGGGAGCTGGCCGCCAAAGCACAGGACGGCTTCAGGCCCTTTTCTGGTTCCGGGGGCAGGCTGAGCCTGTGGTTAATTCTTCTTCCTGATGGGAAAATAGAGTGACCTGTGCCTGTCCCAACACCAAGAGCTAGTCTCTCTTTGGTTCCCCGTCTTCCCGTTCATCCTCAGGACAAATTGCAACCTGTACCGAACAGGAGGTTAAAGGTGCTGATACTCCAAGTAAGGAGATTGCTAGTAAAGTGGATGGAATGGTGAACCCGCACACAAGGAGATGAGAAATGAGGTGCGTTTTAGAAACCTTTCCCCATCACATGGTGTACCATCTTCTGGGTTTCTCATGCATGTTTTCGATGTAGGAAGATGCCCTTGAACCTGGAGATTTGGGACCCATGGGATGGGTACCACTCACTATTACTTTAAAGGGTCTGCGTTTGCTCACCCAACCTCACCAAACCACTCAGCCCCAAGAGTGTCCACCCTTATGTCTCATCCAGCTGTGGGTCTAGATATGGTCAATCCAGGTTGCATCACAGCCCCTGAACGGATTGTGTAAGAATTTCTCTCTCTTTCACTATCTTTGTTTCATGGGTTTTTAAAAGTAATTTATTTTTATAATGGGGTTTAGCTGATTTTCTCTGCTGTCTTTATGCCGCTTTACACCCACTTGACACACTAACAGAGAGATATCAATACATAGGTTTTAAGATTATTACTAGTCAAATATATTCTTGTGCGGTGAATAGGGCGTGTTGAGTCCAGTTCTCTGAGCAAGGAGTCGGTCTTGTCTGTTACATATTGGGTTTATGGAACGGTATCAGAGCTAATTTGAAACCCTTGTTTTATGTATCACCCCACCTCACCTTTCCCGTTAAGCAGCCATAGTGTGTTTTCTGCAAGTGTGACTCTGTTCTGTTTTGTAATTCAGTTCAAGTGTAACGGTTTTTACAGTCCCTCGATAAGTGATACCTTATGAGAAATGTCCTTTTCTGTGTGACTTATTTCACTTAGAATCGTCGTACCTAAATCCACTCATCATGCTGCTACTAGCTTCATGACATTGATTTCATGGCTGAGTGATATTCCATTGTACATAAGGACCACAACTTCTTTATCCATTTTTCGCTTTTTTTGGGATATTTAAGGTGAAATGAAGTGGAGGTCCTTGGCAACAGAGCAGCCCTTAACGTTGGGGTGCTTGTGTCTTGCTGATTTTTAATTTTCCCAATTTATACCCCCATGCGTGGAAGTGCCCTATGCTCACTAAGCTGTGTTTTTTAGATGTTTCAGGACACACCGTACCCTTCTCCAGAGTGGCTCTTGGCAATTTACATCCCGCCCATCAGTGTAGCAAGGCTCCCATTTCTCCATGGCCTGTCCTGCATTTCTGGTTTTGACACTTTTTTCAGCATGGCGCTTTTGACCGATGGGAAGCGAGACTTCTTTGTAGCGCTGATTTGCCTTTCCAGGTTGCTTGGTTGGCCAAAAAGGGCGTATGCGTTTTTTCCTGAATATATTCAGGAAAAAACGCATACGCCCTTTTTGGCCAAGGGCATCATTGTCAACGTTTTGCCGCTTTTCATGTGCTTTAAAGGCGATTCGAATCTACCTCCTGAAATCTGTTTCCTGCAATTCAGCCTTGATTTCAAATCCTCTTATTTGCCTTCCCTCAATATATTTGTGGACAAGAGTTATGATTTATAACTCTGCAGGTTTGTGAAATGCAGTGCCCTCAAACTCCATTTTACAAGTCGCTTTTTTGGGAGCTGGCCGCAAAAGCGCAGGATGGCTTCAGGCCCTATTCTGGTTCAGGGGGGAAGGCTGAGCCTGTGGTTAATTCTTCTTCCTGATGGGAAAATAGAGTGACCTGTGCCTGTCCCAACACCAACAGCTAGACTCTCATTGGTTCCCCGTCTTCCCGTTCATCCTCAGGACTAATTGCAACCTGTACCGAACAGGAGGTTAAAGGTGCTGATACTCCAAGTAAGGAAATTGTTAGTAAAGTGGCTGGAATGGCGAACCCGAGCACAAGGAGATGAGAAATGAGGCGCGTTTTAGAAACCTTTCCCCATCACATGGTGTACCATCTTCTGGGTTTCTCACGCATGTTTTCGATGTAGGAAGATGCCCTTGAACCTGGAGATTTGGGACCCATGGGATGAGTACCACTCACTATTACTTTAAAGGGTCTACATTTGCTCACCCAACCTCACCAAACCTCTCAGCCCCAAGAGTCTCCACCCTTATGTCTCATCCATCTGTGGGTCTAGATATGGTCAATCCAGGTTGCATCACAGCCCTTGAACGGATTGTGTAAGAATTTCTCTATCTTTCACTGACTTTGTTTTATGTGTTTTTAAAAGTAATTTATTTTTATAATGGGGTTTAGCTGATTTTCACTGCTGTCTCTATGCCGCTTTACACACACTTGACACACTAACAGAGAGATATCAATACATAGGTTTTAACATTATTACTAGTCAAATATATTCTTGTGCGGTGAATAGGGCGTGTTGAGTCCAGTTCTCTGAGCAAGGAGTTAGACTTGTCTGTTACATATTGGGTTTATGGAATGGTATCTGAGCTAATTTAAAATCCTTGTTTTATGTATCACCCCACCTCACCTTTCCCGTTAAGCAGCCATAGTGTGTTTTCTGCATGTGTGACTCTTTTCTCTTTTGTAATTCAGTTAAAGTGTAACGGTTTTTACATTCCCACTATAAGTGATACCTTATGAGAAGTGTCCTTTTCTGTGTGACTTATTTCACTTAGAATCGTCGTACCTAAATCCACTCATCATGCTGCTACTAGCCTTATGACATTGATTTCATGGCTGAGTGATATTCCATTGTACATAAGGACCACCATTTCTTTATCCATTTTTCTCTTTCCTGGGATATTTAAGGTGGAATGAAGTGGAGGTCCTTGTCAAGAGAGCAGCCCTAAACTTTGGGGTGCTTGTGTCTTGCTGGTTTTTAATTTTCCCAAATTATACCCCCAGGAGTGGAAGTGCCCTATGCTCTCTAAGCTGTGTTTTTTAGATGTTTCAGGACACACTGTACCCTTCTGCAGAGTGGCTGTTGGCAATTTACATCCCGCCCATCAGTGTAGCAAGGCTCCCATTTCTCCATGGCCTGTCCTGCATTTCTGGTTTTGACACTTTTTTCAGCATGGCCCTTTTGACCGATGGGAAGTGAGACTTCTTTGTAGTTCTGATTTGCCTTTCTAGGTTGCTTGGTTGGCCAAAAAGGGCGTATGCGTTTTTTCCTGAATATATTCAGGAAAAAACGCATACGCACTTTTAGTCCAAGGGCATCACTGTCAACGTTTTGCCGCTTTTCATGTGCTTTAAAGGCGATTCGAATCTACCTCCTGAAATCTGTTTCCTGCAATTCAGCCTTGATTTCAATTCCTCTTCTTTGCCTTCCCTCAATATATTTGTGGACAAGAGTTATGATTTATAACTCTGCAGGTTTGTGAAATGCAGTGCCCTCAAACTCCATTTTACAAGTCTCTTTTTTGGGAGCTGGCCGCAAAAGCGCCGGATGGCTTCAGGCCCTATTCTGGTTCCGGGGGGCAGGCTGAGCCTGTGGTTAATTCTTCTTCCTGATGGAAAAATAGAGTGAACTGTGCCTGTCCCAACACCAACAGCTAGACTCTCATTGGTTCCCCGTCTTCCCGTTCATCCTCAGGACAAATTGCAACCTGTACCGAACAGGAGGTTAAAGGTGCTGATACTACAAGTAGGGAAACTGTTAGTGAAGTGGATGGAATAGCGAACCCAAGCACAAGGAGATGAGAAATGAGGAGCGTTTTAGAAACCTTTCCCCATCACATGGTGTACCATCTTCTGGGTTTCTCACGCATATTTTCGATATAGGAAGATGCCCTTGAACCTGGAGATTTGGGACCCATGGGATGGGTACCACTCACTATTACTTTAAAGGGTCTACGTTTGCTCACCCAACCTCACCGAACCTCTCAGCCCCAAGAGTGTCCACCCTTATGTCTCATCCATCTGTGGGTCTAGATATGGTCAATCCAGGTTGCATCACAGCCCCTGAACGGATTGTGTAAGAATTTCTCTATCTTTCACTGACATTGTTTTATGTGTTTTTAAAAGTAATTTATTTTTATAATGGGGTTTAGCTGATTTTCACTGTTGTCTTTATGCCGCTTTACACCCACTTGACACACTAACAGAGAGATATCAATACATAGGTTTTAACATTATTACTAGTCAAATATATTCTTGTGCGGTGAATAGGGCGTGTTGAGTCCAGTTCTCTGAGCAAGGAGTTAGACTTGTCTGTTACATATTGGGTTTATGGAACGGTATCTGAGCTAATTTAAAACCCTTGTTTTATGAATCACCACACCTCACCTTTCCCGTTAAGCAGCCATAGTGTGTTTTCTGCATGTGTGACTCTGTTCTGTTTTGTAATTCAGTTAAAGTGTAACGGTTTTTGCATTCCCACTATAAGTGATACCTTATGAGAAGTGTCATTTTCTGTGTGACTTATTACACTTAGAATCGTCGTACCTAAATCCACTCATCATGCTGCTACTAGCCTTATGACATTGATTTCATGGCTGAGTGAAATTCCATTGTACATAAGGACCACCACTTCTTTATCCATTTTTCGCTTTCCTGGGATATTTAAGGTGGAATGAAGTGGAGGTCCTTGTCAAGAGAGCAGCCCTAAACTTTGGGGTGCTTGTGTCTTGCTGGTTTTTAATTTTCCCAAATTATACCCCCAGGAGTGGAAGTGCCCTATGCTCTCTAAGCTGTGTTTTTTAGATGTTTCAGGACACACTGTACCCTTCTGCAGAGTGGCTGTTGGCAATTTACATCCCGCCCATCAGTGTAGCAAGGCTCCCATTTCTCCATGGCCTGTCCTGCATTTCTGGTTTTGACACTTTTTTCAGCATGGCCCTTTTGACCGATGGGAAGCGAGACTTCTTTGTAGCGCTGATTTGCCTTTCCAGGTTGCTTGGTTGGCCAAAAAGGGCGTATGCGTTTTTTCCTGAATATATTCAGGAAAGAACGCATACGCCCTTTTTGGCCAAGGGCATCATTGTCAACGTTTTGATGTTTTTATGTGCTTTAAAGGCTATTCGAATCTACCTACTGAAATCGGTTTCCTGCAATTCGGCCTTATTTCAAATCCTCTTATTTGCCTTCCGTCAATATATTTGTGGACAAGAGTTATCATTTATAACTCTGCAGGTTTCTGAATATCAGTGCTCTGAAGCTCCATTTTACAACTCGCTTTTTCGGGAGCTGCCCGCCAATGCGCAGGATGGCTTCAGGCCCTGTTCTGGTTCCAGGATGGCAGGCTGAGCCTGTGGTTAATTCTTCTTCCTGATGGGAAAATAGAGTGACCTGTGCCTGTCCAAACACCAAGAGCTAGTCTCTCTTTGGTTCCACGTCTTCCCGTTCATCCTCAGGACAAATTGCAACCTTTACAGAACAGGAGGTTAAAGGTGCTGATACTCCAAGTAGGGAGATTGCTAGTAAAGTGGCTGGAATGGCGAACCCGAGCACAAGGAGATGAGAAATGAGGCGCGTTTTAGAAACCTTTCCCCATCACATGGTGTACCATCTTCTGGGTTTCTCACGCATGTTTTCGATGTAGGAAGATGCCCTTGAACCTGGAGATTTGGGACCCATGGGATGGGTACCACTCACTATTACTTTAAAGGGTCTACGTTTGCTCACCCAACCTCACCAAACCTCTCAGCCCCAAGAGTGTCCACCCTTATGTCTCATCCATCTGTGGGTCTAGATATGGTCAATCCAGGTTGCATCACAGCCCTTGAACGGATTGTGTAAGAATTTCTCTAGCTTTCACTGACTTTGTTTTATGTGTTTTTAAAAGTAATTTATTTTTATAATGGGGTTTAGCTGATTTTCACTGCTGTCTCTATGCCGCTTTACACCCACTTGACACACTAACAGAGAGATATCAATACATAGGTTTTAACATTATTACTAGTCAAATATATTCTTGTGCGGTGAATAGGGCGTGTTGAGTCCAGTTCTCTGAGCAAGGAGTTAGACTTGTCTGTTACATATTGGGTTTATGGAATGGTATCTGAGCTAATTTAAAATCCTTGTTTTATGTATCACCCCACCTCACCTTTCCCGTTAAGCAGCCATAGTGTGTTTTCTGCATGTGTGACTCTGTTCTCTTTTGTAATTCAGTTAAAGTTTAACGGTTTTTACATTCCCACTATAAGTGATACCTTATGAGAAGTGTCCTTTTCTGTGTGACTTATTTCACTTAGAATCGTCGTACCTAAATCCACTCATCATGCTGCTACTAGCCTTATGACATTGATTTCATGGCTGAGTGATATTCCATTGTACATAAGGACCACCATTTCTTTATCCATTTTTCTCTTTCCTGGGATATTTAAGGTGGAATGAAGTGGAGGTCCTTGTCAAGAGAGCAGCCCTAAACTTTGGGGTGCTTGTGTCTTGCTGGTTTTTAATTTTCCCAAATTATACCCCCAGGAGTGGAAGTGCCCTATGCTCTCTAAGCTGTGTTTTTTAGATGTTTCAGGACACACTGTACCCTTCTGCAGAGTGGCTGTTGGCAATTTACATCCCGCCCATCAGTGTAGCAAGGCTCCCATTTCTCCATGGCCTGTCCTGCATTTCTGGTTTTGACACTTTTTTCAGCATGGCCCTTTTGACCGATGGGAAGTGAGACTTCTTTGTAGTTCTGATTTGCCTTTCTAGGTTGCTTGGTTGGCCAAAAAGGGCGTATGCGTTTTTTCCTGAATATATTCAGGAAAAAACGCATACGCACTTTTAGTCCAAGGGCATCACTGTCAACGTTTTGCCGCTTTTCATGTGCTTTAAAGGCGATTCGAATCTACCTCCTGAAATCTGTTTCCTGCAATTCTGCCTTGATTTCAATTCCTCTTCTTTGCCTTCCCTCAATATATTTGTGGACAAGAGTTATGATTTATAACTCTGCAGGTTTGTGAAATGCAGTGCCCTCAAACTCCATTTTACAAGTCTCTTTTTTGGGAGCTGGCCGCAAAAGCGCCGGATGGCTTCAGGCCCTATTCTGGTTCCGGGGGGCAGGCTGAGCCTGTGGTTAATTCTTCTTCCTGATGGAAAAATAGAGTGACCTGTGCCTGTCCCAACACCAACAGCTAGACTCTCATTGGTTCCCCGTCTTCCCGTTCATCCTCAGGACAAATTGCAACCTGTACCGAACAGGAGGTTAAAGGTGCTGATACTACAAGTAGGGAAACTGTTAGTGAAGTGGATGGAATAGCGAACCCAAGCACAAGGAGATGAGAAATGAGGAGCGTTTTAGAAACCTTTCCCCATCACATGGTGTACCATCTTCTGGGTTTCTCACGCATATTTTCGATATAGGAAGATGCCCTTGAACCTGGAGATTTGGGACCCATGGGATGGGTACCACTCACTATTACTTTAAAGGGTCTACGTTTGCTCACCCAACCTCACCGAACCTCTCAGCCCCAAGAGTGTCCACCCTTATGTCTCATCCATCTGTGGGTCTAGATATGGTCAATCCAGGTTGCATCACAGCCCCTGAACGGATTGTGTAAGAATTTCTCTATCTTTCACTGACTTTGTTTTATGTGTTTTTAAAAGTAATTTATTTTTATAATGGGGTTTAGCTGATTTTCACTGTTGTCTTTATGCCGCTTTACACCCACTTGACACACTAACAGAGAGATATCAATACATAGGTTTTAAGATTATTACTAGTCAAATATATTCTTGTGCGGTGAATAGGGCGTGTTGAGTCCAGTTCTCTGAGCAAGGAGTCGGTCTTGTCTAATACATATTGGGTTTATGGAACGGTATCTGAGCTAATTTGAAACTCTTGTTTTATGTATCACCCCACCTCACCTTTCCCGTTAAGCAGCCATAGTGTGTTTTCTGCAAGTGTGACTCTGTTCTGTTTGGTAATTCAGTTCAAGTGTAACGGTTTTTACAATCCCTAGATAAGTGATACCTTATGAGAAATGTCCTTTTCTGTGTGACTTATTTTTCTTAGAATCATCGTACCTAAATCCACTCATCATGCTGCTACTAGCTTCATGACATTGATTTCATGGCTGAGTGATATTCCATTGTACATAAGGACCACAACTTCTTTATCCATTTTTCTCTTTCCTGGGATATTTAAGGTGAAATGTAGTGGAGGTCCTTGGCAACAGAGCAGCCCTTAACTTAGGGGTGCTTGTGTCTTGATGATTTTTAATTTTCCCAATTTATACCCCCATGCGTGGAAGTGCCCTATGCTCTCTAAGCTGTGTTTTTTAGATGTTTCAGGACACACAGTACCCTTCTCCAGAGTGGCTCTTGGCAATTTACATCCCGCCCATCAGTGTAGCAAGGCTCCCATTTCTCCATGGCCTGTCCTGCATTTCTGGTTTTGACACATTTTTCAGCATGGCGCTTTTGACCGATGGGAAGCGAGACTTCTTTGTAGCGCTGATTTGCCTTTCCAGGTTGCTTGGTTGGCCAAAAAGGGCGTATGCGTTTTTCCCTGAATATATTCAGGAAAAAACGCATACGCCCTTTTTGGCCAAGGGCATCATTGTCAACGTTTTGCCGCTTTTCATGTGCTTTAAAGGCGATTCGAATCTACCTCGTGAAATCTGTTTCCTGCAATTCTACCTTGATTTCAAATCCTCTTCTTTGCCTACCCTCAATATATTTGTGGACGATAGTTATCATTTATAACTCTGCAGGTTTGTGAAATGCAGTGCCCTCAAACTCCATTTTAAAAGTCGCTTTATTAGGAGCTGGCCGCAAATGCGCAGGATGGCTTCAGGCCCTGTTCTGGTTCCAGAGGCAGGCTGAGCCTGTGGTTAATTCTTCTTCCTGATGGGAAAATAGAGTGACCTGTGCCTGTCCCAACACCAACAGCTAGTCTCTCTTTGGTTCCCCGTCTTCCCGTTCATCCTCAGGACAAATTGCAACCTCTACCGAACAGGAGGTTAAAGGTGCTGATACTCCAAGTAAGGAGATTGCTAGTAAAGTGGATGGAATGGTGAACCCGCACACAAGGAGATGAGAAATGAGGTGCGTTTTAGAAACCTTTCCCCATCATATGGTGTACCATCTTCTGGGTTTCTCATGCATGTTTTCGATGTAGGAAGATGCCCTTGAACCTGGAGATTTGGGACCTATGGGATGGGTACCACGCAGTATTACTTTAAAGGGTCTGCGTTTGCTCCCCCAACTTCACCAAAACTCTCAGCCCCGAGAGTGTCCACCCTTATGTCTCATCCAGCTGTCCGTCTAGATATGGTCAATCCAGATTGCATCACAGCCCCTGAAGGAATTTTGTAACAATTTCTCTCTCTTTCACTGTCTTTGTTTCATGGGTTTTTAAAAGTAATTTATTTTTATAATGGGGCTTAGCTGCTTTTCACGGCTCTGTTTATGCGGCTTTACACCCACTTGACTCACTTCCAGAGAGATATCAATATATAGGTTTTAAGATTCTTACTACTCAGATATATTCTTGTGCAGTGAATAGGGGTGGTTTAGTCCAGTTCACTGAGCAAGTAGTAGGTCTTGTCTATTAAATATTGGGTTTATGGAACGGTATCTGAGCTAATGGAAACCATTGTTTTATGCATCACCCCACCTCACCTTTCCCGTTAAGCAACCATAGTGTGTTTTCTAAACGTGTGACTCTGTTCTGTTTTTTAATTCAGTTCAAGTGTAGCGGTTTTTACATTCCCTCTATAAGTGATAGCTTATGATAAGTGTCTTTTTCTGTGTGACTTATTTCACTTAGAATCGTCGTACCTAAATCCACTTATCATGCTGCTGCTACCTTTATGACATTGTTTTCATGGCTGAGTGATATTCCATTGTATATCAGGACCACAACTTCTTTATCCATTTTTCTCTTTCCTGGGATATTTAAGGTGTCATGAAGTGGAGGTTCTTGTCAAGAAAGCAGCCTTAAACTTTGGGGTCCCTGGGTATTTCTGATTTTTAGTTTTCCCAATTTATACGCCCATGAGTGGAAGTGCCCTATGCTCCCTAAGCCGTGTATTTTAGATATTTCAGGACACACCGTACACTTCTCCAGAGTGGCTGTGGGCAATTTACATCCCGCCCATCAGCGTAGCAACGCTCCCATTTCTCCATGGCCTGTCTTGCATTTCTGGTTTTGACACTTTTTTCAGCGTAGCCCTTTTGACCGATGGGTAGCGAGACTTCTTTGTAGCGCTGATTTGCCTTTCCAGGTTGCTTGGTTGGCAAAAAGGGGCGTATGCGTTTTTTCCTGAATATATTCAGGAAAAAACGCATACGCCCCTTTTTGGCCAAGGGCATTATTGTAGACATTATGCCTCTTTTCATGTGCTTTTAAGGCGATTCAAATCTACCTCCTGAAATCTGATTCCTGCAATTCCGCCTTGCTTTCAAATCCTCTTTGTTGCCTTCCCTCAATATATTTGTGGACGAGAGTTATCATTTATAACTCTGCAGGTTTGTGAATTGCAGTGCCCCTGAGCTCCATTTTTCAACTTGCTTTTTTGGGAGCTGGCCGCAAAAGCGCCGAATTGCCTCAGGCCCTATTCTGGTTCTGGGCGGCATGCTGAGCCTGTGGTTAATTCTTCTTCCTGATGGGAAAATAGGGTGACCTGTGCCTGTCCCAACACCTAGATCCAGTCTCTCATTGGTTGCCCCTCTTCCCGTTCATCCTCAGGACAAATTGCAAGCTGTACGGAACAGGAGGTTAAAGGTGCTGATTCTCCAAGTAGGGAGATTGCTAGTAAAGTATCTTAAATGGTGAACCTGAGCACAAGGAGATGAGAAATGAGGTGTGTTTTAGAAACCTTTCCCGATCACACGGTGTACCACCTTCTGGGTTTCTCATGCATGTTTTCGATGTACGAAGATGTCCTTGAACCTGGAGATTTGGGAACCATGGGATGGGTACCACGCAGTATTACTTTAAAGGGTCTGCGTTTGCTCACCCAACCTCACCAAACCTCTCAGCCCCGTGAGTGTCCACCCTTATGTCTCATCCAGCTGTCCGTCTAGATATGGTCAATCCAGATTGCATCACAGCCCCTGAAGGAATTTTGTAACAATTTCTCTCTCTTTCACTGTCTTTGTTTCATGGGTTTTTAAAAGTAATTTATTTTTATAATGGGGTTTAGCTGCTTTTCACGGCTCTGTTTATGCGGCTTTACACCTCCTTGACTCACTTCCAGAGAGATATCAATATATAGGTTTTAAGATTCTTACTACTCAGATATATTCTTGTGCAGTAAATAGGGGTTGTTTAGTCCAGTTCACTGAGCAAGTAGTAGGTCTTGTCTATTAAATATTCGGTTTATGGAACGGTATCTGAGCTAATGGAAACCCTTGTTTTATGCATCACCCCACCTCACCTTTCCCGTTAAGCAGCTATAGTGTGTTTTCTAAACGTGTGACTGTGTTCTGTTTTGTAATTCAGTTCAAGTGTAGCGGTTTTTACATTCCTTCTATAAGTGATAGCTTATGATAAGTGTCTTTTTCTGTGTGACTTATTTCACTTAGAATCGTCGTACCTAAATCCACTCATCATGATGCTACTAGCCTTATGACATTGATTTCATGGCTGAGTGATATTCCATTGTACATAAGGACCACCACTTCTTTATCCATTTTTCTCTTTCCTGGGATATTTATGGTGTCATGTAGGGGAGGTTCTTGTCAACAGAGCAGCCCTAAACTTTGGGGTGCCTCTGTCTTGCTGATTTTTAGTTTTCCCAATTTATACGCCCAAGAGTGGAAGTGCCCTATGCTCCCTAAGCCGTGTTTTTTAGATGTTTCAGGACCAACCGTACACTTTTCCAGAGTGGCTGTTGGCAATTTACATCCCGCCCATCACCGTACCAAGGCTCCCATTTCTACATGGCCTGTCCTGCATTTCTGGTTCTGACACTTCTTTCAGCGTAGCCCTTTTGACTGATGGGTAACGAGACTTCTTTGTAGCGCTGATTCGCCTTTCCAGGTTGCTTGGTTGGCCAAAAAGGGCGTATGCGTTTTTTCCTGAATATATTCAGGAAAAAACGCATACGCCCTTTTTGGCCAAGGGCATCATTGTAGACATTTTGCCACTTTTCATGTGCTTTTAAGGCGATTCGAATCTACCTCCTGAAACCTGATTCCTGCAATTCCGCATTGCTTTCAAATCCTCATCGTTGCCTTCCCTCAATATATTTGTGGACGAGAGTTATCATTTAAAACTCTGCAGGTTTCTGAATTGCAGTGCCCCTGAGCTCCATTTTTCAACTTGTTTTTTGGGAGCTGGCAGCAAAAGCGCGGGATTGCCTCAGGCCCTATTCTGGTTCTGGGCGGCAGGCTGAGCCTGTGGTTAATTCTTCTTCCTGATGGGAAAATAGGGAAACCTGTGCCTGTCCCAACACCTAGATACAGTCTCTCATTGGTTGCCCCTCTTCCCGTTCATCCTCAGGACAAATTGCAACCTGTACGGAACAGGAGGTTAAAGTTGCTGATTCTCCAAGTAGGGAGATTGCTACTAAAGTAGCTTAAATGGTGATCCTGAGCACAAGGAGAAGAGAAATGAGGTGCGTTTTAGAAACCTTTCCCGATCGCACGGTGTACCAACTTCTGGGTTTCTCATGCATATTTTCGATGTACGAAGATGCCCTTGAACCTGGAGATTTGGGATCCCTGGGATGGGTACAACGCAGTATTACTTTAAAGGGTCTGCGTTTGCTCCCCCATCCTCAATAAACCTCTCAGCCCCGAGAGTGTCCACCCTTATGTCTCATCCAGCTGTGGGTCTAGATATGGTCAATCCAGGTTGCATCACAGCCCCTGAACGAATTTTGTAAGAATTTCTCTCTCTTTCACCGTGTTTGTTTCATGGGTTTTTAAAAGTAATTTATTTTTATAATGGGATTTAGCTGCTTTTCACGGCTGTGTTTATGCGGCTTTACACCCACCTGACTCACTTCCAGAGAGATATCAATATATAGGTTTTAAGATTCTTACTACTCAGTTATATTCTTGTGCGGTGAATAGGGGGTGTAGAGTCCAGTTCACTGAGCAAGGAGTAGGTCTTGTCTATTACATATTGGGTTTATGGAACGGTATGTGAGATAATTTGAAACCCTTGTTTTATGCATCACCCCACCTCACCTTTCCCGTTAAGCAGCCATAGTGTGTTTTCTAAACGTGTGACTCTGTTCTGTTTTGTAATTCAGTTCAAGTGTAGCGGTTTTTACATTCCCTCTATAAGTGATAGCTTATGATAAGTGTCTTTTTCTGTGTGACTTATTTCACTTAGAATCGTCGTACCTAAATCCACTCATCATGCTGCTACTAGCCTTATGACATTGATTTCATGGCTGAGTGATATTCCATTGTACATAAGGACCACCACTTCTTTATCCATTTTTCTCTTTGCTGGGATATTTAAGGTGTAAGGAAGTGGAGGTTCTTGTCAACAGAGCAGCCCTAAACTTTGGGGTGCCTCTGTTTGCTGATTTTTAGTTTTCCCAATTTATACGCCCATGAGTGGAAGTGCCCTATGCTCCATAAGCCGTGTTTTTTAGATGTTTCAGGACCCACCGTACACTTCTCCAGAGTGGCTGTTGGCAATTTACATCCCGCCCATCAGCGTACCAAGGCTCCCATTTCTACATGGCCTGTCCTGCATTTCTGGTTTTGACACTTCTTTCAGCGTAGCCCTTTTGACTGATGGGTAGCGAGACTTCTTTGTAGCGCTGATTTGCCTTTCCAGGTTGCTTGGTTGGCCAAAAAGGGCGCATGCGTTTTTTCCTGCATATATTCAGGAAAAAACGCATGCGCCCTTTTTGGCCAAGGGCATCATTGTAGACATTTTGCCACTTTTCATGTGCTTTTAAGGCGATTCGAATCTAACTCTTGAAATCTGATTCCTGCAATTCCGCCTTGCTTTCAAATCCTCTTCGTTGCCTTCCCTCAATATATTTGTGGACGAGAGTTATCATTTAAAACTCTGCAGGTTTGTGAATTGCAGTGCCCCTGAGCTCCATTTTTCAACTTGTTTTTTGGGAGCTGGCCGCAAAAGCGCGGGATTGCTTCAGGCCCTATTCTGGTTCTGGGCGGTAGGCTGAGCCTGTGGTTAATTCTTCTTCCTGATGGGAAAATAGGGAGACCTGTGCCTGTCCCAACACCTAGATCCAGTCTCTCATTGGTTGCCCCTCTTCCCGTTCATCCTCAGGACAATTGCAACCTGTACGGAACAGGAGGTTAAAGGTGCTGATTCTCCAACTAGGGAGATTGCTAGTAAAGTAGCTTAAATGGTGAACCTGAACACAAGGAGATGAGAAATGAGGTGCGTTTTAGAAACCTTTCCCGATCACACGGTGTACCACCTTCTGGGTTTCTGATGCATGTTTTCGATGTACGAAGATGCCCTTGAACCTGGAGATTTGGCACCCATGGGATGGGTACCATGCAGTATTACTTTAAAGGGTCTGTGTTTGCTCCCCCAACCTCACCAAACCTCTCAGCCCCGAGAGTGTCCACCCTTATGTCTCATCCAGCTGTGGGTCTTGATATGGTCAATCCAGGTTGAATCACAGCCCCTGAACGAATTTTGTAAGAATTTCTCTGTCTTTCACTGTCTTTGTTTCATGGGTTTTTTAAAGTAATTTATTTTTATAATGGGGTTTAGCTGCTTTTCACGGCTGTGTTTATGCGGCTTTACAACCACTTGACTCACTTCCAGAGAGATATCACTATATAGGTTTTAAGATTCTTACTACTCAGATATATTCTTGTGTGGTGAATAGGGGGTGTAGAGTCCAGTTCACTGAGCAAGGAGTAGGTCTTGTCTATTACATATTGGGTTTATGGAACGGTATGTGAGCTAATTTGAAACCCTTGTTTTATGCATCACCCCACCTCACCTTTCCCGTTAAGCAGCCATAGTGTGTTTTTTAAACGTGTGACTCTGTTCTGTTTTGTAATTCAGTTCAAGTGTAGCGGTTTTTACATTCCCTCTATAAGTGATAGCTTATGATATGTGTCTTTTTCTGTGTGACTTATTTCACTTAGAATCGTCGTACCTAAATCCACTCATCATGCTGCTAATAGCCTTATGACATTGATTTCATGGCTGAGTGATATTCCATTGTATATAAGGACCACAACTTCTTTATCCATTTTTCTCTTTCCTGGGATATTTAAGGTGTAAGGAAGTGGAGGTTCTTGTCAAGAGAGCAGCCCTAAACTTTGGGGTGACTGTGTCTTGCTGATTTTTAGTTTTCCCAATTTATACGCCCATGAGTGGAAGTGCCCTATGCTCCCTAAGCCGTGTATTTTAGATATTTCAGGACCCACCATACACTTCTCCAGAGTGGCTGTTGGCAATTTACATCCCGCCCATCAGCGTAGCAAGGCTCCCATTTCTCCATGGCCTGTCCTGCATTTCTTTTTTGACACTTTTTTCAGCATAGCCCTTTTGACCGATGGGTATCGGGACTTCTTTGTAGCGCTGATTTGCCTTTCCAGGTTGCTTGGTTGGCCAAAAAGGGCGTATGCGTTTTTTCCTGAATATATTCAGGAAAAAAAGCATACGCCCTTTTTGGCTAAGGGCATCCTTGTAGACATTTTGCCACTTTTCAAGTGCTTTTAAGGCGTTTCGTATCTACCTCCTGAAATCTGTTTCCTGCAATTCAGCCTTGTTTTCAAATCCTCTTTGTTGCCTTCCCTCAATATATTTGTGGACGAGAGTTATCATTTATAACTCTGCAGGTCTGTGAATTGCAGTGCCCCTGAGCTCCATTTTTCAACTTGCTTTTTGGTAGCAGGCCGCAAAAGCGCGGGATTGCCTCAGGCCCTATTCTGGTTCTGGGCGGCAGGCTGAGCCTGTGGTTAATTCTTCTTCCTGATGGGAAAATAGGGTGACCTGTGCCTGTCCCAACACCTAGATCCAGTCTCTCATTGGTTGCCCCTCTTCCCGTTCATCCTCAGGACAAATTGCAACCTGTACGGAACAGGAGGTTAAAGGTGCTGATGCTCCAAGTAGGGAGATTGCTAGTAAAGTAGCTTAAATGGTGAACCCGAGCACAAGGAGATGAGAAATGAGGTGCGTTTTGGAAACCTTTCCCGATCACACGGTGTACCACCTTCTGGGTTTCTGATGCATGTTTTCGATGTACGAAGATGCCCTTGAACCTGGAGATTTGGGACCCATGGGATGGGTACCATGCAGTATTACTTTAAAGGGTCTGCGTTTGCTCCCCCAACCTCACCAAACCTCTCAGCCCCGAGAGTGTCCACCCTTATGTCTCATCCAGCTGTGGGTCTAGATATGGTCAATCCAGGTTGCATCACAGCCCCTGAACGAATTTTGTAAGAATTTCTCTCTCTTTCACTGTCTTTGTTTCATGGGTTTTTAACAGTAATTTATTTTTATAATGGGGTTTAGCTGCTTTTCACGGCTGTGTTTATGCGGCTTTACACCCACCTGACTCACTTCCAGAGAGATATCAATATATAGGTTTTAAGATTCTTACTACTCAGATATATTCTTGTGCGGTGAATAGGGGGTGTAGAGTCCAGTTCACTGAGCAAGGAGTAGGTCTTGTCTATTACATATTGGGTTTATGGAACGGTATGTGAGATAATTTGAAACCCTTGTTTTATGCATCACCCCACCTCACCTTTCCCGTTAAGCAGCCATAGTGTGTTTTCTAAACGTGTGACTCTGTTCTGTTTTGTAATTCAGTTCAAGTGTAGCGGTTTTTACATTCCCTCTATAAGTGATAGCTTATGATAATTGTCTTTTTCTGTGTGACTTATTTCACTTAGAATCGTCGTACCTAAATCCACTCATCATGGTGCTAATAACCTTATGACATTGATTTCATGGCTGAGTGATATTCCATTGTATATAAGGACCACAACTTCTTTATCCATTTTTCTCTTTCCTGGGATATTTAAGGTGTAAGGAAGTGGAGGTTCTTGTCAAGAGAGCAGCCCTAAACTTTGGGGTGACTGTGTCTTGCTGATTTTTAGTTTTCCCAATTTATACGCCCATGAGTGGAAGTGCCCTATGCTCCCTAAGCCGTGTATTTTAGATATTTCAGGACCCACCGTACACTTCTCCAGAGTGGCTGTTGGCAATTTACATCCCGCCCATCAGCGTAGAAAGGCTCCCATTTCTCCATGGCCTGTCCTGCATTTCTGGTTTTGAAACTTTTTTCAGCATAGCCCTTTTGACCGATGGGTAGCGAGACTTCTTTGTAGCGCTGATTTGCCTTTCCAGGTTGCTTGGTTGGCCAAAAAGGGCGTATGCGTTTTTTCCTGAATATATTCAGGAAAAAACGCATACGCCCTTTTTGGCCAAGGGCACCCTTGTAGACATTTTGCCACTTTTCAAGTGCTTTTAAGGCGATTCGTATCTACCTCCTGAAATCTGTTTCCTGCAATTCAGCCTTGCTTTCAAATCCTCTTTGTTGCCTTCCCTCAATATATTTGTGGACGAGAGTTATCCTTTATAACTCAGCAGGTTTGAGAATTGCCGTGCCCCTGAGCTGCATTTTTCAACTCGCTTTTTTGGGAGCTGGCCGCAAAAGCGCAGGATTGCCTCAGGCCCTATTCTGGTTCCGGGGTGGCAGGCTGAGCCTGTGGTTAATTCTTCTTCCTGATGGGAAAATAGGGAGACCTGTGCCTGTCCCAACACCTAGATCAAGTCTCTCATTGGTTGCCCCTCTTCCCGTTCATCCTCAGGAAAAATTGCAACCTGTACGGAAGAGGAGGTTAAAGGTGCTGATTCTCCAAGTAGGGAGATTGCTAGTAAAGTATCTTAAATGGTGAACCTGAGCACAAGGATATGAGAAATGAGGTGCGTTTTAGAAACCTTTCCCGATCACACGGTGTACCACCTTCTGGGTTTCTCATGCATGTTTTCGATGTACGAAGATGCCCTTGAACCTGGAGATTTGGGACCCATGGGATGGGTACCACGCAGTATTACTTTAAAGGGTCTGCGTTTGCTCCCCCAACCTCACCAAACCTCTCAGCCCCGAGAGTGTCCACCCTTATGTCTCATCCAGCTGTGGGTCTAGATATGGTCAATCCAGGTTGCATCACAGCCCCTGAACGAATTTTGTGAGAATTTCTCTCTCTTTCACTGTCTTTGTTTCATGGGTTTTTAAAAGTAATTTATTTTTATAATGGGGTTTAGCTGCTTTTCAAGGCTGTGTTTATGCGGCTTTACACCCGCTTGACTCACTTCCAGAGAGATATCAATATATAGGTTTTAAGATTCTTACTACTCTGATATATTCTTGTGTGGTGAATAGGGGGTGTAGAGTCCAGTTCACTGAGCAAGGAGTAGGTCTTGTCTATTACATATTGGGTTTATGGAACGGTATGTGAGCTAATTTGAAACCCTTGTTTTATGCATCACCCCACCTCACCTTTCCCGTTAAGCAGCCATAGTGTGTTTTCTAAACGTGTGACTCTGTTCTGTTTTGTAATTCAGTTCAAGTGTAGCGGTTTTTACATTCTCTCTATAAGTTATAGCTTATGATAAGTGTCTTTATCTGTGTGACTTATTTCACTTCGAATCCTCGTACCTAAATCCACTCATCATGCTGCTACTAGCCTTATGACATTGATTTCATGGCTGAGTGATATTCCATTGTACATAAGGACCACCACTTCTTTATCCATTTTTCTCTTTCCTGGGATATTTAAGGTGTCATGAAGTGGAGGTTCTTGTCAACAGAGCAGCCCTAAACTTTGGGGTGCCTGTGTCTTGCTGATTTTTAGTTTTCCCAATTTATACGCCCATGAGTGGAAGTGCCCTATGCTCCCTAAGCCGTGTTTTTTAGATGTTTCAGGACCCACCGTATACTTCTCCAGAGTGGCTGTTGGCAATTTACATCCCGCCCATCAGCATAGCAAGGCTCCCATTTCTCCATGGCCTGTCCTGCATTTCTGGTTTTGACAGTTTTTTCAGCATAGCCCTTTTGACCGATTTGTAGCGAGACTTCTTTGTAGCGATGATTTGCCTTTCCAGATTGCTTGGTTGGCCAAAAAGGGCATATGCGTTTTTTCCTGAATATATTCAGGAAAAAACGCATACGCCCTTTTTGGCCAAGGACATAATTGTAGACATTTTGCCACTTTTCATGTGCTTTTAAGGCGATTCGTATCTACCTCCTGAAATCTGTTTCCTGCAATTCCGCCTTGCTTTCAAATCCTCTTCGTTACCTTTCCTCAATATATTTGTGGACGAGAGTTATCATTTATAACTCTGCAGGTTTGTGAATTGCAGTGCCCCTGAGCTCCATTTTTCAACTTGCTTTTTTGGGAGCTGGCCGCAAAAGCGCGGGATTGCCTCAGGCCCTATTCTGGTTCTGGGCGGCAGGCTGTGCCTGTGGTTAATTCTTCTTCCTGATGGGAAAATAGGGTGACCTGTGCCTGTCCCAACACCTAGATCCAGTCTCTCATTGTTTGCCCCTCTTCCCGTTCATTCTCAGGACAAATTGCAACCTGTACGGAACAGGAGGTTAAAGGTTCTGATTCTCCAAGGAGGAAGATTTCTAGTAAAGCGGCTGGAATGGCGAACCCGAGCACAAGGAGATGAGAAATGAGGTGCCTTTTAGAAACCTTTCCTGATCACAAGGTGTACCACCTTCTGGGTTTCTCATGCATGTTTTCGATGTACGAAGATGCACTTGAACCTGGAGATTTGGGACCCATGGGATGGGTATCACGCAGTATTACTTTAAAGGATCTGTGTTTGCTCCCCCAACTTCACCAAACCTCTCAGCCCCGAGAGTGTCCACCCTTATGTCTCATCCAGCTGTGGGTCTAGCTATGGTCAATCCAGGTTGCATCACAGCCCATGAACGAATTGTGTAAGAATTTCTCTCTCTTTCACTGTCTTTGTTTCATGGGTTTTTAAAAGTAATTTATTTTTATAATGGGGTTTAGCTGCTTTTCACGGCTGTGTTTATGCCGCTTTGCACCCACTTGACTCACTTACAGAGAGATATCAATATATAGGTTTTAAGATTCTTACTAGTCAGATATATTCTTGTGCGGTGAATAGGGGGTATTGAGTCCAGTTCACTGAGCAGGGAGTAGGTCTTTCTGTTACATATTGGGTTTATGGAACGGTATCTGAGCTAATTTGAAACCCTTGTTTTATGCATCACCCCACCTCACCTTTCCCGTTAAGCAGCCATAGTGTGTTTTCTAAACGTGTGACTCTGTTCTGTTTTGTAATTCAGTTCAAGTGTAGCGGTTTTTACATTCCCTCTATAAGTGATAGCTTATGATAAGTGTCTTTTTCTGTGTGACTTATTTCACTTAGAATCGTCGTACCTAAATCCACTCATCATGCTGCTACTAGCCTTATGACATTGATTTCATGGCTGAGTGATATTCCATTGTACATAAAGACCACCACTTCTTTATCCATTTTTCTCTTTCCTGGGATATTTAAGCTGTCATGAAGTAGAGGTTCTTGTCATCACAGCAGCCCTAAACTTTGGGGTGCCTGTGTCTTGCTGATTTTTAGTTTTCCCAATTTATACGCCCATGAGTGGAAGTGCCTTATGCTCCCTAAGCTGTGTTTTTTCGATGTTTCAGGACACACCGTACATTTCTCCTGAGTGGCTTTTGGCAATTTACATACCGCCCATCAGCGTAGCAAGGCTCCCATTTTTCCATGGCCTGTCCTGCATTTCTGGTTTTGACACTTTTTTCCGCATGGCCCTTTTGACTGAAGGGAAGCGAGACTTCTTTGTAGCACTGATTTGCTTTTCCAGGTTGCTTGGTTGGCCAAAAAGGGCGTATGCGTTTTTTCCTGAATATATTCAGGAAAGAACGCATACGCCCTTTTTGCCCAAGGGCATCATTTTCGAACTTTTGCCACTTTTCATGTGCTTTAAAGGCAATTCGAATCTACATCCTGAAATTTGTTTCCTGCAATTCTGCCTTGCTTTGAAATCCTCTTCGTTGCCTTCCCTCAATATATTTGTGGACGAGAGTTATCATTTACAACTCTGCAGGTTTGTGAATTACAGTGCCCCTGAGCTCCATTTTTCTACTCGCTTTTTTGGGAGCTGGCCACAAATGAGCAGGATTGCTTCAGGCTCTAATCTGGTTCTGGGGGGCAGGCTCAGCCTGTGGTTAATTCTTTTTCCTGATGGGAAAATAGAGTGACCTGTGCCTGTCCCAACACCTAGATCTAGTCTCTCATTGGTTCCCCCTCTTCCCGTTCATCCTCAGGACAAATTGCCACCTGTACGCAACAGGAGGTTAAAGGTGCTGATTCTCCAAGTAGGGAGATTGCTATTAAAGCGGCTGGAATGGCGAACCTGAGCACAAGGAGATGAGAAATGAGGTTCGTTTTAGAAACCTTTCCCGATTACACGGTGTACCATCTTCTGGGATTCTCATGCATGTTTTCGATGTAGGAAGATGCCCTTGAACCTGGAGATTTGGGACCCATGGGATGGGTACCACGCAGTATTACTTTAAAGGGTCTGCATTTGCTCACCCAACCTCACCAATCCTCTTAGCCCCAGGAGTGTCCAGCCTTATGTCTCATCCAGCTGTGGGTCTAGATATGATCAATCCAGGTTGCATCACATCCCTTGAACGAATTTTGTAACATTTTCTTTCTGTTTCTTTTTTTTTTCTTTTTTAAAATTTATTTTTATCATTTGGTAAAAGTGATTTTCAATGCTGTCTTTCTTGCTCCTGCACATCCACTTGTTTCTCTTACAGAGAGACATCCGTAAATTCTTTTAACATTCTTACCCGTCGTATATATTCTTTTCTGGTGACTAGAATGTGCTGAGTCCACTTCTTGAGCTATAGAGTAGATTTTGTCGATTACCTGTTTGGTCTTTTGAACCGTATCTGTGTTAATTTCAACTCTCTGGTTTATATCTCACCCCACCCCACCTTTCCACTTTATCAGCCATAAGTGTGTTTTGTAAATGTGTGACCCTGTTTCTGTTTTGTAATTTAGTTCATGTGTAACCATTTTTATATTCCACCTATAAATAGTATCTTGTGCCAAGTGTGTTTTTGTGTCTGACTTTTGTCACTTAGAATGATCTCATCTAAGTCCACTCGAGTTGCTGCAACTGGCCTTATTTCATTGGTTTCAAGGCTGAGTACTATTCCATTGTAGATAAGTACCATATTGTCTTTATCCATTTTTTCCTTCCAAGGACATTTATATTGTTTCCAAGTCGAGGATCCTTCAAAAGTGCTGCAGTAATAGTTAAAGTTCCTGTGTCCTATCGATTTATGGTTATCCCGAAATATATCCCCAGGAGTGGTAGTGCCGTATGCTCTTTAACTCTATTGTTTTTCAATTAAGTAAGTAAGTAATTTTGCCTGTGTTGGGTCTTCGTTATTTCATGTATGGTTTCTCTAGTTGCAGGAAGTTGGGGCTACTCTTCCTTGAAGTGCGTGGGCTTCTCATTGCCGTGGCTTCTCTTCTTGCAGAGCACTGGCTTTAGGCACCAGGCTTCAGTAGTTGTGGCTCACGGGCTCTAGAGCACAGGCTCAGTAGTTGTCATGCATTGGCTTAGTTGCTCCGTGGCATGTGTTATCTTTCTGGACTAGGGCTCGACCCCGTGTCCTCTGCCTTGGCAGTTGGATTCTTAAAGTCTGCACCACCAGGAAGTCCCTGTAGCTCTATTTTTTAGAATTTTTAGGAAACATCATACCCTCCTCCAGCGTGGCTGTTAGCAATTGACATTCCCACCATCAGCGTAGCAGGGTTCCATTTTCTCCACATCCTCTCCTCCATTTGTTGTTTTTACACTTTGTGAGGTTGGCCATTCTGACTGGGGCAAAGTGCTACATCTTTGTCGTATTGATTTGTGTTTCCTGCATATTTGCTTGGCCACAAAGGTCGTATGGGTTTCAACCTGTACACCCTTTATGGCCAACTGAATCACAGGCAATATTGAGCAGCTTTCATGTGCTTTAACGGCAAGTCCAATCTACCTCTTGCAATCCGGTTCCTGCAATTCTGCCTTGTTTTCAAGTTCTTTTCAGTTACTTACCCCAAGACATTTTTCTACGATAGTTGTCACTCACAAGTTTGCAGGCGTTGTGGATTGCAGTGCCCCTGAGCAAGTGTCTTCAACTTCTTTCTGGAACCGGCCACAAAGTGGCAGGATTGCTTCAATCCCCATTCTGGTTACAGGGGCAGCCTGAGCCTTTGGGAAATTCCTCTTCTTGATTGGAAATTAGAGTGTCATGTGCTGTCCAAATACGTAGAGCTTATTTCTCATTCCTTCCCCCCTTTTCCCTTTCATCCTCCCAACGAATTCCAAGCCTTGCACGACCAGCTGTTGAGTGTGCTGACTTCCCCAGGTGGGGAAACTCTAAGGAAAGAGGCTGGAGCAGGGAACCCTCCCCCAGGACATGTGGAGATAAGGTGACTTTTCCAAACTCTTCCTGCCCATATGGCCCCCCATCCTCTGGGGTTCTGTCTGGACATCCCATGGTTTCCAGCAGTGCGGTGCTCTGGCGCCGCCCTGCAGGGAGCAGGCCTGCTACCCGTGCCTACAGTGCCGCCTGCTGGTCTCTTCGTCCTCCCATCAGGCACAGTCTTCACCTTCCCCGCTGCCTCGGATCCTCTGTCTCCTCACTGTCCTGTGATCAGTCCCTCCTCCCCACCGCCATCACCCCCCACTCCACACCCCTCCTCCAGCCTCAGGGATGACCCAGGACTGGGCTCCCCGCCTGCCCACCCTTGGTCTGTGTCCTCAATCCACCTGTGCAGACAGGTGAGGGTTCCCTCCAGAGGCTCCCAAACACTTCACCCCTACATCCTCACTGGGGTCGGCCCACGTCCTGTCGGGATGTTCCACCCTCACCAAGCCCCCGACTACATGCCAAGGGCAGGCATCAGGCCTGCTGCGTACACTGCTGTGCGTCCTGCTGTATACACAGGCATGACCCTGCCCCAGGGTGCAGGAAAGGCAGCTCTACCTCGGGATGTGGGGAGATGGACTGACCACAGGGCGGACGTCAGCTCTCGGCTCACCAGGCAAGGGCAGCCGGGTTCTCGCTCCTCGGACCCTTTCTCACCCAGCCTGACCATGACCCGGCTTTGTTCCCACCCGCGTTGTCCCTCCATTGGCCTCGCTCTTGGGAGCAGAGCAGGACAGTGTGGTCTGTGGTTACAGGCTGAGACACACAGACACTTGCTGACCCACATGCACCCATGCTGACCACACGGAAAGGACACTGTACCAGGGCCTGTGTGGTGTGGGTTCACCTGCCCACAGAGAGGCTGGGCCTCTGTCCTGGCTCTAGGAGGTCACCTTGAGTCTGACGGGAGTGTCCATGCTCCTTGGGCCTCACTCCAGGCTGGTCTGTGCTGACGGCGTGATACACGGTGGGGCTTCCTGAGTCGCCCCTGGGGGCTGGAGGCCAAGGTCAGGCACATAGTGGTCCCCACATTGACGTGACAGACCCCAATAAACCCTGCACTTCAGGACTCAGGTGGGCTTCCCTGGGCTGCCACAGCCGAGGAAGCTGGACCCTGCTCATCCCCCCATCCTTGCTGATTTTAACTTGCATCCTTCAGCATAATAAACCCTGAGTATAACATCCTCAGGGAATTCTGGGAGCCTCCAACTAAAAAGAAGCTGGGGAGGGGGTCTCTGGGTCCCTGACTCTTCAGGTGGGGTCAGAAGTCTGTGGGGAGGATCTTGGGGCCCTGGAATCTGAAGGGCCCCTCTACCAGGGGAGGGTAGGAGACCTCGGGTGGAAGTTTAACTGAGTCCAAGGCCCTCCTGGGTAGGAGGCATCCTAGCCCCGGGGATCCTGAAGACGCCGGCTCCCTCCTCCCCTCCGCCTCCAGGCATGGTCCCTGCTCTTGAGAAATTCCCTAGGGTGGGGTCCTGGTGCTGGAGGTGCCCCGATGCTGTGGCCTCCTGAGCCTCCAGTGAGGATAATGGGAGTGGGGGAAGACTTGTTCACAGAAAGGGAGCTTCTGCTGGAACAAAGCCTGGGTCTGCTGCCCCCGACCCCAGGTGCACTGGGGCAGGAACGTGAGAGCGAGGCTCCGTCCCCTCCCAAGACACCCAGGACACATGGGCGCTGGTCGCTGGACTCCCACACAATATTAAAATCTCCCTCGCAGGCCTGTTGGGTGAGAGACACTATTTAAAGACTATTAATGGGGTCAGGGGGGCCCAGGGGGTGAGGCTGATGTGGGGAGAGTTGGAAAATCACCCAAGGACATGCTCTCCCTGCAGCGATCCCCCAGGTGAGCCCAGGTAGAGGTGGACCCCTCAAGTCAGATCCCACATCCTGGGTCTTTGGGGGACAAATAGCCAAGCACCCCCAGTCCTTGCCTTCACCTGCTGCAGTTAGGGCCTGCCCTGTCTTCTTCATGGTCGAATTCTCACCCCTCCCAGAAGCCCTCTTGGGGGTTAATGCGATGGGGGTGTCCATGGCAGGACTGGAGGGTCTGTGGTGGGCTGGAGGTCACGTGGCAGGCAGGAGGGCTCCCACCCATCCTGCCGGTCCCCACCTCCTGGTCATAGGCCCGCACAGAGTCCACCAGGCTGTGGATGTGGTAGAATGTGCCGGGGACTGGTCCAGCCCATGCAGGTGTCTGACCACTGAGCGGTCAGTGTGGAGTGTTCACAGGGAGCCCTGGCCGTGCTCTCACTCTCCCGGGAAGGACACATCAGCGTGGTCCCTGGAATGACCGGGAGGTCAGCCACAGCGCCCCCCATCCAACCTCACTGTTACCACAAGAAACAAGAGGCAACTCCGTGCAGAAAGACAGAACATCACCAGCCTGATGCTGTCCTGAGGAAGGTCAGCTGGCATCTGGGAACTGGGTGCTATAGTGGGTTGAATGGGGGTCCCCCAGAACTTATGTCCACGTCATGCCCCCCAGAATCTGAGAATGGAACCTCATTTGGAAGTAAGGTCTTTTCAGGTATAATTAGTTACGGATCTGAAGATGAGGTCATCCTGGATCAGGGTGGCCCTAAATCAGGGACAGTGTCCTTCTAAGGGACAAGCGGAGAGACACAGACACACAGGAGACACCATGTGAAGAAAGAGGTAGAGATGGGATGGATGCGGCCACAAGCCCAGGGATGTCTGGAGCCCCCAGAAGCTGGAAGAGGCAGGCAGGACCCTCCCCTGGAGCCTCCGGAGGGAGCACGGCCCTGGGACACCTTGACCTCAGACGTCTGGCCTCCAGGACTGAGAGAGGACAGGTTTCTGTTGCTCTGAGCCTCCGTTTGTGGTCATTTGTCACAGCTGCCCTGGGAAGCTAATGCAGCTGGTGAGCAGCTCCCTGCCCTGATCTAAACTCTCCCGCCTCCCTTTAGGGGCAGCTCCCTGCGCCCGTGCTGTTTGCACAAACCATTTGGTTCATGCTGAGCCCTGGCTCCCCTTCTGGGCACTGGCATTTTGGAGGGTGAGGGCAGACAACACCACGTGACCAGCCCCGAGCCGGGTTCCAAGCCTCTAGTGAGCTTCCCTGGGGGGACGGGGGTGCGGGTAACTGTCATGGTTCTGGCCTTCGTCGCTGGGGGAAGAGACACCCTAGAGACCCTCGAGGGAAGGAGTGGGCATGAAGGGTCATGAGGTGACCGGAGCAGGGGCCCTCCCTCCCGTGTATCCCTACTGCGTGCTGTGACCCATCTCAGCTGTGAGCACACAAGCCACAAGAATGTGCTGGGTCCTGTGAGCCTCCCAGCCAGTCCCTGAAGGTGAGGGCGGCCCTGCAGACCCCAGCCCTTTCCTCCACGTCTAGTAGGTGGAAGACCCACTTCTCCTTGCCATTCCAGAAGCGGTTCTGGGGCTGTCCTGGGAGGGCTTCTGGGGTTATGCAGGCTGAGCCCCTGTTGCTAAGTCCCCACTTCCCCACAAGAACGTCCAGAGCAAGCTGTTTGCCCTGTTGCCTGAATGCCCCCCACCAGTTTTCTCAGGAAAGAATTAGGGGTTTCTGTAGCAGCGTCTGCAGGCAGCTCTGCATCTGGGCCCATGTTCACATCTTCTGTGTAAACACCGAGAACATTCCCTGACACGTGCCCCAGCTGACCACCTCTGCATGCCGACCACAGGCCCCAGTGCGGGCGTCAGAATGACCGCCCGTCTCAGCCTCCTCCTCTTGTTGTCAGAGCTGCTCCAGGCCCTGCTCAGAACCCGTGGACCCACCTTTCACAGGGCTGTCCTCCACTCCCCAACTTCAGCAGGAGTTCACCTAAGTATTTAAGTTAAGGGGTCCAGAGATAAGAAAGGAAACTACAAACAAACAGATGGAACCAGCTGGGACCAAGATGGCAACGAATGTGACCTCCAACAGACCCTGAGTCTCCTCACAGGTTGAATTGACTATATCAGCATATTAAGTGACACACCTACCGGTGGCCATGACTGGACATGAAGGACCAAAACTGGGTGAAAGGAGGTGGTACCCCACTCGCTTGGGAAAAGCCCTGCCCCTTCCTCGGAAGGCCTCTTCATCCCCAACAGTAGCCACACTCCTCCTCCCTTTGTCTTTACTCTTTCAAATTAAACCACTCTCTCCAGGAGGCCGAGAAGTTGGTCTGTGAACTTAGTTCCCGCTTCTCCATTCTTTGGCCACTGAACAGAGTCTGTGCTGTGGTGGTCTCAGCTTTGGTTTTGGTATTTGCCTACTTGAACCCACATGGGAAAAGGAGACCTTCCCCGCTGAGGCAGAGCGCCTTGCCAGACTCAGGCCCGAGCAGGGTCCATGTGACTTCACTTGGTAACAGTCTGTAAGGGGAAGGTGGTCTCTGCCTGTGGGGTGGGGGCATGGCACACGTACAGCCACAGCACCGGCTCCGTGGACGGCACGGCCCCTCATGGGCCTGGACCGTGTGCTCTCATCCCCCCACACCTGACACCCCCTGACAGTCATGACGCGGTGACACTGGCTGCTTGGCCTCCAGTCAGGAGGGACCAGAGGCTGAACCTGGTGCCAGATCAGACGTGCCTTTTCACGGGCAGGGGACATAGGAGGTATTAGGACTTTGTGTCTAGAAAACAAACCAAGCGGCTAGAAGGTGATCTGAGCTGTGGACGTGAAACCCACGTGTGAGGTGAGAGCTCCCACTGGGCACTGGCTCGGAAGCTTCCGCACAGGGGATGACCAAACCAGTGCTTCCCGCCCGACCCCTCCAGGCCTCCCTGGCGGGCACGGCTGCACCTGCGCTCATCAGGCTCCCCGACCCGGAACCTGAAGGTCTGATGCTGGCAGGGCCTGGGGACGCGAGTGGTCACCCCACCAATGCTGCTCGGCTCCTCCTCCCCAGTGAGCAGGGGAGGGAAGCCCCGTGGAGTCTGAGGCCCGGCACAGGCAAAGCTCGCACACCCCCTCCTCGGGACCCCCGGCCCCGCCCTGCTTCCTCAGCCCACCGTCTGCTCCTCCCGGTGCCCGCGTCACACTGACCCACATTCCTGGTGTGGACGTCCATGTACACAAGCTGCTCCGTGTTCTATTCCCACATGGGACACCCCCATCCCTGCTTCTTCCTCATGACGGCCTGGACCTCGAATGTTCTGGGCAGGAAGAGGGCTGAGGAGGAGGCCGGCGTATCCCGTCTGCCTCCCGGGGGCCCAGACACAGGGCTTGGGGACTGCTGGGCCTTGAGGTCTGGATGCTTCCAGGTGTGGGATGAAACTGCCACTGCCCACTGGAGCTGCTCCTTCCGAGATTCAGGAAACCGGGGGACCCACCGAACGGAGCCCATCCCCAGGCTCTGCTGCAAGTCTGCTCGGATTTGCTCTCCTGATCCTGAAAACAGACCTGCGGGAAACAGGGCCTGCGATTCCCATACTGATGGTGTTCCATAGAATTTCCACTAGACCCCTTTCTACCCTGTTCTGAGCAAATTACTAGTCAGTCCACGCTACCATCACTCCACGAGCAGACCAGGAAGCTGAGGCTCCGAGAGGCCAAGTAATCCAGCCAGAAGCAAGCTATGGGACCACGGAGTGGGGTCTGCATCCGCTGCCCGCCCAGGGGGACTGCCCACTCCCCACAGCTTCCACACCTGTTCCCTTCGCCCCCCTCCCAGGACCAGCTCACAGAGCCACCTCTTGGGGAGATTCACTTACCTTCTTCTAACAGGATCTGTCTCACTATCCTGTTCTGGGATCACCCGGAAAGCTTGTCACTCTGAAGCAGGTTCAGCCTCACGTCACTACAGCAGCTTTCCTGGACCACACTCACCACCTGCACGTCCCCCCAGCTCAGACCCAGAAAAGCCCCCTCGGCCCCGAGCCCCATGGCTCTGCCTGGGCTCCCACTCCCTCCTGCCTGGTCCATCCCTCTCATGTCCCCTGCAGCATCACCAGGAGCTCCCACCTGCCCCAGGCAGGCTGTCTGCTCTGTCCTGGGGAGACCTCCATGGTGTCAGGTGGAAGACACAAGAGGTACCCGTGGGGCTTCCCTCAAGCAGCACAGTGGCCAGCACCCACCTACTGACCTCATCACTCTGGATGGACAGGGGTTCATGGGGCCTGCAGCATCTCCTGGTTCTCATTTCATCCCAGGACCGCCCACAGGGAAGTTGCTAAGCAACTCTGTGCCGGCTGCACAGAGAGGACGCTCATACACACGGCCCCCTCCCAGCACCCGGGGCTCTCATGGTCAGGCCCCTCCCAGGATATGGAGCTCACCTGAGCAGGTACCCAGCAGCCCACGGGGCTCTCATGGTCAGGCCCCTCCCAGGATATGGAGCTCACCTGAGCAGGTACCCAGCAGCCCATGGGGCTCTCGTAGTCAGGCCCCTCCCAGGATATGGAGCTCACCTGAGTAGGTACCCAGCAGTCCACAGGGCTCTCGTGGTCAGGCCCCTCCCTGGATATGGAGCTTCCCTGGACAGGTACCATGGCAGGGCTGGGCACACAGGAACCGTGCACATAGCCCTCATTGCAGAGCACCCCCAGCACACCTGTCACTCAGAGCTGACACAGAGAACCTCAGAGCAGGGCTTGAACTAACAAACAGCAGCTCCGACAGGTCTGTGACCCTAGGCTTCACCCTGTGTGGTCTCCCTCCACCTGGTCTTCCGGGGGTTTCCACTGCAGCCGGGGCACCAGGCCTCTGTCTCCACCCACCACTCCTCTTCTCCCTGACTCCTGGGTTCCTCTCATTAGGAGAGGGTCTTCTTGAAGTTGTCTTCCACTCATGGACCAGATAAAACGATTAGAAAACAAGCCAGTGCTGCCGCCCCTTGTCTATCCTGACTCTCGGGACCCTACATCTGTTCCTTGGATCTGGCCGGTGCAGCAAGACCCATTTTCTGCAACTCTGAGCCTCTGAGGGGCGAGGATTGGTTGACCTGGGCAGCCTGACCCGGCCGGCCAGCCCTCCCCAGGTGTGCCTGTGTTGAGGTCAATATAACCACCCCTCCAGGCAGCAAAAGCCCCTGCAGCTGTGCCTGACGCCATATTCTCTGTCCCGTCAGCAGTCTCGGGGCTGGGCTGGTGGGAGGGAGTAGGGCCCACGCCTCTATGGGTGGCCCAGTGTGAGTGGGGCTCTGCTGGACTTTCTGCAGGAGTTGCTGGGCTGCCACCTGCTAAAGAAGAGGATGTGTCACCCATACCTGCTGCTGGAATTTCTCCCCTGGCAGAGGTGAGGAAGTAAAAGAGCAGTGGGGGCCGGGACAGAAGGGGTACCTCAGGCAGGGAGATGGAACGCTTCCAGAAGAGTGCCCAGGGCCAGGACCATCCTGGCTGGCCTGCAGGCACCAAGTCGGCCTGCGTGTTTTCACTGGTGTGATTCCAAGCCCCTTCCTCTAGGCTTTCAAGTCCTTGCACACATTCAGGTGTTTTACCTGGGAAGGGTGGGAAAAGTTCAGCAGCAGCTGGCCTGGGGCTCAGCTCACATTTACTCAGAAACGCCTCTTCATGGTCCCCCAGCTTTGCAATGAGGACGCTTCTTGTGTGGGGGCTGCTGGCTGCATGGGAGACGATTCCCCAGCTGTGACCAACTTCAGAATTGTTTACCACTGGAACAAGTGTCCTGATAGGGTTTTCATCAGTGTAACTAGTGGGTTCTTAATTAGCAATGTGAACGGTGATATCAGAGGTCCTGAATCAGGATGGAAATACTTATTTTACGCATGTACAGGCGTAAAAACCTGGGGAGGCCATGTGCAGCCGGCACCCTTAGGGATGGGCTTCCAACTGACCCTCAACGTTCTGGTGTCCAGCCACTGCTTTAGGATTTCTGGGTCCCAATGCTGACTCTCAGGGCTCTGCGATCCAGCCTTTGTTGGCCTTTAATGAGACCCGCACTTCCAGGATCCTACAGAGCAGGGTCTGTGTGACTGTTCTGTGGCTTCTGTAACAAATGACCACAAGCTGGGTGGTTTAAAACAACAGGAATTCATCCTCCCCCAGTCCTGGAGACCAGACATCTGAGATCAGGGTGTTGCAGGACGGAAGTCTCTCCAAAGGCTCCAGGATAGTGTTCTTCCTGCCTTTTCCAGCTTCCGGGGGCTCCAGGCATCCCCAGGCTCGTGGCTGCATCCCTCCCGTCTCTGCCTCTGTCTTCACGTGGCTTCTCCTCTGTGTCTGTGCCTCTCCTCTTTTGTCTCTCATAAGGACTCTCTCAGTTGGATTGAGGGCCACCCTAACCCAAGATGACCTCACCTTGAGATCCTTAACTACATATACAAAGACCCTTTTCCCAGATATGGTCCTGTTCACGTGTTCTCGGGGGACACATCTTTTGGGGCCGGCATTCAACCCATTATCTGTGTATAAAATAACCCTCATTTTAGGAGATTACCAAGGTCCCGTATAGACTGGCACAGACAGCAGCCATGTGGGTGGGGGTCTGTGGAGAATGATGGCCCTGGAATCACCTGGAAGGGATGAAGTCCTGGCTGCATTAGGTGAGCTCTTCCACCATGGGGCCCGTGGAAACAGCCACTGGACTCTGTCCGTGGAAAGGGACCCAGTGCCGAGTCCAGAAGTGGTTACCTTGCAAAGCTGGCTCTTTTGGGATTTCGTCATCAGTAGCATCATGTAACCAGTAACTACGGGCTTGGAGGAGTCACTCTCTGTCACATGATGACAGCACTAGTCACTTTAGGCTCATCAAGCCTAGAATAGGAATGTTTGTAGGAGAAGAGTTTGGGAGATTGTGAAGCTTGGTTGTCAAGGAAACTGAGCAGGTTTGTCAAGGAAACTTCTCCCTTAAACTGAAGGCAGGGCTGGGAGAGCTGAACTCCAGAGATCTTGTAAAGGGGCTGCTCTGAAGCACCATCACCTGAGAGGTGGTCTCAGCGTGAGCTGGGGTTTGAGAAAAGTGTGATGAGATTAAGCCTGACTTTCTGTGACAGCTGGGGAGGGCTTTGTAAAGCACCTTGGCTTTTAAGGCAGAAGTTTGTTGCTGGACAAAGTGTCTCCAAAAACTGGGCTGAAGCTCAAGCTGTCTCTTTCCCCTTCTTGTGACAGTCCAGGGCAGGTGGGTGTCAGGTCCCAGGCTCTGTCCCCCTTGTTTCTCCTCCCTGCTTCCAGGTGAGTGCTCCAACCAGCAGGGTGGGGTGACCAGGTGGGCATCATGCCCTCCGTCCTAGGATGCAGGCTGGCCAAGCCCTCACCACCTCCACCCCTTCCCCTTGGTAACACGAGACACTACACCCTAGTTGTAAGGAGTGGGAAGGCTGGGAGGTGCAGGGTAGCTGTGAACAGGAAAAAGGGAAATGGGTCCTGATGGGTAGCTGTGCAGCCCTGCTGTGAGGGTCGCCCAGACGCTAGTGCACAGACTCTGGGCCCTGTGAAGGTTCGATGCTTTGTGGTTCTGGAAATCCTATAGGAGATGGTCCACAGTAGGTGAAGCTAATGCTCTCAGTGGAGGTGGTGAAGCTAAAGATCTGCAGTTCAGACGGAAGGTGCCGATGTACATACAGGACAAAACCATCTCGTGTGAATGGACTTCAGGCACGTTTAACATGAATGCAGTCATGTTAATGCCTAGCACCTTCTATCTTGTGCCTCTCCTCAGGGACCCCCTCCTCAGTTCCTGAGGATCCTGTAACTCCCGTACAGGGGGATGGAGAGTGGGCTCTGTCCAGTCTGAGCCCTGAGTTACCCTGCGTGTGAGTCTGCTCAGGACCTCTGTAACAAATACCACAGACTGTGCAGCTTGAATAACAGACCGAACTCCCAGTCCTGGATGCTGTCTGAGATCAAGGTGTGTGCAGGCTGGCTTCTCCTGAGGCCTCTCTACTTGGTACTTAGACAGCCATCTTCTCCCCAGGTCCTCACGTGGTCTCCCCATTTGCCTATCTGTGTCCTAATCTCTTCTTGTAGAACACCAATCCTATTGGATTAAGATCCACCCTAGTGACCTCATTTTTACCTTGATCGCCTCTTTAAAAATCCCATCTCCAAATACAGCCACATCCTGGGGTCCTGGGGGTTAGGGATTCAGCATGTGAATTTGGGGGGACGTGGCTGAGCCTATCCCATCCTCCTTAGGAGCCAAGTGTGCCTCGGTCCTTCCTTCCCTCAAGTCACACGAGGTGATGTAGTGGCTCAGGGAGAGGACACTCGTGCAGAGTCTGTGTCCCAGCTGGGGAGCCCTTCTCTGCTCTCTCTGATCAGGCCGTGGCCGTGCCAGTCCCCTCGTGAGGTGAACAGTTCTGGGGTTTCCTGCTGTGTCACATGGCCGGCTGAGGTGCTCATTGTCAGGGGACTCAGGAGCCAGCAGCCTAGTGGGGATGCCGGGGACTCTCAGGGCCTTGGCAGATGTCTCTCCCAGCAGATACCCTAGCGAAGTGGGGAAACTTTTGGGGGATTACAGGTGGGGGAGAGTCACAGTCTCGTTTATGCTTCAGAAAGACCACGTTGGGGTGGGATGTGAGGTGCACCGTGCGGGCAGGGAGTTCTGTCAGGGCCTGATGGAGGAACGAGGCACAAGATCGGGCTTGGACCAGGACTGTGGGCGTAGAGGTGAATTAGTGTGGGAACTGGCCACAGACTGCTGTCGAAATTTCGGCTTCCCTGTGCACCGAGGCCAAACAGAAATACGGAGACAGGGATTTTGGAAGAAGAGAGAGATGGCTTTATTCTTCTGCCAGACAACAGGGAAGACACAGCCGGCTAGCGCCTCAAGAACTGGGCACCCCTCCTTGAGAATCAGGGAAGATTTTAAACGTGGGGCTCTCGCGGTCCGGGGTATAGGATGAGGATCGAAGTAGTGAAGGTCTTGCATTCCTCCTTTCCTTTGCATTATTTCAAAACAGTCATAGTTGGCATCAGGCTGCCTGGTAATTGGGGTCCGGCAGTCTGGAAATTGCATCCGTTTGCTTCTGGTTTATCGACCGGTGACCTTGTCTCTGAAATGCAAAAACTATAGGGGGTGACTTGTTATGAAGGGCGTATAGAATGTAAGTGCTGGACATAATAAGGTTAGGGAGTGAGAGGCAGGGGATGTAACTCACACAGAGTTAGGGGTAATGGGTGCCAGAGGTAAATTACATAGTGTCAGGGAGTGAGATTAGCTTTGTAAAGTACACATCTAGTTACTACAAATTAGTGACAAAGTAAAACAAGGAGTGATTAACTCTTTCAGGCCAGATTATGTTTCTTCTCTAGCCTATTCACCGTTCCCTTTGTTTTCCTTGTTCTCAGGGGAGGGAAAACTTCATTTCTATTTTTGCTGCAGCAAGACTCTGGAGGAGCAGATGACAGTCAGTGGGACACAAGGAGAGTGGGAGCCTGGGAGACCCCAGTGTTACCGAACAAAACTTGGGGCCGCTTGCCCGAGTGCAGTAAAGCCAGTCTACTGACACCGGGTGTGGTGAAGGGAAGTGCAGCTTTAATTGTAAGAGTGCCAATACAAGGAGGCCAGGTGGCCTGTGCTCTAAAACCCCAAACTCCCTGAAGGATTTCAGCAAAGGAATTTTAAAGGCCAAGTGAAGGAGGGGCGTCGCAGGGTATGCGATCAGCTGGTGCACAATTCTCCGGTTGATGGTGAGGTAACAGGCGGTTAACATTATAAATTCTTAGGCACCAGAAGTTCCGGGGTTACCTGTTCAAGATCATCAGGTAGTTAATTTCTTCCGTTTGGTGGTGGTTTCAGCATCTGTAAAACAACTCAGGAAGCATGCATCAGATACTGTTATCCAGGTACTTCAGAGAGGAGCTACAGCAGAGGATGTCGGGGAGGGGTCTGTACTGGGAAGGCCCCGTAGGGTCCTGCTCAGTTACACCTGGTGCCTGAGCTCGGCAACCTGGGAAGGTGGGGCTGCTCCTGGGTGTGGGGAGCTGCAGGATCCCAGTCCTCTGAGGGGCCTGTTAGCCCCCAAGGTGAGATGGGGGTGCAGTGACTGGACAGAGGAGTCTGGCCTGCGAGAGGGGTCGAGGCTGGAAATGTCATGGGCATCATCGCAGGGAGGGAGAGGAAAGGCCAAAGGGGGCAGGTAGGTCACAGCAGACTATGTGCAGGTGACTGCCGTCCAGTTGGAAGCAACTCAGAGCCAGAAAGGAGTGGCCGTCAGGGGCTCAGCTCCATTCTCTTGTTCCTTTGTAAAACCACTGTGTCAGAGTTTGAGACACTGCCAGTAGATGTCTGGGCTCAGTGCTGCCATGGCTTCATCAAAGGGGCCCAGGGGGAACACAGAACCACTGCAGGCCCCGCCCATGTCCTGAGTAGGAATGAATCCCATCGGGGCTCCTGGGCTCACAGACTTGAGGGAAACTCTGTCCTCAGGACTGGTCTTCCTCCTTCCTCTCACCTGCTGGTCAGAGGCCCAGGCACCCCCAACCTGGCTCCACCCCCAGGGCCTGGATTCTGGGACAGCTTAGGCGTAAGCAAGACCCTCATGTTCCTTTATCTGCCTGGGGGCGAGACTGTCTTAAACGCTGCAATTGACTGATGATAGAGGGCTGAGCGTTTCCAGCAGGTATGGGTGGAAAGATGGGGCGTGAAGTTCCTGTGTCTGCAGGGTCTTCCCAGCGTGAAGATCTGTGTGTTTCCCCGGCCAGTCAACATCCGCCCAGGAAGCCCAGATCCAGCATTACGAGGGCAGAGGCTCTCCCCTTGCTTATCTGTAACTTCCCACTCCCACAGTGAGGAGCCTGGCTCCCACCATCTGCCGTTTATATATGCATTGCTCCTTTCCAGGTTACACGTGCAGAGGTTTCAGAGTTGTTAGCTACTACACCCTGGAAAGAACTTCGTAAAATAAAGCCCACTGTTTATATAGGGTCCATTTTGCCTTTCATCTACAGATTCCATTCATTTCCAAAGGTAACTTAGGTCAGCACCTTTGATCCCATCCCCTATGGTGAGTTGTTTCCATATATTTCTAATACAGTTAGACTCTGTCACATAATGTATTCCATCCTTCAACACTCCTACATCCTAAATAACTAAATTTGAATAGATTATGATTGGCCCCTTGGGCTACACACATCTATGGGTTTAGACAAATGCATAGTGGCAGGTATCCATCCTAGAGTGTCACATGGAATACTTCAAACCCCCCACCGCATGATCTGCTTATCATCTGTGTAGCTTTGCCTTTCCCAGAGTGTCACCAATGGGGTCATACTGTGTGCAGCCTCCTCAGCCTGGATGCTTTCACGTAGCAGTATATACTGAGGATTTATCCATGTCTTTCCATAGGCTGATGGTGCATTCCTTTCTGCTGAGTAGTATTCCACTGCATGTGTATGGGCAGAAAAACAATTTTCCCTCTACTTTTCTAGGTTCTTGGTTGAGGCCCCCCCTGCCCCTGAAATAAAAGACAGATTACCAGGAGAAAAGCAGAAGTTTAATTACATGTATACCTTCTGAATACAGGGGGGATAGCAAGGAAAACTGAGTCACTCCCTGAAATGACCAAAACCATCCCCTTAAATACCTCTTCAGCTAAAAACAGAAGAAATATGCTGGGGAAGGGGGGAAGACCACTTATGGCAGGTTATCATGCAAAGCACAGTAAACAAGGGTATGATTGTTTGCACATTTAAGTCAGGACTTCTCCATTGAAAAGAGTTACTTAAGATTTAATTATCCTTCCATTTTTGGTGCAAAGAGGGACATACCCTTATAAATGGAGACTTCTGTATTGTAAATGTCTATCATAAAACAGCAATCTCAGTTTTCTGAGATACTTTTATTGGATATATTATTTTATTTTTGGCTGCATTGGGTCTTCGTTGCTGCATGCAGGCTTTTCTCTGGTTGTGGCGAGCAGGGGCTACTTTTCTTTGCAGTGCATGGGCTTCTCATTGTGGCTTTTCTTCTCGCGGAGCACAGGCTCTAGGTGTGCAGGCTTCAGTAGTTGTGGCACACGGGGTCAATAGTTGTGGCTCGTGGGCTCTAGAACGCAGGCTCAGTAGTTGTGGAGCACGGGCTTAGTTGCTCTGCGGCATGTGGGATCTTCCCGAACCAGGGCTCGAACCCGTGTCCCCTGCATTGGTAGGCAGACTCTTAACCACTGAGGCTCCAGGGAAGCCCCCCCCCCTTTTTTTTAAAGCAGACCAATAATCCTTATGCCAGAGAGACATATTTTGGGGTGGCATATTCTACTCATCTTGACATGGATGTACCCCAATTTGTTTATACATTCATCTTTTGAAGGATATCCTGATTTCTTCAAGTTTTTAGCCATTATGAAAGTGCTGCTGTGCATAATTGCATCCTTGTTTGCATTTGGACATAGATTTTCAAAGCAGTTGCCTGAATACTGGAAGCATGATTGTTGGATCCCAACGTGAGACTTGTTTAGTTTTGGAAAAAAACTGCCAAATTGTCTTCCAAAGTGGCTGCACATGCATCCCCCCAGGTATGAAGGAGAGCTCCTTTTGTTCCTCACCCTCTAACAATTGGTATTTTCATATTTTTGGAGTTTAGCAGTGCTAAATAGGTATGCTGTGATATCTCATGATTTTAATTTGTAATTCCCTAATGGTATATGATGTTGAGCTTGTTTCTGTATGATTTTTTAACATCTGTATATCTTTTTATGGTGGGATGTCTGTTCAGATCATGCTGTTCACGTTCATGCTTAGAGGAGCCCTGTCTCCTCAGGACCCCCTGGGGCTTTGGCTTCTGGGACACGCGGGTTGCATCCACGCTGATGGCCGGGCTTCAGGACAAGCTGGAGTCGAGTCCACACTAACAGAAGCCGAGTCTCCTCAGGACCCCCTGAGGCTTCAGCTTTGGGACACTGTGGGGTCCAGTTCATGCTGAGAGGAGTCTGGTCTCCTCAGGACCTGCTGGGAGGTGACACCACTGAGGGAAAATGTGAGGAAATGTGGGGAGAAGGTTCCTGCGTGTTGCTGACCGCTGAGGGTGTCTGTCTTCAGAGGACACAGGAGAGGAAGGGCTTGATGTGGAAAACTGGGTTTTTGGCCGCTTTTGTGTGTGGTGTAGACAGAGTGCAGTGTTGTTCGTTGGCGAGTGGCGTCCGGTTTTCCCAGCACCGTTCATTGAGGGGACTGTCCTTTCCCTGATGTATGTTCTTGGCTCCTTGCTTGTGAATTAACTGATCACATACCTGTAGGTTGGTTCCTGGGCTCTCTGCTCTGTTCCTTTGGTCTGTGCGCCTGTTTTTGTGCCAATTCCACACTTTTTGGGGAATGTAGCTTCGTAATGAAGTGTGAAGTCAGGGAGCGAGATGCCTCCAGCCCATTCTCCTTCCTCAGGGTGGCTTTGGCTCTTCTGGGTCCTTTGTGGTTCCACACACATCTTAAGATTGTTTGCTCTGTTTCTATGGAAAGTGTCTTTGGACTTTTGGTAGGGATTGTGTTGAATGTGTACATTAATTTGGCTAGAATGCATATTTTTTAAAATTAAAAAAAAATTTTGGGGGAGCCTCGGGAAGATGGCGGAAGAGTAAGACGCGGAGATCACCTTCCTTCCCACAGATACAGTAGAAATACATCTACACGTGGAACTGCTCCTACAGAACTCCCACTGAACGCTGGCAGAAAACGTCAGACCGCCAAAAAGGCAAGAAACTCCCCCCGTACTTGGGTAGGGCAAAAGAAAAAAGAAATAACAGAGACAAAAGAATAGGGACGGCACCTGCACCAGTGGGAGGGAGCTGTGAAGGAGGAAAGATTTCCACGCACTAGGAAGCCCCTTCGCGGGCAGAGACTGCGGGTGGCAGAGGGGGGAAGCTTCGGAGCCACGGAGGAGAGCGCAGCCACAGGGGTGCGGAGGGCAAAGCGGAGAGGTTCCCGCACGGAGGAGCGGTGCCGACCAGCACTCTCCAGCCCTAGAGGCTTGTCTGCTCACCCGCCAGGGCAGGCGGGGCTGGGAGCTGAGGCTCGGGCTTTGGTCGGATCGCAGGGAGAGGACTGGGGTTGGCGGCGTGAAAACAGCCTGAAGGGGTTAGTGCACCACAGCTAGCCGAGAGGGAGTCCGGGAAAAAGTCTGCAGCTGCCGAAGAGGCAAGAGACTTTTTCTTCCCTCTTTGTTTCCTGGTGCGCGAGGAGAGGGGATTCAGAGCGCCGCCTAAACGAACTTCAGAGATGGGCGCGAGCCGCAGCTACCAGCACGGATCCCACAGCAACAGGGGTGCAGAGGGAAAAACGGAGAGATTCCCGCACAGAGGATCGGCGCCGAGCAGCACTTAGCAACTCGAGAGGCTTGTCTGCTCCCCCACCAGGGCGGGCGGGGCTGGGAGCTGAGGCTCGGATTCGGTCGGATCGCAGGGAGAGGACTGAGGCTGGCGGCGTGAACACAGCCTGAAGGGATTAGCGCACAACAGCTGGCTGGGAAGGAGACCGAGAAAAAGTCTGCAGCTGCCGAAGAGGCAAGAGACTTTTTCTTGCCTCTTTGTTTTGCGGCGCGCAAGGAGAGGGGATTCAGAGCGCCGCCTAAACGAACTCCAGAGAAGGGCGCGAGCCGCGGCGGTCAGCGCAGACCCCACAGCAACAGGGGCGCAGAGGAAAAAACGGAGAGACTCCCGCACAGAGGCTCGGCACCGAGCAGCACTCACCAGCCCGAGAGGCTTGTCTGCTCAGCGGGCGGGGCTGGGAGCTGAGGCTGGGGCTTCGGTGGGATCGCAGGGAGAGGACTGGGGCTGGCGGCCTGAACACAGCCTAAAGGGGTTAGCGCACCACAGCTGGCTGGGAGGGAGACTGGGAAAAGTTCTGCAGCTGCCAAAGAGGCAAGAGACTTTTTCTTGCCTCTTTGTTTCGCTGAGCGCAAGGAGAGGGGATTCAGAGTGCCGCCTAAACGAACTCCAGAGAAAGGCATGGGCCGTTGCGATCAGCACGGACAACAGAGACGGGCGTGAGACGCTGGGGCTGCTGCTGCCACCTCCAAAAAGCCTGTGTGTGAGCACAGGTCACTCTCCACACCGCCCCTCCCGGGAGCCTGTGTAGCCCGCCACTGCCAGGGTCCCGTGATCCGGGGACAAATTCCCCGGGAGAACGCACTGCCCGCCTCAGGCTGGTGCAACGTCACGCCGGCCTCGGCCGCCGCAGGCTCACCCCGCCTCCTCTGTACACCTCCCTCCCCGCGGCCTGAGTGAGCCAGAGCCCCCGAAGCAGCTGCTCCTTTAACCCCGTCCTGTCTGGGAGAGGAATAGACGCCCTCAGGCAACTTACACGCAGAGGCGGGTCCAAATCCAAAGCTGAACCCCAGGAGCTGTGCGAACAGGGAAGATAAGGGGAAATCTCTCCCAGCAGCCTTAGAAGCAGTGGATTAAAACTCCACAAACAACTTGATGTGCCTGCATCTGTTGAATACCTGAATAGACAACAAATCATTCCAAATTCAGGAGGTGGACTTTGGGAGCAGGATATATTAATTTTTCCCCTTTTCCTTTTATTTGTGAGTGTATATGTATATGCTTCTGGGTGCGATTTTGTCTGTATAGCTTTGCTTTACAATAGCTTTATTTTACTTCACTATATTATAGCCTCTTTCTTTCTTTCTTTCTTTCTTTCTTTCTATTTTTTCTCCCTTTTACTCTGAGCCGTGTGGACGAAAGGCTCTTGGTGCTCCAGCCAGGCATCAGGGCCGTGCCTCTGAAGTGGGAGAGCCACCTTCAGGACACTGGTCCACAAGAGACCTCCCAGCTCCACGTAATACCAAACGGCAAAAATCTCTCAGAGATCTCCATCTCAACATCAAGACCCAGCTTCACTCAACGACGAGCAAGCTACAGTACTGGACACCCTATGCCAAACAACTAGCAAGACAGGAACACAGCCCCATCCATTAGCAGAGAGGCTGCCTAAAATCATAATAAGGCCACAGACACCCCAAAATACACCACCAGACGTGGACGTGCCCACCACAAAGACAAGATCCAACCTCATCCACCAGAGCTCAGGCACTAGTTCCCTCCACCAGGAAGCCTACACAACCCACTGAACCAACCTTAGCCACTGGGGACAGATACCAAAAACAATGGGAACTACGAACCTGCAGCCTGTGAAAAGGAGACCCCAAACACAGTAAGATAAGCAAAATGAGACGACAGAAAAACACACAGCAGATGAAGGAGCAGGGTCAGAACATACCAGACTTAACAAATGAAGAGGAAATGGGTAGTCTACCTGAAAAAGAATTCAGAATAACGATAGTAAGGATGATCCAAAATCTTGGAAATAGAATGGACAAAATGCAAGAAACATTTAACAAGGACGTAGAAGAACTAAAGAGGAACCAAGCAATGATGAAAACCACAATAAATGAAATTAAAAATACTCTAGATGGGATCAATAGCAGAATAACTGAGGCAGAAGAAAGGATAAGTGACCTGGAAGATAAAATGGTGGAAATAACTACTGCAGAGCAGGATAAAGAAAAAAGAATGAAAAGAACTGAGGACAGTCTCAGAGACCTCTGGGACAACATTAAACGCGCCAACATTCGAATTATAGGGGTCCCAGAAGAAGAAGAGAAAAAGAAAGGGACTGAGAAGATATTTGAAGAGATTATAGTTGAAAACTTCCCTAATATGGGAAAGGAAATAGTTAATCAAGTCCTGGAAGCACAGAGAGTCCCATACAGGATAAACCAAAGGAGAAACACGCCAAGACACATATTAATCAAACTGTCAAAAATTAAATATACGGAAAACATATTAAAGGCAGCAAGGGAAAAAAAACAAATAACACACAAGGGAATCCCCATAAGGTTAACATCTGATCTTTCAGCAGAAACTCTGCAAGCCAGAAGGGAGTGGCAGGATGTACTTAAAGTGATGAAGGAGAAAAACCTACAACCAAGATTACACTACCCAGCAAGGATCTCATTCAGATTCGATGGAGAAATTAAAACCTTTACAGACAAGCAAAAGCTGAGAGAGTTCAGCACCACCAAACCAGCTTTACAACAAATGCTAAAGGAACTTCTCTAGGCAAGAAACACAAGAGAAGGAAAACACCTACAATAACAAACCCAAAACATTTAAGAAAATGGGAATAGGAACATACATATCGATAATTACCTTGAATGTAAATGGATTAAATGCTCCCACCAAAAGACACAGGCTGGCTGAATGGATACAAAAACAAGACCCATATATATGCTGTCTACAAGAGACCCACTTCAGACCTAGAGACACATATAGACTGAAAGTGAGGGGATGGAAAAAGATATTCCATGCAAATGGAAATCAAAAGAAAGCTGGAGTAGCAATTCTCATATCAGACAAAATAGACTTTAAAATAAAGACTATTACAAGAGACAAAGAAGGACACTATATAATGATCAAGGGATCGATCCAAGAGGAAGGTATAACAATTGTAAATATTTATGCACCCAACATAGGAGCACCTCAATACATAAGGCAAATACTAACAGCCATAAAAGGGGAAATCGACAGCAACACAATCATAGTAGGGGACTTTAACACCCCACTCTCACCAATGGACAGATCATCCAAAATGAAAATAAATAAGGAAACACAAGCTTTAAAGGATACATTAAACAAGATGGACTTAATTGATATTTATAGGACATTCCACCCCAAAACAACAGAATACATATTTTTCTCAAGTGCTCATGGAACATTCTCCAGGATAGATCATATCTTGGGTCACAAATCAAGCCTTGGTAAATTTAAGAAAATTGAAATCGTATCAAGTATCTTTTCCGACCACAACGCTATGAGACTAGATATCAATTACAGGAAAAGATCTGTAAAAAATACAAACACATGGAGGCTACACAATACATTACTTAATAACGAAGTGATCACTGAAGAAATCAAAGGGGAAATCAAAAAATACCTAGAAACAAATGACAATGGAGATACGACGACCCAAAACCTATGGGACACAGCAAAAGCAGTGCTAAGAGGGAAGTTTATAGCAATACAAGCCTACCTCAAGAAACAGGAAACATCTCGAATAAACAACCTAACCTTGCACCTAAAGCAATTAGAGAAAGAAGAACAAAAAAACCCCAAAGCCAGCAGAAGGAAAGAAATTATAAAGATCAGGTCAGAAATAAATGAAAAAGAAATGAAGGAAACAATAGCAAAAATCAATGAAACTAAAAGCTGGTTCTTTGAGAAGATAAACAAAACTGATAAACCATTAGCCAGACTCATCAAGAGAAAAAGGGAGAAGACTCAGATCAATAGAATTAGAAATGAAAAAGGAGAAGTAACCACTGACACTGCAGAAATACAAAAAATCATGAGAGATTACTACAAGCAACTCTATGCCAATAAAATGGACAACCTGGAAGAAATGGACAGATTCTTAGAAATGCACAAACTGCCGAGACTGAACCAGGAAGAAATAGAAAATATGAACAGACCAATCAGAGGCACTGAAATTGAAACTGTGATTAAAAACCTTCCAACAAACAAAAGCCCAGGACCAGATGGCTTCACAGGTGAATTCTATCAAACATTTAGAGAAGAGCTAACACCTATCCTTCTCAAACTCTTTCAAAATATTGCAGAGGGAGGAACACTCCCAAACTCATTCTACGAGGCCACCATCACCCTGATACCAAAACCAGACAAAGATGTCACAAAGAAAGAAAACTACAGGCCAATATCACTGATGAACATAGATGCAAAAATCCTCAACAAAATACTAGCAAACAGAATCCAACAGCACATTAAAAGGATCATACACCATGATCAAGTGGGGTTTATCCCAGGAATGCAAGGATTCTTCAATATATGCAAATCAATCAATGTGATACATCATATTAACAAACTGAAGGAGAAAAACCATATGATCATCTCAATAGATGCAGAGAAAGCTTTTGACAAAATTCAACACCCATTTATGATAAAAGCCCTGCAGAAAGTAGGCATAGAGGGAACTCTCCTCAACATAATAAAGGCCATATATGACAAACCCACAGCCAACATTGTCCTCAATGGTGAAAAACTGAAACCATTTCCACTAAGATCAGGAACAAGACAAGGTTGCCGGCTCTCACCACTATTATTCAACATAGTTTTGGAAGTGTTAGCCACAGCAATCAGAGAAGACAAAGAAATAAAAGGAATCCAAATAGGAAAAGAGGAAGTAAAGTTGTCACTATTTGCAGATGACATGATACTATACATAGAGAATCCTAAAGATGCTACCAGAAAACTCCTAGAGCTAATCAATGAATTTGGTAAAGTAGCAGGATACAAAATTAATGCACAGAAATCTCTTTCATTTCTATACACTAATGACGAAAAATCTGAAAGTGAAATTAAGAAAACACTCCCATTTACCATTGCAACAAAAAGAATAAAATATCTAGGAATAAACCTACCTAAGGAGACAAAAGACCTGTATGCAGAAAATTATAAGACACTGATGAAAGAGATTAAAGATGATACAAATAGATGGAGAGATATACCATGTTCCTGGATTGGAAGAATCAACATTGTGAAAATGACTCTACTACCCAAAGCAATCTACAGATTCAATGCAATCCCTATCAAACTACCACTGGCATTTTTCACAGAACTAGAACAAAAAATTTCACAATTTGTATGGAAACACAAAAGACCCCGAATAGCCAAAGCAATATTGAGAACGAAAAATGGAGCTGGGGGAATCAGGCTCCCTGACTTCAGACTATATTACAAAGCTTCAGTAATCAAGACAGTTTGGTACTGGCACAAAAACAGAAATATAGATCAATGGAACAGGATAGAAAGCCCAGAGATAAACCCACACACATATGGGCACCTTATTTTTGATAAAGGAGGCAAGCATATACAGTGGAGAAAAGACAGCCTCGTCAATAAGTGGTGCTGGGAAAATTGGACAGGTACATGTAAAAGTATGAAATTAGAACACTCCCTGACACCATGCACAAAAATAAACTCAAAATGGATTAAAGACCTAAGTGTAAAGGCAGACACTATCAAACTCTTAGAGGAAAACATAGGCAGAACACTCTATGACATACATCACAGCAAGATTCTTTTTGACCCAGCTCCCAGAGAAATGGAAATAAGAACACAAATAAACAAATGGGACCTAATGAAACTTAAAAGCTTTTGCACAGCAAAGGAAACCATAAACAAGACCAAAAGACAACCATCAGAATGGGAGAAAATATTTGCAGATGAAGCAACTGACAAAGGATTAATCTCCAAGATTTACAAGCAGCTCATGCAGCTCAATAACAAAAAAACGAACAACCCAATCCAAAAATGGGCCGAAGACCTAAATAGACATTTCTCCAAAGAAGATATACAGATGGCCTACAGACACATGAAAGAATGCTCAACATCATTAATCATTAGAGAAATGCAAATCAAAACTACAATGAGATATCATCTCACACCGGTCAGAATGGCCATCATCAAAAAATCTAGAAACAATAAATGCTGGAGAGGGTGTGGAGGAAAGGGAACACTCTTGCACTGTTGGTGGGAATGTAAATTGATACAGCCACTATGGAGAACAGTATGGAGGTTCCTTAAAAAACTACAAATAGAACTACCATACGACCCAGCAATCCCACTACTGGGCATATACCCTGAGAAAACCATAGGTCAAAAAGAGTCATGTACCAAAATGTTCATTGCAGCTCTATTTACAATAGCCAGGACATGGAAGCAATCTAAATGTCCATCGACAGATGAATGGATAAAGAAGATGTGGCACATATATACAATGGAATATTACTCAGCCATAAAAAGAAATGAAATGGAGGTATTTGTAATGAGGTGGATGGAGTTAGAGTCTGTCATACAGAGTGAAGTAAGTCAGAAAGAGAAAAACAAATACAGTATGCTAACTCATATATACGGAATCTAAGGGGAAAAAAAAGGCCATGAAGAACCTAGTGGCAAGACGGGAATAAAGACACAGAACTACTAGAGAATGGACTTGAGGATATGGGGAGGGGGTGGGGTGAGATGTGACAGGGTAAGAGAGTGTCATGGACATATATACACTACCAAATGTAAAATAGATAACTAGTGGGAAGCAGCCGCATAGCACAGGGAGATCAGCTCGGTGCTTTGTGACCACCTAGAGGGATGGGATGGGGAGGGTGGGAGGGAGGGAGATGCAAGAGGGAAGAGAAATGGGAACATATTGTATATGTATAACTGATTCACTTTGTTATAAAGCAGAAGCTAACACACCATTGTAAGGCAATTATACTTCAATAAAGATGTTAAAAAAAAAAAAATTGGGCCACACCATGTGGTATGCAGGATGCGGGATCTTAGTTCCCCAACCAGGGATCGAACCTGCGCCCCCTGCAGTGGGAGCGCAGAGTCCCAACCCCTGGATGGCCAGGGAAGTCCCACCTTAGAATGCATATTTTCACACTATTCTTTTTACCCATGAGCACGGGGTATCTTTCCATTTATTTTTGTCTGTTCAGTTTCCTTTATCAGTGTCTTCCAGTTTTCATTGTGCAGGTCCTTCACGTCCTTGGTTAAATTTACTCCTAGTTATCTTTTTGGATGCAATTGTAAGTGGGATTTTTTTTTAAATTCTTTTTCTGTTGGTTCATTATCAGTGTATAGAATCACAAATGATTTTTGTGCATTGATTTTTCTTTCTTTTGTATCCTGCAGCTTTACTGAATTCATTTTTTAGTTGTAACAGTTTTTTGTTGATTGAATGTGGAAAACTAGAATTCAGAAATCCCACTGTTTCAACTACATCTAGGTCATCCACAGCACCCAAGACATAGTGTCTCCCAATATAATCTTCCCACGGTGCCTCTTGTAGTATGTGGCCTCCTACAAGGGTGATTGGCATCACCACTGTGGGTGAGCTGGATCTGGGTAGAGCTTGGCCTCTATAACAAAGTTTGATGTCTGTATTTCTGGCGTGGTACGACATGGTTGTTTGATAAGCACTTTATTTTCTAGTAAATTTCAAGTGTATACAAAACTGCAAATAGCAGTATCAAGTTTTCCACATTCACAAAATACACCAGTTTGTTTTACCCTGTGAGAGTGGGAGGGCCACTCTCCCAGGGAACCAGCACATAACCCCAAAATGGGGAATAATTATGGTTTCCACATTATAATCCTATCCCCAGACCTGCTTCAACTTTCACCAGCTGCCCCAGCTTTGTGGAAACGTATTTTTCCATTCGAATCCAGTTTTCTTTTCTTGGAACCATCACTGGGGCTTTTCCTCACTTTGAAAACCTTGCTGGATTTAAAGTGTACAAGATGAGCATGATCTGGGTGGTTTTTCTGTATGGCTTCTTTCACTTAGGAAGTTTTCAATGTTTATCCACATTGTAACATTGATCATCATTTCATTCATTTTTCCATTGTGATTAAAAACACATAACATTTACCACTTAAACCATTTTTTAAAGCTTTTTTAAAAAATTTATTTTATTTTATTTTTTGGCTGTGTCGGGTGTTTGTTGCTGTGTGCAGGCTTTCTCTAGTTGCGGCGAGCGGAGGCTACTCTTAGTTGCTGTGTGCAGGCTTCTCATTGCGGTGGCTTCTCTTGCGGAGCACAGGCTCTAGAGCGCAGGCTCAGTATTTGTGGCGCATGGGCTTAGCTGCTCCACGGCATGCGGGATCTTCCAGGACCAGCGCTTGAACCCGTGTCCCCTGCATTGGCAGGTGGATTCTTAACCACTGTGCCACGAGGGAAGACCCATTTAAACCATTTTTAAGTGTACAGTGCTATGGCGTTAACTACATTCACATTGTTGTAAAAATATCTTCACCATCCATCTCCAGAACTTTATTTTCCCCATGTGAAACCATAGCCATTAAACACTAACTCACCTCAACCTCTGGCAACCTTATTCTACTTTGTCTTTGAATTTGACTTATCTGGATACCTCATACTAGTGGAATCATAGAACGTTTGTCCTTTCTGTGTCTGGCTTGTTTCACTTAGCATAATAACTTCAAGGTTCATCACATTGTAGCATGTGTGAGAATTACCTTAGTTTTAAAGGTTGAGTCATATTCCATTGTGTATATACTACACTGTACTTATCCATTCATCTGTTGAAGGATGTGTTGTGTTGCTTCCACCTTTTGGTTATTGTGAATAATGTTGCTATGAATATGGGGTACAGATATCTGTTCCAGTCCTTGCTTTCTAATATTTTGGGTGTACACCCTGGAGTGGAATCAAGGGATCATACATTTTCCATGTTTTTGAGGAGCCACCATACAGTTTTCCACAGTGGCTGTATAATTTTACTTTATTCCTTTATATGACAGAATAATGCAGCTTATGTGTCTACCTTATTTTGCTTATCCATTTACCTGCTGATGGACATTTAAATCTTTTCTACCTTGGGCTACTGTGAACAGTGCTGCTATTAATAATTGGTGAACAAGTTTTTGTTTGAACACCTGTTTTCAATTTTTTGGGAATATGTCTAGGAGTGGAGTTGTTGAACCACATGGTAATTATATTTTATATTTTTGAGTAAATGCTAAAGTTTTGTACATATAGACTGCACCATTGTACATCTCCACAAGTAACTTTTAAGGGTTCTAATTACTCTACATTGTTGCCAACATTTGTTATTTTTATTTATATATTTAAAAATTTATTTTTATTCTAGTGTGTGTGAAGGGGCATCACATCGTGGCTTTAATTTGCATTTTCATCATGACTACTGATGTTTGACATCTTTTCATTTCCTTGTTGACCATTTGTATGTCTTGCCTGAAGAGCAGTCCATGCAAGCCATTTGTCTGTTTCAAAAATTTTATTGTTTGTCTTTTTGTTGATGAGTTGTAAAAGTCCTGGGTATATTCTAGGTAAAGAGTCTTATCAGATATACAACGTGCCAATATTGTCTTCCATTCTGTGGGCCGTCTTTTTACTTTCTGGATAGCCTCTTTTGATGCACAAAGGTTTGTAATTTTGAGGAAATCCAATTTGTCTATTTTTTCCTTTCATTTCTTATGCTTTACTGTCAAATCTAAGAAACCATTGCTAAATTCATGGTCAAGAAGATTTAATTCCTTGGTTTATTTGAGAGTTCATACAGTCATCCTTCGGCACCCACTAGGCCAGGCTTTAGGTCTTGGGTTGAGTCAGTGTGAGGGTTCAGGGGCCATGGTTTAGGGTTATGGGCCATTGTTGGAGAGTCGTGGTAGAGGGTTGTGGTTAAAGGGTCAGGATCGGGGATTAGAGTTTAGGGGTCAGGGGCGAGGGTCTACGGGTCTGGGGCTAGGTTTGTTAGGGGGTTAAGGTTAGAAGTTAGGGTTCTTAGGGTAAAGGTTAGAGTTATGTTTAAGCACAATTGGCCCTCATTGCCCTCCCCTCTCCCTCTCTCTGAAGCCTCCAGAATGGATAGGACTTGCCCAGGGTCAGACAGGAGTCAGGGAGCTGAGGTCAATAACTGTTTTTCTGGCCTCCCTTCCCTCAGTCCTGGGCTCTGAGAGAAGAATGAAATGTCTGTTCTTGTCTCAGACTGTTTCTTACCCAACTCAACCTCTGTCAAGGATTGGGGAGGGTGTCAGAAGTCATGCATGGTTTCCTTCTGCCCTCCTACCTGGGAAGGGTGATGCTGGCCCTACTCTGCCTGGGCAGCCCCAGTTTCCAGCAAAGCCCAGACAGCAGGGCACTCAGTGGACATGTGTGGATTTATACAGGACTGGGTGCAGTGACCTGCCAGCCCCCAGATGTTGCCTTCTTAAGGGCTGGTGGGGCCCTCCTGACACTGGAGGCATCCTTTGTCCCATCTGAGCGGGCATGAATAGATGATCAGGTCTCAGGCAGGACAGCCCTTGACCTCTGACTATCCAGGCAGGCATCTGTGGTCCTCTAGCTCAGTCCAGCCTGGGCATTGCCAGGCCCTCATGTATAGTTACAGAGCTGACCGTGATGCCGGGCAATTCAACAGCTACCTAGGCAGTGTACACATTACTTTGAGAAGTTTCAACTACCAACATCCATGTGGTTGAGAAAAAGGCCTCCCCCTCACAGCCTCATAGGCTGCCAAGAGAAGTAATAATCCTCTAAACATTGGAATGTGTCCCTGACACAACAACCATACAGGAGACCATGGCCCTGAATTCCTTTGTCCTTTCAGTCGTTAGAAACTTTTGACATTCATATTCATTAAGAATCAAAGATATGGGAGCACCTGGACCTCACAATGGGAGGTTCACAGTGACACTGCATTGTCTTGGAGAGCCATGTGCATCCATGTGGCCTCTGGAAAGCCTGCCAATTATGGGTTCCATGGCATGGAATAATTCTTGAGCCTCCCATTACTTCATTGCACAAGAGTTTCCTTACCACCCTAGCATTTGGTTTCTTCACTTAGTAAATGAGAGAGAAGAAACTGGAAAATGAGCAGTATTGTTTTTCAGGGATGGGCAATTAATATGGCCAGGGAGATGGCATAACTCAAGGGCTCCCACCTCTCAGGGGCAGGAATGAGGTCTGTGTGTCTTCTGAGGGCACATGGGCTGTTTTGGGCCCACCTCTGAGATGTGAGGACCTGATGCCCAAGGAAAGAGACTTGAGTTTACCACCACCAACGATTCTGACTTCTCAGCAAGTGAAAGAACTTCTTGCAGTCTTGGGAGGACAGTAAGAGCACTGGATGAGTAGCTGCAGCCCCTAACCCTGAGTTGAACCCCTTTCTTCCTTTTGTGTCAGATTCTGTGCTGTGCAGTGAGCTGTCATTGACTTAGAATCTGTTGCTTTCTGCCAGCCAGCATCTGTTCTCAGGCCCAAGTGCCTCAGTTTTCCTTTGGGAATTACATCTCACCTGCTTCCAGTCCAAACAGTTGCAGAAGGATGACCCCATGTTCCACCCAGCTTGAAGATGGGTTTATAACCCACATCTAGTCAGTCCCATTTTCCATCTCCTGGTGATGGGTCAAGGATGAGAATGCAACCCAAGCCAGATCAAAGGCATTTAAAACCATGACTTTCTTGGAACCCAAGAAAAGGAGAAACTCTTTCTTGGAAAATGGATGGTGAGTGGTTGTCAGCCTAGAATTGCTGTTGGCCCAAGGGCAATGAGAGAGCCTGTGCCTGTGAATGGGGTCCCCCAAAGGCACTGAGCAGGACAAAGTTTTGGAGAGAAGCAAGGTCACACTGAGATAGTGTGAGCCACTGGACCTACCAGGTCCAAACCCATTCTTTAACTTGCCACTTGCAAGTATTAATTTATTTCTACCCTTACAATAAATACTAACTTATTTTACTTCAGTAAGTGTGTCCAGTCTTTGGGAAAAGAAAAAATCGTAGTTGATACATCTGAATCAATAATCCCTGATCCTTCCTCAGGTGTCCTCACTGGGTAGGCATGGCTGGGGGAGATGAAGATTCTGGGTGGGACCAGATATTAGTGGAGCTGCCAAACAGCTCTGCCTCTGTTCCTTCCCTGTCCCGGGAGAGGGAAACCCTGGGACAGTGATAGGATAACCAGTATGGGGAAGAGGTTCCTCAGTGATTAATTGGTCTTTTTGTATTTTCCTTAATTTAGTGTTCATTTTGGTAATGTGTTTTTACAAAGAAATCACCCGTTTCTTCTAGATTTCCAGTTTGTTACAGTAGGTTTCTCTTATTTGACGTTTAATTTTTCCTGTCTAATTTTCTACAGAATGATGACAAATAATGAACAAATATTGATACTCTATTATTAACCGAAGTCCCTATTCATGTTCCCTTTGTTATACCTTTCCTTGTTCCAGGATCTCAAAGGACATGGGGTCATCATATCTATTTAGTCTCTTCTGGGCTTTGACAGTTGCTCAGACTCTCCTTGTTTCCATGACCTTGACAGTGTGGAGGAGGACTGGTCAGGTATTTTATAGACTGCCGGGCACTGGGATTTGCTTGGTGTTTTTGTTGTGGTTAGACTTGGCTTTGAAAAAGCAGATCACAGAGGTGAAGTGCTTCCTCTTCACTGTATGTCAAGAGGACAGTCTCTCAAGGGAACTTCTCACTTATATTCTCAACTTTGGTCACCTAGCTGAGGTAGTGTTTGTCAAGTGTTCCCACAGTGAAGTTAATTTTTTCCCATGTCCATCCTGTGTGTCTTATTTAGGAGGAAGTCATAATGCAGAACCCACACTTGAGGAGAGAGGGGTTAGCTTCACATCCTTGATGGACAGCTGAGTGGCTATATAAATTGCTTAGAAGCTTTCTGCATAGGAGATTTCTTTTTAACACCGTTCATCAAAAACTATGTAATTTATTTTTACCAGTTTGGGCACGTGAATAATTATTGTAAACTTTTGGTTATAATCCAGTGCTACATTTTAAGACTGCTTAGTTAATTCTTGCTTTGGCTGTTGAGAGCTTTTTCCATTTGCTCCTGTTTTCATTTTACATAATTTCTCTTTTGTGGGTTTTTAAAATTTTTGGTACTTCTTTACTTTCTGATATTTTAAGATTATCCTGCTTCATATATTTACTGTCTCAGTCCTAGTATCAGTCCTTTCTTCAAAGAGCCCTTGTTCCTTTTATTAGAGAATGGTATTAAAAACGTACATGTGGGAGCTAAATATGCTCAGCTGACAGTGCATGGAAATATATGCAAGTATCCCAGCCTATGCATACACACATAATTATAAAGATTTCCATGTGGAACTATGTGCAGGCTAAAGAGAGTTTATACTGATATCTCCAACCGGATCTGTTATGACATGGATATTGTAACCTTCTCCTTTTGTTTGACTGTAACTTCACACTCCAGTGGTAAGAAACCTGGCTTCCACCATTTGTCATTTATTAAATTCAGTGCTTGTTCCATTCAATTACTGATATAGTAGTTTCAGTAGTATTAGCTACTACCCCTCATGGAAAGAACATAGAGTCCACTGTGTATGTATGACACATTTTGTCTTTGGCCTACAGATTCTGTACATTTCCAAAGTTAACTTAGGTCAACCCATTTGTCCCACTACCAACAGTGAGTTTTTTCATACATTTCTGAATCAGATTCTTTGTTACATTCTGTATTCCAGTCTTTGACACTCCCATATCCTAAGCAGCTAAGTTTGAATAGATTGTAATTTACTTGTTGGGTTGTAAAAATCTGTGGGTATAGACAAATGCATAGTGACAGGTATTCACCACTAAAGTATCATATGGACTATTTCAACCACATATTCTATACATTGTTTACCATGTCAGGTTTGCCTTTTCTAGAATGTCATATAAATGAGGCCATACAGTGTGTAGCACTTCAGACTGGATTCTTTCACTTAGCAATGTAAGTTAGATGTATCTATTTTTTTTTTGCACGGGTTGATGGTCCATTCCTTTATATCTCTGAATACTATTGCATTGCATGTATATTAGAGGAAAAATAATTTTCCCTCTACCCTTCTATGTTCTTTATTGAGATCTCCCTTGTAATGAAAAAGAGAGGAACTAGAGAAAACAATCAGAAGTTTAATATATACCATGCATACCTCCTGTATACTTGAAAGATACCTAGGAAAACTGAGTCACTCCCTGAATTGGCCCAAGCCGTTAGCTTAAATGCTATCTTCTGCTGAGAACAAAAGAAAGATGTTAGGGAATGGAAGAAGCCATTTAAAGGAGGTTATTAGGCAAAGCACAGTAAACAAGGGTATGGTTGTTACACAGATTTACATCCAGGCCTATTTCATTGACAAGGATTTTTTATAAAAAACATTTATTTATTTGGCTGTGCCAGGTCTTAGTTGCGGCCTGTGGAATCTTTAGTTGCGGCATGTGGACTCTTAGTTGCAGCATGCGGTATCTAGTTCCATGACCAGGAGTTGAACCCTGGCCCCCTGCATTGGGAGCATGGAGCCTTAGCCACTGGACCAGCAGGGAAGTCCCAACAAGCTTTTCTTGATATTTAGTCATCATTCAATTCCTGGTCCAGAGAGGGACAAACCCTTACAAATGGAGATATCCTTAATAAATGTAAATTTACCTCATAAAAGGGCATTTTCTACTGGGCTTTGAAAGATTCTCCTGGGTCTGCTCTTTCTTATTAATCAGTCCAAAATAATCCTTTTGTCAAATGGGCATATTTTGGGGTGGTGTATTCTGCTCTCCTTGACATGTATGTGCCCTAATTTGTTTATGAATTCACCTACAGAAGGACATCCTGATATCTTTAAGTTTTTAGCCATTATGGATAGAGCTGCTGTACATTACTTGATGCTAGTTTGGGTTTGAACACAGTTTTTTAAAGCAGTTGTCTAAATACAAGAGGTACACTTCTTGGATCCTAAGGTGAGACTTTTTAGATTTGGAAAAAATTGCCAAACTGTCTTCCAAAGTTGGTTGTACATGCATTCCACCAGCATCTTGATTATATTCTTGTATGCTTATTTACTGCCTGTTTATCTTCTTGGGCCAGGTGTGTGTTTCAATCTTTACCAAATTTTAATGGCGTTGGCATAATTTGAGTACAAATCCTTTATCAGATATGTGCTTTGGAAATAGTTTCTTGCAGTTTGTGGTTTGTCTTCCGGTTTTCTGAATAAAGTCACCAGACCCAAAGTCATGTAGATTATTTTTTTTTCTAGGATTTTTTATAGTTTGGTAATTTAAATTCGTCTATGGGCAATTTTGAGTGAATTTTGGTTTAAGTTGTAAAGTTTGTGTCTACATTCATTTCATTACATATGGTTTGTAATTAATTGCTCCTTAACCATCTTTTGAGAAGATACAGTGAGATACTTGGCTCCATTTCAGTTTGGATTTCCAAACTTAGTATATACAGCAGAACTGCCTTCCGGATGAGGCCTCTGGGTTTGTGAGTGCGGCGCTCCCGGCTCTTCTCTGACGTCCCACAGGGGGCGCTGAACCCACCTGTCTGACCCTGGGGGCACAGGTGCACCCTGCCCACAGACTTTGCTCTGTGACAAGCAGACAGGAGCTTTGTCTCCTGTCAGGGCTTAGGCTTCTGGACCATGAGGCATTGTCCACACTGACAGCAGCTGGGTTTTCTCAGGAACCACTGGTGAGGAGACTCCACAAGAGGAAAAAACGAGCAAGTGTGGAGAATCTTCCTGTGCAGCTGACTGCTGGGTGGGTGGGGTGCTTCTTCAGGGGACTCAGGAGAGAAAGGGTTTAATGTGGAATACTGTGCACTTTTAGTTAGTTTTATGTGCAGTGTAGATGGTGACCAGTGTCGTTCTTTGGGGTCTGGTATCTAGTTTTCCTGGCACTGTTTGTTGATGGCTTTGGATAGAATAAACATTTTAATAATTGTAATTTTTCTGATGCATGAGCATGGAATATTGTTTTCTATTGTGTCTTCAATTTCTTTATCAGTGCTTTATAGTTTTCTGAGTATAGGTCTTTCATGCCCTTGGCTAAATTTATTCCTAAATAGTTTGTTCTTTTTGATGGAATTGAAAATGGGATTGTTTTCTTAATTTTTCTTGTTGGTGTTCATTATTAGTGTATAGAAACAAAACTGATTTGTGTATATTGATTCCATATTTTGCAACTTTACTGAATTTATTTTTTAACATATTTTTTGAAGTAATGTGAAAAATTGCAATACTAAAATCTCACAGTTTCTACTGCACCCCAGGTAATCCACAGGACCCAAGACATGGTAGCTACTAATATACTCTTCCCACGGTGCCTCTTAATACCATGTGGACTCCTACAAGGGAAATAAGTATCACAACTTTGGTTGAACTTGGTCTGGGTAAGTCTTGGCCTCTATAACAAAATTTGATGTCTGTCTTGTCTGATTTTCTGGCATGATACTGACACGGTTGTCTAGAAAAGTAATTTACTTACCAGTAATTTAAAATGTACAGAAAAGTTTCAGTAATGGCCAAAAGTACTCACATTTGCCACCTCACACAAAATGCTCAGTGTGTTTTGCCCAAGGAACCAGCACATAACCCCTAAATGAGGAAATCCTGATGTCTACATTATAATTTAATACTCAGCCCCACTTCAACTTTCACCTGCTGTCCCAACTGTATGAAAATGTCTTTTTCCATCCTGATCCAGTTTTCTTTTTCTGGAACCATTACTGAGTTTCCCCCTCATTTGGACAGCCTTGATGGATTTGAAGCAGACAAGATGAGCATGGGATCTAGGTTGCCTTTTCTGTATGGCTTTTTTTCACTAAGAATGTTTTTAATGTTCATTTTTGTAACAAATATCAGCACTACACTTTTTTTCATTGTCATTAAAAATACAAAACATGACTTTAACATTTAATTCTTTTTATGTATACAGTTTTGTGGTATTAACTACCTTCATATAGGTGCACAAACAAGTTAACTAACATGTGTACCTCCTGTGTGCATGGGAGATACCCAGGAAATTGAGTAACATCCTGGAACAGCCCAAGATATCACCTTAAATACCGTCTTCATCTAAAAGGAAAAAAAAGAAGGCTATAGTTGTTTCTGTCTACATTCATTTGATTGTATATGGTTTCCAATTGATGTTGTATAACTAGTTGTGGAGAAGTCATGGGATAGTTGGCTTCATTGCAGTTTGAATTTCCAAATTTAGTGCATTCTGCAGGTTTGATACAAGGTTTACAAACTTCATATTGGATCAGGACATCCCATGGTGTAACTGGTATTAATGGTTTGTTCAACAATTAAAGTTCTGTGTGATATGAATTCATCCTGGAGTAATCCAGGTTAGTTTCTGTTATACATTTGTCCCAGGATGAAAGGACAAGAGAAATAAGGCCTAATTTATAAAAGTGCCTTCAAACTAATTGATACTGAAGTATAGTTGACTTACAATGTTGTGTTAATTTCTGCTGTACAGCAAAGTGATTCATATATATATATATACATACATATATACATATTTTTCATATTTTTTTCCATTATGGTTTATTACAGTGTATTGAATATAGTTCCCTGTGCTGTACAGTAAGACCTTGTTTATCCATCCTATATATAATAGTTTGCATCTACTAATCCCAAACACCCAATCCATCCCTCTCCCCTGTCTTCCCCTTGACAACCACAAGTCTGTTTTCTATATTTGTGAGTCGGTTTTTGTTCTGTAGATAGGTTCATTTGGGTCTCATTTTATAATCCACATATAAGTGATATCATATGGTATTTGTCGTTCTCTGTCTGCCTTACTTCACTTTGTATGATAATCTCTAGGCCCTTCCATGTAGCTGCAGATGGCATTATTTCATTCTGTTTTATGGCTAAGTAATATTCCATTGTATATATGTATCACATCTTCTATATCCATTCATCTGTTGAGGGACATTCAGGTTGCTTCCATGTCTTGGCTATTGTGAATAGTGCTGCTGTGAATACTGGGGTGCATGTATCTTTTCGAATTATAGTTTTGTCTGGATATGTGTCCAGGAGTGGGATTGCTGGTGCATATGGTAATTCTATTTTTAGTTTTTGAGGAACCTCCATACTGTTTTCCATAGTGGCTGCATCAATTTACATTCCCACCAGTAGTGTAGGAGGGTTCCCTTTTCTCCACACCCCCTCCAGCATTTATTTATAGACATTTTAATGATGGCCATTCTGACCACTATGAGGTGATAACTCACTGTAGTTTTGATTTGCATTCTCTAATAACTAGCGATGTGGAGCATCTTCTCATGTGCCTATTGGCCAACTGTATGTCTTTGGAGAAATGTCTATTTAGACCTTCTGCTTATTTTTTGATTTTTTTTTTCTTTTTTGAGTTGTATGAGCTGTTTGTATATTTTAGAATTAGGCCCTTGTTGGTCACATCATTTGCATGTATTTTCTCCCAAACAGTTAGCACAGGTTCTGGAACGACTGGATACCCACATGCAGAAGAATAAACTTGGATCCTTACCTCCCCTCACCCCGTATACAAAAATCAATGCAAAATGGACCAAAGGCCTAGATGCAAGAACCAAAATTATAAAACTCGTAGAAGAAAACATGAGAGTAAATCTTCATGACCTTGGATTTAGTCATGATTTCTTAGATCTACCAAAAGCACAAACAACAAAAGACAAAATAGATGAATTGGACTTCCTCAAAATGAAAAACAGTTGTGTATAAAAGGAGCAAGGAATAAGATAATCCACCATGCAAAATGGCACAAAATGTTTGTAAACCTTGTATCTGATAAAGGACTGTAGCCCACCAGCCAAGCCCCCGGTGGTCCAGTGGAGTGTCTGTGCGGCCCCACCCGTCCTCGGTGATCAGGGGATCTCAGGCCCCACAGCACCCGAGGGGTGGACACTGGTCATCCTCTGCACCCTCAAGGAGTGAGCGCTGGATGGTCTTGAGCCAAGATGCACTCCCATTACTGCCCTCAAAGGCTGAAGCCTTCAGCATGCCTCTAGAAGGACACAGAGTATTTGCAAGTCTTTGAGAACCAAGAGAACCATCTTCACTTTTCTGAAAAGGGCATCTTATTATTTCACAGCATGACCATTTTCAGTCTGGCTCTCGGGGTGCCCTCCCACCTTCTTTATTTCTTTGAAAGTGGCCATGGTTGTTTGGCTGTCCCCAATCCCCATACCAGGTGACAAGGCCAGTGGGGCCAGATCCTGGTGGTCCCTAGCTTCGTTGGAGACTAACCCAGACTCTCAGCCTGAGATTGAACGTGGATGCCCCTGCTTCTCCCCACCACCGATCCTCATCTCCTCCCCTCTCTCTTTTCCTCTTGCTTTTCAGTCTCAGATTTACCTGATGGTCACCACTCACAGTTCCCGCAGAGCCCAGAGATTTCTCCTTGAAGGAAAGGTTCTGGAAAACCAGAGGGATAAATAAAGAATGCAGCTGATTCCCGCCTTGTGCTGACACCCAAGAAGATGAGGAGAGTGAGTGTTTTCTCATTAGAATTTTAAATCCTCCAAGTAATAGATCATTGGGGGGGCATCCTGTGTCTTCCTGCTCATTCTAATAATGTCATTCCTGAATTTAATGTGGTAAATAATTTAAATCATAAATATGCTGAGGGGGAGATCCATTTAAAAAATGTTAGAGGTAACTCCAAGGGATTTACAACAAACAAGGACACAGAACCCTGTGTCCAGACGCTGGCTGAGAGATTCCTACCCTGAGCCGCAGTCCCCTGGAGGGCAGAGTGGCCATGACTCTCCTCCCACAGGTGAGCCTACACAGGCACATCCCACGTGGGACCACTGCATCACAGAACCTTAGAGTGGCCAATGGCAGGCAGCTGGCTAGAGATGCGTACAAGAGAAAACTGCCCAGCAGCCTGGGACAACCCCGGGGTGAGGCCTTAGTAAGGGCCAGTGTCAGAGCCTCAGAGATAACTTGAAGAGACAGTTCAGGCTGTTAGGGACATCATCAGAGATGTACTTAGGGACATACTCAGGGCCTTAGTTATGGACAGGATTGGGGCATTATTTAATGACAGCTTAGACTATAAGGGACAGCGTCAGGGCCTAAGTTAGAGATAACGTGAGAGCCTTAGTTAGACACAATTCAGGCTGTTACTTAGGGATATCTTCAGGGCCTTAGAGCCAGCATCATGGCCATAATTAGAACAAGTGTCAGGGTGTTAGGGCCAAATCTAGGGTGTTAGTTAGGGAAAGAGTCCGGTCATTAGTTACAGACAGTGTCAGGGTTTTAGGTAGGGACAGTGGCAAGTCCTTAGTTAAGAAGAGTGTCAGGGCCTCACTTAGGGGCAGCGTCAGGATGTTAGTTAGGGAGAGTCAGGACATTAGAATGTCAGGTTCTGAGGTAGAGACAGCATCAGGGCCTTAGTTAGGGACGGCGTCAGAGACTTACCTAGGGACATATTCAGGGCCTTAGTTATGGACAGGATCAGGGTGATACTGAGGAACACCTAAAGGTACTAGGGACATCTTCAGGGCCTCAATTAGGGATAGCATCAGGGTGTTAGTTAGGGAAAGAGTCAGGTCATTAGTCACAGACAGTTTTAGTGCCTCAGGTAGAATCGGCATCAAGGCCTTAGTTAGGAAGAGCATCAGGGCCTCAGTTAGGTTCAGCATCAGGACGTTAGTTAGGGCCAGCAACAGGGCCTTAGTTAGGGACAGTGTTGTCAGGCCCTCAGAGATAACTTGAGGGCCTTAGTAAGAGACAGGTTAGGCCGTTAGTTAGGGACACTTCAGAGACATTCGTAGGGATATATTCAGGGCCTTAGTAATAGAATCAGGGTGTTATTTTGTCACCGCTTAGGCACTAAGGGGCAGCATCAAAGCCTAAGTTAGGGAGGGTGTCAGCGTCTTGGGGATAGTGTTAGGGACTTTGTAAGTTATAACTTAGGCCATTAGCTAGGGACAGTGTCAGGGACTTATTAAGGGCAGTGTCAGAGACTTAATGAGGGACATCTTCAGGGGCTTAGTTATGGACAGGATCAGGTCCATACTTGGGACCAGTGTCAGGCCGTTATTTAGGGGCAGTGTCAGGGCCTTGTGTAGAGACAGCGTCAAGGCCCTTAGTTAGGAAGAGGGTCAGGGCCTTAGGACAGGGTCAGAGACGTACTTAGGCACATATTCAGGACCTTAGTAATGGACAGGATCAGGACCACAGTGAGGGACATCTAAGTCTATTAGGGACATCATCAGGGCCTTAGATAGGGTCAGCATCAGGGCCGTAGTTAGGACCAGTGTCAGGGTGTTATTTAGGGACAAAATTAGGATGTTAGTTAAGGAAAAAGTCAGGAAATTAGTTACAGACAGTGTCAGCTTCTCAGGTAGAGACTTTGGGGTCTTAGTGAGAGCATCAGCATCTCAGGTAGGAACGGCATCAGGCCATTACTTAAAGACAGTGTCAAGGCCTTAATTAGGGATAGTGTCAGGGCCTCAGAGAAAACTTGAGGGCCTTAGTAAGAGACACTTCAGGCTGTTCGTTAGGGACATCATCAGGGCATAAGTTATGGACAGGGTCAGGGTATTAGTGAAAGAGAGCTCAGGCAAGTAGGCCTACTGTCAGGGCCTTAGTTAGGGGCAGCGTCAGGGAGTAGTTGGGGAAAGAGTGAGGCCATTAGGTAAAGACAGACTCAGGGCCTTAGTTAGAGACAGTGTCAAGTTCTTTGTTAGGAACACTGTCATGGCCTCAGTTAAAGATAACTTGAGGGTCTTAGAGATAGTGTCAGGGACTTAGTTATGGACATCTTTAGGGCTTCAGTTAGAGGTAACTTGAGGGCCTTAGTAAGAGACATTTTAGGTCATTAGTGACATCATCAGGACCTTAGTGCCATCTTCGGTACATCATTTATGGGCCTCATCAGGGCACTAATGAGGGACAGCTCATGTTATTAGGGACCGTGTCAGGGCTTTAGTTAGGGACTGTGTCAGGGCCTTTGTTAGGGAAAGAGTGAGGCCATTCGTTAAAGACAGAATCAGGGCCTTAGTTAGAGACAGCCTCAGTCCTTAGTTAGGGAGAGTGTCAGGGCCTCAGTTAAAGATAAGCTGAGGGCCTTTGCTAAGGACATCCTCAGGGCCTCAGGAACAGCATAAGGACCTTAATTAAGGTCAGTGTCAAGGCTTTAGTTAGAGACAGTTCAGGCCAATAGTTAGGGACATAATCAGGGCCTTTGTTAGGGACAGCCTCAGTCCTTAGAGACAGCATCAGGACCTTAGTTAGGGGGAGAGAGAAATTCATATTTAGGGAAAGCTCATGCCATTCTAGACAGCTCAGGGCCATAGTTAGTGTCAGGGTCAGGGCCTCGTAGTGAAATCGAGCAGGGCCCTGTGGGGCTCCTGGGCACGAAAGCCTTTCCTGTGTCTCCTGTTTCCTGTTTGTTGGGAATAGACTCCAGGTTCCATAACCTTCCCTGAGTTCCAAAGGGCAGATTCGAACAGTTGCTAATCAGGGAAGGGAGGGGATGCAGATACAAGGGAGGAACCATCAAGAAACAGTAGTGCAGCCTTGGGGCAGGATCCTGGTTCTGCCTCAAGGGATGTACGTAAGAGTATCTTTGGGCTCTTTACCAAACTACAACCCCCACAAAATAGAAGATTTTAGTGTTCTTCATTCCAGAGAAGCTCATCAAGAGACCATCTGAGGCCAGATTAAAGGGAGTTAAGGCCCTGTACACACACTAATCCTTAGGAGAAACTGTGTCCTTAAACCATTGCTGTAAAACTCCTCACCAGATCCTCGTGCATTGGGACGCATGGTTTTTGAGGGCACGAGTTTTCTGTGTCCCCCTTTGGCTGCCAAAGCAGTAAAGCTATTCTTTTCTACTTCCTCCAATCCTCTCTTTCTGAGATTCGATTCGGCACTGGTGCACAGAGGTCGAGTTTTCGACATCAAATTTAGTACCCAGTGTGGGGCTGACTTGGGGATGGCCCCTGTGGGTCCCCTGACTTGATTGGACACTGAGATTTTCTCCATGCCAGCCTCTTTCGAGAGAGTGTAGGGTTGGAGAATTCCTTTAGAGGCCAGACCACGTGGGACCCTTGCCTGGAAAGGCCGAGCCCCAGTCATCCCAGCAGTTGGAACTCTGGGGCAGGAGTAGATGGTGGAAGAGGGACCACCCTAGCAGCTGCTGAGGCCATCCTTGCCTTGAGGACATTCCTCTCTTCCTCCATCCTGGACTGCCCCGAATGTCCTACTCCAAGAGATTATTTTGGGGAACCAGAAAAATAGCATTTGGGATGTTGCCACACCTCAGTCAGCGTGTGGTAACTCCCCTGGTATGCACTCTGAGGTCCTTTTAGCCCTGTACATTTCGGGGAACCTTGGTTCCCATTTAGGTGACTTTTCATTCCAGAAAATCTCATTTGGAAGGTGCATCACTTGAACAGAGGTCACAAGCTAAGTTGAGACTTGGAAGCTGATTTGAGTCTTGTGCTGTTTGGTTTTTGGTTTCTGTTTAGTTTTTGGTTCCTTTGGTTTGAGGCTTCCATTGGTGGTGTGGATTTTGTTTTATTCTTAGTCTGTGTGTGAGTGTTCTATGGTTCAAACATAAGAAGTGCTGCTTCTTCAGTTCCATCTGATAGCCAGTGGGCAAAATCCTGGCAGACTGGTCAACCTATAGTTGTAAACCTAAGACTAAGAAAAGAATGAAACTCTATTGTAATTTTGTCTGGCCAATGTATGGATACATTCTTGAAAAATGAGGAAAGGTGGTCTTTGAAAGGTAGCCTAAATGACTATACTATCCTTCAGCTAGAGTTATTTTGTCACAGGAAGAGAAAGACAAAAGAAGTTCCATATGTTCAAGCATTTTTGAAGCTACATAATAAACAAAGTGAGCAGCTAGGTAACAGGCTGATGGTACAAAGAGAAAAGAAAGTCACTTTGTACTAGACCTGGCTGTGTCTGAATGTGGAAAAAAATAAGGGGCAAAGTAAGATGGGTACAGAAGGTGATGAACATTTGTGAAAAGAGAACACTGAGGAAAGAGTTGTGCATGACCAGGATTTTCTAAGCTGGATTTTGTTGGAAGTGGGTTAGGGCAAGCCTGGATTTGGTTTCTCCCTCCAAAGTTTTCTTGGAATGCTGCTTTTGATTGTGGACAGCTTGTGAGTTCCTTTGCCTGTGTCTGTGATCTGTATTTTTGTTTGAAATCTCTTTACTTTGGTTCAATGAGTAAGTGTTGTTTGGCCAATTTTAACAGTACTTTTGATCTCCAGCTAACTTTGAGATGCTTTAGAAGGCCCTTGAGCCATCTCAGAGAGAACTGTTTGATTAGTATGTTAAATTACATGGAATTCCTAAAAATCTAGTATGTCCTGGTAAAATGTTATCAGTCATAATTCTAGTTATTTTTAAATGTTGCATGTAAGAGCAATAATTGTTTCTTTTGTCATTTACATTGTGATCAAATGTTTAACAGTGACCTTTTAAGTCTTTATGTGATTTATAGATAGTTATTGTTGTGCTCTAACACATTGCAAAAGTGCTCCATCTTCAAGAAGATCTATGTGAAGGACATTTTGGCAAACACAGGTCTCTGATAAATTTCATATCATAATGCCAAACTGGGTAAGAAATGAAATATCTTTTTTTTTTTTTAAGATTTTTAGAAATTTCATGTAATGTCTGAAACATTTATATTAACATATTTCCATACATATTTCCATACAAATACAAATATAAGATTTTTAGAAATTTCATATAATGTCTGAAACATTTATATTAACATATTTCCATACAAATACAAATATAAGATTTTTAGAAATTTCATGTAATGTCTGAAACATTTATATTAACATATTTCCATACAAATAACCCAATGAAAGTTTAGTATTAGTTGTTTTGTTTGTTTGTTTTTTTATACTGCAGGTTCTTATTAGGCATCAATTTGATACACATCAGTGTATACATGTCAATCCCAATCTCCCAATTCAGCACACCACCATCCCCACCCCACTGCAGTTTTCCCCCCTTGGTGTCCATATGTCCATTCTCTACATCTGTGTCTCAACTTCTGCCCTGCAAACCAGCTCATCTGTACCATTTTTCTAGGTTCCACATACATGCATTAATATACGATATTTGTTTTTCTCTTTCTGACTTACTTCACTCTGTATGACAGTCTCTAGATCCATCCACTTCTCCACAAATGACTCAATTTTGTTCCTTTTTATGGCTGAGTAATATTCCATTGTATATATGTACCACATCTTCTTTATGCATTCGTCTGTTGATGGGCATTTAGGTTGCTTCCATGACCTGGCTATTGTAAATACTGTTGCAATGAACATTCGGGTGCATGTGTCTTTTTGAATTACGGTTTTCTCTGGGTATACGCCCAGTAGTGGGATTGCTGGGTCATATGGTAATTCTATTTTTAGTTTTTTAAGGAACCTCCATATTGTTCTCCATAGTGGCTGTATCAATTTACATTCCCACCAACAGTGCAAGAGGGTTCCCTTTTCTCCACACCCTCTCCAGCATTTGTTGTTTGTAGATTTTCTGATGATGCCCATTCTAACAGGAGTGAGGTGATACCTCATTGTAGTTTTGATTTGCATTTCTCTAATAATTAGTGATGTTGAACATCTTTTCATGTGCTTCGTGGCCGTCTGTATGTCTTCTTTGGAGAAATGTCTATTTAGGTCTTCTGCCCATTTTTGGATTGGGGTGTTTGTTTCTTTAATATTGAGCTGAATGAGCTGTTTCTATATTTTGGAGATTAATCCTTTGTCCGTTGATTCGTTTGCAAATATTTTCTCCCATTCTGAGGGTTGTCTTTTCGTCTTGTTTATGGTTTCCTTTGCTGTGCAAAAGCTTTGAAGTTTCATTAGGTCCCATTTGTTTATTTTTGTTTTTATTTCCATTACTCTAGGAGGTGGATCAAAAAAGATCTTGCTGTGATTTATGTCAAAGAGTGTTCTTCCTATGTTTTCCTCTAAGAGTTTTATAGTGTCCAGTCTTATATTTAGGTCTCTAATCCATTTTGAGTTTATTTTTGTGTATGGTGTTAGGGAGTATTCTAATTCCATTCTTTTACATGTAGCTGTCCAGTTTTCCCAGCACCACTTATTGAAGAGACTGTCTTTTCTCCATTGTATATCTTTGCCTCCTTTGTCATAGATTAGTTGACCATAGGTGCGTGGGTTAATCTCTGGGCTTTCTATCTTGTTCCATTGATCTATGTTTCTGTTTTAGTGCTAGTACCATATTGTCTTGATTACTGTAGCTTTGTAGTATAGTCTGAAGTCAGGGAGTCTGATTCCTCCAGCTCCATTTTTTTTGCCTCAAGACTGCTTTGGCTATTTGGGGTCTTTTGTGTCTCCATACAAATTTTAAGATTATTTGTTCTGGCTCCATAAAAAATGCCATTGGTAATTTGATAGGGATTGCATTGAATCTGTAGATTGCTTTGGGTAGTATATTCATTTTCACAATGTTGATTCTTCCAATCCAAGAACGTGGTATATCTCTCCATCTGTTGGTATCATCTTTAATTTCTTTCATCAGTGTCTTATAGTTTTCTGCATACAGGTCTTCTGTCTCCCTAGGTAGGTTTATTCCTAGGTATTTTATTCTTTTAGTTGCAATGGTAAATGGGAGTGTTTCCATAATTTCTCTTTCAGATTTTTCATCATTAGTGTATAGGAATGCAAGAGATTTCTGTGCATTAATTTTGTATCCTGCAACTTTACCATATTCATTAATTAGCTCTAGCAGTTTTCTGGTGGCAGTTTTAGGATTCTCTATGTATAGTATCATGTCATCCACAAACACTGACAGTTTTACTTCTTCTTTTCCAATTTGTATTCCTTTTATTTATTTTTCTTCTCTGATTGCCGTGGCTAGGACTTCCAGAACTATGTTGAATAATAGTGGTGAGAGTGGACATCCTTGTCTCGTTCCTGATCTTAGAGGAAATGCTTTCAGTTTTTCACCATTGAGAATGATGTTTGCTGTGGGTTTGTCATATATGGCCTTTATTATGTTGAGGTAGGTTCCCTCTACGCCCACTTTCTGGAGAGTTTTTATCATAAATGGGTGTTGAATTTTGTCAAAAGCTTTTTCTGCATCTATTGAGATGATCATATGGTTTTTCTCCTTCAGTTTGTTAATATGGTGTATCACATTGATTGATTTGCGTATATTGAAGAATCCTTGCATCCCTGGGATAAATCCCACTTGATCGTGGTGTATGATCTTTTTAATGTGTTGTTGGATTCTGTTTGCTAGAATTTTGTTGAGGATTTTTGCATCTATATTCATCAGTGATATTGGTCTGTAATTTTCTTTTTTTGTAGTGTCTTTGTCTGGTTTTGGTATCAGGGTGATGGTGGCCTCATAGAATGAGTTTGGGAGTGTTCCTTCCTCTGCAATTTTTTGGAAGAGTTTGAGAAGGATGGGTGTTAGCTCTTCTCTAAATGTTTGATAGAATTCACCTGTGAAGCCATCTGGTCCTGGACTTTTGTTTGTTGGAAGATTTTTAATCACAGTTTCAATTTCATTACTTGTGATTGGTCTGTTCATATTTTCTGTTTCTTCCTGGTTCAGTCTTGGAAGGTTATACCTTTCTAAAAATTTGTCCATTTCTTCCAGGTTGTCCATTTTATTGGCATAAAGTTGCTTGTAGTAGTCTCTTAGGATGCGTTGTATTTCTGCGGTGTCTTTTGTAACTTCTTTTTCATTTCTGAAATTATTGATTTGAGTCCTCTACCTCTTTTTCTTGATGAGTCTGGCTAATGGCTTATCAATTTTGTTTATCTTTTCAAAGAACCAACTTTTAGTTTTATTGATCTTTGCTATTGTTTTCTTTGTTTCTATTTCATTTATTTCTGCTCTGATCTTTATAATTCCTTTCCTTCTGCTAACTTTGGGTTTTGTTTGTTCTTCTTTCTCTAGTTTCTTTAGGTGTAAGGTTAGATTGTTTACTTGAGATTTTTCTTGTTTCTTTAGGTAGGCTTGTATAGCTATAAACTTCCCTCTTAGAACTGCTTTCGCTGCATCCCATAGGTTTTGGGTCGTCGTGTTTTCATTGTCATTTGTCTCTAGGTATTTTTTTATTTCCTCTTTGATTTCTTCAGTGATCTCTTGGTTATTTAGTAACGTATTGTTTAGCCTCCATGTGTTTGTCTTTTTTACGTTTTTTGCCCTGTAATTCATTTCTAATCTCATAGCGTTGTGGTAAGAAAAGATGCTTGATATGATTTCAATTTTCTTAAATTTACTGAGGCTTGATTTGTGACCCAAGATGTGATCTATCCTGGAGAATGTTCCATGCGCACTTGAGAAGAACGTGTAATCTGCTGTTTTGGGATGGAATGTCCTATATATATCAATTAAATCTATCTGGACTATTGTGTCATTTAAAGCTTCTGTTTCCTTATTTATTTTCATTTTGGATGATCTGTCCATTGGTGTAAGTGAGGTGTTAAAGTCCCCCACTATGATTGTGTTACTGTCAATTTCCTCTTTTATAGCTGTTAGCAGTTGCCTTATGTATTGAGGTGCTCCTATGTTGGGTGCATATATATTTATAATTGTTATATCTTCTTCTTGGATTGATCCCTTGATCATTATGTAGTGTCCTTCCTTGTCTCTTGAAACATTCTTTATTTTAAAGTCTATTTTATGTGATATGAGTATAGCTACTCCAGCTTTCTTTTGATTTCCATTTGCATGGAATATCTTTTTCCATCCCCTCACTTTCAGTCTGTATGTGTCCCTAGGTCTAAAGTGGGTCTCTTGTAGAAAGCATATATATGGGTCTTGTTTTTGTATCCATTCAGCCAGTCTATGTCTTTTGGTTGGGGCATTTAATGCATTCACGTTTAAGGTAATTATCAATATGTATGTTCCTATGACCATTTTCTTAATTGTTTTGGGTTTGTTTTTGTAGGTCCTTTTCTTCTCTTGTGTTTCCCACTTACAGAAGTTCCTTTAGCATTTGTTGTAGAGCTGGTTTGGTGGTGCTGAATTCTCTTAGCTTTTGCTTGTCTGTAAAGCTTTTGATTTCTCCATCAAATCTAAATGAGATCCTTGCCGGGTAGAGTAATCTTGGTTGTAGGTTCTTCCCTTTCATCACTTTAATTATATCATGCCACTCCCTTCTGGCTTGCAGAGTTTCTGCTGAGAAATCAGCTGTTAACCTTATGGGAGTTCCCTTGTATGTTATTTGTCATTTTTCCCTTGCTGCTTTCAATAATTTTTCTTTGTCTTTAATTTTTGCCACTTTGATTACTATGTGTCTCGGCATGTTTCTCCTTGGGTTTATCCTGTATGGGACTCTCTGCGCTTCCTGGACTTGGGTGGCTATTTCCTTTCCCATGTTAGGGAAGTTTTCAACTATAATATCTTCAAATATTTTCTCTGGTCCTTTCTCTCTCTCTTCACCTTCTGGGACCCGTATAATGCGAATGTTGTTGCGTTTAATGTTGTCCCAGAGGTCTCTTAGGCTGTCTTCATTTCTTTTCATTCTTTTTTCTTTAGTCTGTTCCGCAGCAGTGAATTCCACCATTCTGTCTTCCAGGTCTCTTATCTATTCTTCTGCCTCAGTTATTCTGCTATTGATTCCTTCTAGTATAGTTTTCATTTCAGTTATTGTATTGGTCATCTCTGTTTGTTTGTTCTTTAATTCTTCTAGGTCTTTGTTAATCATTTCTTGCATCTTCTCAATCTTTGCCTCTATTCTTATTCCGAGGTCCTGCATCATATTCACTATCATTATTCTGAATTCTTTTTCTGAAAGGTTCCCTATCTCCAGTTCATTTAGTTGTTTTTCTGGGGTTTGTCCTTGTTCCTTCATCTGGTACATAGCCCTCTGACTTTTCATCTTGTCTATCTTCCTGTAACTGTGGTTTTTGGTCCACAGGCTGCAGAATTGTAGTTTTTCTTGCTCCTGCTGTCGGCCCTATGGTGGTTGAGGCTATCTAAGAGGCTTGATGAAGCAGTCAAGGGTAGCTTAGGTTACGGATTCGGGTACGGGTTTGGGTACGGCGTAGGGTATGGGTTAGGGGTAGGGTTAGTGTTAGGGTTAGGGCTCGGTTTAGGGTACGGATAAGGATTAGGGTACGTGTTAGGTTTAGGGTAGGGGTAAGGGTTAGGGTACGCGTTAGGGTTAGGGTAGTTATTAAATCTATTCCACTCTCTAGATACCCCTTAGCAAGTAAAGGAATATTATTTGGGGGTGCAGCCAAGGAGAAGAGTTTACACACTAGGATAAGATAAGGAACACACCCATTATAAAGAAATCACATTAGGATTCTCTTTTTAACCTGTGCCTTAAAACACTAGTGCTTAGGAAATCTACTGGAGGCAGAAGAAGTCAAGGGTAGCTTAAGGTTAGGGTTAGGGTTAGGGTACAGCTTAGAGTACGGGTTCGGGTACGGCGTAGGGTTTGGTTAGGGTTAAGGTTAGGGTTAGTATTAGGGTTAGGGCTCGGTTTAGGGTACGGGTTATGATTAGGGTATGTGTTAGGATTAGGGTACGCGTTAGGGATAGGGTAGTTATTAAACCTATCCCAATCTCTAGATACCCCTTAGCACGTAAAAGAATATTATTTTGGGGTCCAGCCATGGAGAAGAGTTTAGACACTAGGATAAGAAAAGGGACACACCCATTATAAAGAAATCACATTAGAATTCTCTTTTTAAGCTGTTCCTTAAAAAACTAGTGCTTAGGAAATCTATTGGAGGCAGAAGCCGTCAAGGGTAGCCTACGGTTAGGGTTAGGATTAGGGTTAGGGTTAGCGTACGGCTTAGGTTATGGGTTCGAGGAGGGTATCGGGTACGGCGTAGGGTATAGGTTAGGGTTAGGTTTAGGTTTAGTGTTAGTGTTAGGGCTCGGTTTAGGGTACGGATTAGGATTAGGGTATGGGTTAGGATTAGGGTACGTGTTAGGGTTAGGGTATGGGTTAGGGTTAGGGTTAATGTTAGGGTTAGGGCTCGGTTTAGGGTACGGATAGGTTTAGGGTACGTGTTAGGGTTAGGGTAGGGATTAGGATTAGGGTTAGGGCTCGGTTTAGTGTACCGGTTAGGATTAGGGTACGTGTTAGGTTTAGGGTAAGGGTTAGGATACGTGTTAGGGATAGGGTAGTTATTAAACCTATCCCACTCTCTAGATACCCCTTAGCACGTAAAGGAATATTATATGGGGTTCCAGCCATGGAGAAGAGTTTAGACATAGGGTAAGATAAGGGACACACCCATTATAAAGAAATCACATTAGGATTCTCTTTTTAAGCTGTTCCTTAAAACACTAGTGCTTAGGAAATCTATTGGAGGCAGAAGCAGTCAAGGGTCGCCTACGGTTAGGGTTAGGCTTAGGGTTAGTGTTAGGGTACGGCTTAGGGTACGGGTGCTGGGAGGGGTTCGGGTACGGTGTAGGGTATGGGTTACGGTTAGGGTTAGTGTTAGGGTTAGGGCTCGGTTTAGGGTACGGTTTAGGATTAGGGTACGTGTTAGGGTTAGTGTAGGGGTTAGGGTTAGGGTACGTGTTAGGGTTAGGGTAGTTATTAAACCTATCCCACTCTCTAGATACCCCTTAGCACGTAAAGGAATATTATTTGGGGGTCCAGCCATGGAGAAGACTTTAGACACTAGGATAAGATAAGGAACACATCCATTATAAAGAAATCACATTATGATTCTCTTTTTAAGCTGTTCCTTAAAACACTAGTGCTTAGGAAATCTATTGGAGGCAGAAGCAGTCATGGGTAGACTAGGGTTAGTGTTAGGCTTAGGGTTAGGGTTAGGGTACGGCTTAGGGTACGGGTTCGGGTAGGGGATGCGGTACGGCGTAAGGTATGGGTAAGGGTTAGGGTTAGGGATAGTGTTAGGGTTAGGGCTCGGTTTAGGGTACGGTTTAGGATTACAGTACGTGTAAGGGTTAAGGTAGGCGTTAGGGTTAGGGTAGGCGTTAGGTTTAGGGGAGTTATTAAACCTATCCCACTCTCTAGATACCCCTTAGCACGTAAAGGAATATTAATTGGGGGTCTAGCCATGGAGAAGAGTTTAGACACTAGGATAAGATAAGGAACACATGCATTATAAAGAAATCACATTAGGATTCTCTTTTTAAGCTGTTCCTTAAAACACTAGTGCTTAGGAAATCTATTGGAGGCAGGAGCAGTCAAGGGTAGCCTAGGGTTAGAGTTAGGCTTAGGGTTAGGGTTAGGGTACGGCTTAGGGTACGGGTTCGGTGTGGGGTTCGGTTACAGCGTAGGGTATGGGTTAGGGTTAGGGTTAGGGTTAGTGTTAGGGTTAGGGCTCGGTTTAGGTTACGGATTAGGATTAGGGTACGTATTAGTGTTAGGGTAGGGGTTAGGGTTAGGGCACGCGTTAGGGTTAGGGTAGTTATTAAACCTATCCCACTCTCTAGATACCCCTTAACACGTAAAGGAATATTATTTCGGGTTCCAGCCATGGAGAAGGGTTTAGACACTAGGATAAGATAAGGAACACAACCATTATAAAGAAATCACATTAGGATTCTCTTTTTAAGCAGTTCCTTAAAACACTAGTGCTTAGGAAATCTATTGGAGGCGGAAGCAGTCAAGGGTAGCCTAGTGTTAGGGTTAGGCTTAGGGTTAGGGCTAGGGTACGGCTTAGGGTACGGGTTCGGGGAGGGGTTCAGGTACGGCGTAGGGTATGGGTTAGGGTTTGGGTTAGGGTTAGGGTTAAGGCTCGGATTAGGGTAAGGGTTAGGATTAGGGTATGGTTTAGGATTAGGGTACCTGTTAGGGTTAGGGTATGGGTTAGGGTTAGGGTTAATGATAGGCTTAGGGCTCGGTTTAGGGTACCGGATAGGTTTAGGTTACGCGTTAGGGTTAGGTTAGTGATTAAACCTATCCCACTCTCTAGATACCCCTTAGCACGTAAAGGAATATTATTTGGGCGTCCAGCCATGGAGAAGAGTTTAGACACTAGGATAAGATAAGGAACACACCCATTATAAAGAAATCACATTAGGATTCTCTTTTTAAGCTGTTCCTTAAAACACTAGTGCTTAGGAAATCTATTGGAGGCAGAAGCAGTCAAAGGTAGCCTAGGGTTAGGTTTAGGGTGAGGGTTAGGGTTAGGGTACGGCTTAGGGTACGGGTTCGGAGAGGGGTTTGTGTACGGCGTAGGGTATGGGTTAGGGTTAGGGTTAGGGTTAGGGTTAGGGTTAGGGTTAGGGCTCGGTTTAGGGTACGGGTTAGGATTAGGATACGTGTTAGGGTTAGGGTAGGGGTTAGGGTTAAGTTACGCGTTAGGGTTAGGGTAGTTATTAAACGTATCCCACTCTCTATATACCCCTTAGCATGTAAAGGAATATTATTTGGGGTTCCAGCCATGGAGAAGAGTTTAGACACTAGGATAAGATAAGGAACACACCCATTAAAAAAATCACATTACGATTCGCTTTTTAGGCTGTTCCTTAAAACACTAGTGCTTAGGAAATCCATTGGAGGCAGAAGTAGTCAAGGGTAGCCTAGGGTTAGGATGAGGGTTAGGGTTAGGGTACGGCTTAGGGTACGGGTTCGGGGAGGGATTCGGGTACGGCGTAGGGTATGGGTTAGGTTTTGGGTTAGGGTTAGCGTTAGGGTACGTGTTAGGGTTACGGTTTGGGTTAGGGTTAGGGTTAATGATAGGGTTAGGGCTCGGTTTAGTGTACCGGATAGGTTTAGGGTACGTGTTAGGGTTAGGGTAGGGGTTAGGTTTAGGGTAGTGGTTAGAGTTAAGGTATGCGTTAGGGTTAGGGTAGTTATTAAACCTATCCCACTCTCTAGCTACCCCTTAGCACGTAAAGGAATATTATTTGGGGTCCAGCCATGGAGAAGAGTTTAGACACTAGGATAAGATAAGGAACACACCCATTATAAAGAAATCACATTAGGATTCTATTTTTAAGATGTTACTTAAAACACTAGTGCTTAGGAAATCTATTGGAGGCAGAAGCCGTCCAGGGTAGCCTAGGGTTAGGGTTAGGGTGAGGGTTAGGTTTTGGTACGGCTTAGTGTACGGGTTCGGGTAAGGGTTCGGGTACGGCGTACGGTATGGGTTACGGTTAGGGTTAGGGGTAGTGTTAGGGTTAGGGCTCGGTTTAGGGTACGGATTAGGATTATGGTACGTGTTAGGGTTAGGGTAGGGGTTAGGGTTAGGGTAGGGGTTAGGGTTAGGGTAGTTATTAAACCTATCCCACTCTCTAGATACCCCTTAGCACGTAAAGGAATATTATTTTGGGGTCCAGCCATGGAGAAGAGTTTAGACACTAGGATAAGATTAGGAACACACCGATTATAAAGAAATCACATTAGGATTCTCTTTTTAAGCAGTTCCTTAAAACACTAGTGCTTAGGAAATCTATTGGAGGCAGAAGCAGTCAAGGGTAGCCTAGGGTTAGGGTTAGGCTTATGGTTAGGTTTAGGGTACGGCTTAGGGTACGGGTTCGGTGTGGGGTTCGAATACGGCATAGGGTATTGGTTAGGGTTAGGGTTAGGGTTAGTGTTAGGGTTAGGGCTCTGTTTAGGGTATGGGTTAGGATTAGGGTACGTGTTAGGGTTAGGGTAGTGGTTAGGGTTAGGGTATGCGTTAGGGTTAGTGTAGTTATTAAACCTATCCCACTCTCTAGATACCCTTAGCACGTAAAGGAATATTATTTGGGAGTCCAGCCATGGAGAAGAGTTTAGACACTAGGAAAAGATAAGGACCACACCCATTATAAAGAAAATCACATTAGCATTCTCTTTTTAAGCTGTTCCTTAAAACACTAGTGCTTAGGAAATCTTTTGGAGGCAGCAGCAGTCAAGGGTAGCCTAAGGTTAGTGTTAGGCTTAGGGTTAGGTTTAGGGTACAGCTTAGGGTACGGGTTTGCGGAGGGGTTCGGGTACAGGGTAGGGTATGGGTTAGGGTTAGTGTTAGGGTTAGTCGTAGGGTTAGGGCTCGTTTTAGGGTACGAGTTAGGATTAGGGTACGTGTAAGGGTTAGGGTAGGTGTTAGTGTTAGTGTACGCGTTAGGGTTAGGGTAGTTATTAAACCTATCCCACTCTCTAGATACCCCTTAGCACGTAAAGGAATATTATTTGGGGGTCCAGCCATGGAGAAGAGTTTATACACTAGGATAAGATAAGGAACACACCCATTATAAAGAAATCACATTAGGATTCTCTTTTTAAGCTGTTCCTTAAAACACTTGTGCTTAGGAAATCTATTGGAGGCAGAAGCAGTGAAGGGTAGCCTAGGGTTAGGGTTAGGGTGAGGGTTAGGGTTAGGCTACGGCTTAGGGTACGGGTTCGGGTAGGGATTCGTGTACGGCGTACGGTATGGGTTAGGGTTAGGGTTAGGGGTTGTGTTAGGGTTAGGGCTCGGTTTAGGGTACGTATTAGGATTAGGGTACGTGTTAGTGTTAGAGTAGGGGTTAGGGTTAGTGTACACGTTAGGGTTAGGGTAGTTATTAAACCTATCCCACTCTCTAGATACCCCTTAGCACGTAAAGGAATATTATTTGGGGGTCCAGCCATGGAGAAGTGTTTAGACACTAGGATAAGATAAGGAACAAACCCATTATAAAATATCACATTACGATTCTCTTTTTAGGCTGTTCCTTAAAACACTAGTGCTTAGGAAATCTATTGGAGGCAGAAGCAGTGAAGGGTAACCTAGGGTTAGGGGTAGGTTTAGGGTTAGGGTTAGGGTACGGCTTAGGGTACGGGTTCGGGGAGGGATTCGGGTACGGCGTAGGGAATGGGTTAGGTTTTGGGTTAGGGTTAGGGTTAGGGTACGTGTTAGGGTTACGGTTTGGGTTAGGGTTAGGGTTAATGATAGGGTTAGGGCTCGGTTTAGTGTACCGGATAGGTTTAGGGTACGAGTTAGGGTTAGGGTAGGGATTAGGGTTAGGGTAAGTGTTAGGGTTAGGGTAGTTATTAAACATATCCCACACTCTAGATACCCCTTAGCACGTAAAGGAATATTATTTTGGGGTCCAGCCATGGAGAAGAGTTTAGACACTAGGATAAGATTAGGAACACACCGATTATAAAGAAATCACTTTAGGATTCTCTTTTTAAGCAGTTCCTTAAAACACTAATGCTTAGGAAATCTATTGGAGGCAGAAGCAGTCAAGGGTAGCCTAGGGTTAGGGTTAGGCTTATGGTTAGGTTTAGGGTACGGCTTAGGGTACGGGTTCGGTGTGGGGTTTGAATACGGCGTAGGGTATGGGTTAGGGTTAGGGTTAGGGTTAATGTTAGGGTTAGGGCTCTGTTTAGGGTATGGGTTAGGATTAGGGTACGTGTTAGGGATAGGGTAGGTGTTAGGGTTAGGTTATGCGTTAGGTTTAGGGTAGTTATTAAACCTATCCCACTCTCTAGATACCCTTAGCACGTAAAGGAATATTATTTGGGGGTCCAGCCATGGAGAAGAGTTTAGACACTAGGATAAGATAAGGACCACACCCATTATAAAGAAATCACATTAGGATTCTCTTTTTAAGCTGTTCCTTAAAACACTAGTGCTTAGGAAATCTATTGAAGGCAGAAGGTGTCAAGGGTAGCCTAGGGTTTGTGGTAGGTTTAGGGTTAGGGTTAGGGTACAGCTTAGGGTACGGGTTCGGGGAGTGGTTCGGGTTCGGCGTAGGGTATGGGTTAGGTTTTGGGTTAGGGTTAGGGTTAGGGTACGTGTTAGGGTTACGGTTTGGGTTAGGGTTAGGGTTAATGATAGGATTAGGGCTCGGTTTAGGGTACCGGATAGGTTTAGGGTACGTGTTAGGGTTAGGGTAGGGGTTAGGTTTAGGGTAGGGGTTAGGGTTAAGGTACGCGTTAGGGTTAGGGTAGTTATTAAACCTATACCACTCTCTAACTATCCCTTAGCACGTAAAGGAATATTATTTGGGGGTCCAGCCATGGAGAAGAGTTTAGACACTAGGATAAGATAAGGAACACACCCATTATAAAGAAAACACATTAGGATTCTCTTTTTAAGCTGTTCCTTAAAACACTAGTGCTTAGGAAATCTATTGGAGGCAGAAGCAGTCAAAGGTAGCCTAGGGTTAGGGTTAGGGTGAGGGTTAGGGTCAGGGTACGTTTAGGGTACGGGTTCGGGTAGGGGTTTGTGTACGGCGTAGGGTATGGGTTAGGGTTAGGTTTAGGGTTAGGGTTAGGGTTAGGGTTAGGGCTCGGTTTAGGGTAAGGGTTAGGATTAGGATACGTGTTAGGGTTAGGGTAGGGGTTAGGGTTAGGGTAGGGGTTAGGGTTAAGGTACGTGTTAGGGTTAGGGTAGTTATTAAACCTATCCCACTCTCTATATACCCCTTAGCATGAAAAGGAATATTATTTGGGGGTCCAGCCATGGAGAAGAGTTTAGACACTAGGATAAGATAAGGAACACACCCATTAAAAAAATCACATTACGATTCTCTTTTTAGGCTGTTCCTTAAAACACTAGTGCTTAGGAAATCCATTGGAGGCAGAAGTAGTCAAGGGTAGCCTAGGGTTAGGATGAGGGTTAGGTTTAGGGTATGGCTTAGGGTATGGGTTCGGGCAGGGGTTCGTGTACGGCGTAGGGTATGGGTTAGTGTTAGGGTTAGGGTTAGTGTTAGGGATAAGGCTCAGTTTAGGGTTCGGGTTAGGATTATGGTACGTGTTAGGGTTAGGGTAGGGGTTAGGGTTAGGGTACGCGTTAGGGTTAGGGTAGTCATTAAACCTATCCCACTCTCTATATACCCCTTAGCATGTAAAGGAATATTATTTGGGGGTCCAGCCATGGAGAAGAGTTTAGACACTAGGATAAGATAAGGAACACACCCATTAAAAAAATCACATTACGATTCTCTTTTTAGGCTGTTCCTTAAAACACTAGTGCTTAGGAAATCTATTGGAGGCAGAAGCAGTGAAGGGTAGCCTAGGGTTAGGGGTAGGTTTAGGGTTAGGGTTAGGGTACGGCTTAGGGTACGGGTTCGGGGAGGGGTTCGGGTACGGCGTAGGGTATGGGTTAGGTTTTGGGTTAGGGTTAGGGTTAGGGTACGTGTTAGGGTTACGGTTTGGGTTAGAGTTCGGGTTAGGGTACAGCTTAGGGTACGAGTTCGTGGAGGGGTTCGTGTACGGCGTAGGGTATGTTTAGGGTTAGGGTTAGGGTTAGTGTTAGGGTTAGGGCTCGGTTTAGGGTAAGGATTAGGATTAGTGTACGTGATAGGTTTAGGGTAGGGGTTAGTGTTAGGGAACGCGTTAGGGTTAGGGTAGTTATTAAACATATCCCACTCTCTAGATACCCCTTAGCACGTAAAGGAATATTATTTGGGGGTCCAGCCATGGAGAAGAGTTTAGACACTAGGATAAGATAAGGAACACACCCATTATAAAAAATCACATTACGATTCTCTTTTTAGGCTGTTCCTTAAAACACTAGTGCTTAGGAAATCCATTGGAGGCAGAAGTAGTCAAGGGTAGCCTAGGGTTAGGATGAGGGATAGGGTTAGGTTAAGGCTTAGGGTATGGGTTCGGGGAGGGGTTTGTGTACGGCGTAGGGTATGGGTTAGGGTTAGGGTTAGGGTTAGTGTTAGGGATAGGGCTCAGTTTAGGGTACGGGTTAGGGTTAGGGTACGTGTTAGGGTTACGTTTTGGGTTAGGGTTAGGGTTAATGATAGGGTTAGGGCTCGATTTAGGGTACCGGATAGGTTTAGGGTACATGTTAGGGTTAGGGTAGGGGTTAGGTTTAGGGTAGGGGTTAGGGTTAAGTTACGCATTAGGGTTAGGGTAGTTATTAAACCTATCCCACTCTCTAGCTACCCCTTAGCACGTAAAGGAATATTATTTGGGGGTCCAGCCATGGAGAAGAGTTTAGACACTAGGATAAGATAAGGAACACACCCATTATAAAGAAATCACATTAGGATTCTATTTTTAAGATGTTCTTTAAAACACTAGTGCTTAGGAAATCTATTGGAAGCAGAAGCCGTCAAGGGTAGCCTAGGGTTAGGGTTAGGGTGAGGGTTAGGGTTAGGGTACGGCTTAATGTACGGGTTCGGGTAGTGGTTCGGGTACGGCGTACGGTATGGGTTAGGGTTAGCGTTAGGGGTAGTGTTAGGGTTAGGGCTCGGTTTAGGGTACAGATTAGGATTAGGGTACGTGTTAGGGTTAGGGTAGGGGTTAGGGTTAGGGTACGCGTTAGGGTTAGGGTAGTTATTAAACCTATCCCACTCTCTAGATACCCCTTAGCACGTACAGGAATATTATTTGGCGGTCCAGCCATGGAGAAGAGTTTAGACACTAGGATAAGATAAGGAACACACCCATTAAAAAAATCACATTACGATTCTCTTTTTAGGCTGTTCCTTAAAACACTAGTGCTTAGGAAATCCATTGGAGGCAGAAGTAGTCAAGGGTAGCCTAGGGTTAGGATGAGGGTTAGGTTTAGGGTATGGCTTAGGGTATGGGTTCGGGCAGGGGTTCGTGTACGGCGTAGGGTATGGGTTAGTGTTAGGGTTATGGTTAGTGTTAGGGATAAGGCTCAGTTTAGGGTTCGGGTTAGGATTATGGTACGTGTTAGGGTTAGGGTAGGGGTTAGGGTTAGGGTACGCGTTAGGGTTAGGGTAGTCATTAAACCTATCCCACTCTCTATATACCCCTTAGCATGTAAAGGAATATTATTTGGGGGTCCAGCCATGGAGAAGAGTTTAGACACTAGGATAAGATAAGGAACACACCCATTAAAAAAATCACATTACGATTCTCTTTTTAGGCTGTTCCTTAAAACACTAGTGCTTAGGAAATCTATTGGAGGCAGAAGCAGTGAAGGGTAGCCTAGGGTTAGGGGTAGGTTTAGGGTTAGGGTTAGGGTACGGCTTAGGGTACGGGTTCGGGGAGGGGTTCGGGTACGGCGTAGGGTATGGGTTAGGTTTTGGGTTAGGGTTAGGGTTAGGGTACGTGTTAGGGTTACGGTTTGGGTTAGAGTTCGGGTTAGGGTACAGCTTAGGGTACGAGTTCGTGGAGGGGTTCGTGTACGGCGTAGGGTATGTTTAGGGTTAGGGTTAGGGTTAGTGTTAGGGTTAGGGCTCGGTTTAGGGTAAGGATTAGGATTAGTGTACGTGATAGGTTTAGGGTAGGGGTTAGTGTTAGGGAACGCGTTAGGGTTAGGGTAGTTATTAAACATATCTCACTCTCTAGATACCCCTTAGCACGTAAAGGAATATTATTTGGGGGTCCAGCCATGGAGAAGAGTTTAGACACTAGGATAAGATAAGGAACACACCCATTATAAAAAATCACATTACGATTCTCTTTTTAGGCTGTTCCTTAAAACACTAGTGCTTAGGAAATCCATTGGAGGCAGAAGTAGTCAAGGGTAGCCTAGGGTTAGGATGAGGGATAGGGTTAGGTTAAGGCTTAGGGTATGGGTTCGGGGAGGGGTTTGTGTACGGCGTAGGGTATGGGTTAGGGTTAGGGTTAGGGTTAGTGTTAGGGATAGGGCTCAGTTTAGGGTACGGGTTAGGGTTAGGGTACGTGTTAGGGTTACGTTTTGGGTTAGGGTTAGGGTTAATGATAGGGTTAGGGCTCGATTTAGGGTACCGGATAGGTTTAGGGTACATGTTAGGGTTAGGGTAGGGGTTAGGTTTAGGGTAGGGGTTAGGGTTAAGTTACGCATTAGGGTTAGGGTAGTTATTAAACCTATCCCACTCTCTAGCTACCCCTTAGCACGTAAAGGAATATTATTTGGGGGTCCAGCCATGGAGAAGAGTTTAGACACTAGGATAAGATAAGGAACACACCCATTATAAAGAAATCACATTAGGATTCTATTTTTAAGATGTTCTTTAAAACACTAGTGCTTAGGAAATCTATTGGAAGCAGAAGCCGTCAAGGGTAGCCTAGGGTTAGGGTTAGGGTGAGGGTTAGGGTTAGGGTACGGCTTAATGTACGGGTTCGGGTAGTGGTTCGGGTACGGCGTACGGTATGGGTTAGGGTTAGCGTTAGGGGTAGTGTTAGGGTTAGGGCTCGGTTTAGGGTACAGATTAGGATTAGGGTACGTGTTAGGGTTAGGGTAGGGGTTAGGGTTAGGGTACGCGTTAGGGTTAGGGTAGTTATTAAACCTATCCCACTCTCTAGATACCCCTTAGCACGTACAGGAATATTATTTGGCGGTCCAGCCATGGAGAAGAGTTTAGACACTAGGATAAGATAAGGAACACACCCATTATAAAGAAATCACATTAGGATTCTCATTTTAAGCTGTTTCTTAAAACACTAGTGCTTAGGAAATCTATTGGAGGCAGAAGCAGTCAAGGGTATCCTAGGGTTAGAGTTAGGCTTATGGTTAGGGTTAGGGTACGGCTTAGGGTACGGGTTCGGTGTGGGGTTCGCGTACAGCGTACGGTATGGGTTAGGGATAGGGTTAGGGTTAGTGTTAGGGTTAGGGCTCGGTTTAGGGTATGGGTTAGGATTAGGGTATGGGTTAGGATTAGAGTACGTGTTGTGGTTAGGGTATGGGTTAGGGTTAGGGTTAATGATATGGGTAAGGCTCGGTTTAGGGTACCGGATAGGATTAGGGTAGGGGTAGGGTTAGGGTACGCATTAGGGTTAGGGTAGTTATTAAACCTATCCCACTCTCTAGATACCCCTTAGCACGTAAAGGAATATTATTTGGGGGTCCAGCAATGCAGAAGAGTTTAGACACTAGGATAAGATAAGGAACACACCCATTATAAAGAAATCACATTAGGATTCTATTTTTAAGATGTTCCTTAAAACACTAGTGCTTAGGAAATCTATTGGAGGCAGAAGCAGTCAAGGGTAGCCTAGGGTTAGGGTTAGGGTGAGGGTTAGGGTTAGGCTACGGCTTAGGGTACGGGTTCCGGTAGGGGTTCGGGTACGGCGTACGGTATGGGTTAGGGTTAGGGTTAGGGGTAGTGTTAGGTTTAGGGCTCTGTTTAGGGTACGGATTAGGATTAGGGTACGTGTTAGGATTAGGGTAGGGGTTAGAGTTAGGGTACGCGTTAGGGTTAGGGTAGTTATTAAACCTATCCCACTCTCTAGATACCCCTTAGCACGTAAAGTAATATTATTTGGGGGTCCAGCCATGGAGAAGTGTTTAGACACTAGGATAAGATAAGGACCACACCCATTATAAAAAATCACATTACGATTCTCTTTTTAGGTTGTTCCTTAAAACACTAGTGCTTAGGAAATCTATTGGGGGCAGAAGCAGTCAAGGGTAGCCTAGGGTTAGGGGTAGGTTTAGGGTTAGGGTTAGGGTACGGCTTAGGGTACGGGTTCGGGGAGGGGTTCGGGTACGGCGTAGGGTATGGGTTAGTGTTTGGTTTACGGTTAGGGTTAGAGTTAAGGCTCGGTTTAGGGTATGTGTTAGGATTAGGGTATGGGTTAGGATTAGGGTACGTGTTAGGTTAGGGTACGGGTTAGGGTTAGGGTTAATGATAGGGTTAGGGCTCGGTTTAGGGTACCGGATAGGTTTAGGTTACGTGTTAGGGTTAGGGTAGGGGTTAGGTTTAGGGTAGGGGTTAGGGTTAGGGTACGTGTTAGGGTTAGGGTAGGGGTTAGGGTTAGGGTACGTGTTAGGGTTAGGGTGGTTATTAAACCTATCCCACTCTCTAGATAGCCCTTAGCACGTAAAGGAATATTATTTGGGGGTCCAGCCATGGAGAAGAGTTTAGACACTAGGATAATATAAGGAACAAACCCATTATAAAAAATCACATTACGATTCTCTTTTTAGGCTGTTCCTTAAAGCACTAGTGCTTAGGAAATCTATTGGAGGCAGAAGCAGTCAAAGGTAGCCTAGGGTTAGGGTTAGGGTGAGGGTTAGGTTTAGGGTACGCCTTAGGGTACGGGTTCGGTGATGGGTTCGGGTACAGCGTAGGGTATGGATTAGGGTTAGGGTTAGGGTTAGTGTTAGGGTTAGTGCTCGGTTTAGGGTACGGGTTAGGATTAGGGTACGTGTTAGGGTTAGGGTAGGGGTTAGGTTTAGGAAAGGGGTTAGGGTTAGGGTACGCGTTAGGGTTAGGGTAGTTATTAAACTTTTCCCACTCTCTAGATACCCCTTAGCATGTAAAGGAATATTATTTGGGGGTCCAGCCATGGAGAAGAGTTTAGACACTAGGATAAGATGAGGAACGCACCCATTATAAAGAAATCACATTAGGATTCTCTTTTTAAGCTGTTCCTTAAAACACTAGTGCTTAGGAAATCTATTGGAGGCAGAAGCAGTCAAGGGTAGCCTAGGGTTAGGGTTAGGCTTAGGGTTAGGGTTAGGGTATGGCTTACGGTACAGGTTCGGTGAGGGGTTCGTATATGGCGTAGGGTGTGGGTTAGGGATAGAGTTAGGGTTAGTTTTAGGGTTAGGGCTCGGTTTAAGGTACGAGTTAGGATTAGGGTACGTGTAAGGTTTAGGGTAGTGGTTAGGGTTAGTGTACGCGTTAGGGTTAGGGTAGTTATTAAACCTATCCCACGCTCTAGATACCCATTAACACGTAAAGGAATATTATTTGCGGTTCCAGCCATGGAGAAGAGTTTAGACACTAGGATAAGATAAGGATCACAACCATTATAAAGAAATCACATTAGGATTCTCTTTTTAAGCTGTTCCTTAAAACACTAGTGCTTAGGAAATCTATTGGAGGCAGAAGCAGTCAAGGGTAGCCTAGGGTTAGGGTTAGGCTTAGGGTTAGGGTTAGGGTAAGGCTTAGGTTACAGTTTCGGGGAGGGGATCGGGTACGGCGTAGGGTATGGGTTAGGGTTAGGTTTAGGATTAAGGCTCGGTTTAGGGTATGGTTTAGGATTAGTGTATGGGTTAGGATTAGGGTACGTGTTAGGGTTAGGGTATGGGTTAGGGTTAGGGTTAATGTTAGGGTTAGGGCTCGGTTTAGAGTACCAGATAGGTTTAGGGTACGTGTTAGTGTTAGGGTAGGGATTAGGGTTTGGGTTAGGGCTCGGTTTAGTGTACGGGTTAGGATTAGGGTACGTGTTAGGGTTAGGGTAGGGGTAAGGGTTAGGGTACGTGTTAGGGATAGGGTAGTTATTAAACCTATCCCACTCTCTAGATACCCCTTAGCACGTAAAGGAATATTATTTGGGGGTCCAGCCATGGAGAAGAGTTTAGACACTAGGATAAGATAAGGGACACACCTATTATAAAGAAATCACATTAGGACTCTCTTTTTAAGCTGTTCCTTAAAACACTAGTGCTTAGGAAATCTATTGGAGGCAGAAGCAGTCAAGGGTAGCCTAGGGTTAGGGTTAGGCTTAGGGTTAGGGTTAGGGTAAGGCTTAGGGTAAGGGTTCGGGGAGGGGTTCGTGTACGGCGTACGGTATGGGTTAGGGTTAGGGTTAGGGGTAGTGTTAGGCTTAGGGCTCGGTTTAGGGTACGGATTAGGATTAGGGTACGTGTTAGGGTTAGGGTAGGGGTTAGGGTTAGGGTACGCGTTAGGGTTAGGGTAGTTATTAAACCTATCCCACTCTCTAGATACCCCTTAGCATGTAAAGGAATATTATTTGGGGGACCAGCCACGGAGAAGAGTTTAGACACTAGGATAAGATAAGGAACACACCCATTATAAAGAAATCACATTAGGATTCTCTTTTTAAGCTGTTCCTTAAAACACTAGTGCTTAGGAAATCTATTCGAGGCAGAAGCAGTCAAGGGTAGCCTAGGGTTAGGGCTAGGCTTAGGGTTAGGGTTAGGGTACGGCTTAGGGTACGGGTTCGGGGAGGGGTTCGGGTACAGCGTAGGGTATGGATTAGGGTTAGGGTTAGGGTTAGTGTTAGGGTTAGTGCTCGGTTTAGGGTACGGGTTAGGATTAGGGTACGTGTTAGGGTTATGGTAGGGGTTAGGTTTAGTAAAGGGGTTAGGGTTGGGGTACGCGTTAGGGTTAGGGTAGTTATTAAACCTATCCCACTCTCTAGATACACCTTAGCACGTAAAGGAATATTATTTTGGGGTCCAGCCATGGAGAAGAGTTTAGACACTAGGATAAGTTAAGAGACACCCCCATTATAAAGAAATCACATTACGATTCTCTTTTTAAGCTGTTCCTTAAAACACTAGTGCTTTGGAAATCTATTGGAGGTAGAAGCCGTCAAGGGTAGCCTAGGGTTAGTGTTAGGCTTAGGGTTAGGGTTAGGGTATGGCTTACGGTACAAGTTCAGGTTAAGGTTAGGGTTAGGGTTAGGGTTAGTGTACGGCTTAGGGTACGGGTTCGGGGAGGATTTCGGGTACAGCGTAGTGTATGGGTTAGGGTTAGGGTTAATGTTAAGGTTAGGGCTAGGTTTAGGGTACCGGATAGGTTTAGGGTACGTGTTAGTGTTAGGGTAGGGGTTAGGGTTAGGGAAAGGGCTCGGTTTAGGGTACGGGTTAGGAATTAGGGAACATGTTAGGGTTAGGGTAGGGGTTAGGATTAGGGTACGTGTTAGGGATAGTGTAGTTATTAAACATATCCCACTCTCTAGATACCCCTTAGCACGTAAAGGAATATTATTTTGGGGTCCAGCCATGGAGAAGAGTTTAGACACTAGGATAAGAAAAGGGACACCCCCATTATAAAGAAATCACATTAGGATTCTCTTTTTAAGCTGTTCCGTAAAACCCTAATGCTTAGGAAATCTATTGGAGGCAGAAGCCGTCAAGGGTAGCCTAGTTTTAGGGTTAGGATTAGGGTTAGGGTTAGCGTACGGCTTAGGTTATGGGTTCGAAGAGGGGTTCGGGTACGGCGTAGGGTATAGGTTAGTATTAGGTTTAGGTTTAGTGTTCGTGTTAGGGCTCGGTTTAGGGTACGGGTTAGGATAAGGGTACGTGTTAGGGTTAGGGTATGGGTTAGGGTTAGGGTTAATGATAGGGTTAGGGCTCGGTTTAGGATACCGGATAGGTTTAGGGTACGTTTTAGTGTTAGGGTAGGGGTTAGGGTTAGGTATAGGGCTCGGTTTAGGGTACGGGTTAGGATTAGGGTACGTGTTAGGGTTAGTGTAGGGGTTAGGGTTAGGGTACGCGTTAGGGTTAGGGTAGTTATTAAACCTATCCCACTCTCTAGATACCCGTTAACACGTAAAGGAATATTATTTGGGGTTCCAGCCATGGAGAAGAGTTTAGACACTAGGATAAGATAAGGAACACACCCATTATAAAGAAATCACATTAGGATTCTCTTTTTAAGCTGTTCCTTAAAACACTAGTGCTTAGGAAATCTATTGGAGGCAGAAGCAGTCAAGGGTAGCCTAGGGTTAGGGTTAGGCTTAGGGTTAGGGTTAGGGTACGGCTTAGGTTACAGTTTCGGGGAGGGGTTCGGGTACGGCGTAGGGTATGGGTTAGGGTTAGGGTTAGGATTAAGGCTCGGTTTAGGGTATGGTTTAGGATTAGGGTATGGGTTAGGATTAGGGTACGTGTTAGGGTTAGGGTATTGGTTAGGGTTAGGGTTAATGTTAGGGTTAGGGCTCGGTTTAGAGTACCAGATAGGTTTAGGGTACGTGTTAGTGTTAGGGTAGGGATTAGGGTTTGGGTTAGGGCTCGGTTTAGTGTACGGGTTAGGATTAGGGTACGTGTTAGGGTTAGGGTAGGGGTTAGGGTTAGGGTACGCGTTAGGGTTAGGGTAGTTATTAAACCTATCACACTCTCTAGATACCCCTTAGCACGTAAAGGAATATTATTTGGGGGTCCAGCCATGGAGAAGAGTTTAGACACTAAGATAAGATAAGGAACACACACATTATAAAGAAATCACATTAGGATTGTCTCTTTAACCTGTTCCGTAAAACACTAGTGCTTAGGAAATCTATTGGAGGCAGAAGCAGTCAAGGGTAGCCTAGGGTCAGGGTTAGGCTTACGGTTAGGCTTAGGGTACGGCTTAGGGTACGGGTTCGGGGAGGGCTTCGGGTACGGCGTAGGGTATGAGTTAGGGTTAGGGTTAGGGTTAGTGTTAGGGTTAGGGCTCGGTTTAGGTTACGGGTTAGGATTAGGGTACGTGTTAGGTTTAGGGTAGGGGTTAGCGTTAGGGTACGCGTTAGGGTTAGGGTAGTTATTAAACCTATCCCACTCTCTAGTTAACCCTTAGCACGTAAAGGAATATTTTTGGGGGTCCAGCCATGGAGAAGAGTTTAGACACTAGGATAAGATAAGGAACACTCCCATTATAAAGAAATCACATTAGGATTCTCTTTTTAAGCTGTTCCTTAAAACACTAGTGCTTAGGAAATCTATTGGAGGCAGAAGCAGTCAAGGGTAGCCTAGGGTTAGGGTTAGGCTTAGGGTTAGGCTTAGGGTACGGCTTAGGGTACGGGTTCGGGGAGGGCTTCGGGTACGGCGTAGGGTATGGGTTAGGGTTAGGGTTAGGGTTAGTGTTAGGGTTAGGGCTCGGTTTACGTTACCGGTTAGGATTAGGGTACGTTTTAGGGTTAGGGTAGGGGTTAGCGTTAGGGTACGCGTTAGGGTTAGGCTAGTTATTAAACCTATCCCACTCTCTAGTTACCCCTTAGCACGTAAAGGAATATTATTTGGGGGTCCAGCCATGGAGAAGAGTTTAGACACTAGGATAAGATAAGGAACACACCCATTATAAAGAAATCACATTAGGATACTCTTTTTAAGCTGTTCCTTAAAACACTAGTGCTTAGGAAATCTATTGGAGGCAGAAGCAGTCAAGGGGAGCCTAGGGTTAGGTTTAGGCTTAGGGTTAGGCTTAGGGTACGGCTTAGGGTACATGTTCGGGGAGGGCTTCTGGTACGGCATAGGGTATTGGTTAGGGTTAGGGTTAGGGTTAGGGTTAGGGTTAGGGCTCGGTTTAGGGTACGTGTTAGGATTAGGGTACGTGTTAGGGTTAGGGTAGGGGTTAGGGTTAGGGTACGCGTTACGGTTAGGGTAGTTATTAAACCTATCCCACAATCTAGATACCGCTTAGCACGTAAAGGAATATTATTTTGGGGTCCAGCCATGGAGAAGAGTTTAGACACTAAGATAATATAAGGAACACACACATTATAAAGAAATCACATTAGGATTCTCTTTTTAAGCTGTTCCTTAAAACACTAGTGCTTAGGAAATCTATTGGAGGCAGAAGCAGTCAAGGGTAGCTTAGGGTTACGGTTAGGCTTAGGGTTAGGCTTAGGGTACGGCTTAGGGTACGGGTTCGGGAAGGGCTTCGGGTACGGCGTAGGGTATGGGTTAGGGTTAGGGTTAGGGTTAAGGTTAGGGCTCGGTTTAGGGTACGGGTTAGGATTAGGGTACGTGTTAGTGTTAGGGAAGGGGTTAGGGTTAGGGTACGCGTTAGGGTTAGGGTAGTGATTAAACCTATCCCACTCTCTAGATACCCCTTAGCACATAAAGGAATATTATTTGGGGGTCCAGCCATGGAGAAGAGTTTAGACACTAGCATTAGATAAGGAACACACCCATTATAAAGAAATCACATTAGGATTCTCTTTTTAAGCTGTTCCTTAAAACACTAGTGCTTAGGAAATCTATTGGAGGCAGAAGCAGTCAAGGGGAGCCTAGGTTTAGGGTTAGGCTTAGGGTTAGGCTTAGGGTACGGCGTAGGGTACGTGTTCGGGTAGGGCTTCGGGTACGGCGTAGGGTATGGGTTAGGGTTAGGGTTAGGGCTCGGTTTAGGGTACGGGTTAGGATTAGGGTACGTGTTAGGGTTAGGGTAGGGGTTAGGGTTAGGGTACGCGTTAGGGTTAGGGTAGTTATTAAACCTATCCCACTCTCTAGATACCCCTTAGCACGTAAAGGAATATTATTTGGGGGTCCAGCCATGGAGAAGAGTTTAGACACTAAGATAATATAAGGAACACACACATTATAAAGAAATCACATTAGGATTCTCTTTTTAAGCTGTTCCTTAAAACACTAGTGCTTAGGAAATCTATTGGAGGCAGAAGCAGTCAAGGGTAGCCTAGGGTTAGGGTTAGGCTTAGGGTTAGACTTAGGGTACGGCTTAGGGTACGGGTTCGGGGAGGGCTTCGGGTACGGCGTAGGGTATGGGTTAGGGTTAGGGTTAGGGTTAGTGTTAGGGTTAGGGTTCGGTTTAGGGTACGGGTTAGGATTAGGGTACGTGTTAGGGTTAGGGTAGGGGTTAGGGTTAGGGTACGCATTACTGTTAGGGTAGTGATTAAACCTATCCCACTCTCTAGATACCCCTTAGCACATAAAGGAATATTATTTGGGGGTGAGGATGGAGAAGAGTTTAGACACTAGGATTAGATAAGGAACACACCCATTATAAAGAAATCACATTAGGATTCTCTTTTTAATCTGTTCCTTAAAACACTAGTGCTTAGGAAATCTATTGGAGGCAGAAGCAGTCAAGGGGAGCCTAGGGTTAGGTTTAGGCTTAGGGTTAGGCTTAGGTTACGGCTTAGGGTACATGTTCGGGGAGGGCTTCGGGTACGGCGTAAGGTATGGGTTAGGGTTAGGGTTAGGGTTAAGGTTAGGGCTCGGTTTAGGGTACGGTTTAGGATTAGGGTACGTGTTAGTGTTAGGGTAGGGGTTAGGGTTAGGGTACGCGTTAGGGTTAGGGTAGTGATTAAACCTATCCCACTCTCTAGATACCCCTTAGCACATAAAGGAATATTATTTGGGGGTCCAGCCATGGAGAAGAGTTTAGACACTAGGATTAGATAAGGAACACACCCATTATAAAGAAATCACATTAGGATTCTCTTTTTAAGCTGTTCCTTAAAACACTAGTGCTTAGGAAATCTATTGGAGGCAGAAGCAGTCAAGGGTAGCCTAGGGTTAGGGTTAGGCTTAGGGTTAGGCTTAGGGTACGGCGTAGGGTACGTGTTCGGGGAGGGCTTCGGGTACGGCGTAGGGTATGGGTTAGGGTTAGGGTTAGGGTTAGTGTTAGGGTTAGGGCTCGGTTTAGGGTACGGGTTAGGATTAGGGTACGTGTTAGGGTTAGGGTAGGCGTTAGGGGTAGGGTACGCGTTAGGGTTAGGGTAGTTATTAAACCTATCCCACTCTCTAGATACCCCTTAGCACATAAAGGAATATTATTTGGGGGTCCAGCCATGGAGAAGAGTTTGACACTAAGATAATATAAAGAACACACACATTATAAAGAAATCACATTAGGATTCTCTTTTTAAGCTGTTCCTTAAAACACTAGTGCTTAGGAAATCTATTGGAGGCAGAAGCAGTCAAGGGTAGCCTAGGGTTAGGGTTAGGCTTAGGGTTAGTCTTAGGGTACGGCTTAGGGTACGGGTTCGGGGAGGGCTTCGGGTACGGCGTAGGGTATGGGTTAGGGTTAGGGTTAGGGTTAGTGTTAGGGTTAGGGCTCGGTTTAGGGTACGGGTTAGGATTAGGGTAGGTGTTAGGGTTAGGGTAGGGGTTAGGGTTAGGGTACGCATTATGGTTAGGGTAGTGATTAAACATATCCCACTCTCTAGATACCCCTTAGCACATAAAGGAATATTATTTGGGGGTCCAGCCATGGAGAAGAGTTTAGACACTTGGATTAGATAAGGAACACACCCATTATAAAGAAATCACATTAGGATTCTCTTTTTAAGCTGTTCCTTAAAACACTAGTGCTTAGGAAATCTATTGGAGGCAGAAGCAGTCAAGGGTAGCCTAGGTTTAGGGTTAGGCTTACGGTTAGGCTTAGGGTACGGCTTAGGGTACGGGTTCGGGGAGGGCTTCGGGTACGGCGTAGGGTATGGGTTAGGGTTAGGGTTAGGGTTAGTTTTAGAGTTAGGGCTCGGTTTACGTTACGGGTTAGGATTAGGGTACGTGTTAGGCTTAGGGTAGGGGTTAGCGTTAGGGTACGCGTTAGGGTTAGGGTAGTTATTAAACCTATCCCACTCTCTAGTTACCCCTTAGCACGTAAAGGAATATTTTTGGGGGTCCAGCCATGGAAAAGAGTTTAGACACTAGGATAAGATAAGCAACACACCCATTATAAAGAAATAACATTAGGATTCTCTTTTTAAGCTGTTCCTTAAAACACTAGTGCTTAGGAAATCTATTGGAGGCAGAAGCAGTCAAGGGTAGCCTAGGGTTAGGGTTAGGCTTAGGGTTAGGCTTAGGGTACGGCTTAGGGTACGGGTTCGGGGAGGGCTTCGGGTACGGCGTAGGGTATGGGTTAGGGTTAGGGTTAGGGTTAGTGTTAGGGTTAGGGCTCGGTTTAGGGTACGGGTTAGGATTAGGGTACGTGTTAGGGTTAGGGTAGGGGTTAGGGTTAGGGTACGCGTTAGGGTTAGGGTAGTTATTAAACCTATCACACTCTCTAGATACCCCTTAGCACGTAAAGGAATATTATTTGGGGGTCCAGCCATGGAGAAGAGTTTAGACACTAAGATAATATAAGGAACACCCACATTATAAAGAAATCACATTAGGATTCTCTTTTTAAGCTGTTCCTTAAAACACTAGTGCTTAGGAAATCTATTGGAGGCAGAAGCAGTCAAGGGTAGCCTAGGGTTAGGGTTAGGCTTAGGGTTAGGCTTAGGGTACGGCTTAGGGTACGGCTTCGGGGAGGGCTTCGGGTACCGCTTAGGTTATGGGTTAGGGTTAGGGTTAGTGTTAAGGTTAGGGCTCGGTTTAGGGTACGGGTTAGGATTAGGGTACGTGTTAGGGTTAAGGTAGGGGTTAGGGTTAGGGTACGCGTTAGGGTTAGGGTAGTGATTAAACCTATCCCACTCTCTAGATACCCCTTAGCACATAAAGGAATATTATTTGGGGGTCCAACCATGGAGAAGTGTTTAGACACTAGGATTAGATAAGGAACACACCCATTATAAAGAAATCACATTAGGATTCTCTTTTTAAGCTGTTCCTTAAAACACTAGTGCTTAGGAAATCTATTGGAGGCAGAAGCAGTCAAGGGGAGCCTAGGGTTAGGGTTAGGCTTAGGGTTAGGCTTAGGGTACGGCGTAGGGTACGTGTTCGGGGAGGGCTTCGGGTACGGCGTAGGGTATGGGTTAGGGTTAGGGTTAGTGTTAGGGTTAGGGCTCGGTTTAGGGTACGGGTTAGGATTAGGGTAGGTGTTAGGGTTAGGGTAGGGGTTAGGGTTAGGGTACGCATTATGGTTAGGGTAGTGATTAAACCTATCCCACTCTCTAGTTACCCCTTAGCACGTAAAGGAATATTTTTGGGGGTCCAGCCATGGAAAAGAGTTTAGACACTAGGATAAGATAAGCAACACACCCATTATAAAGAAATAACATTAGGATTCTCTTTTTAAGCTGTTCCTTAAAACACTAGTGCTTAGGAAATCTATTGGAGGCAGAAGCAGTCAAGGGTAGCCTAGGGTTAGGGTTAGGCTTATGGTTAGGCTTAGGGTACGGCTTAGGGTACGGGTTCGGGGAGGGCTTTGGGTATGGCGTAGGGTATGGGTTAGGGTTAGGGTTAGGGTTAGGGCTCGGTTTAGGGTACGGGTTAGAATTAGGGTACGTGTTAGGGTTAGGGTAGGGGTTAGTGTTAGGGTTAGGTCTCGGTTTAGGGTACGGGTTAGAATTAGGGTACGTGTTAGGGTTAGGGTAGGGGTTAGGGTTAGGGTACGCGTTAGGGTTAGGGTAGTGATTAAACCTATCCCACTCTCTAGATACCCCTAAGCACATAAAGGAATATTATTTGGGGGTCCTGCCATGGAGAAGAGTTTAGACACTAGGATTAGGTAAGGAACACACCCATTATAAAGAAATCACATTAGGATTCTCTTTTTAAGCTGTTCCTTAAAACACTAGTGCTTAGGAAATCTATTGGAGGCAGAAGCAGTCAAGGGTAGCCTAGGGTTAGGGTTAGGCTGAGGGTTAGGCTTAGGGTACGGCTTAGGGTACCTGTTCGGGGAGGGCTTCGGGTATGGCGTAGGGTATGGGTTAGGGTTAGGGTTAGGGTTAGTGTTAGGGTTAGGGCTCGGTTTAGGGTACGGGTTAGGATTAGGGTACGTGTTAGGGTTAGGGTAGGGGTTAGGGTTAGGGTACGCGTTACGGTTAGGGTAGTTATTAAACCTATCCCAATCTCTAGATACCCCTTAGCACGTAAAGGAATATTATTTGGGGGTCCAGCCATGGAGAAGAGTTTAGGCACTAAGATAATATAAGGAACACACACATTATAAAGAAATCACATTAGGATTCTCTTTTTAAGCTGTTCCTTAAAACACTAGTGCTTAGGAAATCTACTGGAGGCAGAAGCAGTCAAGGGTAGCCTAGGGTTAGGGTTAGGCTTAGGGTTAGGCTTAGGGTACGGCTTAGGGTACGGGTTCGGGGAGGGCTTCGGGTACGGCATAGGGTATGGGTCAGGGTTAGGGTTAGTGTTAGGGTTAGGGCTCGATTTAGGGTACTGGTTAGGATTAGGATACGTGTTAGGGTTAAGGTAGGAGTTAGGGTTAGGGTACGCGTTAGGGTTAGGGTAGTGATTAAACCTATCCCACTCTCTAGATACCCCTTAGCACATAAAGGAATATTATTTGGGGGTCCAGCCATGGAGAAGAGTTTAGACACTAGGATTAGATAAGGAACACACCCATTATAAAGAAATCACATTAGGATTCTCTTTTTAAGCTGTTCCTTAAAACACTAGTGCTTAGGAAATCTATTGGAGGCAGAAACAGTCAAGGGTAGCCTAGGGTTAGGGTTAGGCTTAGGGTTAGGCTTAGGGTACGGCTTAGGGTACGGGTTCGGGGAGGGCTTCGGGTACGGCGTAGGGTATGGGTTAGGGTTAGGTTTAGGGTTAGTGTTAGTGTTAGGGCTCCGTTTAGGGTTCGGGTTAGGATTAGGGTACGTGTTACGGTTAGGGTAGGGGTTAGGGTTAGGGTACGCGTTACGGTTAGGGTAATGATTAAACCTATCCCACTCTCTAGATACCCCTTAGCACGTAAAGGAATATTATTTGGGGGTCCAGCCATGGAGAAGAGTTTAGACACTAAGATAATATAAGGAACACACACATTATAAAGAAATCACATTAGGATTCTCTTTTTAAGCTGTTCCTTAAAACACTAGTGCTTAGGAAATCTATTGGAGGCAGAAGCAGTCAAGGGTAGCCTAGGGTTAGGGTTAGGCTTAGGGTTAGGCTTAGGGTACGGCTTAGGGTACGGGTTCGGGGAGGGCTTCGGGTACGGCGTAGGGTATGGGTTAGGGTTAGGGTTAGGGTTAGTGTTAGGGTTAGGGCTCGGTTTAGGGTACGGGTTAGGATTAGGGTACGTGTTAGGGTTAGGGTAGGGGTTAGCGTTAGGGTACACGTTAGGGTTAGGGTAGTGATTAAACCTATCCCACTCTCTAGATACCCCTTAGCACATAAAGGAATATTATTTGGGGGTCCAGCCATGGAGAAGAGTTTAGACACTAGGATTAGATAAGGAACACACCCATTATAAAGAAATCACATTAGGATTCTCTTTTTAAGCTGTTCCTTAAAACACTAGTGCTTAGGAAATCTATTGGAGGCAGAAGCAGTCAAGGGTAGCCTAGGGTTAGGGTTAGGCTTAGGGTTAGGCTTAGGGTACGGCTTAGGGTACGGGTTCGGGGAGGTTTTCGGGTACGGCGTAGGGTATGGGTTAGGGTTAGGGTTAGGGTTAGTGTTAGGGTTAGGGCTCGGTTTAGGGTACGGGTTAGGATTAGGGTACGTGTTAGGGTTAGGGTAAGGGTTAGGGTTAGGGTACGCGTTAGGGTTAGGGTAGTTATTAAACCTATCCCACTCTCTAGTTAACCCTTAGCACGTAAAGGAATATTACTTGGGGGTCCAGCCATGGAGAAGAGTTTAGACACTAGGATAAGATAAGGAACACACCCATTATAAAGAAATCACATTAGGATTCTCTTTTTAAGCTGTTCCTTAAAACACTAGTGCTTAGGAAATCTATTGGAGGCAGAAGCAGTCAAGGGTAGCCTAGGGTTAGGGTTAGGCTTAGGGTTAGGCTTAGGGTACGGCTTAGGGTACGGGTTCGGGGAGGGCTTCGGGTACGGCGTAGGGTATGGGTTAGGGTTAGGGTTAGGGTTAGTGTTAGGGTTAGGGCTCGGTTTAGGGTACGTGTTAGGATTAGGGTACGTGTTAGGGTTAGGGTAGGGGTAAGGGTTAGGGTACGCCTACGGTTAGGGTAGTTATTAAACCTATCCCACTCTCTAGATACCCCTTAGCACGTAAAGGAATATTATTTGGGGGTCCAGCCATGGAGAAGAGTTTAGACACTAGGATAAGATAAGGAACACACCCATTATAAAGAAATCACATTAGGATTCTCTTTTTAAGCTGTTCCTTAAAACACTAGTGCTTAGGAAATCTATTGGAGGCAGAAGCAGTCAAGGGTAGCCTAGGGTTAGGGTTAGGCTTAGGGTTAGGCTTAGGGTACGGCTTACGGTATGGGTTCGGGGAGGGCTTCGGGTACGGCGTAGGGTATGGGTTAGGGTTTGGATTAGGGTTAGTGTTAGGGTTAGGGCTCGGTTTAGGGTACGGGTTAGGATTAGGGTACGTGTTAGGGTTAGGGTAGGGGTTAGGGTTAGGGTACGCGTTAGGGTTAGGGTAGTTATTAAACCTGTCCCACTCTCTAGATACCCCTTAGCACGTAAAGGAATATTATTTGGGGGTCCAGCCATGGAGAAGAGTTTAGACACTAAGATAATATAAGGAACACACACATTATACAGAAATCACATTAGGATTCTCTTTTTAAGCTGTTCCTTAAAACACTAGTGCTTAGGAAATCTATTGGAGGCAGAAGCAGTCAAGGGTAGCCTAGGGTTAGGGTTAGGCTTAGGGTTAGGCTTAGGGTACGGCTTAGGGTACGGGTTCGGGGAGGGCTTCGGGTACGGCGTAGGGTATGGGTTAGGGTTAGGGTTAGGGTTAGTGTTAGGGTTAGGGCTCGGTTTAGGGTACGGGTTAGGATTAGGGTACGTGTTAGGATTAGGGTAGGGGTTCGGGTTAGGGTACGCGTTAGGGTTAGGGTAGTTATTAAACCTATCCCACTCTCTAGATACCCCTTAGCACGTAAAGGAATATTATTTGGGGGTCCAGCCATGGAGAAGACTTTAGACACTAAGATAATATAAGGAACACACACATTATAAAGAAATCACATTAGGATTCTCTTTTTAAGCTGTTCCTTAAAACACTAGTGCTTAGGAAATCTATTGGAGGCAGAAGCAGTCAAGGGTAGCCTAGGGTTAGGGTTAGGCTTAGGGTTAGGCTTAGGGTACGGCTTAGGGTACGGGTTCGGGGAGGGCTTCGGGTACGGCGTAGGGTATGGGTTAGGGTTAGGGTCAGGGTTAGTGTTAGGGTTAGGGCTCGGTTTAGGGTACGGTTTAGGATTAGGGTACGTGTTAGGGTTAGGGTAGGGGTTAGCGTTAGGGTACGCGTTAGGGTTAGGGTAGTTATTAAACCTATCCCACTCTCTCTATACCCCTTAGCACATAAAGGAATATTATTTGGGGGTCCAGCCATGGAGAAGAGTTTAGACACTAGGATTAGATAAGGAACACACCCATTATAAAGAAATCACATTAGGATTCTCTTTTTAAGCTGTTCCTTAAAACTCTAGTGCTTAGGAAATCTATTGGAGGCAGAAACAGTCAAGGGTAGCCTAGGGTTAGGGTTAGGCTTAGGGTTAGGCTTAGGGTACGGCTTAGGGTACTGGTTCGGGGAGGGCTTCGGGTACGGCGTAGGGTATGGGTTAGGGTTAGGTTTAGGGTTAGTGTTAGGGTTAGGGCTCCGTTTAGGGTACGGGTTAGGATTAGGGTACGTGTTAGGGTTAGGGTAGGGGTTAGGGTTAGGGTACGCGTTACGGTTAGGGTAATGATTAAACCTATCCCACTCTCTAGATACCCCTTAGCACGTAAAGGAATATTATTTGGGGGTCCAGCCATGGAGAAGAGTTTAGACACTAAGATAATATAAGGAACACACACATTATAAAGAAATCACATTAGGATTCTCTTTTTAAGCTGTTCCTTAAAACACTAGTGCTTAGGAAATCTATTGGAGGCAGAAGCAGTCAAGGGTAGCCTAGGGTTAGGGTTAGGCTTAGGGTTAGGCTTAGGGTACGGCTTAGGGTACGGGTTCGGGGAGGGCTTCGGGTACGGCGTAGGGTATGGGTTAGGGTTAGGGTTAGGGTTAGTGTTAGGGTTAGGGCTCGGTTTAGGGTACGGGTTAGGATTAGGGTACGTGTTAGGGTTAGGGTAGGGGTTAGCGTTAGGGTACACGTTAGGGTTAGGGTAGTGATTAAACCTATCCCACTCTCTAGATACCCCTTAGCACATAAAGGAATATTATTTGGGGGTCCAGCCATGGAGAAGAGTTTAGACACTAGGATTAGATAAGGAACACACCCATTATAAAGAAATCACATTAGGATTCTCTTTTTAAGCTGTTCCTTAAAACACTAGTGCTTAGGAAATCTATTGGAGGCAGAAGCAGTCAAGGGTAGCCTAGGGTTAGGGTTAGGCTTAGGGTTAGGCTTAGGGTACGGCTTAGGGTACGGGTTCGGGGAGGTTTTCGGGTACGGCGTAGGGTATGGGTTAGGGTTAGGGTTAGGGTTAGTGTTAGGATTAGGGCTCGGTTTAGGGTACGGGTTAGGATTAGGGTACGTGTTAGGGTTAGGGTAGGGGTTAGGGTTAGGGTACGCGTTAGGGTTAGGGTAGTTATTAAACCTATCCCACTCTCTAGTTAACCCTTAGCACGTAAAGGAATATTACTTGGGGGTCCAGCCATGGAGAAGAGTTTAGACACTAGGATAAGATAAGGAACACACCCATTATAAAGAAATCACATTAGGATTCTCTTTTTAAGCTGTTCCTTAAAACACTAGTGCTTAGGAAATCTATTGGAGGCAGAAGCAGTCAAGGGTAGCCTAGGGTAAGGGTTAGGCTTAGGGTTAGGCTTAGGGTACGGCTTAGGGTACGGGTTCGGGGAGGGCTTCGGGTACGGCGTAGGGTATGGGTTAGGGTTAGGGTTAGGGTTAGTGTTAGGGTTAGGGCTCGGTTAAGGGTACGTGTTAGGATTAGGGTACGTGTTAGGGTTAGGGTAGGGGTAAGGGTTAGGGTACGCCTACGGTTAGGGTAGTTATTAAACCTATCCCACTCTCTAGATACCCCTTAGCACGTAAAGGAATATTATTTGGGGGTCCAGCCATGGAGAAGAGTTTAGACACTAGGATAAGATAAGGAACACACCCATTATAAAGAAATCACATTAGGATTCTCTTTTTAAGCTGTTCCTTAAAACACTAGTGCTTAGGAAATCTATTGGAGGCAGAAGCAGTCAAGGGTAGCCTAGGGTTAGGGTTAGGCTTAGGGTTAGGCTTAGGGTACGGCTTACGGTATGGGTTCGGGGAGGGCTTCGGGTACGGCGTAGGGTATGGGTTAGGGTTAGGGTTAGGGTTAGTGTTAGGGTTAGGGCTCGGTTTAGGGTACGGGTCAGGATTAGGGTACGTTTTAGGGTTAGGGTAGGGGTTAGGGTTAGGGTACGCTTTAGGGTTAGGGTAGATATTAAACCTATACCACTCTCTAGATACCCCTTAGCACATAAAGGAATATTATTTGGGGGTCCAGCCATGGAGAAGAGTTTAGACACTAAGATAATATAAGGAACACACACATTATAAAGAAATCACATTAGGATTCTCTTTTTAAGCTGTTCCTTAAAACACTAGTGTTTAGGAAATCTATTGGAGGCAGAAGCAGTCAAGGGTAGCCTAGGGTTAGGGTTAGGCTTAGGGTTAGGCTTAGGGTACGGCTTAGGGTACGGGTTCGGGGAGGGCTTCGGGTACGGCGTAGGGTATGGGTTAGGGTTAGGGTTAGTGTTAGGTTTAGGGCTCGGTTTAGGGTACAGGTTAGGATTAGGGTACGTGTTAGGGTTAGGGTAGGGGTTAGCGTTAGGGTACGCGTTAGGGTTAGGGTAGTTATTAAACCTCTCCCACTCTCTAGTTACCCCTTAGCACGTAAAGTAATATTATTTGGGGGTCCAACCATGGAGAAGAGTTTAGACACTAGGATAAGATAAGGAACACACCCATTATAAAGAAATCACATTAGGATTCTGTTTTTAAGGTGTTCCTTAAAACACTAGTGCTTAGGAAATCTATTGGAGGCAGAAGCAGTCAAGGGTAGCCTAGGGTTAGGGTTAGGCTTAGGGTTAGGCTTAGGGTTAGGCTTAGGGTACGGCTTAGGGTACGGGTTCGGGGAGGGCTTCGGGTACGGCGTAGGGTATGGGTTAGGGTTTGGATTAGGGTTAGTGTTAGGGTTAGGGCTCGGTTTAGGGTACGGGTTAGGATTAGGGTACGTGTTAGGGTTAGGTTAGGGGTTAGGGTTAGGGTACGCATTAGGGTTAGGGTAGTTATTAAACCTATCCCACTCTCTAGATACCCCTTAGCACGTAAAGGAATATTATTTGGGGGTCCAGCCATGGAGAAGAGTTTAGAAACTAAGATAATATAAGGAACACACACATTATAAAGAAATCACATTAGGATTCTCTTTTTAAGCTGTTCCTTAAAACACTAGTGCTTAGGAAATCTATTGGAGGCAGAAGCAGTCAAGGGTAGCCTAGGGTTAGGGTTAGGCTTAGGGTTAGGCTTAGGGTACGGCTTAGGGTACGGGTTCGGGGACGGCTTCGGGTACGGCGTAGGTTATGGGTTAGGGTTAGGGTTAGGGTTAGTGTTAGGGTTAGGGCTCGGTTTAGGGTACGGGTTAGGATTAGGGTACGTGTTAGGGTTAGGGTAGGGGTTAGCGTTAGGGTACGCGTTAGGGTTAGGGTAGTTATTAAACCTATCCCACTCTCTAGTTAACCCTTAGCACGTAAAGGAATATTATTTGGGGGTCCAGCCATGGAGAAGAGTTTAGACACTAGGATAAGATAAGGAACACACCCATTATAAAGAAATCACATTAGGATTCTCTTTTTAAGGTGTTCCTTAAAACACTAGTGCTTAGGAAATCTATTGGAGGCAGAAGCAGTCAAGTGTAGCCTAGGGTTAGGGTTAAGCTTAGGGTTAGGCTTAGGGTACGGCTTAGGGTACGGGTTCGGGGAGGGCTTCGAGTACGGCATAGGGTATGGGTTAGGGTTAGGGTTAGGGTTAGTGTTAGGGTTAGGGCTCGGTTTAGGGTACGTGTTAGGATTAGGGTACGTGTTAGGGTTAGGGTAGGGGTTAGGGTTAGGGTACGCCTTACGGTTAGGGTAGTTATTAAACCTATCCCACTCTCTAGATACCCCTTAGCACGTAAAGGAATATTATTTGGGGGTCCAGCCATGGAGAAGAGTTTAGACACTAGGATAAGATAAGGAACACACCCATTATAAAGAAATCACATTAGGATTCTCTTTTTAAGCTGTTCCTTAAAACACTAGTGCTTAGGAAATCTATTGGAGGCAGAAGCAGTCAAGGGTAGCCTAGGGTTAGGGTTAGGCTTAGGGTTAGGCTTAGGGTACGGCTTAGGGTACGGGTTCGGGGAGGGCTTCAGGTACGGCGTAGGGTATGGGTTAGGGTTAGGGTTAGTGTTAGGGTTAGGGCTCGGTTTAGGGTACACGTTAGGATTAGGGTACGTGTTAGAGTTAGGGTAGGGGTTAGCGTTAGGGTACGCGTTAGGGTTAGGGTAGTTATTAAACCTATCCCACTCTCTAGTTACCCCTTAGCACGTAAAGTAATATTATTTGGGGGTCCAACCATGGAGAAGAGTTTAGACACTAGGATAAGATAAGGAACACACCCATTATAAAGAAATCACATTAGGATTCTCTTTTTAAGGTGTTCCTTAAAACACTAGTGCTTAGGAAATCTATTGGAGGCAGAAGCAGTCAAGGGTAGCCTAGGGTTAGGGTTAGGCTTAGGGTTAGGCTTAGGGTACGGCTTAGGGTACGGGTTCGGGGAGGGCTTCGGGTACGGCATAGGGTATGGGTTAGGGTTAGGGTTAGGGTTAGTGTTAGGGTTACGGCTCGGTTTAGGGTACTGGTTAGGATTAGGGTACGTGTTAGGGTTAGGGTAGGGGTTAGGGTTAGGGTACGCGCTAGGGTTAGGGTAGTGATTAAAACTATCCCACTCTCTAGATACCCCTTAACACATAAAGGAATATTATTTGGGGGTCCAGCCATGGAGAAGAGTTTAGACACTAGGATTAGATAAGGAACACACCCATTATAAAGAAATCACATTAGGATTCTCTTTTTAAGCTGTTCCTTAAAACACTAGTGCTTAAGAAATCTATTGGAGGCAGAAGCAGTCAAGGGTAGCCTAGTGTTAGTGTTAGGCTTAGGGTTAGGCTTAGGGTACGGCTTAGGGTACGGGTTCGGGGAAGGCTTCGGGTACGGCGTAGGGTATGGGTTAGGGTTAGGGTTAGGGTTAGTGTTAGGGTTAGGGCTCGGTTTAGGGTACGGGTTAGGATTAGGGTACGTGTTAGGATTAGGGTAGGGGTTAGCGTTAGGGTACGCGTTAGGGTTAGGGTAGTTATTAAACCTATCCCACTCTCTAGATACCCCTTAGCACGTAAAGGAATATTATTTGGGGGTCCAGCCATGGAGAAGAGTTTAGACACTAAGATAATATAAGGAACACACACATTATAAAGAAATCAAATTAGGATTCTCTTTTTAATCTGTTCCTTAAAACACTAGTGCTTAGGAAATCTATTGGAGGCAGAAGCAGTCAAGGGTAGCCTAGGGTTAGGGTTAGGCTTAGGGTTAGGCTTAGGGTACGGCTTAGGGTACAGGTTCGGGGAGGGCTTCGGGTACGGCATAGGGTATGGGTTAGGGTTAGGGTTAGGGTTTGTGTTAGGGTTACGGCTCGGTTTAGGGTACTGGTTAGGATTAGGGTACGTGTTAGGGTTAGGGTAGGGGTTAGGGTTAGGGTACGCGCTAGGGTTAGGGTAGTGATTAAAACTATCCCACTCTCTAGATACCCCTTAGCACATAAAGGAATATTATTTGGGGGTCCAGCCATGGAGAAGAGTTTAGACACTAGGATTAGATAAGGAACACACCCATTATAAAGAAATCACATTAGGATTCTCTTTTTAAGCTGTTCCTTAAAACACTAGTGCTTAAGAAATCTATTGGAGGCAGAAGCAGTCAAGGGTAGCCTAGGGTTAGGGTTAGGCTTAGGGTTAGGCATAGGGTACGGCTTAGGGTACGTGTTCGGGGAGGTCTTCGGGTATGGCGTAGGGTATGGGTTAGGGTTAGGGTTAGGGTTAGTGTTAGGGTTAGGGCTCGGTTTAGGGTACGGGTTAGGATTAGGGTACGTGTTAGGGTTAGGGTAGGGGTTAGTGTTAGGGTTAGGTCTCGGTTTAGTGTACGGGTTAGGATTAGGGTACGTGTTAGTGTTAGGGTAGGGGTTACGGTTAGGGTACGCGTTACTGTTAGGGTTAGGGTTAGGGTTAGGGTTAGGGTTAGGGTTAGGGTTAAGGCTCGGTTTAGGGTACTGGTGAGGATTAGGGTACGTGTTAGGGTTAGGGTAGGGGTTAGGGTTAGGGTACGCGTTAGGGTTAGGGTAGTGATTAAACCTATCCCACTCTCTAGATACCCCTTAGCACATAAAGGAATATTATTTGGGGGTCCAGAGATGGAGAAGAGTTTAGACACTAGGATTAGATAAGGAACACACCCATTATAAAGAAATCACATTAGGATTCTCTTTTTAAGCTGTTCCTTAAAACACTAGTGCTTAGGAAATCTATTGGAGGCAGAAGCAGTCAAGGGTAGCCTAGGGTTAGGGTTAGGCTTAGGGTTAGGCTTAGGGTACGGCTTAGGGCACGGGTTCGGGGAGGGCTTCGGGTACGGCGTAGGGTATGGGTTAGGGTTAGGGTTAGGGTTAGTGTTAGGGTTAGGGCTCGGTTTAGGGTACGGGTTAGGATTAGGGTACGTGTTAGGGTTAGGGTAGGGGTTAGCGTTAGGTTACGCATTACGGTTAGGGTAGTTATTAAACCTATCCCACCCTCTAGTTACCCCTTAGCACGTAAAGGAATATTATTTGGGGGTCCAGCCATGGAGAAGAGTTTAGACACTAGGAAAAGATAAGGAACACACCCATTATAAACAAATCACATTAGGATTCTCTTTTTAAGCTGTTCCTTAAAACACTAGTGCTTAGGAAATCTATTGGAGGCAGAAGCAGTCAAGGGTAGCCTAGGGTTAGGGTTAGGCTTAGGGTTAGGCTTAGGTTACGGCTTAGGGTACGGGTTCGGGGAGGGCTTCGGGTACGGCGTAGGGTATGGGTTAGGGTTAGGGTTAGGGTTAGTGTTAGGGTTAGGGCTCGGTTTAGGGTACGGGTTAGGATTAGGGTACGTGTTAGGGTTAGGGTAGGGGTTAGCGTTAGGGTACGCGTTAGGGTTAGGGTAGTTATTAAACCTATCCCACTCTCTAGTTACCCCTTAGCACGTTAAGTAATATTATTTGGGGGTCCAACCATGGAGAAGAGTTTAGACACTAGGATAAGATATGGAACACACCCATTATAAAGAAATCACATTAGGATTCTCTTTTTAAGGTGTTCCTTAAAACACTAGTGCTTAGGAAATCTATTGGAGGCAGAAGCAGTCAAGGGTAGCCTAGGGTTAGGGTTAGGCTTAGGGTTAGGCTTAGGGTTAGGCTTAGGGTACGGGTTCGGGGAGGGCTTCGGGTACGGCGTAGGGTATGGGTTAGGGTTTGGATTAGGGTTAGTGTTAGGGTTAGGGCTCGGTTTAGGGTACGGGTTAGGATTAGGGTACGTGTTAGGGTTAGGTTAGGGGTTAGGGTTAGGGTACGCATTAGGGTTAGGGTAGTTATTAAACCTATCCCACTCTCTAGATACCCCTTAGCACGTAAAGGAATATTATTTGGGGGTCCAGCCATGGAGAAGAGTTTAGACACTAAGATAATATAAGGAACACACACATTATAAAGAAATCACATTAGGATTCTCTTTTTAAGCTGTTCCTTAAAACACTAGTGCTTAGGAAATCTATTGGAGGCAGAAGCAGTCAAGGGTAGCCTAGGGTTAGGGTTAGGCTTAGGGTTAGGCTTAGGGTACGGCTTAGGGTACGGGTTCGGGGAGGGCTTCGGGTACAGCGTAGGGTATGGGTTAGGGTTAGGGTTAGGGTTAGTGTTAGGGTTAGGGCTCGGTTTAGGGTACTGGTTAGGATTAGGGTACGTGTTAGGGTTAGGGTAGGGGTTTGCGTTAGGGTACGCGTTAGGGTTAGGGTAGTTATTAAACCTATCCCACTCTCTAGATACCCCTTAGCACATAAAGGAATATTATTTGGGGGTCCAGCCATGGAGAAGAGTTTAGACAGTAGGATTAGATAAGGAACACACCCATTATAAAGAAATCACATTAGGATTCTCTTTTTAAGCTGTTCCTTAAAACACTAGTGCTTAGGAAATCTATTGGAGGCAGAAGCAGTCAAGGGTAGCCTAGGGTTAGGGTTAGGCTTAGGGTTAGGCTTAGGGTACGCCTTAGGGTACATGTTCGGGGAGGGCTTCGGGTACGGCGTAGGGTATGGGTTAGGGTTAGGGTTAGGGTTAGTGTTAGGGTTAGGGCTCGGTTTAGGGTACGGGTTAGGATTAGGGTACGTGTTAGGGTTAGGGTAGGGGTTAGCGTTAGGGTACGCGTTAGGGTTAGGGTAGTTATTAAACCTATCCCACTCTCTAGATACCCCTTAGCCCGTAAAGGAATATTATTTGGGGGTCCAGCCATGGAGAAGAGTTTAGACACTAAGATAATATAAGGAACACACACATTATAAAGAAATCACATTAGGATTCTCTTTTTAATCTGTTCCTTAAAACACTAGTGCTTAGGAAATCTATTGGAGGCAGAAGCAGTCAAGGGTAGCCTAGGGTTAGGGTTAGGCTTAGGGTTAGACTTAGGGTACGGCTTAGGGCACGGGTTCGGGGAGGGCTTCGGGTACGGCGTAGGGTATGGGTTAGGGTTAGGGTTAGTGTTAGGGTTAGGGCTCGGTTTAGGGTACGGGTTAGGATTAGGGTACGTGTTAGGGTTAGGGTACGCGTTAGGGTTAGGGTACGCGTTAGGGTTAGGGTAGTTATTAAACCTGTCCCACTCTCTAGATACCCCTTAGCACGTAAAGGAATATTATTTGGGGGTCCAGCCATGGAGAAGACTTTAGACACTAAGATAATATAAGGAACACACACATTATAAAGAAATCACATTAGGATTCTCTTTTTAAGCTGTTCCTTAAAACACTAGTGCTTAGGAAATCTATTGGAGGCAGAAGCAGTCAAGGGTAGCCTAGGGTTAGGGTTAGGCTTAGGGTTAGGCTTAGGGTACGGCTTAGGGTACGGGTTCGGGGAGGGCTTCGGGTACGGCGTAGGGTACGGTTTAGGGTTAGGGTTAGGGTTAGTGTTAGGGTTAGGGCTCGGTTTACGTTACGGGTTAGGATTAGGGTACGTGTTAGGCTTAGGGTAGGGGTTAGCGTTAGGGTACGCGTTAGGGTTAGGGTAGTTATTAAACCTATCCCACTCTCTAGTTACCCCTTAGCACGTAAAGGAATATTTTTGGGGGTCCAGCCATGGAAAAGAGTTTAGACACTAGGATAAGATAAGCAACACACCCATTATAAAGAAATCACATTAGGATTCTCTTTTTAAGCTGTTCCTTAAAACACTAGTGCTTAGGAAATCTATTGGAGGCAGAAGCAGTCAAGGGTAGCCTAGGGTTAGGGTTAGGCTTAGGGTTAGGCTTAGGGTACGGCTTAGGGTACGGGTTCGGGGAGGGCTTCGGGTACGGCGTAGGGTATGTGTTAGGGTTAGGGTTAGGGTTAGTGTTAGGGTTAGGGCTCGGTTTAGGGTACGGGTTAGGATTAGGGTACGTGTTAGGGTTAGGGTAGGGGTTAGCGTTAGGGTACGCGTTAGGGTTAGGGTAGTTATTAAACCTATCCCACTCTCTAGATACCCCTTAGCACATAAAGGAATATTATTTGGGGGTCCAGCCATGGAGAAGAGTTTAGACACTAAGATAATATAAGGAACACACACATTATAAAGAAATCACATTAGGATTCTCTTTTTAATCTGTTCCTTAAAACACTAGTGCTTAGGAAATCTATTGGAGGCAGAAGCAGTCAAGGGTAGCCTAGGGTTAGGGTTAGGCTTAGGGTTAGGCTTAGGGTACGGCTTAGGGTACAGGTTCGGGGAGGGCTTCGGGTACGGCATAGGGTATGGGTTAGGGTTAGGGTTAGGGTTTGTGTTAGGGTTACGGCTCGGTTTAGGGTACTGGTTAGGATTAGGGTACGTGTTAGGGTTAGGGTAGGGGTTAGGGTTAGGGTACGCGCTAGGGTTAGGGTAGTGATTAAAACTATCCCACTCTCTAGATACCCCTTAGCACATAAAGGAATATTATTTGGGGGTCCAGCCATGGAGAAGAGTTTAGACACTAGGATTAGATAAGGAACACACCCATTATAAAGAAATCACATTAGGATTCTCTTTTTAAGCTGTTCCTTAAAACACTAGTGCTTAAGAAATCTATTGGAGGCAGAAGCAGTCAAGGGTAGCCTAGGGTTAGGGTTAGGCTTAGGGTTAGGCATAGGATACGGCTTAGGGTACGTGTTCGGGGAGGTCTTCGGGTATGGCGTAGGGTATGGGTTAGGGTTAGGGTTAGGGTTAGTGTTAGGGTTAGGGCTCGGTTTAGGGTACGGGTTAGGATTAGGGTACGTGTTAGGGTTAGGGTAGGGGTTAGTGTTAGGGTTAGGTCTCGGTTTAGTGTACGGGTTAGGATTAGGGTACGTGTTAGGGTTAGGGTAGGGGTTACGGTTAGGGTACGCGTTACTGTTAGGGTTAGGGTTAGGGTTAGGGTTAGGGTTAGGGTTAGGGTTAAGGCTCGGTTTAGGGTACTGGTTAGGATTAGGGTACGTGTTAGGGTTAGGGTAGGGGTTAGGGTTAGGGTACGCGTTAGGGTTAGGGTAGTGATTAAACCTATCCCACTCTCTAGATACCCCTTAGCACATAAAGGAATATTATTTGGGGGTCCAGAGATGGAGAAGAGTTTAGACACTAGGATTAGATAAGGAACACACCCATTATAAAGAAATCACATTAGGATTCTCTTTTTAAGCTGTTCCTTAAAACACTAGTGCTTAGGAAATCTATTGGAGGCAGAAGCAGTCAAGGGTAGCCTAGGGTTAGGGTTAGGCTTACGGTTAGGCTTAGGGTACGGCTTAGGGCACGGGTTCGGGGAGGGCTTCGGGTACGGCGTAGGGTATGGGTTAGGGTTAGGGTTAGGGTTAGTGTTAGGGTTAGGGCTCGGTTTAGGGTACGGGTTAGGATTAGGGTACGTGTTAGGGTTAGGGTAGGGGTTAGCGTTAGGTTACGCATTACGGTTAGGGTAGTTATTAAACCTATCCCACCCTCTAGTTACCCCTTAGCACGTAAAGGAATATTATTTGGGGGTCCAGCCATGGAGAAGAGTTTAGACACTAGGAAAAGATAAGGAACACACCCATTATAAACAAATCACATTAGGATTCTCTTTTTAAGCTGTTCCTTAAAACACTAGTGCTTAGGAAATCTATTGGAGGCAGAAGCAGTCAAGGGTAGCCTAGGGTTAGGGTTAGGCTTAGGGTTAGGCTTAGGGTACGGCTTAGGGTACGGGTTCGGGGAGGGCTTCGGGTACGGCGTAGGGTATGGGTTAGGGTTAGGGTTAGGGTTAGTGTTAGGGTTAGGGCTCGGTTTAGGGTACGGGTTAGGATTAGGGTACGTGTTAGGGTTAGGGTAGGGGTTAGCGTTAGGGTACGCGTTAGGGTTAGGGTAGTTATTAAACCTATCCCACTCTCTAGTTACCCCTTAGCACGTTAAGTAATATTATTTGGGGGTCCAACCATGGAGAAGAGTTTAGACACTAGGATAAGATAAGGAACACACCCATTATAAAGAAATCACATTAGGATTCTCTTTTTAAGGTGTTCCTTAAAACACTAGTGCTTAGGAAATCTATTGGAGGCAGAAGCAGTCAAGGGTAGCCTAGGGTTAGGGTTAGGCTTAGGGTTAGGCTTAGGGTTAGGCTTAGGGTACGGGTTCGGGGAGGGCTTCGGGTACAGCGTAGGGTATGGGTTAGGGTTTGGATTAGGGTTAGTGTTAGGGTTAGGGCTCGGTTTAGGGTACGGGTTAGGATTAGGGTACGTGTTAGGGTTAGGTTAGGGGTTAGGGTTAGGGTACGCATTAGGGTTAGGGTAGTTATTAAACCTATCCCACTCTCTAGATACCCCTTAGCACGTAAAGGAATATTATTTGGGGGTCCAGCCATGGAGAAGAGTTTAGACACTAAGATAATATAAGGAACACACACATTATAAAGAAATCACATTAGGATTCTCTTTTTAAGCTGTTCCTTAAAACACTAGTGCTTAGGAAATCTATTGGAGGCAGAAGCAGTCAAGGGTAGCCTAGGGTTAGGGTTAGGCTTAGGGTTAGGCTTAGGGTACGGCTTAGGGTACGGGTTCGGGGAAGGCTTCGGGTACAGCGTAGGGTATGGGTTAGGGTTAGGGTTAGGGTTAGTGTTAGGGTTAGGGCTCGGTTTAGGGTACGGGTTAGGATTAGGGTACGTGTTAGGGTTAGGGTAGGGGTTTGCGTTAGGGTACGCGTTAGGGTTAGGGTAGTTATTAAACCTATCCCACTCTCTAGATACCCCTTAGCACATAAAGGAATATTATTTGGGGGTCCAGCCATGGAGAAGAGTTTAGACAGTAGGATTAGATAAGGAACACACCCATTATAAAGAAATCACATTAGGATTCTCTTTTTAAGCTGTTCCTTAAAACACTAGTGCTTAGGAAATCTATTGGAGGCAGAAGCAGTCAAGGGTAGCCTAGGGTTAGGGTTAGGCTTAGGGTTAGGCTTAGGGTACGGCTTAGGGTACGGGTTCGGGGAGGGCTTCGGGTACGGCGTAGGGTACGGTTTAGGGTTAGGGTTAGGGTTAGTGTTAGGGTTAGGGCTCGGTTTACGTTACGGGTTAGGATTAGGGTACGTGTTAGGCTTAGGGTAGGGGTTAGCGTTAGGGTACGCGTTAGGGTTAGGGTAGTTATTAAACCTATCCCACTCTCTAGTTACCCCTTAGCACGTAAAGGAATATTTTTGGGGGTCCAGCCATGGAAAAGAGTTTAGACACTAGGATAAGATAAGCAACACACCCATTATAAAGAAATCACATTAGGATTCTCTTTTTAAGCTGTTCCTTAAAACACTAGTGCTTAGGAAATCTATTGGAGGCAGAAGCAGTCAAGGGTAGCCTAGGGTTAGGGTTAGGCTTAGGGTTAGGCTTAGGGTACGGCTTAGGGTACGGGTTCGGGGAAGGCTTCGGGTACGGCGTAGGGTATGGGTTAGGGTTAGGGTTAGGGTTAGTGTTAGGGTTAGGGCTCGGTTTAGGGTACGGGTTAGGATTAGGGTACGTGTTAGGGTTAGGGTAGGGGTTAGCGTTAGGGTACGCGTTAGGGTTAGGGTAGTTATTAAACCTATCCCACTCTCTAGATACCCCTTAGCACGTAAAGGAATATTATTTGGGGGTCCAGCCATGGAGAAGAGTTTAGACACTAAGATAATATAAGGAACACACACATTATAAAGAAATCACATTAGGATTCTCTTTTTAATCTGTTCCTTAAAACACTAGTGCTTAGGAAATCTATTGGAGGCAGAAGCAGTCAAGGGTAGCCTAGGGTTAGGGTTAGGCTTAGGGTTAGGCTTAGGGTACGGCTTAGGGTACAGGTTCGGGGAGGGCTTCGGGTACGGCATAGGGTATGGGTTAGGGTTAGGGTTAGGGTTTGTGTTAGGGTTACGGCTCGGTTTAGGGTACTGGTTAGGATTAGGGTACGTGTTAGGGTTAGGGTAGGGGTTAGGGTTAGGGTACGCGCTAGGGTTAGGGTAGTGATTAAAACTATCCCACTCTCTAGATACCCCTTAGCACATAAAGGAATATTATTTGGGGGTCCAGCCATGGAGAAGAGTTTAGACACTAGGATTAGATAAGGAACACACCCATTATAAAGAAATCACATTAGGATTCTCTTTTTAAGCTGTTCCTTAAAACACTAGTGCTTAAGAAATCTATTGGAGGCAGAAGCAGTCAAGGGTAGCCTAGGGTTAGGGTTAGGCTTAGGGTTAGGCATAGGGTACGGCTTAGGGTACGTGTTCGGGGAGGTCTTCGGGTATGGCGTAGGGTATGGGTTAGGGTTAGGGTTAGGGTTAGTGTTAGGGTTAGGGCTCGGTTTAGGGTACGGGTTAGGATTAGGGTACGTGTTAGGGTTAGGGTAGGGGTTAGTGTTAGGGTTAGGTCTCGGTTTAGTGTACGGGTTAGGATTAGGGTACGTGTTAGGATTAGGGTAGGGGTTACGGTTAGGGTACGCGTTACTGTTAGGGTTAGGGTTAGGGTTAGGGTTAGGGTTAGGGTTAAGGCTCGGTTTAGGGTACTGGTTAGGATTAGGTTACGTGTTAGGGTTAGGGTAGGGGTTAGGGTTAGGGTAGTGATTAAACCTATCCCACTCTCTAGATACCCCTTAGCACATAAAGGAATATTATTTGGAGGTCCAGAGATGGAGAAGAGTTTAGACACTAGGATTAGATAAGGAACACACCCATTATAAAGAAATCACATTAGGATTCTCTTTTTAAGCTGTTCCTTAAAACACTAGTGCTTAGGAAATCTATTGGAGGCAGAAGCAGTCAAGGGTAGCCTAGGGTTAGGGTTAGGCTTAGGGTTAGGCTTAGGGTACGGCTTAGGGCACGGGTTCGGGGAGGGCTTCGGGTACGGCGTAGGGTATGGGTTAGGGTTAGGGTTAGGGTTAGTGTTAGGGTTAGGGCTCGGTTTAGGGTACGGGTTAGGATTAGGGTACGTGTTAGGGTTAGGGTAGGGGTTAGCGTTAGGTTACGCATTACGGTTAGGGTAGTTATTAAACCTATCCCACCCTCTAGTTACCCCTTAGCACGTAAAGGAATATTATTTGGGGGTCCAGCCATGGAGAAGAGTTTAGACACTAGGAAAAGATAAGGAACACACCCATTATAAACAAATCACATTAGGATTCTCTTTTTAAGCTGTTCCTTAAAACACTAGTGCTTAGGAAATCTATTGGAGGCAGAAGCAGTCAAGGGTAGCCTAGGGTTAGGGTTAGGCTTAGGGTTAGGCTTAGGGTACGGCTTAGGGTACGGGTTCGGGGAGGGCTTCGGGTACGGCGTAGGGTATGGGTTAGGGTTAGGATTAGGGTTAGTGTTAGGGTTAGGGCTCGGTTTAGGGTACGGGTTAGGATTAGGGTACGTGTTAGGATTAGGGTAGGGGTTAGGGTTAAGGTACGCGTTAGGGTTAGGGTAGTTATTAAACCTATCCCACTCTCTAGATACCCCTTAGCACGTAAAGGAATATTATTTGGGGGTCCAGCCATGGAGAAGACTTTAGACACTAAGATAATATAAGGAACACACACATTATAAAGAAATCACATTAGGATTCTCTTTTTAAGCTGTTCCTTAAAACACTAGTGCTTAGGAAATCTATTGGAGGCAGAAGCAGTCAAGGGTAGCCTAGGGTTAGGGTTAGGCTTAGGGTTAGGCTTAGGGTACGGCTTAAGGTACGGGTTCGGGGAGGGCTTCGGGTACGGCGTAGGGTATGGGTTAGGGTTAGGGTTAGGGTTAGTGTTAGGGTTAGGGCTCGGTTTAGGGTACGGGTTAGGATTAGGGTACGTGTTAGGGTTAGGGTAGGGGTTAGCGTTAGGGTACGCGTTAGGGTTAGGGTAGTTATTAAACCTATCCCACTCTCTAGTTACCACTTAGCACGTTAAGTAATATTATTTGGGGGTCCAACCATGGAGAAGAGTTTAGACACAAGGATAAGATAAGGAACACACCCATTATAAAGAAATCACATTAGGATTCTCTTTTTAAGGTGTTCCTTAAAACACTAGTGCTTAGGAAATCTATTGGAGGCAGAAGCAGTCAAGGGTAGCCTAGGGTTAGGGTTAGGCTTAGGGTTAGGCTTAGGGTTAGGCTTAGGGTACGGGTTCGGGGAGGGCTTCGGGTACGGCGTAGGGTATGGGTTAGGGTTTGGATTAGGGTTAGTGTTAGGGTTAGGGCTCGGTTTAGGGTACGGGTTAGGATTAGGGTACGTGTTAGGGTTAGGTTAGGGGTTAGGGTTAGGGTACGCATTAGGGTTAGGGTAGTTATTAAACCTATCCCACTCTCTAGATACCCCTTAGCACGTAAAGGAATATTATTTGGGGGTCCAGCCATGGACAAGAGTTTAGACACTAAGATAATATAAGGAACACACACATTATAAAGAAATCACATTAGGATTCTCTTTTTAAGCTGTTCCTTAAAACACTAGTGCTTAGGAAATCTATTGGAGGCAGAAGCAGTCAAGGGTAGCCTAGGGTTAGGGTTAGGCTTAGGGTTAGGCTTAGGGTACGGCTTAGTGTACGGGTTCGGGGAGGGCTTCGGGTACAGCGTAGGGTATGGGTTAGGGTTAGGGTTAGGGTTAGTGTTAGGGTTAGGGCTCGGTTTAGGGTACGGGTTAGGATTAGGGTACGTGTTAGGGTTAGGGTAGGGGTTTGCGTTAGGGTACATGTTAGGGTTAGGGTAGTTATTAAACCTATCCCACTCTCTAGTTACCCCTTAGCACGTTAAGTAATATTATTTGGGGGTCCAACCATGGAGAAGAGTTTAGACACTAGGATAAGATAAAGAACACACCCATTATAAAGAAATCACATTAGGATTCTCTTTTTAAGGTGTTCCTTAAAACACTAGTGCTTAGGAAATCTATTGGAGGCAGAAGCAGTCAAGGGTAGCCTAGGGTTAGGGTTAGGCTTAGGGTTAGGCTTAGGGTTAGGCTTAGGGTACGGGTTCGGGGAGGGCTTCGGGTACGGCATAGGGTATGGGTCAGGGTTAGGGTTAGTGTTAGGGTTAGGGCTCGGTTTAGGGTACTGGTTAGGATTAGGGTACGTGTTAGGGTTAGGGTAGGGGTTAGTGTTAGGGTTAGGTCTCGGTTTAGGGTACGGGTTAGAATTAGGGTACGTGTTAGGGTTAGGGTAGGGGTTAGGGTTAGGGTACGCGTTAGGGTTAGGGTAGTGATTAAACCTATCCCACTCTCTAGATACCCCTAAGCACATAAAGGAATATTATTTGGGGGTCCTGCCATGGAGAAGAGTTTACACACTAGGATTAGGTAAGGAACACACCCATTATAAAGAAATCACATTAGGATTCTCTTTTTAAGCTGTTCCTTAAAACACTAGTGCTTAGGAAATCTATTGGAGGCAGAAACAGTCAAGGGTAGCCTAGGGTTAGGGTTAGGCTTAGGGTTAGGCTTAGGGTACGGCTTAGGGTACGGGTTCGGGGAGGGCTTCGGGTACGGCGTAGGGTATGGGTTAGGGTTAGGTTTAGGGTTAGTGTTAGGGTTAGGGCTCGGTTTAGGGTACGGGTTAGGATTAGGGTACGTGTTAGGGTTAGGGTAGGGGTTAGGGTTACGGTACGCGTTACGGTTAGGGTAATGATTAAACCTATCCCACTCTCTAGATAACCCTTAGCACGTAAAGGAATATTATTTGGGGGTCCAGCCATGGAGAAGAGTTTAGACACTAAGATAATATAAGGAACACACACATTATAAAGAAATCACATTAGGATTCTCTTTTTAAGCTGTTCCTTAAAACACTAGTGCTTAGGAAATCTATTGGAGGCAGAAGCAGTCAAGGGTAGCCTAGGGTTAGGGTTAGGCTTAGGGTTAGGCTTAGGTTATGGCTTAGGGTACGGGTTCGGGGAGGGCTTCGGGTACGGCGTAGGGTATGGGTTAGGGTTAGGGTTATGGTTAGTGTTAGGGTTAGGGCTCGGTTTAGGGTACGTGTTAGGATTAGGGTACGTGTTAGGGTTAGGGTAGGGGTAAGGGTTAGGGTACGCCTTACGGTTAGGGTAGTTATTAAACCTATCCCACTCTCTAGATACCCCTTAGCACGTAAAGGAATATTATTTGGGGGTCCAGCCATGGAGAAGAGTTTAGACACTAGGATAAGATAAGGAACACACCCATTATAAAGAAATCACATTAGGATTCTCTTTTTAAGCTGTTCCTTAAAACACTAGTGCTTAGGAAATCTATTGGAGGCAGAAGCAGTCAAGGGTAGCCTAGGGTTAGGGTTAGGCTTAGGGTTAGGCTTAGGGTACGGCTTACGGTATGGGTTCGGGGAGGGCTTCGGGTACGGCGTAGGGTATGGGTTAGGGTTAGGGTTAGGGTTAGTGTTAGGGTTAGGGCTCGGTTTAGGGTACGGGTCAGGATTAGGGTACGTGTTAGGGTTAGGGTAGGGGTTAGGGTTAGGGTACGCTTTAGGGTTAGGGTAGATATTAAACCTATCCCACTCTCTAGATACCCCTTAGCACATAAAGGAATATTATTTGGGGGTCCAGCCATGGAGAAGAGTTTAGACACTAAGATAATATAAGGAACACACACATTATAAAGAAATCACATTAGGATTCTCTTTTTAAGCTGTTCCTTAAAACACTAGTGCTTAGGAAATCTATTGGAGGCAGAAGCAGTCAAGGGTAGCCTAGGGTTAGGGTTAGGCTTAGGGTTAGGCTTAGGGTACGGCTTAGGGTACGGGTTCGGGGAGGGCTTCGGGTACGGCGTAGGGTATGGGTTAGGGTTAGGGTTAGGGTTAGTGTTAGGGTTAGGGCTCGGTTTAGGGTACGGGTTAGGATTAGGGTACGTGTTAGGGTTAGGGTAGGGGTTAGCGTTAGGGTACGCGTTAGGGTTAGGGTAGTTATTAAACCTATCCCACTCTCTAGTTACCCCTTAGCACGTAAAGTAATATTATTTGGGGGTCCAACCATGGAGAAGAGTTTAGACACTAGGATAAGATAAGGAACACACCCATTATAAAGAAATCACATTAGGATTCTCTTTTTAAGGTGTTCCTTAAAACACTAGTGCTTAGGAAATCTATTGGAGGCAGAAGCAGTCAAGGGTAGCCTAGGGTTAGGGTTCGGCTTAGGGTTAGGCTTAGGGTTAGGCTTAGGGTACGGCTTAGGGTACGGGTTCGGGGAGGGCTTCGGGTACGGCGTAGGGTATGGGTTAGGGTTTGGTTTAGGGTTAGTGTTAGGGTTAGGGCTCGGTTTAGGGTACGGGTTAGGATTAGGGTACGTGTTAGGGTTAGGATAGGGGTTAGGGTTAGGGTACGCATTAGGGGTAGGGTAGTTATTAAACCTATCCCACTCTCTAGATACCCCTTAGCACGTAAAGGAATATTATTTGGGGGTCCAGCCATGGAGAAGAGTTTAGAAACTAAGATAATATAAGGAACACACACATTATAAAGAAATCACATTAGGATTCTCTTTTTAAGCTGTTCCTTAAAACACTAGTGCTTAGGAAATCTATTGGAGGCAGAAGAAGTCAAGGGTAGCCTAGGGTTAGGGTTAGGCTTAGGGTTAGGCTTAGGGTACGGCTTAGGGTACGGGTTCGGGGACGGCTTCGGGTACGGCGTAGGTTATGGGTTAGGGTTAGGGTTAGGGTTAGTGTTAGGGTTAGGGCTCGGTTTAGGGTACGGGTTAGGATTAGGGTACGTGTTAGGGTTAGGGTAGGGGTTAGCGTTAGGGTACGCGTTAGGGTTAGGGTAGTTATTAAACCTATCCCACTCTCTAGTTAACCCTTAGCACGTAAAGGAATATTATTTGGGGGTCCAGCCATGGAGAAGAGTTTAGACACTAGGATAAGATAAGGAACACACCCATTATAAAGAAATCACATTAGGATTCTCTTTTTAAGGTGTTCCTTAAAACACTAGTGCTTAGGAAATCTATTGGAGGCAGAAGCAGTCAAGGGTAGCCTAGGGTTAGGGTTAAGCTTAGGGTTAGGCTTAGGGTACGGCTTAGGGTACGGGTTCGGGGAGGGCTTCGAGTACGGCATAGGGTATGGGTTAGGGTTAGGGTTAGGGTTAGTGTTAGGGTTAGGGCTCGGTTTAGGGTACGTGTTAGGATTAGGGTACGTGTTAGGGTTAGGGTAGGGGTTAGGGTTAGGGTACGCCTTACGGTTAGGTTAGTTATTAAACCTATCCCACTCTCTAGATACCCCTTAGCACGTAAAGGAATATTATTTGGGGGTCCAGCCATGGAGAAGAGTTTAGACACTAGGATAAGATAAGGAACACACCCATTATAAAGAAATCACATTAGGATTCTCTTTTTAAGCTGTTCCTTAAAACACTAGTGCTTAGGAAATCTATTGGAGGCAGAAGCAGTCAAGGGTAGCCTAGGGTTAGGGTTAGGCTTAGGGTTAGGCTTAGGGTACGGCTTACGGTATGGGTTCGGGGAGGGCTTCGGGTACGGCGTAGGGTATGGGTTAGGGTTAGGGTTAGGGTTAGTGTTAGGGTTAGGGCTCGGTTTAGGGTACGGGTCAGGATTAGGGTACGTGTTAGGGTTAGGGTAGGGGTTAGGGTTAGGGTACGCGTTAGGTTTAGGGTAGTTATTAAACCTATCCCACTCTCTAGTTACCCCTTAGCACGTAAAGTAATATTATTTGGGGGTCCAACCATGGAGAAGAGTTTAGACACTAGGATAAGATAAGGAACACACCCATTATAAAGAAATCACATTAGGATTCTCTTTTTAAGGTGTTCCTTAAAACACTAGTGCTTAGGAAATCTATTGGAGGCAGAAGCAGTCAAGGGTAGCCTAGGGTTAGGGTTAGGCTTAGGGTTAGGCTTAGGGTTAGGCTTAGGGTACGGCTTAGGGTACGGGTTCGGGGAGGACTTCGGGTACGTCGTAGGGTATGGGTTAGGGTTTGGATTAGGGTTAGTGTTAGGGTTAGGGCTCGGTTTAGGGTACGGGTTAGGATTAGGGTACGTGTTAGGGTTAGGTTAGGGGTTAGGGTTAGGGTACGCATTAGGGTTAGGGTAGTTATTAAACCTATCCCACTCTCTAGATACCCCTTAGCACGTAAAGGAATATTATTTGGGGGTCCAGCCATGGAGAAGAGTTTAGACACTAAGATAATATAAGGAACACACACATTATAAAGAAATCACATTAGGATTCTCTTTTTAAGCTGTTCCTTAAAACACTAGTGCTTAGGAAATCTATTGGAGGCAGAAGCAGTCAAGGGTAGCCTAGGGTTAGGGTTAGGCTTAGGGTTAGGCTTAGGGTACGGCTTAGGGTACGGGTTCGGGGAAGGCTTCGGGTACGGCGTAGGGTATGGGTTAGGGTTAGGGTTAGGGTTAGTGTTAGGGTTAGGGCTCGGTTTAGGGTACGGGTTAGGATTAGGGTACGTGTTAGGGTTAGGGTAGGGGTTAGGGTTATGGTACGCGTTAGGGTTAGGGTAGTTATTAAACCTATCCCACTCTCTAGATACTCCTTAGCACGTAAAGGTATATTATTTGCCGGTCCAGCCATGGAGAAGAGTTTAGACACTAAGATAATATAAGGAACACACACATAAAGAAATCACATTAGGATTCTCTTTTTAAGCTGTTCCTTAAAACACTAGTGCTTAGGAAATCTATTGGAGGCAGAAGCAGTCAAGGGTAGCCTAGGGTTAGGGTTAGGCTTAGGGTTAGGCTTAGGGTTAGGCTTAGGGTACGGGTTCGGGGAGGGCTTCGGGTATGGCGTAGGGTACGGTTTAGGGTTAGGGTTAGGGTTAGTGTTAGGGTTAGGGCTCGGTTTACGTTACGGGTTAGGATTAGGGTACGTGTTAGGCTTAGGGTAGGGGTTAGCGTTAGGGTACGCGTTAGGGTTAGGGTAGTTATTAAACCTATCCCACTCTCTAGTTACCCCTTAGCACGTAAAGGAATATTTTTGGGGGTCCAGCCATGGAAAAGAGTTTAGACACTAGGATAAGATAAGCAACACACCCATTATAAAGAAATCACATTAGGATTCTCTTTTTAAGCTGTTCCTTAAAACACTAGTGCTTAGGAAATCTATTGGAGGCAGAAGCAGTCAAGGGTAGCCTAGGGTTAGGGTTAGGCTTAGGGTTAGGCTTAGGGTACGGCTTAGGGTACGGGTTCGGGGAGGGCTTCGTGTACGGCGTAGGGTATGGGTTAGGGTTAGGGTTAGGGTTAGTGTTAGGGTTAGGGCTCGGTTTAGGGTACGGGTTAGGATTAGGGTACGTGTTAGGGTTAGGGTAGGGGTTAGCGTTAGGGTACGCGTTAGGGTTAGGGTAGTTATTAAACCTATCACACTCTCTAGATACCCCTTAGCACGTAAAGGAATATTATTTGGGGGTCCAGCCATGGAGAAGAGTTTAGACACTAAGATAATATAAGGAACACACACATTATAAAGAAATCACATTAGGATTCTCTTTTTAATCTGTTCCTTAAAACACTAGTGCTTAGGAAATCTATTGGAGGCAGAAGCAGTCAAGGGTAGCCTAGGGTTAGGTTTAGGCTTACGGTTAGGCTTAGGGTACGGCTTAGGGTACGGGTTCGGGGAGGGCTTCGGGTACGGCGTAGGGTATGGGTTAGGGTTAGGGTTAGGATTAGTGTTAGGGTTAGGGCTCGGTTTAGGGTACGGGTTAGGATTAGGGTACGTGTTAGGGTTAGGGTATGGGTTAGCGTTAGGGTACGCGTTAGGGTTAGGGTAGTTATTAAACCTATCCCACTCTCTAGTTACCCCTTAGCACGTAAAGGAATATTTTTGGGGGTCCAGCCATGGAGAAGAGTTTAGGCACTAGGATAAGATAAGGAACACACCCATTATAAAGAAATAACATTAGGATTCTCTTTTTAAGCTGTTCCTTAAAACACTAGTGCTTAGGAAATCTATTGGAGGCAGAAGCAGTCAAGGGTAGCCTAGGGTTAGGGTTAGGCTTAGGGTTAGGCTTAGGGTACGGCTTAGGGTACAGGTTCGGGGAGGGCTTCGGGTACGGCATAGGGTATGGGTTAGGGTTAGGGTTAGGGTTTGTGTTAGGGTTACGGCTCGGTTTAGGGTACTGGTTAGGATTAGGGTACGTGTTAGGGTTAGGGTAGGGGTTAGGGTTAGGGTACGCGCTAGGGTTAGGGTAGTGATTAAAACTATCCCACTCTCTAGATACCCCTTAGCACATAAAGGAATATTATTTGGGGGTCCAGCCATGGAGAAGAGTTTAGACACTAGGATTAGATAAGGAACACACCCATTATAAAGAAATCACATTACGATTCTCTTTTTAAGCTGTTCCTTAAAACACTAGTGCTTAAGAAATCTATTGGAGGCAGAAGCAGTCAAGGGTAGCCTAGGGTTAGGGTTAGGCTTAGGGTTAGGCATAGGGTACGGCTTAGGGTACGTGTTCGGGGAGGTCTTCGGGTACGGCGTAGGGTATGGGTTAGGGTTAGGGTTAGGGTTAGTGTTAGGGTTAGGGCTCGGTTTAGGGTACGGGTTAGGATTAGGGTACGTGTTAGGGTTAGGGTAGGGGTTAGTGTTAGGGTTAGGTCTCGGTTTAGTGTACGGGTTAGGATTAGGGTACGTGTTAGGGTTAGGGTAGGGGTTACGGTTAGGGTACGCGTTACTGTTAGGGTTAGGGTTAGGGTTAGGGTTAGGGCTCGGTTTAGGGTACTGGTTAGGATTAGGGTACGTGTTAGGGTTAGGGTAGGGGTTAGGGTTAGGGTACGCGTTAGGGTTAGGGTAGTGATTAAACCTATCCCACTCTCTAGATACCCCTTAGCACATAAAGGAATATTATTTGGGGGTCCAGAGATGGAGAAGAGTTTAGACACTAGGATTAGATAAGGAACACACCCATTATAAAGAAATCACATTAGGATTCTCTTTTTAAGCTGTTCCTTAAAACACTAGTGCTTAGGAAATCTATTGGAGGCAGAAGCAGTCAAGGGTAGCCTAGGGTTAGGGTTAGGCTTAGGGTTAGGCTTAGGGTACGGCTTATGGCACGGGTTCGGGGAGGGCTTCGGGTACGGCGTAGGGTATGGGTTAGGGTTAGGGTTAGGGTTAGTGTTAGGGTTAGGGCTCGGTTTAGGGTACGGGTTAGGATTAGGGTACGTGTTAGGGTTAGGGTAGGGGTTAGCGTTAGGTTACGCATTACGGTTAGGGTAGTTATTAAACCTATCCCACCCTCTAGTTACCCCTTAGCACGTAAAGGAATATTATTTGGGGGTCCAGCCATGGAGAAGAGTTTAGACACTAGGAAAAGATAAGGAACACACCCATTATAAACAAATCACATTAGGATTCTCTTTTTAAGCTGTTCCTTAAAACACTAGTGCTTAGGAAATCTATTGGAGGCAGAAGCAGTCAACGGTAGCCTAGTGTTAGGGTTAGGCTTAGGGTTAGGCTTAGGGTACGGCATAGGGTACGGGTTCGGGGAGGGATTCGGGTACGGCGTAGGGTATGGGTTAGGGTTAGGGTTAGGGTTAGTGTTAGGGTTAGGGCTCGGTTTAGGGTATGGGTTAGGATTAGGGTACGTGTTAGGGTTAGGGTAGGGGTTAGGGTTAGGGTACGCGTTAGGGTTATGGTAGTTATTAAACCTGTCCCACTCTCTAGATACCCCTTAGCACGTAAAGGAATATTATTTGGGGGTCCAGCCATGGAGAAGAGTTTAGACACTAAGATAATATAAGGAACACACACATTATACAGAAATCACATTAGGATTCTCTTTTTAAGCTGTTCCTTAAAACACTAGTGCTTAGGAAATCTATTGGAGGCAGAAGCAGTCAAGGGTAGCCTAGGGTTAGGGTTAGGCTTAGGGTTAGGCTTAGGGTACGGCTTAGGGTACGGGTTCGGGGAGGGCTTCGGGTACGGCGTAGGGTATGGGTTAGGGTTAGGGTTAGGGTTAGTGTTAGGGTTAGGGCTCGGTTTAGGGTACGGGTTAGGATTAGGGTACGTGTTAGGATTAGGGTAGGGGTTAGGGTTAAGGTACGCGTTAGGGTTAGGGTAGTTATTAAACCTATCCCACTCTCTAGATACCCCTTAGCACGTAAAGGAATATTATTTGGGGGTCCAGCCATGGAGAAGACTTTAGACACTAAGATAATATAAGGAACACACACATTATAAAGAAATCACATTAGGATTCTCTTTTTAAGCTGTTCCTTAAAACACTAGTGCTTAGGAAATCTATTGGAGGCAGAAGCAGTCAAGGGTAGCCTAGGGTTAGGGTTAGGCTTAGGGTTAGGCTTAGGGTACGGCTTAGGGTACGGGTTCGGGGAGGGCTTCGGGTACGGCGTAGGGTATGGGTTAGGGTTAGGGTTAGGGTTAGTGTTAGGGTTAGGGCTCGGTTTAGGGTACATGTTAGGATTAGGGTAGGTGTTAGGGTTAGGGTAGGGGTTAGGGTTAGGGTACGCCTTACGGTTAGGGTAGTTATTAAACCTATCCCACTCTCTAGATACCCCTTAGCACGTAAAGGAATATTATTTGGGGGTCCAGCCATGGAGAAGAGTTTAGACACTAGGATAAGATAAGGAACACACCCATTATAAAGAAATCACATTAGGATTCTCTTTTTAAGCTGTTCCTTAAAACACTAGTGCTTAGGAAATCTATTGGAGGCAGAAGCAGTCAAGGGTAGCCTAGGGTTAAGGTTAGGCTTAGGGTTAGGCTTAGGGTACGGCTTACGGTATGGGTTCGGGGAGGGCTTCGGGTACGGCGTAGGGTATGGGTTAGGGTTAGGGTTAGGGTTAGTGTTAGGGTTAGGGCTCGGTTAAGGGTACAGGTTAGGATTAGGGTACGTGTTAGGGTTAGGGTAGGGGTTAGCGTTAGGGTACGCGTTAGGGTTAGGGTAGTTATTAAACCTATCCCACTCTCTAGTTACCCCTTAGCACGTAAAGTAATCTTATTTGGGGGTCCAACCATGGAGAAGAGTTTAGACACTAGGATAAGATAAGGAACACACCCATTATAAAGAAATCACATTAGGATTCTCTTTTTAAGGTGTTCCTTAAAACACTAGTGCTTAGGAAATCTATTGGAGGCAGAAGCAGTCAAGGGTAGCCTAGGGTTAGGGTTAGGCTTAGGGTTAGGCTTAGGGTTAGGCTTAGGGTACGGCTTAGGGTACGGGTTCGGGGAGGACTTCGGGTACGTCGTAGGGTATGGGTTAGGGTTTGGATTAGGGTTAGTGTTAGGGTTAGGGCTCGGTTTAGGGTACGGGTTAGGATTAGGGTACGTGTTAGGGTTAGGTTAGGGGTTAGGGTTAGGGTACGCATTAGGGTTAGGGTAGTTATTAAACCTATCCCACTCTCTAGATACCCCTTAGCACGTAAAGGAATATTATTTGGGGGTCCAGCCATGGAGAAGAGTTTAGACACTAAGATAATATAAGGAACACACACATTATAAAGAAATCACATTAGGATTCTCTTTTTAAGCTGTTCCTTAAAACACTAGTGCTTAGGAAATCTATTGGAGGCAGAAGCAGTCAAGGGTAGCCTAGGGTTAGGGTTAGGCTTAGGGTTAGGCTTAGGGTACGGCTTAGGGTACGGGTTCGGGGAGGGCTTCGGGTACGGCGTAGGGTATGGGTTAGGGTTAGGGTTATGGTTAGTGTTAGGGTTAGGGCTCGGTTTAGGTTACGGGTTAGGATTAGGGTACGTGTTAGGGTTAGGGTAGGGGTTAGGGTTATGGTACGCGTTAGGGTTAGGGTAGTTATTAAACCTATCCCACTCTCTAGATACTCCTTAGCACGTAAAGGAATATTATTTGGGGGTCCAGCCATGGAGAAGAGTTTAGACATTAAGATAATATAAGGAACACACACATTATAAAGAAATCACATTAGGATTCTCTTTTTAAGCTGTTCCTTAAAACACTAGTGCTTAGGAAATCTATTGGAGGCAGAAGCAGTCAAGGGTAGCCTAGGGTTAGGGTTAGGCTTAGGGTTAGGCTTAGGGTACGTCTTAGGGTACGGGTTCGGGGAGGACTTCGGGTACGTCGTAGGGTATGGGTTAGGGTTTGAATTAGGGTTAGTGTTAGGGTTAGGGCTCGGTTTAGGGTACGGGTTAGGATTAGGGTACGTGTTAGGGTTAGGTTAGGGGTTAGGGTTAGGGTACGCATTAGGGTTAGGGTAGTTATTAAACCTATCCCACTCTCTAGATACCCCTTAGCACGTAAAGGAATATTATTTGGGGGTCCAGCCATGGAGAAGAGTTTAGACACTAAGATAATATAAGGAACACACACATTATAAAGAAATCACATTAGGATTCTCTTTTTAAGCTGTTCCTTAAAACACTAGTGCTTAGGAAATCTATTGGAGGCAGAAGCAGTCAAGGGTAGCCTAGGGTTAGGGTTAGGCTTAGGGTTAGGCTTAGGGTACGGCTTAGGGTACGGGTTCGGGGAGGGCTTCGGGTACGGCGTAGGGTATGGGTTAGGGTTAGGGTTAGGGTTAGTGTTAGGGTTAGGGCTCGGTTTAGGGTACGGGTTAGGATTAGGGTACGTGTTAGGGTTAGGGTAGGGGTTAGGGTTATGGTACGCGTTAGGGTTAGGGTAGTTATTAAACCTATCCCACTCTCTAGATACTCCTTAGCACGTAAAGGAATATTATTTGGGGGTCCAGCCATGGAGAAGAGTTTAGACACTAAGATAATATAAGGAACACACACATTATAAAGAAATCACATTAGGATTCTCTTTTTAAGCTGTTCCTTAAAACACTAGTGCTTAGGAAATCTATTGGAGGCAGAAGCAGTCAAGGGTAGCCTAGGGTTAGGGTTAGGCTTAGGGTTAGGCTTAGGGTACGGCTTAGGGTACGGGTTCGGGGAGGGCTTCGGGTACGGCGTAGGGTATGGGTTAGGGTTAGGGTTAGGGTTAGTGTTAGGGTTAGGGCTCGGTTTAGGGTACATGTTAGGATTAGGGTAGGTGTTAGGGTTAGGGTAGGGGTTAGGGTTAGGGTACGCCTTACGGTTAGGGTAGTTATTAAACCTATCCCACTCTCTAGATACCCCTTAGCACGTAAAGGAATATTATTTGGGGGTCCAGCCATGGAGAAGAGTTTAGACACTAGGATAAGATAAGGAACACACCCATTATAAAGAAATCACATTAGGATTCTCTTTTTAAGCTGTTCCTTAAAACACTAGTGCTTAGGAAATCTATTGGAGGCAGAAGCAGTCAAGGGTAGCCTAGGGTTAGGGTTAGGCTTAGGGTTAGGCTTAGGGTACGGCTTACGGTATGGGTTCGGGGAGGGCTTCGGGTACGGCGTAGGGTATGGGTTAGGGTTAGGGTTAGGGTTAGTGTTAGGGTTAGGGCTCGGTTAAGGGTACAGGTTAGGATTAGGGTACGTGTTAGGGTTAGGGTAGGGGTTAGCGTTAGGGTACGCGTTAGGGTTAGGGTAGTTATTAAACCTATCCCACTCTCTAGTTACCCCTTAGCACGTAAAGTAATCTTATTTGGGGGTCCAACCATGGAGAAGAGTTTAGACACTAGGATAAGATAAGGAACACACCCATTATAAAGAAATCACATTAGGATTCTCTTTTTAAGGTGTTCCTTAAAACACTAGTGCTTAGGAAATCTATTGGAGGCAGAAGCAGTCAAGGGTAGCCTAGGGTTAGGGTTAGGCTTAGGGTTAGGCTTAGGGTTAGGCTTAGGGTACGGCTTAGGGTACGGGTTCGGGGAGGACTTCGGGTACGTCGTAGGGTATGGGTTAGGGTTTGGATTAGGGTTAGTGTTAGGGTTAGGGCTCGGTTTAGGGTACGGGTTAGGATTAGGGTACGTGTTAGGGTTAGGTTAGGGGTTAGGGTTAGGGTACGCATTAGGGTTAGGGTAGTTATTAAACCTATCCCACTCTCTAGATACCCCTTAGCACGTAAAGGAATATTATTTGGGGGTCCAGCCATGGAGAAGAGTTTAGACACTAAGATAATATAAGGAACACACACATTATAAAGAAATCACATTAGGATTCTCTTTTTAAGCTGTTCCTTAAAACACTAGTGCTTAGGAAATCTATTGGAGGCAGAAGCAGTCAAGGGTAGCCTAGGGTTAGGGTTAGGCTTAGGGTTAGGCTTAGGGTACGGCTTAGGGTACGGGTTCGGGGAGGGCTTCGGGTACGGCGTAGGGTATGGGTTAGGGTTAGGGTTAGGGTTAGTGTTAGGGTTAGGGCTCGGTTTAGGTTACGGGTTAGGATTAGGGTACGTGTTAGGGTTAGGGTAGGGGTTAGGGTTATGGTACGCGTTAGGGTTAGGGTAGTTATTAAACCTATCCCACTCTCTAGATACTCCTTAGCACGTAAAGGAATATTATTTGGGGGTCCAGCCATGGAGAAGAGTTTAGACACTAAGATAATATAAGGAACACACACATTATAAAGAAATCACATTAGGATTCTCTTTTTAAGCTGTTCCTTAAAACACTAGTGCTTAGGAAATCTATTGGAGGCAGAAGCAGTCAAGGGTAGCCTAGGGTTAGGGTTAGGCTTAGGGTTAGGCTTAGGGTACGGCTTAGGGTACGGGTTCGGGGAGGGCTTCGTGTACGGCGTAGGGTATGGGTTAGGGTTAGGGTTAGGGTTAGTGTTAGGGTTAGGGCTCGGTTTAGGGTACGGGTTAGGATTAGGGTACGTGTTAGGGTTAGGGTAGGGGTTAGGGTTATGGTACGCGTTAGGGTTAGGGTAGTTATTAAACCTATCCCACTCTCTAGATACTCCTTAGCACGTAAAGGAATATTATTTGGGGGTCCAGCCATGGAGAAGAGTTTAGACATTAAGATAATATAAGGAACACACACATTATAAAGAAATCACATTAGGATTCTCTTTTTAAGCTGTTCCTTAAAACACTAGTGCTTAGGAAATCTATTGGAGGCAGAAGCAGTCAAGGGTAGCCTAGGGTTAGGGTTAGGCTTAGGGTTAGGCTTAGGGTACGTCTTAGGGTACGGGTTCGGGGAGGACTTCGGGTACGTCGTAGGGTATGGGTTAGGGTTTGAATTAGGGTTAGTGTTAGGGTTAGGGCTCGGTTTAGGGTACGGGTTAGGATTAGGGTACGTGTTAGGGTTAGGTTAGGGGTTAGGGTTAGGGTACGCATTAGGGTTAGGGTAGTTATTAAACCTATCCCACTCTCTAGATACCCCTTAGCACGTAAAGGAATATTATTTGGGGGTCCAGCCATGGAGAAGAGTTTAGACACTAAGATAATATAAGGAACACACACATTATAAAGAAATCACATTAGGATTCTCTTTTTAAGCTGTTCCTTAAAACACTAGTGCTTAGGAAATCTATTGGAGGCAGAAGCAGTCAAGGGTAGCCTAGGGTTAGGGTTAGGCTTAGGGTTAGGCTTAGGGTACGGCTTAGGGTACGGGTTCGGGGAGGGCTTCGGGTACGGCGTAGGGTATGGGTTAGGGTTAGGGTTAGGGTTAGTGTTAGGGTTAGGGCTCGGTTTAGGGTACGGGTTAGGATTAGGGTACGTGTTAGGGTTAGGGTAGGGGTTAGGGTTATGGTACGCGTTAGGGTTAGGGTAGTTATTAAACCTATCCCACTCTCTAGATACTCCTTAGCACGTAAAGGAATATTATTTGGGGGTCCAGCCATGGAGAAGAGTTTAGACACTAAGATAATATAAGGAACACACACATTATAAAGAAATCACATTAGGATTCTCTTTTTAAGCTGTTCCTTAAAACACTAGTGCTTAGGAAATCTATTGGAGGCAGAAGCAGTCAAGGGTAGCCTAGGGTTAGGGTTAGGCTTAGGGTTAGGCTTAGGGTACGGCTTAGGGTACGGGTTCGGGGAGGGCTTCGGGTACGGCGTAGGGTATGGGTTAGGGTTAGGGTTAGGGTTAGTGTTAGGGTTAGGGCTCGGTTTAGGGTACATGTTAGGATTAGGGTAGGTGTTAGGGTTAGGGTAGGGGTTAGGGTTAGGGTACGCCTTACGGTTAGGGTAGTTATTAAACCTATCCCACTCTCTAGATACCCCTTAGCACGTAAAGGAATATTATTTGGGGGTCCAGCCATGGAGAAGAGTTTAGACACTAGGATAAGATAAGGAACACACCCATTATAAAGAAATCACATTAGGATTCTCTTTTTAAGCTGTTCCTTAAAACACTAGTGCTTAGGAAATCTATTGGAGGCAGAAGCAGTCAAGGGTAGCCTAGGGTTAGGGTTAGGCTTAGGGTTAGGCTTAGGGTACGGCTTACGGTATGGGTTCGGGGAGGGCTTCGGGTACGGCGTAGGGTATGGGTTAGGGTTAGGGTTAGGGTTAGTGTTAGGGTTAGGGCTCGGTTAAGGGTACAGGTTAGGATTAGGGTACGTGTTAGGGTTAGGGTAGGGGTTAGCGTTAGGGTACGCGTTAGGGTTAGGGTAGTTATTAAACCTATCCCACTCTCTAGTTACCCCTTAGCACGTAAAGTAATCTTATTTGGGGGTCCAACCATGGAGAAGAGTTTAGACACTAGGATAAGATAAGGAACACACCCATTATAAAGAAATCACATTAGGATTCTCTTTTTAAGGTGTTCCTTAAAACACTAGTGCTTAGGAAATCTATTGGAGGCAGAAGCAGTCAAGGGTAGCCTAGGGTTAGGGTTAGGCTTAGGGTTAGGCTTAGGGTTAGGCTTAGGGTACGGCTTAGGGTACGGGTTCGGGGAGGACTTCGGGTACGTCGTAGGGTATGGGTTAGGGTTTGGATTAGGGTTAGTGTTAGGGTTAGGGCTCGGTTTAGGGTACGGGTTAGGATTAGGGTACGTGTTAGGGTTAGGTTAGGGGTTAGGGTTAGGGTACGCATTAGGGTTAGGGTAGTTATTAAACCTATCCCACTCTCTAGATACCCCTTAGCACGTAAAGGAATATTATTTGGGGGTCCAGCCATGGAGAAGAGTTTAGACACTAAGATAATATAAGGAACACACACATTATAAAGAAATCACATTAGGATTCTCTTTTTAAGCTGTTCCTTAAAACACTAGTGCTTAGGAAATCTATTGGAGGCAGAAGCAGTCAAGGGTAGCCTAGGGTTAGGGTTAGGCTTAGGGTTAGGCTTAGGGTACGGCTTAGGGTACGGGTTCGGGGAGGGCTTCGGGTACGGCGTAGGGTATGGGTTAGGGTTAGGGTTAGGGTTAGTGTTAGGGTTAGGGCTCGGTTTAGGTTACGGGTTAGGATTAGGGTACGTGTTAGGGTTAGGGTAGGGGTTAGGGTTATGGTACGCGTTAGGGTTAGGGTAGTTATTAAACCTATCCCACTCTCTAGATACTCCTTAGCACGTAAAGGAATATTATTTGGGGGTCCAGCCATGGAGAAGAGTTTAGACACTAAGATAATATAAGGAACACACACATTATAAAGAAATCACATTAGGATTCTCTTTTTAAGCTGTTCCTTAAAACACTAGTGCTTAGGAAATCTATTGGAGGCAGAAGCAGTCAAGGGTAGCCTAGGGTTAGGGTTAGGCTTAGGGTTAGGCTTAGGGTACGGCTTAGGGTACGGGTTCGGGGAGGGCTTCGTGTACGGCGTAGGGTATGGGTTAGGGTTAGGGTTAGGGTTAGTGTTAGGGTTAGGGCTCGGTTTAGGGTACGGGTTAGGATTAGGGTACGTGTTAGGGTTAGGGTAGGGGTTAGCGTTAGGGTATGCGTTAGGGTTAGGGTAGTTATTAAACCTATCACACTCTCTAGATACCCCTTAGCACGTAAAGGAATATTATTTGGGGGTCCAGCCATGGAGAAGAGTTTAGACACTAAGATAATATAAGGAACACACACATTATAAAGAAATCACATTAGGATTCTCTTTTTAATCTGTTCCTTAAAACACTAGTGCTTAGGAAATCTATTGGAGGCAGAAGCAGTCAAGGGTAGCCTAGGGTTAGGTTTAGGCTTACGGTTAGGCTTAGGGTACGGCTTAGGGTACGGGTTCGGGGAGGGCTTCGGGTACGGCGTAGGGTATGGGTTAGGGTTAGGGTTAGGATTAGTGTTAGGGTTAGGGCTCGGTTTAGGGTACGGGTTAGGATTAGGGTACGTGTTAGGGTTAGGGTAGGGGTTAGCGTTAGGGTACGCGTTAGGGTTAGGGTAGTTATTAAACCTATCCCACTCTCTAGTTACCCCTTAGCACGTAAAGGAATATTTTTGGGGGTCCAGCCATGGAGAAGAGTTTAGGCACTAGGATAAGATAAGGAACACACCCATTATAAAGAAATAACATTAGGATTCTCTTTTTAAGCTGTTCCTTAAAACACTAGTGCTTAGGAAATCTATTGGAGGCAGAAGCAGTCAAGGGTAGCCTAGGGTTAGGGTTAGGCTTAGGGTTAGGCTTAGGGTACGGCTTAGGGTACAGGTTCGGGGAGGGCTTCGGGTACGGCATAGGGTATGGGTTAGGGTTAGGGTTAGGGTTTGTGTTAGGGTTACGGCTCGGTTTAGGGTACTGGTTAGGATTAGGGTACGTGTTAGGGTTAGGGTAGGGGTTAGGGTTAGGGTACGCGCTAGGGTTAGGGTAGTGATTAAAACTATCCCACTCTCTAGATACCCCTTAGCACATAAAGGAATATTATTTGGGGGTCCAGCCATGGAGAAGAGTTTAGACACTAGGATTAGATAAGGAACACACCCATTATAAAGAAATCACATTACGATTCTCTTTTTAAGCTGTTCCTTAAAACACTAGTGCTTAAGAAATCTATTGGAGGCAGAAGCAGTCAAGGGTAGCCTAGGGTTAGGGTTAGGCTTAGGGTTAGGCATAGGGTACGGCTTAGGGTACGTGTTCGGGGAGGTCTTCGGGTACGGCGTAGGGTATGGGTTAGGGTTAGGGTTAGGGTTAGTGTTAGGGTTAGGGCTCGGTTTAGGGTACGGGTTAGGATTAGGGTACGTGTTAGGGTTAGGGTAGGGGTTAGTGTTAGGGTTAGGTCTCGGTTTAGTGTACGGGTTAGGATTAGGGTACGTGTTAGGGTTAGGGTAGGGGTTACGGTTAGGGTACGCGTTACTGTTAGGGTTAGGGTTAGGGTTAGGGTTAGGGCTCGGTTTAGGGTACTGGTTAGGATTAGGGTACGTGTTAGGGTTAGGGTAGGGGTTACGGTTAGGGTACGCGTTAGGGTTAGGGTAGTGATTAAACCTATCCCACTCTCTAGATACCCCTTAGCACATAAAGGAATATTATTTGGGGGTCCAGAGATGGAGAAGAGTTTAGACACTAGGATTAGATAAGGAACACACCCATTATAAAGAAATCACATTAGGATTCTCTTTTTAAGCTGTTCCTTAAAACACTAGTGCTTAGGAAATCTATTGGAGGCAGAAGCAGTCAAGGGTAGCCTAGGGTTAGGGTTAGGCTTAGGGTTAGGCTTAGGGTACGGCTTATGGCACGGGTTCGGGGAGGGCTTCGGGTACGGCGTAGGGTATGGGTTAGGGTTAGGGTTAGGGTTAGTGTTAGGGTTAGGGCTCGGTTTAGGGTACGGGTTAGGATTAGGGTACGTGTTAGGGTTAGGGTAGGGGTTAGCGTTAGGTTACGCATTACGGTTAGGGTAGTTATTAAACCTATCCCACCCTCTAGTTACCCCTTAGCACGTAAAGGAATATTATTTGGGGGTCCAGCCATGGAGAAGAGTTTAGACACTAGGAAAAGATAAGGAACACACCCATTATAAACAAATCACATTAGGATTCTCTTTTTAAGCTGTTCCTTAAAACACTAGTGCTTAGGAAATCTATTGGAGGCAGAAGCAGTCAACGGTAGCCTAGTGTTAGGGTTAGGCTTAGGGTTAGGCTTAGGGTACGGCATAGGGTACGGGTTCGGGGAGGGATTCGGGTACGGCGTAGGGTATGGGTTAGGGTTAGGGTTAGGGTTAGTGTTAGGGTTAGGGCTCGGTTTAGGGTATGGGTTAGGATTAGGGTACGTGTTAGGGTTAGGGTAGGGGTTAGGGTTAGGGTACGCGTTAGGGTTATGGTAGTTATTAAACCTGTCCCACTCTCTAGATACCCCTTAGCACGTAAAGGAATATTATTTGGGGGTCCAGCCATGGAGAAGAGTTTAGACACTAAGATAATATAAGGAACACACACATTATACAGAAATCACATTAGGATTCTCTTTTTAAGCTGTTCCTTAAAACACTAGTGCTTAGGAAATCTATTGGAGGCAGAAGCAGTCAAGGGTAGCCTAGGGTTAGGGTTAGGCTTAGGGTTAGGCTTAGGGTACGGCTTAGGGTACGGGTTCGGGGAGGGCTTCGGGTACGGCGTAGGGTATGGGTTAGGGTTAGGGTTAGGGTTAGTGTTAGGGTTAGGGCTCGGTTTAGGGTACGGGTTAGGATTAGGGTACGTGTTAGGATTAGGGTAGGGGTTAGGGTTAAGGTACGCGTTAGGGTTAGGGTAGTTATTAAACCTATCCCACTCTCTAGATACCCCTTAGCACGTAAAGGAATATTATTTGGGGGTCCAGCCATGGAGAAGACTTTAGACACTAAGATAATATAAGGAACACACACATTATAAAGAAATCACATTAGGATTCTCTTTTTAAGCTGTTCCTTAAAACACTAGTGCTTAGGAAATCTATTGGAGGCAGAAGCAGTCAAGGGTAGCCTAGGGTTAGGGTTAGGCTTAGGGTTAGGCTTAGGGTACGGCTTAGGGTACGGGTTCGGGGAGGGCTTCGGGTACGGCGTAGGGTATGGGTTAGGGTTAGGGTTAGGGTTAGTGTTAGGGTTAGGGCTCGGTTTAGGGTACATGTTAGGATTAGGGTAGGTGTTAGGGTTAGGGTAGGGGTTAGGGTTAGGGTACGCCTTACGGTTAGGGTAGTTATTAAACCTATCCCACTCTCTAGATACCCCTTAGCACGTAAAGGAATATTATTTGGGGGTCCAGCCATGGAGAAGAGTTTAGACACTAGGATAAGATAAGGAACACACCCATTATAAAGAAATCACATTAGGATTCTCTTTTTAAGGTGTTCCTTAAAACACTAGTGCTTAGGAAATCTATTGGAGGCAGAAGCAGTCAAGGGTAGCCTAGGGTTAGGGTTAGGCTTAGGGTTAGGCTTAGGGTTAGGCTTAGGGTACGGCTTAGGGTACGGGTTCGGGGAGGACTTCGGGTACGTCGTAGGGTATGGGTTAGGGTTTGGATTAGGGTTAGTGTTAGGGTTAGGGCTCGGTTTAGGGTACGGGTTAGGATTAGGGTACGTGTTAGGGTTAGGTTAGGGGTTAGGGTTAGGGTACGCATTAGGGTTAGGGTAGTTATTAAACCTATCCCACTCTCTAGATACCCCTTAGCACGTAAAGGAATATTATTTGGGGGTCCAGCCATGGAGAAGAGTTTAGACACTAAGATAATATAAGGAACACACACATTATAAAGAAATCACATTAGGATTCTCTTTTTAAGCTGTTCCTTAAAACACTAGTGCTTAGGAAATCTATTGGAGGCAGAAGCAGTCAAGGGTAGCCTAGGGTTAGGGTTAGGCTTAGGGTTAGGCTTAGGGTACGGCTTAGGGTACGGGTTCGGGGAGGGCTTCGGGTACGGCGTAGGGTATGGGTTAGGGTTAGGGTTATGGTTAGTGTTAGGGTTAGGGCTCGGTTTAGGTTACGGGTTAGGATTAGGGTACGTGTTAGGGTTAGGGTAGGGGTTAGGGTTATGGTACGCGTTAGGGTTAGGGTAGTTATTAAACCTATCCCACTCTCTAGATACTCCTTAGCACGTAAAGGAATATTATTTGGGGGTCCAGCCATGGAGAAGAGTTTGGACATTAAGATAATATAAGGAACACACACATTATAAAGAAATCACATTAGGATTCTCTTTTTAAGCTGTTCCTTAAAACACTAGTGCTTAGGAAATCTATTGGAGGCAGAAGCAGTCAAGGGTAGCCTAGGGTTAGGGTTAGGCTTAGGGTTAGGCTTAGGGTACGTCTTAGGGTACGGGTTCGGGGAGGACTTCGGGTACGTCGTAGGGTATGGGTTAGGGTTTGAATTAGGGTTAGTGTTAGGGTTAGGGCTCGGTTTAGGGTACGGGTTAGGATTAGGGTACGTGTTAGGGTTAGGTTAGGGGTTAGGGTTAGGGTACGCATTAGGGTTAGGGTAGTTATTAAACCTATCCCACTCTCTAGATACCCCTTAGCACGTAAAGGAATATTATTTGGGGGTCCAGCCATGGAGAAGAGTTTAGACACTAAGATAATATAAGGAACACACACATTATAAAGAAATCACATTAGGATTCCCTTTTTAAGCTGTTCCTTAAAACACTAGTGCTTAGGAAATCTATTGGAGGCAGAAGCAGTCAAGGGTAGCCTAGGGTTAGGGTTAGGCTTAGGGTTAGGCTTAGGGTACGGCTTAGGGTACGGGTTCGGGGAGGGCTTCGGGTACGGCGTAGGGTATGGGTTAGGGTTAGGGTTAGGGTTAGTGTTAGGGTTAGGGCTCGGTTTAGGGTACGGGTTAGGATTAGGGTACGTGTTAGGGTTAGGGTAGGGGTTAGGGTTATGGTACGCGTTAGGGTTAGGGTAGTTATTAAACCTATCCCACTCTCTAGATACTCCTTAGCACGTAAAGGAATATTATTTGGGGGTCCAGCCATGGAGAAGAGTTTAGACACTAAGATAATATAAGGAACACACACATTATAAAGAAATCACATTAGGATTCTCTTTTTAAGCTGTTCCTTAAAACACTAGTGCTTAGGAAATCTATTGGAGGCAGAAGCAGTCAAGGGTAGCCTAGGGTTAGGGTTAGGCTTAGGGTTAGGCTTAGGGTACGGCTTAGGGTACGGGTTCGGGGAGGGCTTCGGGTACGGCGTAGGGTATGGGTTAGGGTTAGGGTTAGGGTTAGTGTTAGGGTTAGGGCTCGGTTTAGGGTACATGTTAGGATTAGGGTAGGTGTTAGGGTTAGGGTAGGGGTTAGGGTTAGGGTACGCCTTACGGTTAGGGTAGTTATTAAACCTATCCCACTCTCTAGATACCCCTTAGCACGTAAAGGAATATTATTTGGGGGTCCAGCCATGGAGAAGAGTTTAGACACTAGGATAAGATAAGGAACACACCCATTATAAAGAAATCACATTAGGATTCTCTTTTTAAGCTGTTCCTTAAAACACTAGTGCTTAGGAAATCTATTGGAGGCAGAAGCAGTCAAGGGTAGCCTAGGGTTAGGGTTAGGCTTAGGGTTAGGCTTAGGGTACGGCTTACGGTATGGGTTCGGGGAGGGCTTCGGGTACGGCGTAGGGTATGGGTTAGGGTTAGGGTTAGGGTTAGTGTTAGGGTTAGGGCTCGGTTAAGGGTACAGGTTAGGATTAGGGTACGTGTTAGGGTTAGGGTAGGGGTTAGCGTTAGGGTACGCGTTAGGGTTAGGGTAGTTATTAAACCTATCCCACTCTCTAGTTACCCCTTAGCACGTAAAGTAATCTTATTTGGGGGTCCAACCATGGAGAAGAGTTTAGACACTAGGATAAGATAAGGAACACACCCATTATAAAGAAATCACATTAGGATTCTCTTTTTAAGGTGTTCCTTAAAACACTAGTGCTTAGGAAATCTATTGGAGGCAGAAGCAGTCAAGGGTAGCCTAGGGTTAGGGTTAGGCTTAGGGTTAGGCTTAGGGTTAGGCTTAGGGTACGGCTTAGGGTACGGGTTCGGGGAGGACTTCGGGTACGTCGTAGGGTATGGGTTAGGGTTTGGATTAGGGTTAGTGTTAGGGTTAGGGCTCGGTTTAGGGTACGGGTTAGGATTAGGGTACGTGTTAGGGTTAGGTTAGGGGTTAGGGTTAGGGTACGCATTAGGGTTAGGGTAGTTATTAAACCTATCCCACTCTCTAGATACCCCTTAGCACGTAAAGGAATATTATTTGGGGGTCCAGCCATGGAGAAGAGTTTAGACACTAAGATAATATAAGGAACACACACATTATAAAGAAATCACATTAGGATTCTCTTTTTAAGCTGTTCCTTAAAACACTAGTGCTTAGGAAATCTATTGGAGGCAGAAGCAGTCAAGGGTAGCCTAGGGTTAGGGTTAGGCTTAGGGTTAGGCTTAGGGTACGGCTTAGGGTACGGGTTCGGGGAGGGCTTCGGGTACGGCGTAGGGTATGGGTTAGGGTTAGGGTTAGGGTTAGTGTTAGGGTTAGGGCTCGGTTTAGGTTACGGGTTAGGATTAGGGTACGTGTTAGGGTTAGGGTAGGGGTTAGGGTTATGGTACGCGTTAGGGTTAGGGTAGTTATTAAACCTATCCCACTCTCTAGATACTCCTTAGCACGTAAAGGAATATTATTTGGGGGTCCAGCCATGGAGAAGAGTTTAGACACTAAGATAATATAAGGAACACACACATTATAAAGAAATCACATTAGGATTCTCTTTTTAAGCTGTTCCTTAAAACACTAGTGCTTAGGAAATCTATTGGAGGCAGAAGCAGTCAAGGGTAGCCTAGGGTTAGGGTTAGGCTTAGGGTTAGGCTTAGGGTACGTCTTAGGGTACGGGTTCGGGGAGGACTTCGGGTACGTCGTAGGGTATGGGTTAGGGTTTGGATTAGGGTTAGTGTTAGGGTTAGGGCTCGGTTTAGGGTACGGGTTAGGATTAGGGTACGTGTTAGGGTTAGGTTAGGGGTTAGGGTTAGGGTACGCATTAGGGTTAGGGTAGTTATTAAACCTATCCCACTCTCTAGATACCCCTTAGCACGTAAAGGAATATTATTTGGGGGTCCAGCCATGGAGAAGAGTTTAGACACTAAGATAATATAAGGAACACACACATTATAAAGAAATCACATTAGGATTCTCTTTTTAAGCTGTTCCTTAAACCACTAGTGCTTAGGAAATCTATTGGAGGCAGAAGCAGTCAAGGGTAGCCTAGGGTTAGGGTTAGGCTTAGGGTTAGGCTTAGGGTACGGCTTAGGGTACGGGTTCGGGGAGGGCTTCGGGTACGGCGTAGGGTATGGGTTAGGGTTAGGGTTAGGGTTAGTGTTAGGGTTAGGGCTCGGTTTAGGGTACGGGTTAGGATTAGGGTACGTGTTAGGGTTAGGGTAGGGGTTAGGGTTATGGTACGCGTTAGGGTTAGGGTAGTTATTAAACCTATCCCACTCTCTAGATACTCCTTAGCACGTAAAGGAATATTATTTGGGGGTCCAGCCATGGAGAAGAGTTTAGACACTAAGATAATATAAGGAACACACACATTATAAAGAAATCACATTAGGATTCTCTTTTTAAGCTGTTCCTTAAAACACTAGTGCTTAGGAAATCTATTGGAGGCAGAAGCAGTCAAGGGTAGCCTAGGGTTAGGGTTAGGCTTAGGGTTAGGCTTAGGGTACGGCTTAGGGTACGGGTTCGGGGAGGGCTTCGGGTACGGCGTAGGGTATGGGTTAGGGTTAGGGTTAGTGTTAGGGTTAGGGCTCGGTTTAGGGTACAGGTTAGGATTAGGGTACGTGTTAGGGTTAGGGTAGGGGTTAGCGTTAGGGTACGCGTTAGGGTTAGGGTAGTTATTAAACCTATCCCACTCTCTAGTTACCCCTTAGCACGTAAAGTAATCTTATTTGGGGGTCCAACCATGGAGAAGAGTTTAGACACTAGGATAAGATAAGGAACACACCCATTATAAAGAAATCACATTAGGATTCTCTTTTTAAGGTGTTCCTTAAAACACTAGTGCTTAGGAAATCTATTGGAGGCAGAAGCAGTCAAGGGTAGCCTAGGGTTAGGGTTAGGCTTAGGGTTAGGCTTAGGGTACGGCTTAGGGTACGGGTTCGGGGAGGACTTCGGGTACGTCGTAGGGTATGGGTTAGGGTTTGGATTAGGGTTAGTGTTAGGGTTAGGGCTCGGTTTAGGGTACGGGTTAGGATTAGGGTACGTGTTAGGGTTAGGTTAGGGGTTAGGGTTAGGGTACGCATTAGGGTTAGGGTAGTTATTCAACCTATCCCACTCTCTAGATACCCCTTAGCACGTAAAGGAATATTATTTGGGGGTCCAGCCATGGAGAAGAGTTTAGACACTAAGATAATATAAGGAACACACACATTATAAAGAAATCACATTAGGATTCTCTTTTTAAGCTGTTCCTTAAAACACTAGTGCTTAGGAAATCTACTGGAGGCAGAAGCAGTCAAGGGTAGCCTAGGGTTAGGGTTAGGCTTAGGGTTAGGCTTAGGGTACGGCGTAGGGTACGGGTTCGGGGAGGGCTTCGGGTACGGCGTAGGGTATGTGTTAGGGTTAGGGTTAGGGTTAGTGTTAGGGTTAGGGCTCGGTTTAGGGTACGGGTTAGGATTAGGGTACGTGTTAGGGTTAGGGTAGGGGTTAGGGTTATGGTACGCGTTAGGGTTAGGGTAGTTATTAAACCTATCCCACTCTCTAGATACTCCTTAGCACGTAAAGGAATATTATTTGGGGGTCCAGCCATGGAGAAGAGTTTAGACACTAAGATAATATAAGGAACACACACATTATAAAGAAATCACATTAGGATTCTCTTTTTAAGCTGTTCCTTAAAACACTAGTGCTTAGGAAATCTATTGGAGGCAGAAGCAGTCAAGGGTAGCCTAGGGTTAGGGTTAGGCTTAGGGTTAGGCTTAGGGTACGGCTTAGGGTACGGGTTCGGGGAGGGCTTCGGGTACGGCGTAGGGTATGGGTTAGGGTTAGGGTTAGGGTTAGTGTTAGGGTTAGGGCTCGGTTTAGGGTACGGGTTAGGATTAGGGTACGTGTTAGGGTTAGGGTAGGGGTTAGGGTTATGGTACGCGTTAGGGTTAGGGTAGTTATTAAACCTATCCCACTCTCTAGATACTCCTTAGCACGTAAAGGAATATTATTTGGGGGTCCAGCCATGGAGAAGAGTTTAGACACTAAGATAATATAAGGAACACACACATTATAAAGAAATCACATTAGGATTCTCTTTTTAAGCTGTTCCTTAAAACACTAGTGCTTAGGAAATCTATTGGAGGCAGAAGCAGTCAAGGGTAGCCTAGGGTTAGGTTTAGGCTTACGGTTAGGCTTAGGGTACGGCTTAGGGTACGGGTTCGGGGAGGGCTTCGGGTACGGCGTAGGGTATGGGTTAGGGTTAGGGTTAGGGTTAGTGTTAGGGTTAGGGCTCGGTTTAGGGTACGGGTTAGGATTAGGGTACGTGTTAGGGTTAGGGTAGGGGTTAGCGTTAGGGTACGCGTTAGGGTTAGGGTAGTTATTAAACCTATCCCACTCTCTAGTTACCCCTTAGCACGTAAAGGAATATTTTTGGGGGTCCAGCCATGGAGAAGAGTTTAGGCACTAGGATAAGATAAGGAACACACCCATTATAAAGAAATAACCTTAGGATTCTCTTTTTAAGCTGTTCCTTAAAACACTAGTGCTTAGGAAATCTATTGGAGGCAGAAGCAGTCAAGGGTAGCCTAGGGTTAGGGTTAGGCTTAGGGTTAGGCTTAGGGTACGGCTTAGGGTACAGGTTCGGGGAGGGCTTCGGGTACGGCATAGGGTATGGGTTAGGGTTAGGGTTAGGGTTTGTGTTAGGGTTACGGCTCGGTTTAGGGTACTGGTTAGGATTAGGGTACGTGTTAGGGTTAGGGTAGGGGTTAGGGTTAGGGTACGCGCTAGGGTTAGGGTAGTGATTAAAACTATCCCACTCTCTAGATACCCCTTAGCACATAAAGGAATATTATTTGGGGGTCCAGCCATGGAGAAGAGTTTAGACACTAGGATTAGATAAGGAACACACCCATTATAAAGAAATCACATTAGGATTCTCTTTTTAAGCTGTTCCTTAAAACACTAGTGCTTAAGAAATCTATTGGAGGCAGAAGCAGTCAAGGGTAGCCTAGGGTTAGGGTTAGGCTTAGGGTTAGGCATAGGGTATGGCTTAGGGTACGTGTTCGGGGAGGTCTTCGGGTATGGCGTAAGGTATGGGTTAGGGTTAGGGTTAGGGTTAGTGTTAGGGTTAGGGCTCGGTTTAGGGTACGGGTTAGGATTAGGGTACGTGTTAGGGTTAGGGTAGGGGTTAGTGTTAGGGTTAGGTCTCGGTTTAGTGTACGGGTTAGGATTAGGGTACGTGTTAGGGTTAGGGTAGGGGTTACGGTTAGGGTACGCGTTACTGTTAGGGTTAGGGTTAGGGTTAGGGTTAGGGTTAGGGTTAGGGCTCGGTTTAGGGTACTCGTTAGGATTAGGGTACGTGTTAGGGTTAGGGTAGGGGTTAGGGTTAGGGTATGCGTTAGGGTTAGGGTAGTGATTAAACCTATCCCACTCTCTAGATACCCCTTAGCACATAAAGGAATATTATTTGGGGGTCCAGCCATGGAGAAGAGTTTAGACAGTAGGATTAGATAAGGAACACACCCATTATAAAGAAATCACATTAGGATTCTCTTTTTAAGCTGTTCCTTAAAACACTAGTGCTTAGGAAATCTATTGGAGGCAGAAGCAGTCAAGGGTAGCCTAGGGTTAGGGTTAGGCTTAGGGTTAGGCTTAGGGTACGGCTTAGGGTACATGTTCGGGGAGGGCTTCGGGTACGGCGTAGGGTATTGGTTAGGTTTAGGGTTAGGGTTAGTGTTAGGGTTAGGGCTCGGTTTAGGGTACGGGTTAGGATTAGGGTACGTGTTAGGGTTAGGGTAGGGGTTAGGGTTATGGTACGCGTTAGGGTTAGGGTAGTGATTAAACCTATCCCACTCTCTAGATACCCCTTAGCACATAAAGGAATATTATTTGGGGGTCCAGAGATGGAGAAGAGTTTAGACACTAGGATTAGATAAGGAACACACCCATTATAAAGAAATCACATTAGGATTCTCTTTTTAAGCTGTTCCTTAAAACACTAGTGCTTAGGAAATCTATTGGAGGCAGAAGCAGTCAAGGGTAGCCTAGGGTTAGGGTTAGGCTTAGGGTTAGGCTTAGGGTACGGCTTAGGGTACATGTTCGGGGAGGGCTTCGGGTACGGCGTAGGGTATTGGTTAGGTTTAGGGTTAGGGTTAGTGTTAGGGTTAGGGCTCGGTTTAGGGTACGGGTTAGGATTAGGGTACGTGTTAGGGTTAGGGTAGGGGTTAGGGTTAGGGTACGCGCTAGGGTTAGGGTAGTGATTAAAACTATCCCACTCTCTAGATACCCCTTAGCACATAAAGGAATATTATTTGGGGGTCCAGCCATGGAGAAGAGTTTAGACACTAGGATTAGATAAGGAACACACCCATTATAAAGAAATCACATTAGGATTCTCTTTTTAAGCTGTTCCTTAAAACACTAGTGCTTAAGAAATCTATTGGAGGCAGAAGCAGTCAAGGGTAGCCTAGGGTTAGGGTTAGGCTTAGGGTTAGGCATAGGGTACGGCTTAGGGTACGTGTTCGGGGAGGTCTTCGGGTATGGCGTAGGGTATGGGTTAGGGTTAGGGTTAGGGTTAGTGTTAGGGTTAGGGTAGGGGTTACGGTTAGGGTACGCGTTACTGTTAGGGTTAGGGTTAGGGTTAGGGTTAGGGTTAGGGTTAGGGCTCGGTTTAGGGTACTGGTTAGGATTAGGGTACGTGTTAGGGTTAGGGTAGGGGTTAGGGTTAGGGTACGCGTTAGGGTTAGGGTAGTGATTAAACCTATCCCACTCTCTAGATACCCCTTAGCACATAAAGGAATATTATTTGGGGGTCCAGCCATGGAGAAGAGTTTAGACAGTAGGATTAGATAAGGAACACACCCATTATAAAGAAATCACATTAGGATTCTCTTTTTAAGCTGTTCCTTAAAACACTAGTGCTTAGGAAATCTATTGGAGGCAGAAGCAGTCAAGGGTAGCCTAGGGTTAGGGTTAGGCTTAGGGTTAGGCTTAGGGTACGGCTTAGGGTACATGTTCGGGGAGGGCTTCGGGTACGGCGTAGGGTATTGGTTAGGTTTAGGGTTAGGGTTAGTGTTAGGGTTAGGGCTCGGTTTAGGGTACGGGTTAGGATTAGGGTACGTGTTAGGGTTAGGGTAGGGGTTAGGGTTATGGTACGCGTTAGGGTTAGGGTAGTGATTAAACCTATCCCACTCTCTAGATACCCCTTAGCACATAAAGGAATATTATTTGGGGGTCCAGAGATGGAGAAGAGTTTAGACACTAGGATTAGATAAGGAACACACCCATTATAAAGAAATCACATTAGGATTCTCTTTTTAAGCTGTTCCTTAAAACACTAGTGCTTAGGAAATCTATTGGAGGCAGAAGCAGTCAAGGGTAGCCTAGGGTTAGGGTTAGGCTTAGGGTTAGGCTTAGGGTACGGCTTAGGGCACGGGTTCGGGGAGGGCTTCGGGTACGGCGTAGGGTATGGGTTAGGGTTAGGGTTAGGGTTAGTGTTAGGGTTAGGGCTCGGTTTAGGGTACGGGTTAGGATTAGGGTACGTGTTAGGGTTAGGGTAGGGGTTAGCGTTAGGTTACGCATTACGGTTAGGGTAGTTATTAAACCTATCCCACTCTCTAGTTACCCCTTAGCACGTAAAGGAATATTATTTGGGGGTCCAGCCATGGAGAAGAGTTTAGACACTAGGATTAGATAAGGAACACACCCATTATAAAGAAATCACATTAGGATTCTCTTTTTAAGCTGTTCCTTAAAACACTAGTGCTTAGGAAATCTATTGGAGGCAGAAGCAGTCAACGGTAGCCTAGGGTAGGGTTAGGCTTAGGGTTAGGCTTAGGGTACGGCATAGGGTACGGGTTCGGGGAGGGATTCGGGTACGGCGTAGGGTATGGGTTAGGGTTAGGGTTAGGGTTAGTGTTAGGGTTAGGGCTCGGTTTAGGGTATGGGTTAGGATTAGGGTACGTGTTAGGGTTAGGGTAGGGGTTAGGGTTAGGGTACGCGTTAGGGTTAGGGTAGTTATTAAACCTGTCCCACTCTCTAGATACCCCATAGCACGTAAAGGAATATTATTTGGGGGTCCAGCCATGGAGAAGAGTTTAGACACTAAGATAATATAAGGAACACACACATTATACAGAAATCACATTAGGATTCTCTTTTTAAGCTGTTCCTTAAAACACTAGTGCTTAGGAAATCTATTGGAGGCAGAAGCAGTCAAGGGTAGCCTAGGGTTAGGGTTAGGCTTAGGGTTAGGCTTAGGGTACGGCTTAGGGTACGGGTTCGGGGAGGGCTTCGGGTACGGCGTAGGGTATGGGTTAGGGTTAGGGTTAGGGTTAGTGTTAGGGTTAGGGCTCGGTTTAGGGTACGGGTTAGGATTAGGGTACGTGTTAGGATTAGGGTAGGGGTTAGGGTTAGGGTACGCGTTAGGGTTAGGGTAGTTATTAAACCTATCCCACTCTCTAGATACCCCTTAGCACGTAAAGGAATATTATTTGGGGGTCCAGCCATGGAGAAGAGTTTAGACACTAAGATAATATAAGGAACACACACATTATAAAGAAATCACATTAGGATTCTCTTTTTAAGCTGTTCCTTAAAACACTAGTGCTTAGGAAATCTATTGGAGGCAGAAGCAGTCAAGGGTAGCCTAGGGTTAGGGTTAGGCTTAGGGTTAGGCTTAGGGTACGGCTTAGGGTACGGGTTCGGGGAGGGCTTCGGGTACGGCGTAGGGTATGGGTTAGGGTTAGGGTTAGGGTTAGTGTTAGGGTTAGGGCTCGGTTTAGGGTACGGGTTTGGATTAGGGTACGTGTTAGGGTTAGGGTAGGGGTTAGCGTTAGGGTACGCGTTAGGGTTAGGGTAGTTATTAAACCTATCCCACTCTCTAGTTACCCCTTAGCACGTTAAGTAATATTATTTGGGGGTCCAACCATGGAGAAGAGTTTAGACACTAGGATAAGATAAGGAACACACCCATTATAAAGAAATCACATTAGGATTCTCTTTTTAAGGTGTTCCTTAAAACACTAGTGCTTAGGAAATCTATTGGAGGCAGAAGCAGTCAAGGGTAGCCTAGGGTTAGGGTTAGGCTTAGGGTTAGGCTTAGGGTTAGGCTTAGGGTACGGGTTCGGGGAGGGCTTCGGGTACAGCGTAGGGTATGGGTTAGGGTTAGGGTTAGTGTTAGGGTTAGGGCTCGGTTTAGGGTACAGGTTAGGATTAGGGTACGTGTTAGGGTTAGGGTAGGGGTTAGCTTTAGGGTACGCGTTAGGGTTAGGGTAGTTATTAAACCTATCCCACTCTCTAGTTACCCCTTAGCACGTAAAGTAATCTTATTTGGGGGTCCAACCATGGAGAAGAGTTTAGACACTAGCATAAGATAAGGAACACACCCATTATAAAGAAATCACATTAGGATTCTCTTTTTAAGGTGTTCCTTAAAACACTAGTGCTTAGGAAATCTATTGGAGGCAGAAGCAGTCAAGGGTAGCCTAGGCTTAGGGTTAGGCTTAGGGTTAGGCTTAGGGTTAGGCTTAGGGTACGGCTTAGGGTACGGGTTCGGGGAAGACTTCGGGTACGTCGTAGGGTATGGGTTAGGGTTTGGATTAGGGTTAGTGTTAGGGTTAGGGCTCGGTTTAGGGTACGGGTTAGGATTAGGGTACGTGTTAGGGTTAGGTTAGGGGTTAGGGTTAGGGTACGCATTAGGGTTAGGGTAGTTATTAAACCTATCCCACTCTCTAGATACCCCTTAGCACGTAAAGGAATATTATTTGGGGGTCCAGCCATGGAGAAGAGTTTAGACACTAAGATAATATAAGGAACACACACATTATAAAGAAATCACATTAGGATTCTCTTTTTAAGCTGTTCCTTAAAACACTAGTGCTTAGGAAATCTATTGGAGGCAGAAGCAGTCAAGGGTAGCATAGGGTTAGGGTTAGGCTTAGGGTTAGGCTTAGGGTACGGCTTAGGGTACGGGTTCGGGGAGAGCTTCGGGTACGGCGTAGGGTATGGGTTAGGGTTAGGGTTAGGGTTAGTGTTAGGGTTAGGGCTCGGTTTAGGGTACGGGTTAGGATTAGGGTACGTGTTAGGGTTAGGGTAGGGGTTAGGGTTATGGTACGCGTTAGGGTTAGGGTAGTTATTAAACCTATCCCACTCTCTAGATACTCCTTAGCACGTAAAGGAATATTATTTGGGGGTCCAGCCATGGAGAAGAGTTTAGACACTAAGATAATATAAGGAACACACCCATTATAAAGAAATCACATTAGGATTCTCTTTTTAAGCTGTTCCTTAAAACACTAGTGCTTAGGAAATCTATTGGAGGCAGAAGCAGTCAAGGGTAGCCTAGGGTTAGGGTTAGGCTTAGGGTTAGGCTTAGGGTACGGCTTAGGGTACATGTTCGGGCAGGGCTTCGGGTACGGCGTAGGGTATTGGTTAGGTTTAGGGTTAGGGTTAGTGTTAGGGTTAGGGCTCGGTTTAGGGTATGGGTTAGGATTAGGGTACGTGTTAGGGTTAGGGAAGGGGTTAGGTTTAGGGTACGCGTTACGGTTAGGGTAGTTATTAAACCTATCCCACTCTCTAGATACCCCTTAGCACGTAAAGGAATATTATTTGGGGGTCCAGCCATGGAGAAGAGTTTAGACACTAAGATAATATAAGGAACACACACATTATAAAGAAATCACATTAGGATTCTCTTTTTAAGCTGTTCCTTAAAACACTAGTGCTTAGGAAATCTATTGGAGGCAGAAGCAGTCAAGGGTAGCCTAGGGTTAGGTTTAGGCTTACGGTTAGGCTTAGGGTACGGCTTAGGGTTCGGGTTCAGGGAGGGCTTCGGGTACGGCGTAGGGTATGGGTTAGGGTTAGGGTTAGGGTTAGTGTTAGGGTTAGGGCTCGGTTTAGGGTACGGGTTAGGATTAGGGTACGTGTTAGGGATAGGGTAGGGGTTAGCGTTAGGGTACGCGTTAGGGTTAGGGTAGTTATTAAACCTATCCCACTCTCTAGTTACCCCTTAGCACGTAAAGGAATATTTTTGGGGATCCAGCCATGGAGAAGAGTTTAGGCACTAGGATAAGATAAGGAACACACCCATTATAAAGAAATAACATTAGGATTCTCTTTTTAAGCTGTTCCTTAAAACACTAGTGCTTAGGAAACCTATTGGAGGCAGAAGCAGTCAAGGGTAGCCTAGGGTTAGGGTTAGGCTTAGGGTTAGGCTTTGGGTACGGCTTAGGGTACGGGTTCGGGGAGGGCTTCGGGTACGGCATAGGGTATGGGTTAGGCTTAGGGTTAGGGTTTGTGTTAGGGTTACGGCTCGGTTTAGGGTACTGGTTAGGATTAGGGTACGTGTTAGGGTTAGGGTAGGGGTTAGGGTTAGGGTACGCGCTAGGGTTAGGGTAGTGATTAAACCTATCTCACTCTCTAGATACCCCTTAGCACATAAAGGAATATTATTTGGGGGTCCAGCCATGGAGAAGAGTTTAGACACTAGGATTAGATAAGGAACACACCCATTATAAAGAAATCACATTAGGATTCTCTTTTTAAGCTGTTCCTTAAAACACTAGTGCTTAAGAAATCTATTGGAGGCAGAAGCAGTCAAGGGTAGCCTAGGGTTAAGGTTAGGCTTAGGGTTAGGCATAGGGTACGGCTTAGGGTACGTGTTCGGGGAGGTCTTCGGGTATGGCGTAGGGTATGGGTTAGGGTTAGGGTTAGGGTTAGTGTTAGGGTTAGGGCTCGGTTTAGGGTACGGGTTAGGATTAGGGTACGTGTTAGGGTTAGGGTAGGGGTTAGTGTTAGGGTTAGGTCTCGGTTTAGTGTACGGGTTAGGATTAGGGTACGTGTTAGGGTTAGGGTAGGGGTTACGGTTAGGGTACGCGTTACTGTTAGGGTTAGGGTTAGGGTTAGGGTTAGGGCTCGGTTTAGGGTACTGGTTAGGATTAGGGTACGTGTTAGGGTTAGGGTAGGGGTTAGGGTTAGGGTACACGTTAGGGTTAGGGTAGTGATTAAACCTATCCCACTCTCTAGATACCCCTTAGCACATAAAGGAATATTATTTGGGGGTCCAGCCATGGAGAAGAGTTTAGACAGTAGGATTAGATAAGGAACACACCCATTATAAAGAAATCACATTAGGATTCTCTTTTTAAGCTGTTCCTTAAAACACTAGTGCTTAGGAAATCTATTGGAGGCAGAAGCAGTCAAGGGTAGCCTAGGGTTAGGGTTAGGCTTAGGGTTAGGCTTAGGGTACGGCTTAGGGTACATGTTCGGGGAGGGCTTCGGGTACGGCGTAGGGTATTGGTTAGGTTTAGGGTTAGGGTTAGTGTTAGGGTTAGGGCTCGGTTTAGGGTACGGGTTAGGATTAGGGTACGTGTTAGGGTTAGGGTAGGGGTTAGTGTTAGGGTACGCGTTACGGTTAGGGTAGTGATTAAACCTATCCCACTCTCTAGATACCCCTTAGCACGTAAAGGAATATTATTTGGGGGTCCAGCCATGGAGAAGAGTTTAGACACTAAGATAATATAAGGAACACACACATTTTACAGAAATCACATTAGGATTCTCTTTTTAAGCTGTTCCTTAAAACACTAGTGCTTAGGAAATCTATTGGAGGCAGAAGCAGTCAAGGGTAGCCTAGGGTTAGGGTTAGGCTTAGGGTTAGGCTTAGGGTACGGCTTAGAGTACGGGTTCGGGGAGGGCTTCGGGTACGGCGTAGGGTATGGGTTAGGGTTAGGGTTAGGGTTAGTGTTAGGGTTAGGGCTCGGTTTAGGGTACGGGTTAGGATTAGGGTACGTGTTAGGATTAGGGTAGGGGTTAGGGTTAGGGTACGCGTTAGGGTTAGGGTAGTTATTAAACCTATCCCACTCTCTAGTTACCCCTTAGCACGTAAAGGAATATTTTTGGGGGTCCAGCCATGGAGAAGAGTTTAGGCACTAGGATAAGATAAGGAACACACCCATTATAAAGAAATAACATTAGGATTCTCTTTTTAAGCTGTTCCTTAAAACACTAGTGCTTAGGAAATCTATTGGAGGCAGAAGCAGTCAAGGGTAGCCTAGGGTTAGGGTTAGGCTTAGGGTTAGGCTTAGGGTACGGCTTAGGGTACAGGTTCGGGGAGGGCTTCGGGTACGGCATAGGGTATGGGTTAGGGTTAGGGTTAGGGTTTGTGTTAGGGTTACGGCTCGGTTTAGGGTACTGGTTAGGATTAGGGTACGTGTTAGGGTTAGGGTAGGGGTTAGGGTTAGGGTACGCGCTAGGGTTAGGGTAGTGATTAAAACTATCCCACTCTCTAGATACCCCTTAGCACATAAAGGAATATTATTTGGGGGTCCAGCCATGGAGAAGAGTTTAGACACTAGGATTAGATAAGGAACACACCCATTATAAAGAAATCACATTACGATTCTCTTTTTAAGCTGTTCCTTAAAACACTAGTGCTTAAGAAATCTATTGGAGGCAGAAGCAGTCAAGGGTAGCCTAGGGTTAGGGTTAGGCTTAGGGTTAGGCATAGGGTACGGCTTAGGGTACGTGTTCGGGGAGGTCTTCGGGTATGGCGTAGGGTATGGGTTAGGGTTAGGGTTAGGGTTAGTGTTAGGGTTAGGGCTCGGTTTAGGGTACGGGTTAGGATTAGGGTACGTGTTAGGGTTAGGGTAGGGGTTAGTGTTAGGGTTAGGTCTCGGTTTAGTGTACGGGTTAGGATTAGGGTACGTGTTAGGGTTAGGGTAGGGGTTACGGTTAGGGTACGCGTTACTGTTAGGGTTAGGGTTAGGGTTAGGGTTAGGGCTCGGTTTAGGGTACTGGTTAGGATTAGGGTACGTGTTAGGGTTAGGGTAGGGGTTAGGGTTAGGGTACGCGTTAGGGTTAGGGTAGTGATTAAACCTATCCCACTCTCTAGATACCCCTTAGCACATAAAGGAATATTATTTGGGGGTCCAGAGATGGAGAAGAGTTTAGACACTAGGATTAGATAAGGAACACACCCATTATAAAGAAATCACATTAGGATTCTCTTTTTAAGCTGTTCCTTAAAACACTAGTGCTTAGGAAATCTATTGGAGGCAGAAGCAGTCAAGGGTAGCCTAGGGTTAGGGTTAGGCTTAGGGTTAGGCTTAGGGTACGGCTTATGGCACGGGTTCGGGGAGGGCTTCGGGTACGGCGTAGGGTATGGGTTAGGGTTAGGGTTAGGGTTAGTGTTAGGGTTAGGGCTCGGTTTAGGGTACGGGTTAGGATTAGGGTACGTGTTAGGGTTAGGGTAGGGGTTAGCGTTAGGTTACGCATTACGGTTAGGGTAGTTATTAAACCTATCCCACCCTCTAGTTACCCCTTAGCACGTAAAGGAATATTATTTGGGGGTCCAGCCATGGAGAAGAGTTTAGACACTAGGAAAAGATAAGGAACACACCCATTATAAACAAATCACATTAGGATTCTCTTTTTAAGCTGTTCCTTAAAACACTAGTGCTTAGGAAATCTATTGGAGGCAGAAGCAGTCAACGGTAGCCTAGTGTTAGGGTTAGGCTTAGGGTTAGGCTTAGGGTACGGCATAGGGTACGGGTTCGGGGAGGGATTCGGGTACGGCGTAGGGTATGGGTTAGGGTTAGGGTTAGGGTTAGTGTTAGGGTTAGGGCTCGGTTTAGGGTATGGGTTAGGATTAGGGTACGTGTTAGGGTTAGGGTAGGGGTTAGGGTTAGGGTACGCGTTAGGGTTATGGTAGTTATTAAACCTGTCCCACTCTCTAGATACCCCTTAGCACGTAAAGGAATATTATTTGGGGGTCCAGCCATGGAGAAGAGTTTAGACACTAAGATAATATAAGGAACACACACATTATACAGAAATCACATTAGGATTCTCTTTTTAAGCTGTTCCTTAAAACACTAGTGCTTAGGAAATCTATTGGAGGCAGAAGCAGTCAAGGGTAGCCTAGGGTTAGGGTTAGGCTTAGGGTTAGGCTTAGGGTACGGCTTAGGGTACGGGTTCGGGGAGGGCTTCGGGTACGGCGTAGGGTATGGGTTAGGGTTAGGGTTAGGGTTAGTGTTAGGGTTAGGGCTCGGTTTAGGGTACGGGTTAGGATTAGGGTACGTGTTAGGATTAGGGTAGGGGTTAGGGTTAAGGTACGCGTTAGGGTTAGGGTAGTTATTAAACCTATCCCACTCTCTAGATACCCCTTAGCACGTAAAGGAATATTATTTGGGGGTCCAGCCATGGAGAAGACTTTAGACACTAAGATAATATAAGGAACACACACATTATAAAGAAATCACATTAGGATTCTCTTTTTAAGCTGTTCCTTAAAACACTAGTGCTTAGGAAATCTATTGGAGGCAGAAGCAGTCAAGGGTAGCCTAGGGTTAGGGTTAGGCTTAGGGTTAGGCTTAGGGTACGGCTTAGGGTACGGGTTCGGGGAGGGCTTCGGGTACGGCGTAGGGTATGGGTTAGGGTTAGGGTTAGGGTTAGTGTTAGGGTTAGGGCTCGGTTTAGGGTACATGTTAGGATTAGGGTAGGTGTTAGGGTTAGGGTAGGGGTTAGGGTTAGGGTACGCCTTACGGTTAGGGTAGTTATTAAACCTATCCCACTCTCTAGATACCCCTTAGCACGTAAAGGAATATTATTTGGGGGTCCAGCCATGGAGAAGAGTTTAGACACTAGGATAAGATAAGGAACACACCCATTATAAAGAAATCACATTAGGATTCTCTTTTTAAGCTGTTCCTTAAAACACTAGTGCTTAGGAAATCTATTGGAGGCAGAAGCAGTCAAGGGTAGCCTAGGGTTAGGGTTAGGCTTAGGGTTAGGCTTAGGGTACGGCTTACGGTATGGGTTCGGGGAGGGCTTCGGGTACGGCGTAGGGTATGGGTTAGGGTTAGGGTTAGGGTTAGTGTTAGGGTTAGGGCTCGGTTAAGGGTACAGGTTAGGATTAGGGTACGTGTTAGGGTTAGGGTAGGGGTTAGTGTTAGGGTACGCGTTAGGGTTAGGGTAGTTATTAAACCTATCCCACTCTCTAGTTACCCCTTAGCACGTAAAGTAATCTTATTTGGGGGTCCAACCATGGAGAAGAGTTTAGACACTAGGATAAGATAAGGAACACACCCATTATAAAGAAATCACATTAGGATTCTCTTTTTAAGGTGTTCCTTAAAACACTAGTGCTTAGGAAATCTATTGGAGGCAGAAGCAGTCAAGGGTAGCCTAGGGTTAGGGTTAGGCTTAGGGTTAGGCTTAGGGTTAGGCTTAGGGTACGGCTTAGGGTACGGGTTCGGGGAGGACTTCGGGTACGTCGTAGGGTATGGGTTAGGGTTTGGATTAGGGTTAGTGTTAGGGTTAGGGCTCGGTTTAGGGTACGGGTTAGGATTAGGGTACGTGTTAGGGTTAGGTTAGGGGTTAGGGTTAGGGTACGCATTAGGGTTAGGGTAGTTATTAAACCTATCCCACTCTCTAGATACCCCTTAGCACGTAAAGGAATATTATTTGGGGGTCCAGCCATGGAGAAGAGTTTAGACACTAAGATAATATAAGGAACACACACATTATAAAGAAATCACATTAGGATTCTCTTTTTAAGCTGTTCCTTAAAACACTAGTGCTTAGGAAATCTATTGGAGGCAGAAGCAGTCAAGGGTAGCCTAGGGTTAGGGTTAGGCTTAGGGTTAGGCTTAGGGTACGGCTTAGGGTACGGGTTCGGGGAGGGCTTCGGGTACGGCGTAGGGTATGGGTTAGGGTTAGGGTTAGGGTTAGTGTTAGGGTTAGGGCTCGGTTTAGGTTACGGGTTAGGATTAGGGTACGTGTTAGGGTTAGGGTAGGGGTTAGGGTTATGGTACGCGTTAGGGTTAGGGTAGTTATTAAACCTATCCCACTCTCTAGATACTCCTTAGCACGTAAAGGAATATTATTTGGGGGTCCAGCCATGGAGAAGAGTTTAGACATTAAGATAATATAAGGAACACACACATTATAAAGAAATCACATTAGGATTCTCTTTTTAAGCTGTTCCTTAAAACACTAGTGCTTAGGAAATCTATTGGAGGCAGAAGCAGTCAAGGGTAGCCTAGGGTTAGGGTTAGGCTTAGGGTTAGGCTTAGGGTACGTCTTAGGGTACGGGTTCGGGGAGGACTTCGGGTACGTCGTAGGGTATGGGTTAGGGTTTGGATTAGGGTTAGTGTTAGGGTTAGGGCTCGGTTTAGGGTACGGGTTAGGATTAGGGTACGTGTTAGGGTTAGGTTAGGGGTTAGGGTTAGGGTACGCATTAGGGTTAGGGTAGTTATTAAACCTATCCCACTCTCTAGATACCCCTTAGCACGTAAAGGAATATTATTTGGGGGTCCAGCCATGGAGAAGAGTTTAGACACTAAGATAATATAAGGAACACACACATTATAAAGAAATCACATTAGGATTCTCTTTTTAAGCTGTTCCTTAAAACACTAGTGCTTAGGAAATCTATTGGAGGCAGAAGCAGTCAAGGGTAGCCTAGGGTTAGGGTTAGGCTTAGGGTTAGGCTTAGGGTACGGCTTAGGGTACGGGTTCGGGGAGGGCTTCGGGTACGGCGTAGGGTATGGGTTAGGGTTAGGGTTAGGGTTAGTGTTAGGGTTAGGGCTCGGTTTAGGGTACGGGTTAGGATTAGGGTACGTGTTAGGGTTAGGGTAGGGGTTAGGGTTATGGTACGCGTTAGGGTTAGGGTAGTTATTAAACCTATCCCACTCTCTAGATACTCCTTAGCACGTAAAGGAATATTATTTGGGGGTCCAGCCATGGAGAAGAGTTTAGACACTAAGATAATATAAGGAACACACACATTATAAAGAAATCACATTAGGATTCTCTTTTTAAGCTGTTCCTTAAAACACTAGTGCTTAGGAAATCTATTGGAGGCAGAAGCAGTCAAGGGTAGCCTAGGGTTAGGGTTAGGCTTAGGGTTAGGCTTAGGGTACGGCTTAGGGTACGGGTTCGGGGAGGGCTTCGGGTACGGCGTAGGGTACGGGTTAGGGTTAGGGTTAGGGTTAGTGTTAGGGTTAGGGCTCGGTTTACGTTACGGGTTAGGATTAGGGTACGTGTTAGGCTTAGGGTAGGGGTTAGCGTTAGGGTACGCGTTAGGGTTAGGGTAGTTATTAAACCTATCCCACTCTGTAGTTACCCCTTAGCACGTAAAGGAATATTTTTGGGGGTCCAGCCATGGAGAAGAGTTTAGACACTAAGATAATATAAGGAACACACACATTATAAAGAAATCACATTAGGATTCTCTTTTTAAGCTGTTCCTTAAAACACTAGTGCTTAGGAAATCTATTGGAGGCAGAAGCAGTCAAGGGTAGCCTAGGGTTAGGTTTAGGCTTACGGTTAGGCTTAGGGTACGGCTTAGGGTACGGGTTCAGGGAGGGCTTCGGGTACGGCGTAGGGTATGGGTTAGGGTTAGGGTTAGGGTTAGTGTTAGGGTTAGGGCTCGGTTTAGGGTACGGGTTAGGATTAGGGTACGTGTTAGGGATAGGGTAGGGGTTAGCGTTAGGGTACGCGTTAGGGTTAGGGTAGTTATTAAACCTATCCCACTCTCTAGTTACCCCTTAGCACGTAAAGGAATATTTTTGGGGATCCAGCCATGGAGAAGAGTTTAGGCACTAGGATAAGATAAGGAACACACCCATTATAAAGAAATAACATTAGGATTCTCTTTTTAAGCTGTTCCTTAAAACACTAGTGCTTAGGAAACCTATTGGAGGCAGAAGCAGTCAAGGGTAGCCTAGGGTTAGGGTTAGGCTTAGGGTTAGGCTTTGGGTACGGCTTAGGGTACGGGTTCGGGGAGGGCTTCGGGTACGGCATAGGGTATGGGTTAGGCTTAGGGTTAGGGTTTGTGTTAGGGTTACGGCTCGGTTTAGGGTACTGGTTAGGATTAGGGTACGTGTTAGGGTTAGGGTAGGGGTTAGGGTTAGGGTACGCGCTAGGGTTAGGGTAGTGATTAAACCTATCTCACTCTCTAGATACCCCTTAGCACATAAAGGAATATTATTTGGGGGTCCAGCCATGGAGAAGAGTTTAGACACTAGGATTAGATAAGGAACACACCCATTATAAAGAAATCACATTAGGATTCTCTTTTTAAGCTGTTCCTTAAAACACTAGTGCTTAAGAAATCTATTGGAGGCAGAAGCAGTCAAGGGTAGCCTAGGGTTAAGGTTAGGCTTAGGGTTAGGCATAGGGTACGGCTTAGGGTACGTGTTCGGGGAGGTCTTCGGGTATGGCGTAGGGTATGGGTTAGGGTTAGGGTTAGGGTTAGTGTTAGGGTTAGGGCTCGGTTTAGGGTACGGGTTAGGATTAGGGTACGTGTTAGGGTTAGGGTAGGGGTTAGTGTTAGGGTTAGGTCTCGGTTTAGTGTACGGGTTAGGATTAGGGTACGTGTTAGGGTTAGGGTAGGGGTTACGGTTAGGGTACGCGTTACTGTTAGGGTTAGGGTTAGGGTTAGGGTTAGGGCTCGGTTTAGGGTACTGGTTAGGATTAGGGTACGTGTTAGGGTTAGGGTAGGGGTTAGGGTTAGGGTACACGTTAGGGTTAGGGTAGTGATTAAACCTATCCCACTCTCTAGATACCCCTTAGCACATAAAGGAATATTATTTGGGGGTCCAGCCATGGAGAAGAGTTTAGACAGTAGGATTAGATAAGGAACACACCCATTATAAAGAAATCACATTAGGATTCTCTTTTTAAGCTGTTCCTTAAAACACTAGTGCTTAGGAAATCTATTGGAGGCAGAAGCAGTCAAGGGTAGCCTAGGGTTAGGGTTAGGCTTAGGGTTAGGCTTAGGGTACGGCTTAGGGTACATGTTCGGGGAGGGCTTCGGGTACGGCGTAGGGTATTGGTTAGGTTTAGGGTTAGGGTTAGTGTTAGGGTTAGGGCTCGGTTTAGGGTACGGGTTAGGATTAGGGTACGTGTTAGGGTTAGGGTAGGGGTTAGTGTTAGGGTACGCGTTACGGTTAGGGTAGTGATTAAACCTATCCCACTCTCTAGATACCCCTTAGCACGTAAAGGAATATTATTTGGGGGTCCAGCCATGGAGAAGAGTTTAGACACTAAGATAATATAAGGAACACACACATTTTACAGAAATCACATTAGGATTCTCTTTTTAAGCTGTTCCTTAAAACACTAGTGCTTAGGAAATCTATTGGAGGCAGAAGCAGTCAAGGGTAGCCTAGGGTTAGGGTTAGGCTTAGGGTTAGGCTTAGGGTACGGCTTAGAGTACGGGTTCGGGGAGGGCTTCGGGTACGGCGTAGGGTATGGGTTAGGGTTAGGGTTAGGGTTAGTGTTAGGGTTAGGGCTCGGTTTAGGGTACGGGTTAGGATTAGGGTACGTGTTAGGATTAGGGTAGGGGTTAGGGTTAGGGTACGCGTTAGGGTTAGGGTAGTTATTAAACCTATCCCACTCTCTAGTTACCCCTTAGCACGTAAAGGAATATTTTTGGGGGTCCAGCCATGGAGAAGAGTTTAGGCACTAGGATAAGATAAGGAACACACCCATTATAAAGAAATAACATTAGGATTCTCTTTTTAAGCTGTTCCTTAAAACACTAGTGCTTAGGAAATCTATTGGAGGCAGAAGCAGTCAAGGGTAGCCTAGGGTTAGGGTTAGGCTTAGGGTTAGGCTTAGGGTACGGCTTAGGGTACAGGTTCGGGGAGGGCTTCGGGTACGGCATAGGGTATGGGTTAGGGTTAGGGTTAGGGTTTGTGTTAGGGTTACGGCTCGGTTTAGGGTACTGGTTAGGATTAGGGTACGTGTTAGGGTTAGGGTAGGGGTTAGGGTTAGGGTACGCGCTAGGGTTAGGGTAGTGATTAAAACTATCCCACTCTCTAGATACCGCTTAGCACATAAAGGAATATTATTTGGGGGTCCAGCCATGGAGAAGAGTTTAGACACTAGGATTAGATAAGGAACACACCCATTATAAAGAAATCACATTACGATTCTCTTTTTAAGCTGTTCCTTAAAACACTAGTGCTTAAGAAATCTATTGGAGGCAGAAGCAGTCAAGGGTAGCCTAGGGTTAGGGTTAGGCTTAGGGTTAGGCATAGGGTACGGCTTAGGGTACGTGTTCGGGGAGGTCTTCGGGTATGGCGTAGGGTATGGGTTAGGGTTAGGGTTAGGGTTAGTGTTAGGGTTAGGGCTCGGTTTAGGGTACGGGTTAGGATTAGGGTACGTGTTAGGGTTAGGGTAGGGGTTAGTGTTAGGGTTAGGTCTCGGTTTAGTGTACGGGTTAGGATTAGGGTACGTGTTAGGGTTAGGGTAGGGGTTACGGTTAGGGTACGCGTTACTGTTAGGGTTAGGGTTAGGGTTAGGGTTAGGGCTCGGTTTAGGGTACTGGTTAGGATTAGGGTACGTGTTAGGGTTAGGGTAGGGGTTAGGGTTAGGGTACGCGTTAGGGTTAGGGTAGTGATTAAACCTATCCCACTCTCTAGATACCCCTTAGCACATAAAGGAATATTATTTGGGGGTCCAGAGATGGAGAAGAGTTTAGACACTAGGATTAGATAAGGAACACACCCATTATAAAGAAATCACATTAGGATTCTCTTTTTAAGCTGTTCCTTAAAACACTAGTGCTTAGGAAATCTATTGGAGGCAGAAGCAGTCAAGGGTAGCCTAGGGTTAGGGTTAGGCTTAGGGTTAGGCTTAGGGTACGGCTTATGGCACGGGTTCGGGGAGGGCTTCGGGTACGGCGTAGGGTATGGGTTAGGGTTAGGGTTAGGGTTAGTGTTAGGGTTAGGGCTCGGTTTAGGGTACGGGTTAGGATTAGGGTACGTGTTAGGGTTAGGGTAGGGGTTAGCGTTAGGTTACGCATTACGGTTAGGGTAGTTATTAAACCTATCCCACCCTCTAGTTACCCCTTAGCACGTAAAGGAATATTATTTGGGGGTCCAGCCATGGAGAAGAGTTTAGACACTAGGAAAAGATAAGGAACACACCCATTATAAACAAATCACATTAGGATTCTCTTTTTAAGCTGTTCCTTAAAACACTAGTGCTTAGGAAATCTATTGGAGGCAGAAGCAGTCAACGGTAGCCTAGTGTTAGGGTTAGGCTTAGGGTTAGGCTTAGGGTACGGCATAGGGTACGGGTTCGGGGAGGGATTCGGGTACGGCGTAGGGTATGGGTTAGGGTTAGGGTTAGGGTTAGTGTTAGGGTTAGGGCTCGGTTTAGGGTATGGGTTAGGATTAGGGTACGTGTTAGGGTTAGGGTAGGGGTTAGGGTTAGGGTACGCGTTAGGGTTATGGTAGTTATTAAACCTGTCCCACTCTCTAGATACCCCTTAGCACGTAAAGGAATATTATTTGGGGGTCCAGCCATGGAGAAGAGTTTAGACACTAAGATAATATAAGGAACACACACATTATACAGAAATCACATTAGGATTCTCTTTTTAAGCTGTTCCTTAAAACACTAGTGCTTAGGAAATCTATTGGAGGCAGAAGCAGTCAAGGGTAGCCTAGGGTTAGGGTTAGGCTTAGGGTTAGGCTTAGGGTACGGCTTAGGGTACGGGTTCGGGGAGGGCTTCGGGTACGGCGTAGGGTATGGGTTAGGGTTAGGGTTAGGGTTAGTGTTAGGGTTAGGGCTCGGTTTAGGGTACGGGTTAGGATTAGGGTACGTGTTAGGATTAGGGTAGGGGTTAGGGTTAAGGTACGCGTTAGGGTTAGGGTAGTTATTAAACCTATCCCACTCTCTAGATACCCCTTAGCACGTAAAGGAATATTATTTGGGGGTCCAGCCATGGAGAAGACTTTAGACACTAAGATAATATAAGGAACACACACATTATAAAGAAATCACATTAGGATTCTCTTTTTAAGCTGTTCCTTAAAACACTAGTGCTTAGGAAATCTATTGGAGGCAGAAGCAGTCAAGGGTAGCCTAGGGTTAGGGTTAGGCTTAGGGTTAGGCTTAGGGTACGGCTTAGGGTACGGGTTCGGGGAGGGCTTCGGGTACGGCGTAGGGTATGGGTTAGGGTTAGGGTTAGGGTTAGTGTTAGGGTTAGGGCTCGGTTTAGGGTACATGTTAGGATTAGGGTAGGTGTTAGGGTTAGGGTAGGGGTTAGGGTTAGGGTACGCCTTACGGTTAGGGTAGTTATTAAACCTATCCCACTCTCTAGATACCCCTTAGCACGTAAAGGAATATTATTTGGGGGTCCAGCCATGGAGAAGAGTTTAGACACTAGGATAAGATAAGGAACACACCCATTATAAAGAAATCACATTAGGATTCTCTTTTTAAGCTGTTCCTTAAAACACTAGTGCTTAGGAAATCTATTGGAGGCAGAAGCAGTCAAGGGTAGCCTAGGGTTAGGGTTAGGCTTAGGGTTAGGCTTAGGGTACGGCTTACGGTATGGGTTCGGGGAGGGCTTCGGGTACGGCGTAGGGTATGGGTTAGGGTTAGGGTTAGGGTTAGTGTTAGGGTTAGGGCTCGGTTAAGGGTACAGGTTAGGATTAGGGTACGTGTTAGGGTTAGGGTAGGGGTTAGTGTTAGGGTACGCGTTAGGGTTAGGGTAGTTATTAAACCTATCCCACTCTCTAGTTACCCCTTAGCACGTAAAGTAATCTTATTTGGGGGTCCAACCATGGAGAAGAGTTTAGACACTAGGATAAGATAAGGAACACACCCATTATAAAGAAATCACATTAGGATTCTCTTTTTAAGGTGTTCCTTAAAACACTAGTGCTTAGGAAATCTATTGGAGGCAGAAGCAGTCAAGGGTAGCCTAGGGTTAGGGTTAGGCTTAGGGTTAGGCTTAGGGTTAGGCTTAGGGTACGGCTTAGGGTACGGGTTCGGGGAGGACTTCGGGTACGTCGTAGGGTATGGGTTAGGGTTTGGATTAGGGTTAGTGTTAGGGTTAGGGCTCGGTTTAGGGTACGGGTTAGGATTAGGGTACGTGTTAGGGTTAGGTTAGGGGTTAGGGTTAGGGTACGCATTAGGGTTAGGGTAGTTATTAAACCTATCCCACTCTCTAGATACCCCTTAGCACGTAAAGGAATATTATTTGGGGGTCCAGCCATGGAGAAGAGTTTAGACACTAAGATAATATAAGGAACACACACATTATAAAGAAATCACATTAGGATTCTCTTTTTAAGCTGTTCCTTAAAACACTAGTGCTTAGGAAATCTATTGGAGGCAGAAGCAGTCAAGGGTAGCCTAGGGTTAGGGTTAGGCTTAGGGTTAGGCTTAGGGTACGGCTTAGGGTACGGGTTCGGGGAGGGCTTCGGGTACGGCGTAGGGTATGGGTTAGGGTTAGGGTTAGGGTTAGTGTTAGGGTTAGGGCTCGGTTTAGGTTACGGGTTAGGATTAGGGTACGTGTTAGGGTTAGGGTAGGGGTTAGGGTTATGGTACGCGTTAGGGTTAGGGTAGTTATTAAACCTATCCCACTCTCTAGATACTCCTTAGCACGTAAAGGAATATTATTTGGGGGTCCAGCCATGGAGAAGAGTTTAGACATTAAGATAATATAAGGAACACACACATTATAAAGAAATCACATTAGGATTCTCTTTTTAAGCTGTTCCTTAAAACACTAGTGCTTAGGAAATCTATTGGAGGCAGAAGCAGTCAAGGGTAGCCTAGGGTTAGGGTTAGGCTTAGGGTTAGGCTTAGGGTACGTCTTAGGGTACGGGTTCGGGGAGGACTTCGGGTACGTCGTAGGGTATGGGTTAGGGTTTGGATTAGGGTTAGTGTTAGGGTTAGGGCTCGGTTTAGGGTACGGGTTAGGATTAGGGTACGTGTTAGGGTTAGGTTAGGGGTTAGGGTTAGGGTACGCATTAGGGTTAGGGTAGTTATTAAACCTATCCCACTCTCTAGATACCCCTTAGCACGTAAAGGAATATTATTTGGGGGTCCAGCCATGGAGAAGAGTTTAGACACTAAGATAATATAAGGAACACACACATTATAAAGAAATCACATTAGGATTCTCTTTTTAAGCTGTTCCTTAAAACACTAGTGCTTAGGAAATCTATTGGAGGCAGAAGCAGTCAAGGGTAGCCTAGGGTTAGGGTTAGGCTTAGGGTTAGGCTTAGGGTACGGCTTAGGGTACGGGTTCGGGGAGGGCTTCGGGTACGGCGTAGGGTATGGGTTAGGGTTAGGGTTAGGGTTAGTGTTAGGGTTAGGGCTCGGTTTAGGGTACGGGTTAGGATTAGGGTACGTGTTAGGGTTAGGGTAGGGGTTAGGGTTATGGTACGCGTTAGGGTTAGGGTAGTTATTAAACCTATCCCACTCTCTAGATACTCCTTAGCACGTAAAGGAATATTATTTGGGGGTCCAGCCATGGAGAAGAGTTTAGACACTAAGATAATATAAGGAACACACACATTATAAAGAAATCACATTAGGATTCTCTTTTTAAGCTGTTCCTTAAAACACTAGTGCTTAGGAAATCTATTGGAGGCAGAAGCAGTCAAGGGTAGCCTAGGGTTAGGGTTAGGCTTAGGGTTAGGCTTAGGGTACGGCTTAGGGTACGGGTTCGGGGAGGGCTTCGGGTACGGCGTAGGGTACGGGTTAGGGTTAGGGTTAGGGTTAGTGTTAGGGTTAGGGCTCGGTTTACGTTACGGGTTAGGATTAGGGTACGTGTTAGGCTTAGGGTAGGGGTTAGCGTTAGGGTACGCGTTAGGGTTAGGGTAGTTATTAAACCTATCCCACTCTGTAGTTACCCCTTAGCACGTAAAGGAATATTTTTGGGGGTCCAGCCATGGAAAAGAGTTTAGACACTAGGATAAGATAAGCAACACACTCATTATAAAGAAATAACATTAGGATTCTCTTTTTAAGCTGTTCCTTAAAACACTAGTGCTTAGGAAATCTATTGGAGGCAGAAGCAGTCAAGGGTAGCCTAGGGTTAGGGTTAGGCTTAGGGTTAGGCTTAGGGTACGGCTTAGGGTACGGGTTCGGGGAGGGCTTCGGGTACGGCGTAGGGTATGGGTTAGGGTTAGGGTTAGGGTTAGTGTTAGGGTTAGGGCTCGGTTTAGGGTACGGGTTAGGATTAGGGTACGTGTTAGGGTTAGGGTAGGGGTTAGGGTTATGGTACGCGTTAGGGTTTGGGTAGTTATTAAACCTATCCCACTCTGTAGTTACCCCTTAGCACGTAAAGGAATATTTTTGGGGGTCCAGCCATGGAAAAGAGTTTAGACACTCGGATAAGATAAGCAACACACCCATTATAAAGAAATAACATTAGGATTCTCTTTTTAAGCTGTTCCTTAAAACACTAGTGCTTAGGAAATCTATTGGAGGCAGAAGCAGTCAAGGGTAGCCTAGGGTTAGGGTTAGGCTTAGGGTTAGGCTTAGGGTACGGCTTAGGGTACGGGTTCGGGGAGGGCTTCGGGTACGGCGTAGGGTATGGGTTAGGGTTAGGGTTAGGGTTAGTGTTAGGGTTAGGGCTCGGTTTAGGGTACGGGTTAGGATTAGGGTACGTGTTAGGGTTAGGGTAGGGGTTAGGGTTAGGGTACGCGTTAGGGTTAGGGTAGTTATTAAACCTATCACACTCTCTAGATACCCCTTAGCACGTAAAGGAATATTATTTGGGGGTCCAGCCATGGAGAAGAGTTTAGACACTAAGATAATATAAGGAACACACACATTATAAAGAAATCACATTAGGATTCTCTTTTTAAGCTGTTCCTTAAAACACTAGTGCTTAGGAAATCTATTGGAGGCAGAAGCAGTCAAGGATAGCCTAGGGTAAGGGTTAGGCTTAGGGTTAGGCTTAGGGTACGGCTTAGGGTACGGGTTCGGGGAGGGCTTCGGGTACGGCGTAGGGTATGGGTTAGGCTTAGGGTTAGGGTTTGTGTTAGGGTTACGGCTCGGTTTAGGGTACTGGTTAGGATTAGGGTACGTGTTACGGTTAGGGTAGGGGTTAGGGTTAGGGTACGCGCTAGGGTTAGGGTAGTGATTAAACCTATCCCACTCTCTAGATACCCCTTAGCACATAAAGGAATATTATTTGGGGGTCCAGCCATGGAGAAGAGTTTAGACACTAGGATTAGATAAAGAACACACCCATTATAAAGAAATCACATTAGGATTCTCTTTTTAAGCTGTTCCTTAAAACACTAGTGCTTAAGAAATCTATTGGAGGCAGAAGCAGTCAAGGGTAGCCTAGGGTTAGGGTTAGGCTTAGGGTTAGGCATAGGGTACGGCTTAGGGTACGTGTTCGGGGAGGTCTTCGGGTATGGCGTAGGGTATGGGTTAGGGTTAGGGTTAGGGTTAGTGTTAGGGTTAGGGCTCGGTTTAGGGTACGGGTTAGGATTTGGGTACGTGTTAGGGTTAGGGTAGGGGTTAGTGTTAGGGTTAGGTCTCGGTTTAGTGTACGGGTTAGGATTAGGGTACGTGTTAGGGTTAGGGTAGGGGTTACGGTTAGGGTACGCGTTACTGTTAGGGTTAGGGTTAGGGTTAGGGTTAGGGTTAGGGTTAGGGCTCGGTTTAGGGTACTGGTTAGGATTAGGGAACGTGTTAGGGTTAGGGTAGGGGTTATGGTTAGGGTACACATTAGGGTTAGGGTAGTGATTCAACCTATCCCACTCTCTAGATAACCCTTAGCACATAAAGGAATATTATTTGGGGGTCCAGCCATGGAGAAGAGTTTAGACAGTAGGATTAGATAAGGAACACACCCATTATAAAGAAATCACATTAGGATTCTCTTTTTAAGCTGTTCCTTAAAACACTAGTGCTTAGGAAATCTATTGGAGGCAGAAGCAGTCAAGGGTAGCCTAGGGTTAGGGTTAGGCTTAGGGTTAGGCTTAGGGTACGGCTTAGGGTACATGTTCGGGCAGGGCTTCGGGTACGGCGTAGGGTATTGGTTAGGTTTAGGGTTAGGGTTAGTGTTAGGGTTAGGGCTCGGTTTAGGGTATGGGTTAGGATTAGGGTACGTGTTAGGGTTAGGGAAGGGGTTAGGGTTAGGGTACGCGTTACGGTTAGGGTAGTTATTAAACCTATCCCACTCTCTAGATACCCCTTAGCACGTAAAGGAATATTATTTGGGGGTCCAGCCATGGAGAAGAGTTTAGACACTAAGATAATATAAGGAACACACACATTATAAAGAAATCACATTAGGATTCTCTTTTTAAGCTGTTCCTTAAAACACTAGTGCTTAGGAAATCTATTGGAGGCAGAAGCAGTCAAGGGTAGCCTAGGGTTAGGTTTAGGCTTACGGTTAGGCTTAGGGTACGGCTTAGGGTTCGGGTTCAGGGAGGGCTTCGGGTACGGCGTAGGGTATGGGTTAGGGTTAGGGTTAGGGTTAGTGTTAGGGTTAGGGCTCGGTTTAGGGTACGGGTTAGGATTAGGGTACGTGTTAGGGATAGGGTAGGGGTTAGCGTTAGGGTACGCGTTAGGGTTAGGGTAGTTATTAAACCTATCCCACTCTCTAGTTACCCCTTAGCACGTAAAGGAATATTTTTGGGGGTCCAGCCATGGAGAAGAGTTTAGGCACTAGGATAAGATAAGGAACACACCCATTATAAAGAAATAACATTAGGATTCTCTTTTTAAGCTGTTCCTTAAAACACTAGTGCTTAGGAAACCTATTGGAGGCAGAAGCAGTCAAGGGTAGCCTAGGGTTAGGGTTAGGCTTAGGGTTAGGCTTAGGGTACGGCTTAGGGTACGGGTTCGGGGAGGGCTTCGGGTACGGCATAGGGTATGGGTTAGGCTTAGGGTTAGGGTTTGTGTTAGGGTTACGGCTCGGTTTAGGGTACTGGTTAGGATTAGGGTACGTGTTAGGGTTAGGGTAGGGGTTAGGGTTAGGGTACGCGCTAGGGTTAGGGTAGTGATTAAACCTATCTCACTCTCTAGATACCCCTTAGCACATAAAGGAATATTATTTGGGGGTCCAGCCATGGAGAAGAGTTTAGACACTAGGATTAGATAAGGAACACACCCATTATAAAGAAATCACATTAGGATTCTCTTTTTAAGCTGTTCCTTAAAACACTAGTGCTTAAGAAATCTATTGGAGGCAGAAGCAGTCAAGGGTAGCCTAGGGTTAAGGTTAGGCTTAGGGTTAGGCATAGGGTACGGCTTAGGGTACGTGTTCGGGGAGGTCTTCGGGTATGGCGTAGGGTATGGGTTAGGGTTAGGGTTAGGGTTAGTGTTAGGGTTAGGGCTCGGTTTAGGGTACGGGTTAGGATTAGGGTACGTGTTAGGGTTAGGGTAGGGGTTAGTGTTAGGGTTAGGTCTCGGTTTAGTGTACGGGTTAGGATTAGGGTACGTGTTAGGGTTAGGGTAGGGGTTACGGTTAGGGTACGCGTTACTGTTAGGGTTAGGGTTAGGGTTAGGGTTAGGGTTAGGGCTCGGTTTAGGGTACTGGTTAGGATTAGGGTACGTGTTAGGGTTAGGGTAGGGGTTAGGGTTAGGGTACACGTTAGGGTTAGGGTAGTGATTAAACCTATCCCACTCTCTAGATACCCCTTAGCACATAAAGGAATATTATTTGGGGGTCCAGCCATGGAGAAGAGTTTAGACAGTAGGATTAGATAAGGAACACACCCATTATAAAGAAATCACATTATGATTCTCTTTTTAAGCTGTTCCTTAAAACACTAGTGCTTAGGAAATCTATTGGAGGCAGAAGCAGTCAAGGGTAGCCTAGGGTTAGGGTTAGGCTTAGGGTTAGGCTTAGGGTACGGCTTAGGGTACGGGTTCGGGGAGGGCTTCGGGTACGGCGTAGGGTATGGGTTAGGGTTAGGGTTAGGGTTAGTGTTAGGGTTAGGGCTCGGTTTAGGGTACGGGTTAGGATTAGGGTACGTGTTAGGGTTAGGGTAGGGGTTAGGGTTAGGGTACGCGTTAGGGTTAGGGTAGTTATTAAACCTATCACACTCTCTAGATACCCCTTAGCACGTAAAGGAATATTATTTGGGGGTCCAGCCATGGAGAAGAGTTTAGACACTAAGATAATATAAGGAACACACACATTATAAAGAAATCACATTAGGATTCTCTTTTTAAGCTGTTCCTTAAAACACTAGTGCTTAGGAAATCTATTGGAGGCAGAAGCAGTCAAGGGTAGCCTAGGGTAAGGGTTAGGCTTAGGGTTAGGCTTAGGGTACGGCTTAGGGTACGGGTTCGGGGAGGGCTTCGGGTACGGCGTATGGTATGGGTTAGGCTTAGGGTTAGGGTTTGTGTTAGGGTTACGGCTCGGTTTAGGGTACTGGTTAGGATTAGGGTACGTGTTACGGTTAGGGTAGGGGTTAGGGTTAGGGTACGCGCTAGGGTTAGGGTAGTGATTAAACCTATCCCACTCTCTAGATACCCCTTAGCACATAAAGGAATATTATTTGGGGGTCCAGCCATGGAGAAGAGTTTAGACACTAGGATTAGATAAAGAACACACCCATTATAAAGAAATCACATTAGGATTCTCTTTTTAAGCTGTTCCTTAAAACACTAGTGCTTAAGAAATCTATTGGAGGCAGAAGCAGTCAAGGGTAGCCTAGGGTTAGGGTTAGGCTTAGGGTTAGGCATAGGGTACGGCTTAGGGTACGTGTTCGGGGAGGTCTTCGGGTATGGCGTAGGGTATGGGTTAGGGTTAGGGTTAGGGTTAGTGTTAGGGTTAGGGCTCGGTTTAGGGTACGGGTTAGGATTAGGGTACGTGTTAGGGTTAGGGTAGGGGTTAGTGTTAGGGTTAGGTCTCGGTTTAGTGTACCGGTTAGGATTAGGGTACGTGTTAGGGTTAGGGTAGGGGTTACGGTTAGGGTACGCGTTACTGTTAGGGTTAGGGTTAGGGTTAGGGTTAGGGCTCGGTTTAGGGTACTGGTTAGGATTAGGGAACGTGTTAGGGTTAGGGTAGGGGTTAGGGTTAGGGTACACATTAGGGTTAGGGTAGTGATTAAACCTATCCCACTCTCTAGATAACCCTTAGCACATAAAGGAATATTATTTGGGGGTCCAGGCATGGAGAAGAGTTTAGACAGTAGGATTAGATAAGGAACACACCCATTATAAAGAAATCACATTAGGATTCTCTTTTTAAGCTGTTCCTTAAAACACTAGTGCTTAGGAAATCTATTGGAGGCAGAAGCAGTCAAGGGTAGCCTAGGGTTAGGGTTAGGCTTAGGGTTAGGCTTAGGGTACGGCTTAGGGTACATGTTCGGGCAGGGCTTCGGGTACGGCGTAGGGTATTGGTTAGGTTTAGGGTTAGGGTTAGTGTTAGGGTTAGGGCTCGGTTTAGGGTATGGGTTAGGATTAGGGTACGTGTTAGGGTTAGGGAAGGGGTTAGGTTTAGGGTACGCGTTACGGTTAGGGTAGTTATTAAACCTATCCCACTCTCTAGATACCCCTTAGCACGTAAAGGAATATTATTTGGGGGTCCAGCCATGGAGAAGAGTTTAGACACTAAGATAATATAAGGAACACACACATTATAAAGAAATCACATTAGGATTCTCTTTTTAAGCTGTTCCTTAAAACACTAGTGCTTAGGAAATCTATTGGAGGCAGAAGCAGTCAAGGGTAGCCTAGGGTTAGGTTTAGGCTTACGGTTAGGCTTAGGGTACGGCTTAGGGTTCGGGTTCAGGGAGGGCTTCGGGTACGGCGTAGGGTATGGGTTAGGGTTAGGGTTAGGGTTAGTGTTAGGGTTAGGGCTCGGTTTAGGGTACGGGTTAGGATTAGGGTACGTGTTAGGGATAGGGTAGGGGTTAGCGTTAGGGTACGCGTTAGGGTTAGGGTAGTTATTAAACCTATCCCACTCTCTAGTTACCCCTTAGCACGTAAAGGAATATTTTTGGGGATCCAGCCATGGAGAAGAGTTTAGGCACTAGGATAAGATAAGGAACACACCCATTATAAAGAAATAACATTAGGATTCTCTTTTTAAGCTGTTCCTTAAAACACTAGTGCTTAGGAAACCTATTGGAGGCAGAAGCAGTCAAGGGTAGCCTAGGGTTAGGGTTAGGCTTAGGGTTAGGCTTTGGGTACGGCTTAGGGTACGGGTTCGGGGAGGGCTTCGGGTACGGCATAGGGTATGGGTTAGGCTTAGGGTTAGGGTTTGTGTTAGGGTTACGGCTCGGTTTAGGGTACTGGTTAGGATTAGGGTACGTGTTAGGGTTAGGGTAGGGGTTAGGGTTAGGGTACGCGCTAGGGTTAGGGTAGTGATTAAACCTATCTCACTCTCTAGATACCCCTTAGCACATAAAGGAATATTATTTGGGGGTCCAGCCATGGAGAAGAGTTTAGACACTAGGATTAGATAAGGAACACACCCATTATAAAGAAATCACATTAGGATTCTCTTTTTAAGCTGTTCCTTAAAACACTAGTGCTTAAGAAATCTATTGGAGGCAGAAGCAGTCAAGGGTAGCCTAGGGTTAAGGTTAGGCTTAGGGTTAGGCATAGGGTACGGCTTAGGGTACGTGTTCGGGGAGGTCTTCGGGTATGGCGTAGGGTATGGGTTAGGGTTAGGGTTAGGGTTAGTGTTAGGGTTAGGGCTCGGTTTAGGGTACGGGTTAGGATTAGGGTACGTGTTAGGGTTAGGGTAGGGGTTAGTGTTAGGGTTAGGTCTCGGTTTAGTGTACGGGTTAGGATTAGGGTACGTGTTAGGGTTAGGGTAGGGGTTACGGTTAGGGTACGCGTTACTGTTAGGGTTAGGGTTAGGGTTAGGGTTAGGGTTAGGGCTCGGTTTAGGGTACTGGTTAGGATTAGGGTACGTGTTAGGGTTAGGGTAGGGGTTAGGGTTAGGGTACACGTTAGGGTTAGGGTAGTGATTAAACCTATCCCACTCTCTAGATACCCCTTAGCACATAAAGGAATATTATTTGGGGGTCCAGCCATGGAGAAGTGTTTAGACAGTAGGATTAGATAAGGAACACACCCATTATAAAGAAATCACATTAGGATTCTCTTTTTAAGCTGTTCCTTAAAACACTAGTGCTTAGGAAATCTATTGGAGGCAGAAGCAGTCAAGGGTAGCCTAGGGTTAGGGTTAGGCTTAGGGTTAGGCTTAGGGTACGGCTTAGGGTACATGTTCGGGGAGGGCTTCGGGTACGGCGTAGGGTATTGGTTAGGTTTAGGGTTAGGGTTAGTGTTAGGGTTAGGGCTCGGTTTAGGGTACGGGTTAGGATTAGGGTACGTGTTAGGGTTAGGGTAGGGGTTAGTGTTAGGGTACGCGTTACGGTTAGGGTAGTGATTAAACCTATCCCACTCTCTAGATACCCCTTAGCACGTAAAGGAATATTATTTGGGGGTCCAGCCATGGAGAAGAGTTTAGACACTAAGATAATATAAGGAACACACACATTTTACAGAAATCACATTAGGATTCTCTTTTTAAGCTGTTCCTTAAAACACTAGTGCTTAGGAAATCTATTGGAGGCAGAAGCAGTCAAGGGTAGCCTAGGGTTAGGGTTAGGCTTAGGGTTAGGCTTAGGGTACGGCTTAGAGTACGGGTTCGGGGAGGGCTTCGGGTACGGCGTAGGGTATGGGTTAGGGTTAGGGTTAGGGTTAGTGTTAGGGTTAGGGCTCGGTTTAGGGTACGGGTTAGGATTAGGGTACGTGTTAGGATTAGGGTAGGGGTTAGGGTTAGGGTACGCGTTAGGGTTAGGGTAGTTATTAAACCTATCCCACTCTCTAGTTACCCCTTAGCACGTAAAGGAATATTTTTGGGGGTCCAGCCATGGAGAAGAGTTTAGGCACTAGGATAAGATAAGGAACACACCCATTATAAAGAAATAACATTAGGATTCTCTTTTTAAGCTGTTCCTTAAAACACTAGTGCTTAGGAAATCTATTGGAGGCAGAAGCAGTCAAGGGTAGCCTAGGGTTAGGGTTAGGCTTAGGGTTAGGCTTAGGGTACGGCTTAGGGTACAGGTTCGGGGAGGGCTTCGGGTACGGCATAGGGTATGGGTTAGGGTTAGGGTTAGGGTTTGTGTTAGGGTTACGGCTCGGTTTAGGGTACTGGTTAGGATTAGGGTACGTGTTAGGGTTAGGGTAGGGGTTAGGGTTAGGGTACGCGCTAGGGTTAGGGTAGTGATTAAAACTATCCCACTCTCTAGATACCCCTTAGCACATAAAGGAATATTATTTGGGGGTCCAGCCATGGAGAAGAGTTTAGACACTAGGATTAGATAAGGAACACACCCATTATAAAGAAATCACATTACGATTCTCTTTTTAAGCTGTTCCTTAAAACACTAGTGCTTAAGAAATCTATTGGAGGCAGAAGCAGTCAAGGGTAGCCTAGGGTTAGGGTTAGGCTTAGGGTTAGGCATAGGGTACGGCTTAGGGTACGTGTTCGGGGAGGTCTTCGGGTATGGCGTAGGGTATGGGTTAGGGTTAGGGTTAGGGTTAGTGTTAGGGTTAGGGCTCGGTTTAGGGTACGGGTTAGGATTAGGGTACGTGTTAGGGTTAGGGTAGGGGTTAGTGTTAGGGTTAGGTCTCGGTTTAGTGTACGGGTTAGGATTAGGGTACGTGTTAGGGTTAGGGTAGGGGTTACGGTTAGGGTACGCGTTACTGTTAGGGTTAGGGTTAGGGTTAGGGTTAGGGCTCGGTTTAGGGTACTGGTTAGGATTAGGGTACGTGTTAGGGTTAGGGTAGGGGTTAGGGTTAGGGTACGCGTTAGGGTTAGGGTAGTGATTAAACCTATCCCACTCTCTAGATACCCCTTAGCACATAAAGGAATATTATTTGGGGGTCCAGAGATGGAGAAGAGTTTAGACACTAGGATTAGATAAGGAACACACCCATTATAAAGAAATCACATTAGGATTCTCTTTTTAAGCTGTTCCTTAAAACACTAGTGCTTAGGAAATCTATTGGAGGCAGAAGCAGTCAAGGGTAGCCTAGGGTTAGGGTTAGGCTTAGGGTTAGGCTTAGGGTACGGCTTATGGCACGGGTTCGGGGAGGGCTTCGGGTACGGCGTAGGGTATGGGTTAGGGTTAGGGTTAGGGTTAGTGTTAGGGTTAGGGCTCGGTTTAGGGTATGGGTTAGGATTAGGGTACGTGTTAGGGTTAGGGTAGGGGTTAGCGTTAGGTTACGCATTACGGTTAGGGTAGTTATTAAACCTATCCCACCCTCTAGTTACCCCTTAGCACGTAAAGGAATATTATTTGGGGGTCCAGCCATGGAGAAGAGTTTAGACACTAGGAAAAGATAAGGAACACACCCATTATAAACAAATCACATTAGGATTCTCTTTTTAAGCTGTTCCTTAAAACACTAGTGCTTAGGAAATCTATTGGAGGCAGAAGCAGTCAACGGTAGCCTAGTGTTAGGGTTAGGCTTAGGGTTAGGCTTAGGGTACGGCATAGGGTACGGGTTCGGGGAGGGATTCGGGTACGGCGTAGGGTATGGGTTAGGGTTAGGGTTAGGGTTAGTGTTAGGGTTAGGGCTCGGTTTAGGGTATGGGTTAGGATTAGGGTACGTGTTAGGGTTAGGGTAGGGGTTAGGGTTAGGGTACGCGTTAGGGTTATGGTAGTTATTAAACCTGTCCCACTCTCTAGATACCCCTTAGCACGTAAAGGAATATTATTTGGGGGTCCAGCCATGGAGAAGAGTTTAGACACTAAGATAATATAAGGAACACACACATTATACAGAAATCACATTAGGATTCTCTTTTTAAGCTGTTCCTTAAAACACTAGTGCTTAGGAAATCTATTGGAGGCAGAAGCAGTCAAGGGTAGCCTAGGGTTAGGGTTAGGCTTAGGGTTAGGCTTAGGGTACGGCTTAGGGTACGGGTTCGGGGAGGGCTTCGGGTACGGCGTAGGGTATGGGTTAGGGTTAGGGTTAGGGTTAGTGTTAGGGTTAGGGCTCGGTTTAGGGTACGGGTTAGGATTAGGGTACGTGTTAGGATTAGGGTAGGGGTTAGGGTTAAGGTACGCGTTAGGGTTAGGGTAGTTATTAAACCTATCCCACTCTCTAGATACCCCTTAGCACGTAAAGGAATATTATTTGGGGGTCCAGCCATGGAGAAGACTTTAGACACTAAGATAATATAAGGAACACACACATTATAAAGAAATCACATTAGGATTCTCTTTTTAAGCTGTTCCTTAAAACACTAGTGCTTAGGAAATCTATTGGAGGCAGAAGCAGTCAAGGGTAGCCTAGGGTTAGGGTTAGGCTTAGGGTTAGGCTTAGGGTACGGCTTAGGGTACGGGTTCGGGGAGGGCTTCGGGTACGGCGTAGGGTATGGGTTAGGGTTAGGGTTAGGGTTAGTGTTAGGGTTAGGGCTCGGTTTAGGGTACATGTTAGGATTAGGGTAGGTGTTAGGGTTAGGGTAGGGGTTAGGGTTAGGGTACGCCTTACGGTTAGGGTAGTTATTAAACCTATCCCACTCTCTAGATACCCCTTAGCACGTAAAGGAATATTATTTGGGGGTCCAGCCATGGAGAAGAGTTTAGACACTAGGATAAGATAAGGAACACACCCATTATAAAGAAATCACATTAGGATTCTCTTTTTAAGCTGTTCCTTAAAACACTAGTGCTTAGGAAATCTATTGGAGGCAGAAGCAGTCAAGGGTAGCCTAGGGTTAGGGTTAGGCTTAGGGTTAGGCTTAGGGTACGGCTTACGGTATGGGTTCGGGGAGGGCTTCGGGTACGGCGTAGGGTATGGGTTAGGGTTAGGGTTAGGGTTAGTGTTAGGGTTAGGGCTCGGTTAAGGGTACAGGTTAGGATTAGGGTACGTGTTAGGGTTAGGGTAGGGGTTAGCGTTAGGGTACGCGTTAGGGTTAGGGTAGTTATTAAACCTATCCCACTCTCTAGTTACCCCTTAGCACGTAAAGTAATCTTATTTGGGGGTCCAACCATGGAGAAGAGTTTAGACACTAGGATAAGATAAGGAACACACCCATTATAAAGAAATCACATTAGGATTCTCTTTTTAAGGTGTTCCTTAAAACACTAGTGCTTAGGAAATCTATTGGAGGCAGAAGCAGTCAAGGGTAGCCTAGGGTTAGGGTTAGGCTTAGGGTTAGGCTTAGGGTTAGGCTTAGGGTACGGCTTAGGGTACGGGTTCGGGGAGGACTTCGGGTACGTCGTAGGGTATGGGTTAGGGTTTGGATTAGGGTTAGTGTTAGGGTTAGGGCTCGGTTTAGGGTACGGGTTAGGATTAGGGTACGTGTTAGGGTTAGGTTAGGGGTTAGGGTTAGGGTACGCATTAGGGTTAGGGTAGTTATTAAACCTATCCCACTCTCTAGATACCCCTTAGCACGTAAAGGAATATTATTTGGGGGTCCAGCCATGGAGAAGAGTTTAGACACTAAGATAATATAAGGAACACACACATTATAAAGAAATCACATTAGGATTCTCTTTTTAAGCTGTTCCTTAAAACACTAGTGCTTAGGAAATCTATTGGAGGCAGAAGCAGTCAAGGGTAGCCTAGGGTTAGGGTTAGGCTTAGGGTTAGGCTTAGGGTACGGCTTAGGGTACGGGTTCGGGGAGGGCTTCGGGTACGGCGTAGGGTATGGGTTAGGGTTAGGGTTAGGGTTAGTGTTAGGGTTAGGGCTCGGTTTAGGTTACGGGTTAGGATTAGGGTACGTGTTAGGGTTAGGGTAGGGGTTAGGGTTATGGTACGCGTTAGGGTTAGGGTAGTTATTAAACCTATCCCACTCTCTAGATACTCCTTAGCACGTAAAGGAATATTATTTGGGGGTCCAGCCATGGAGAAGAGTTTAGACACTAAGATAATATAAGGAACACACACATTATAAAGAAATCACATTAGGATTCTCTTTTTAAGCTGTTCCTTAAAACACTAGTGCTTAGGAAATCTATTGGAGGCAGAAGCAGTCAAGGGTAGCCTAGGGTTAGGGTTAGGCTTAGGGTTAGGCTTAGGGTACGTCTTAGGGTACGGGTTCGGGGAGGACTTCGGGTACGTCGTAGGGTATGGGTTAGGGTTTGGATTAGGGTTAGTGTTAGGGTTAGGGCTCGGTTTAGGGTACGGGTTAGGATTAGGGTACGTGTTAGGGTTAGGTTAGGGGTTAGGGTTAGGGTACGCATTAGGGTTAGGGTAGTTATTAAACCTATCCCACTCTCTAGATACCCCTTAGCACGTAAAGGAATATTATTTGGGGGTCCAGCCATGGAGAAGAGTTTAGACACTAAGATAATATAAGGAACACACACATTATAAAGAAATCACATTAGGATTCTCTTTTTAAGCTGTTCCTTAAACCACTAGTGCTTAGGAAATCTATTGGAGGCAGAAGCAGTCAAGGGTAGCCTAGGGTTAGGGTTAGGCTTAGGGTTAGGCTTAGGGTACGGCTTAGGGTACGGGTTCGGGGAGGGCTTCGGGTACGGCGTAGGGTATGGGTTAGGGTTAGGGTTAGGGTTAGTGTTAGGGTTAGGGCTCGGTTTAGGGTACGGGTTAGGATTAGGGTACGTGTTAGGGTTAGGGTAGGGGTTAGGGTTATGGTACGCGTTAGGGTTAGGGTAGTTATTAAACCTATCCCACTCTCTAGATACTCCTTAGCACGTAAAGGAATATTATTTGGGGGTCCAGCCATGGAGAAGAGTTTAGACACTAAGATAATATAAGGAACACACACATTATAAAGAAATCACATTAGGATTCTCTTTTTAAGCTGTTCCTTAAAACACTAGTGCTTAGGAAATCTATTGGAGGCAGAAGCAGTCAAGGGTAGCCTAGGGTTAGGGTTAGGCTTAGGGTTAGGCTTAGGGTACGGCTTAGGGTACGGGTTCGGGGAGGGCTTCGGGTACGGCGTAGGGTATGGGTTAGGGTTAGGGTTAGTGTTAGGGTTAGGGCTCGGTTTAGGGTACAGGTTAGGATTAGGGTACGTGTTAGGGTTAGGGTAGGGGTTAGCGTTAGGGTACGCGTTAGGGTTAGGGTAGTTATTAAACCTATCCCACTCTCTAGTTACCCCTTAGCACGTAAAGTAATCTTATTTGGGGGTCCAACCATGGAGAAGAGTTTAGACACTAGGATAAGATAAGGAACACACCCATTATAAAGAAATCACATTAGGATTCTCTTTTTAAGGTGTTCCTTAAAACACTAGTGCTTAGGAAATCTATTGGAGGCAGAAGCAGTCAAGGGTAGCCTAGGGTTAGGGTTAGGCTTAGGGTTAGGCTTAGGGTACGGCTTAGGGTACGGGTTCGGGGAGGACTTCGGGTACGTCGTAGGGTATGGGTTAGGGTTTGGATTAGGGTTAGTGTTAGGGTTAGGGCTCGGTTTAGGGTACGGGTTAGGATTAGGGTACGTGTTAGGGTTAGGTTAGGGGTTAGGGTTAGGGTACGCATTAGGGTTAGGGTAGTTATTCAACCTATCCCACTCTCTAGATACCCCTTAGCACGTAAAGGAATATTATTTGGGGGTCCAGCCATGGAGAAGAGTTTAGACACTAAGATAATATAAGGAACACACACATTATAAAGAAATCACATTAGGATTCTCTTTTTAAGCTGTTCCTTAAAACACTAGTGCTTAGGAAATCTACTGGAGGCAGAAGCAGTCAAGGGTAGCCTAGGGTTAGGGTTAGGCTTAGGGTTAGGCTTAGGGTACGGCGTAGGGTACGGGTTCGGGGAGGGCTTCGGGTACGGCGTAGGGTATGTGTTAGGGTTAGGGTTAGGGTTAGTGTTAGGGTTAGGGCTCGGTTTAGGGTACGGGTTAGGATTAGGGTACGTGTTAGGGTTAGGGTAGGGGTTAGGGTTATGGTACGCGTTAGGGTTAGGGTAGTTATTAAACCTATCCCACTCTCTAGATACTCCTTAGCACGTAAAGGAATATTATTTGGGGGTCCAGCCATGGAGAAGAGTTTAGACACTAAGATAATATAAGGAACACACACATTATAAAGAAATCACATTAGGATTCTCTTTTTAAGCTGTTCCTTAAAACACTAGTGCTTAGGAAATCTATTGGAGGCAGAAGCAGTCAAGGGTAGCCTAGGGTTAGGGTTAGGCTTAGGGTTAGGCTTAGGGTACGGCTTAGGGTACGGGTTCGGGGAGGGCTTCGGGTACGGCGTAGGGTATGGGTTAGGGTTAGGGTTAGGGTTAGTGTTAGGGTTAGGGCTCGGTTTAGGGTACGGGTTAGGATTAGGGTACGTGTTAGGGTTAGGGTAGGGGTTAGGGTTATGGTACGCGTTAGGGTTAGGGTAGTTATTAAACCTATCCCACTCTCTAGATACTCCTTAGCACGTAAAGGAATATTATTTGGGGGTCCAGCCATGGAGAAGAGTTTAGACACTAAGATAATATAAGGAACACACACATTATAAAGAAATCACATTAGGATTCTCTTTTTAAGCTGTTCCTTAAAACACTAGTGCTTAGGAAATCTATTGGAGGCAGAAGCAGTCAAGGGTAGCCTAGGGTTAGGGTTAGGCTTAGGGTTAGGCTTAGGGTACGGCTTAGGGTACGGGTTCGGGGAGGGCTTCGGGTACGGCGTAGGGTATGGGTTAGGGTTAGGGTTAGGGTTAGTGTTAGGGTTAGGGCTCGGTTTAGGGTACATGTTAGGATTAGGGTAGGTGTTAGGGTTAGGGTAGGGGTTAGGGTTAGGGTACGCCTTACGGTTAGGGTAGTTATTAAACCTATCCCACTCTCTAGATACCCCTTAGCACGTAAAGGAATATTATTTGGGGGTCCAGCCATGGAGAAGAGTTTAGACACTAGGATAAGATAAGGAACACACCCATTATAAAGAAATCACATTAGGATTCTCTTTTTAAGCTGTTCCTTAAAACACTAGTGCTTAGGAAATCTATTGGAGGCAGAAGCAGTCAAGGGTAGCCTAGGGTTAGGGTTAGGCTTAGGGTTAGGCTTAGGGTACGGCTTACGGTATGGGTTCGGGGAGGGCTTCGGGTACGGCGTAGGGTATGGGTTAGGGTTAGGGTTAGGGTTAGTGTTAGGGTTAGGGCTCGGTTAAGGGTACAGGTTAGGATTAGGGTACGTGTTAGGGTTAGGGTAGGGGTTAGCGTTAGGGTACGCGTTAGGGTTAGGGTAGTTATTAAACCTATCCCACTCTCTAGTTACCCCTTAGCACGTAAAGTAATCTTATTTGGGGGTCCAACCATGGAGAAGAGTTTAGACACTAGGATAAGATAAGGAACACACCCATTATAAAGAAATCACATTAGGATTCTCTTTTTAAGGTGTTCCTTAAAACACTAGTGCTTAGGAAATCTATTGGAGGCAGAAGCAGTCAAGGGTAGCCTAGGGTTAGGGTTAGGCTTAGGGTTAGGCTTAGGGTTAGGCTTAGGGTACGGCTTAGGGTACGGGTTCGGGGAGGACTTCGGGTACGTCGTAGGGTATGGGTTAGTGTTTGGATTAGGGTTAGTGTTAGGGTTAGGGCTCGGTTTAGGGTACGGGTTAGGATTAGGGTACGTGTTAGGGTTAGGTTAGGGGTTAGGGTTAGGGTACGCATTAGGGTTAGGGTAGTTATTAAACCTATCCCACTCTCTAGATACCCCTTAGCACGTAAAGGAATATTATTTGGGGGTCCAGCCATGGAGAAGAGTTTAGACACTAAGATAATATAAGGAACACACACATTATAAAGAAATCACATTAGGATTCTCTTTTTAAGCTGTTCCTTAAAACACTAGTGCTTAGGAAATCTATTGGAGGCAGAAGCAGTCAAGGGTAGCCTAGGGTTAGGGTTAGGCTTAGGGTTAGGCTTAGGGTACGGCTTAGGGTACGGGTTCGGGGAGGGCTTCGGGTACGGCGTAGGGTATGGGTTAGGGTTAGGGTTAGGGTTAGTGTTAGGGTTAGGGCTCGGTTTAGGTTACGGGTTAGGATTAGGGTACGTGTTAGGGTTAGGGTAGGGGTTAGGGTTATGGTACGCGTTAGGGTTAGGGTAGTTATTAAACCTATCCCACTCTCTAGATACTCCTTAGCACGTAAAGGAATATTATTTGGGGGTCCAGCCATGGAGAAGAGTTTAGACACTAAGATAATATAAGGAACACACACATTATAAAGAAATCACATTAGGATTCTCTTTTTAAGCTGTTCCTTAAAACACTAGTGCTTAGGAAATCTATTGGAGGCAGAAGCAGTCAAGGGTAGCCTAGGGTTAGGGTTAGGCTTAGGGTTAGGCTTAGGGTACGTCTTAGGGTAAGGGTTCGGGGAGGACTTCGGGTACGTCGTAGGGTATGGGTTAGGGTTTGGATTAGGGTTAGTGTTAGGGTTAGGGCTCGGTTTAGGGTACGGGTTAGGATTAGGGTACGTGTTAGGGTTAGGTTAGGGGTTAGGGTTAGGGTACGCATTAGGGTTAGGGTAGTTATTAAACCTATCCCACTCTCTAGATACCCCTTAGCACGTAAAGGAATATTATTTGGGGGTCCAGCCATGGAGAAGAGTTTAGACACTAAGATAATATAAGGAACACACACATTATAAAGAAATCACATTAGGATTCTCTTTTTAAGCTGTTCCTTAAACCACTAGTGCTTAGGAAATCTATTGGAGGCAGAAGCAGTCAAGGGTAGCCTAGGGTTAGGGTTAGGCTTAGGGTTAGGCTTAGGGTACGGCTTAGGGTACGGGTTCGGGGAGGGCTTCGGGTACGGCGTAGGGTATGGGTTAGGGTTAGGGTTAGGGTTAGTGTTAGGGTTAGGGCTCGGTTTAGGGTACGGGTTAGGATTAGGGTACGTGTTAGGGTTAGGGTAGGGGTTAGGGTTATGGTACGCGTTAGGGTTAGGGTAGTTATTAAACCTATCCCACTCTCTAGATACTCCTTAGCACGTAAAGGAATATTATTTGGGGGTCCAGCCATGGAGAAGAGTTTAGACACTAAGATAATATAAGGAACACACACATTATAAAGAAATCACATTAGGATTCTCTTTTTAAGCTGTTCCTTAAAACACTAGTGCTTAGGAAATCTATTGGAGGCAGAAGCAGTCAAGGGTAGCCTAGGGTTAGGGTTAGGCTTAGGGTTAGGCTTAGGGTACGGCTTAGGGTACGGGTTCGGGGAGGGCTTCGGGTACGGCGTAGGGTATGGGTTAGGGTTAGGGTTAGTGTTAGGGTTAGGGCTCGGTTTAGGGTACAGGTTAGGATTAGGGTACGTGTTAGGGTTAGGGTAGGGGTTAGCGTTAGGGTACGCGTTAGGGTTAGGGTAGTTATTAAACCTATCCCACTCTCTAGTTACCCCTTAGCACGTAAAGTAATCTTATTTGGGGGTCCAACCATGGAGAAGAGTTTAGACACTAGGATAAGATAAGGAACACACCCATTATAAAGAAATCACATTAGGATTCTCTTTTTAAGGTGTTCCTTAAAACACTAGTGCTTAGGAAATCTATTGGAGGCAGAAGCAGTCAAGGGTAGCCTAGGGTTAGGGTTAGGCTTAGGGTTAGGCTTAGGGTACGGCTTAGGGTACGGGTTCGGGGAGGACTTCGGGTACGTCGTAGGGTATGGGTTAGGGTTTGGATTAGGGTTAGTGTTAGGGTTAGGGCTCGGTTTAGGGTACGGGTTAGGATTAGGGTACGTGTTAGGGTTAGGTTAGGGGTTAGGGTTAGGGTACGCATTAGGGTTAGGGTAGTTATTCAACCTATCCCACTCTCTAGATACCCCTTAGCACGTAAAGGAATATTATTTGGGGGTCCAGCCATGGAGAAGAGTTTAGACACTAAGATAATATAAGGAACACACACATTATAAAGAAATCACATTAGGATTCTCTTTTTAAGCTGTTCCTTAAAACACTAGTGCTTAGGAAATCTACTGGAGGCAGAAGCAGTCAAGGGTAGCCTAGGGTTAGGGTTAGGCTTAGGGTTAGGCTTAGGGTACGGCGTAGGGTACGGGTTCGGGGAGGGCTTCGGGTACGGCGTAGGGTATGTGTTAGGGTTAGGGTTAGGGTTAGTGTTAGGGTTAGGGCTCGGTTTAGGGTACGGGTTAGGATTAGGGTACGTGTTAGGGTTAGGGTAGGGGTTAGGGTTATGGTACGCGTTAGGGTTAGGGTAGTTATTAAACCTATCCCACTCTCTAGATACTCCTTAGCACGTAAAGGAATATTATTTGGGGGTCCAGCCATGGAGAAGAGTTTAGACACTAAGATAATATAAGGAACACACACATTATAAAGAAATCACATTAGGATTCTCTTTTTAAGCTGTTCCTTAAAACACTAGTGCTTAGGAAATCTATTGGAGGCAGAAGCAGTCAAGGGTAGCCTAGGGTTAGGGTTAGGCTTAGGGTTAGGCTTAGGGTACGGCTTAGGGTACGGGTTCGGGGAGGGCTTGGGGTACGGCGTAGGGTATGGGTTAGGGTTAGGGTTAGGGTTAGTGTTAGGGTTAGGGCTCGGTTTAGGGTACGGGTTAGGATTAGGGTACGTGTTAGGGTTAGGGTAGGGGTTAGGGTTATGGTACGCGTTAGGGTTAGGGTAGTTATTAAACCTATCCCACTCTCTAGATACTCCTTAGCACGTAAAGGGATATTATTTGGGGGTCCAGCCATGGAGAAGAGTTTAGACACTAAGATAATATAAGGAACACACACATTATAAAGAAATCACATTAGGATTCTCTTTTTAAGCTGTTCCTTAAAACACTAGTGCTTAGGAAATCTATTGGAGGCAGAAGCAGTCAAGGGTAGCCTAGGGTTAGGTTTAGGCTTACGGTTAGGCTTAGGGTACGGCTTAGGGTACGGGTTCGGGGAGGGCTTCGGGTACGGCGTAGGGTATGGGTTAGGGTTAGGGTTAGGGTTAGTGTTAGGGTTAGGGCTCGGTTTAGGGTACGGGTTAGCATTAGGGTACGTGTTAGGGTTAGAGTAGGGGTTAGCGTTAGGGTACGCGTTAGGGTTAGGGTAGTTATTAAACCTATCCCACTCTCTAGTTACCCCTTAGCACGTAAAGGAATATTTTTGGGGGTCCAGCCATGGAGAAGAGTTTAGGCACTAGGATAAGATAAGGAACACACCCATTATAAAGAAATAACTTTAGGATTCTCTTTTTAAGCTGTTCCTTAAAACACTAGTGCTTAGGAAATCTATTGGAGGCAGAAGCAGTCAAGGGTAGCCTAGGGTTAGGGTTAGGCTTAGGGTTAGGCTTAGGGTACGGCTTAGGGTACAGGTTCGGGGAGGGCTTCGGGTACGGCATAGGGTATGGGTTAGGGTTAGGGTTAGGGTTTGTGTTAGGGTTACGGCTCGGTTTAGGGTACTGGTTAGGATTAGGGTACGTGTTAGGGTTAGGGTAGGGGTTAGGGTTAGGGTACGCGCTAGGGTTAGGGTAGTGATTAAAACTATCCCACTCTCTAGATACCCCTTAGCACATAAAGGAATATTATTTGGGGGTCCAGCCATGGAGAAGAGTTTAGACACTAGGATTAGATAAGGAACACACCCATTATAAAGAAATCACATTAGGATTCTCTTTTTAAGCTGTTCCTTAAAACACTAGTGCTTAAGAAATCTATTGGAGGCAGAAGCAGTCAAGGGTAGCCTAGGGTTAGGGTTAGGCTTAGGGTTAGGCATAGGGTATGGCTTAGGGTACGTGTTCGGGGAGGTCTTCGGGTATGGCGTAAGGTATGGGTTAGGGTTAGGGTTAGGGTTAGTGTTAGGGTTAGGGCTCGGTTTAGGGTACGGGTTAGGATTAGGGTACGTGTTAGGGTTAGGGTAGGGGTTAGTGTTAGGGTTAGGTCTCGGTTTAGTGTACGGGTTAGGATTAGGGTACGTGTTAGGGTTAGGGTAGGGGTTACGGTTAGGGTACGCGTTACTGTTAGGGTTAGGGTTAGGGTTAGGGTTAGGGTTAGGGTTAGGGCTCGGTTTAGGGTACTCGTTAGGATTAGGGTACGTGTTAGGGTTAGGGTAGGGGTTAGGGTTAGGGTATGCGTTAGGGTTAGGGTAGTGATTAAACCTATCCCACTCTCTAGATACCCCTTAGCACATAAAGGAATATTATTTGGGGGTCCAGCCATGGAGAAGAGTTTAGACAGTAGGATTAGATAAGGAACACACCCATTATAAAGAAATCACATTAGGATTCTCTTTTTAAGCTGTTCCTTAAAACACTAGTGCTTAGGAAATCTATTGGAGGCAGAAGCAGTCAAGGGTAGCCTAGGGTTAGGGTTAGGCTTAGGGTTAGGCTTAGGGTTCGGCTTAGGGTACATGTTCGGGGAGGGCTTCGGGTACGGCGTAGGGTATTGGTTAGGTTTAGGGTTAGGGTTAGTGTTAGGGTTAGGGCTCGGTTTAGGGTACGGGTTAGGATTAGGGTACGTGTTAGGGTTAGGGTAGGGGTTAGGGTTATGGTACGCGTTAGGGTTAGGGTAGTGATTAAACCTATCCCACTCTCTAGATACCCCTTAGCACATAAAGGAATATTATTTGGGGGTCCAGAGATGGAGAAGAGTTTAGACACTAGGATTAGATAAGGAACACACCCATTATAAAGAAATCACATTAGGATTCTCTTTTTAAGCTGTTCCTTAAAACACTAGTGCTTAGGAAATCTATTGGAGGCAGAAGCAGTCAAGGGTAGCCTAGGGTTAGGGTTAGGCTTCGGGTTAGGCTTAGGGTACGGCTTAGGGTACATGTTCGGGGAGGGCTTCGGGTACGGCGTAGGGTATTGGTTAGGTTTAGGGTTAGGGTTAGTGTTAGGGTTAGGGCTCGGTTTAGGGTACGGGTTAGGATTAGGGTACGTGTTAGGGTTAGGGTAGGGGTTAGGGTTAGGGTACGCGCTAGGGTTAGGGTAGTGATTAAAACTATCCCACTCTCTAGATACCCCTTAGCACATAAAGGAATATTATTTGGGGGTCCAGCCATGGAGAAGAGTTTAGACACTAGGATTAGATAAGGAACACACCCATTATAAAGAAATCACATTAGGATTCTCTTTTTAAGCTGTTCCTTAAAACACTAGTGCTTAAGAAATCTATTGGAGGCAGAAGCAGTCAAGGGTAGCCTAGGGTTAGGGTTAGGCTTAGGGTTAGGCATAGGGTACGGCTTAGGGTACGTGTTCGGGGAGGTCTTCGGGTATGGCGTAGGGTATGGGTTAGGGTTAGGGTTAGGGTTAGTGTTAGGGTTAGGGTAGGGGTTACGGTTAGGGTACGCGTTACTGTTAGGGTTAGGGTTAGGGTTAGGGTTAGGGTTAGGGTTAGGGCTCGGTTTAGGGTACTGGTTAGGATTAGGGTACGTGTTAGGGTTAGGGTAGGGGTTAGGGTTAGGGTACGCGTTAGGGTTAGGGTAGTGATTAAACCTATCCCACTCTCTAGGTACCCCTTAGCACATAAAGGAATATTATTTGGGGGTCCAGCCATGGAGAAGAGTTTAGACAGTAGGATTAGATAAGGAACACACCCATTATAAAGAAATCACATTAGGATTCTCTTTTTAAGCTGTTCCTTAAAACACTAGTGCTTAGGAAATCTATTGGAGGCAGAAGCAGTCAAGGGTAGCCTAGGGTTAGGGTTAGGCTTAGGGTTAGGCTTAGGGTACGGCTTAGGGTACATGTTCGGGGAGGGCTTCGGGTACGGCGTAGGGTATTGGTTAGGTTTAGGGTTAGGGTTAGTGTTAGGGTTAGGGCTCGGTTTAGGGTACGGGTTAGGATTAGGGTACGTGTTAGGGTTAGGGTAGGGGTTAGGGTTATGGTACGCGTTAGGGTTAGGGTAGTGATTAAACCTATCCCACTCTCTAGATACCCCTTAGCACATAAAGGAATATTATTTGGGGGTCCAGAGATGGAGAAGAGTTTAGACACTAGGATTAGATAAGGAACACACCCATTATAAAGAAATCACATTAGGATTCTCTTTTTAAGCTGTTCCTTAAAACACTAGTGCTTAGGAAATCTATTGGAGGCAGAAGCAGTCAAGGGTAGCCTAGGGTTAGGGTTAGGCTTAGGGTTAGGCTTAGGGTACGGCTTAGGGCACGGGTTCGGGGAGGGCTTCGGGTACGGCGTAGGGTATGGGTTAGGGTTAGGGTTAGGGTTAGTGTTAGGGTTAGGGCTCGGTTTAGGGTACGGGTTAGGATTAGGGTACGTGTTAGGGTTAGGGTAGGGGTTAGCGTTAGGTTACGCATTACGGTTAGGGTAGTTATTAAACCTATCCCACTCTCTAGTTACCCCTTAGCACGTAAAGGAATATTATTTGGGGGTCCAGCCATGGAGAAGAGTTTAGACACTAGGATTAGATAAGGAACACACCCATTATAAAGAAATCACATTAGGATTCTCTTTTTAAGCTGTTCCTTAAAACACTAGTGCTTAGGAAATCTATTGGAGGCAGAAGCAGTCAACGGTAGCCTAGGGTAGGGTTAGGCTTAGGGTTAGGCTTAGGGTACGGCATAGGGTACGGGTTCGGGGAGGGATTCGGGTACGGCGTAGGGTATGGGTTAGGGTTAGGGTTAGGGTTAGTGTTAGGGTTAGGGCTCGGTTTAGGGTATGGGTTAGGATTAGGGTACGTGTTAGGGTTAGGGTAGGGGTTAGGGTTAGGGTACGCGTTAGGGTTAGGGTAGTTATTAAACCTGTCCCACTCTCTAGATACCCCATAGCACGTAAAGGAATATTATTTGGGGGTCCAGCCATGGAGAAGAGTTTAGACACTAAGATAATATAAGGAACACACACATTATACAGAAATCACATTAGGATTCTCTTTTTAAGCTGTTCCTTAAAACACTAGTGCTTAGGAAATCTATTGGAGGCAGAAGCAGTCAAGGGTAGCCTAGGGTTAGGGTTAGGCTTAGGGTTAGGCTTAGGGTACGGCTTAGGGTACGGGTTCGGGGAGGGCTTCGGGTACGGCGTAGGGTATGGGTTAGGGTTAGGGTTAGGGTTAGTGTTAGGGTTAGGGCTCGGTTTAGGGTACGGGTTAGGATTAGGGTACGTGTTAGGATTAGGGTAGGGGTTAGGGTTAGGGTACGCGTTAGGGTTAGGGTAGTTATTAAACCTATCCCACTCTCTAGATACCCCTTAGCACGTAAAGGAATATTATTTGGGGGTCCAGCCATGGTGAAGAGTTTAGACACTAAGATAATATAAGGAACACACACATTATAAAGAAATCACATTAGGATTCTCTTTTTAAGCTGTTCCTTAAAACACTAGTGCTTAGGAAATCTATTGGAGGCAGAAGCAGTCAAGGGTAGCCTAGGGTTAGGGTTAGGCTTAGGGTTAGGCTTAGGGTACGGCTTAGGGTACGGGTTCGGGGAGGGCATCGGGTACGGCGTAGGGTATGGGTTAGGGTTAGGGTTAGGGTTAGTGTTAGGGTTAGGGCTCGGTTTAGGGTACGGGTTTGGATTAGGGTACGTGTTAGGGTTAGGGTAGGGGTTAGCGTTAGGGTACGCGTTAGGGTTAGGGTAGTTATTAAACCTATCCCACTCTCTAGTTACCCCTTAGCACGTTAAGTAATATTATTTGGGGGTCCAACCATGGAGAAGAGTTTAGACACTAGGATAAGATAAGGAACACACCCATTATAAAGAAATCACATTAGGATTCTCTTTTTAAGGTGTTCCTTAAAACACTAGTGCTTAGGAAATCTATTGGAGGCAGAAGCAGTCAAGGGTAGCCTAGGGTTAGGGTTAGGCTTAGGGTTAGGCTTAGGGTTAGGCTTAGGGTACGGGTTCGGGGAGGGCTTCGGGTACAGCGTAGGGTATGGGTTAGGGTTAGGGTTAGTGTTAGGGTTAGGGCTCGGTTTAGGGAACAGGTTAGGATTAGGGTACGTGTTAGGGTTAGGGTAGGGGTTAGCTTTAGGGTACGCGTTAGGGTTAGGGTAGTTATTAAACCTATCCCACTCTCTAGTTACCCCTTAGCACGTAAAGTAATCTTATTTGGGGGTCCAACCATGGAGAAGAGTTTAGACACTAGCATAAGATAAGGAACACACCCATTATAAAGAAATCACATTAGGATTCTCTTTTTAAGGTGTTCCTTAAAACACTAGTGCTTAGGAAATCTATTGGAGGCAGAAGCAGTCAAGGGTAGCCTAGGCTTAGGGTTAGGCTTAGGGTTAGGCTTAGGGTTAGGCTTAGGGTACGTCTTAGGGTACGGGTTCGGGGAGGACTTCGGGTACGTCGTAGGGTATGGGTTAGGGTTTGGATTAGGGTTAGTGTTAGGGTTAGGGCTCGGTTTAGGGTACGGGTTAGGATTAGGGTACGTGTTAGGGTTAGGTTAGGGGTTAGGGTTAGGGTACGCATTAGGGTTAGGGTAGTTATTAAACCTATCCCACTCTCTAGATACCCCTTAGCACGTAAAGGAATATTATTTGGGGGTCCAGCCATGGAGAAGAGTTTAGACACTAAGATAATATAAGGAACACACACATTATAAAGAAATCACATTAGGATTCTCTTTTTAAGCTGTTCCTTAAAACACTAGTGCTTAGGAAATCTATTGGAGGCAGAAGCAGTCAAGGGTAGCCTAGGGTTAGGGTTAGGCTTAGGGTTAGGCTTAGGGTACGGCTTAGGGTACGGGTTCGGGGAGGGCTTCGGGTACGGCGTAGGGTATGGGTTAGGGTTAGGGTTAGGGTTAGTGTTAGGGTTAGGGCTCGGTTTAGGGTACGGGTTAGGATTAGGGTACGTGTTAGGGTTAGGGTAGGGGTTAGGGTTATGGTACGCGTTAGGGTTTGGGTAGTTATTAAACCTATCCCACTCTCTAGATACTCCTTAGCACGTAAAGGAATATTATTTGGGGGTCCAGCCATGGAGAAGAGTTTAGACACTAAGATAATATAAGGAACACACACATTATAAAGAAATCACATTAGGATTCTCTTTTTAAGCTGTTCCTTAAAACACTAGTGCTTAGGAAATCTATTGGAGGCAGAAGCAGTCAAGGGTAGCCTAGGGTTAGGGTTAGGCTTAGGGTTAGGCTTAGGGTACGGCTTAGGGTACGGGTTCGGGGAGGGCTTCGGGTACGGCGTAGGGTATGGGTTAGGGTTAGGGTTAGGGTTAGTGTTAGGGTTAGGGCTCGGTTTAGGGTACGGGTTAGGATTAGGGTACGTGTTAGGGTTAGGGTAGGGGTTAGGGTTATGGTACGCGTTAGGGTTAGGGTAGTTATTAAACCTATCCCACTCTCTAGATACTCCTTAGCACGTAAAGGAATATTATTTGGGGTTCCAGCCATGGAGAAGAGTTTAGACACTAAGATAATATAAGGAACACACACATTATAAAGAAATCACATTAGGATTCTCTTTTTAAGCTGTTCCTTAAAACACTAGTGCTTAGGAAATCTATTGGAGGCAGAAGCAGTCAAGGGTAGCCTAGGGTTAGGGTTAGGCTTAGGGTTAGGCTTAGGGTACGGCTTAGGGTACGGGTTCGGGGAGGGCTTCGGGTACGGCGTAGGGTACGGGTTAGGGTTAGGGTTAGGGTTAGTGTTAGGGTTAGGGCTCGGTTTACGTTACGGGTTAGGATTAGGGTACGTGTTAGGCTTAGGGTAGGGGTTAGCGTTAGGGTACGCGTTAGGGTTAGGGTAGTTATTAAACCTATCCCACTCTGTAGTTACCCCTTAGCACGTAAAGGAATATTTTTGGGGGTCCAGCCATGGAAAAGAGTTTAGACACTAGGATAAGATAAGCAACACACTCATTATAAAGAAATAACATTAGGATTCTCTTTTTAAGCTGTTCCTTAAAACACTAGTGCTTAGGAAATCTATTGGAGGCAGAAGCAGTCAAGGGTAGCCTAGGGTTAGGGTTAGGCTTAGGGTTAGGCTTAGGGTACGGCTTAGGGTACGGGTTCGGGGAGGGCTTCGGGTACGGCGTAGGGTATGGGTTAGGGTTAGGGTTAGGGTTAGTGTTAGGGTTAGGGCTCGGTTTAGGGTACGGGTTAGGATTAGGGTACGTGTTAGGGTTAGGGTAGGGGTTAGGGTTATGGTACGCGTTAGGGTTTGGGTAGTTATTAAACCTATCCCACTCTCTAGATACTCCTTAGCACGTAAAGGAATATTATTTGGGGGTCCAGCCATGGAGAAGAGTTTAGACACTAAGATAATATAAGGAACACACACATTATAAAGAAATCACATTAGGATTCTCTTTTTAAGCTGTTCCTTAAAACACTAGTGCTTAGGAAATCTATTGGAGGCAGAAGCAGTCAAGGGTAGCCTAGGGTTAGGGTTAGGCTTAGGGTTAGGCTTAGGGTACGGCTTAGGGTACGGGTTCGGGGAGGGCTTCGGGTACGGCGTAGGGTATGGGTTAGGGTTAGGGTTAGGGTTAGTGTTAGGGTTAGGGCTCGGTTTAGGGTACGGGTTAGGATTAGGGTACGTGTTAGGGTTAGGGTAGGGGTTAGGGTTATGGTACGCGTTAGGGTTAGGGTAGTTATTAAACCTATCCCACTCTCTAGATACTCCTTAGCACGTAAAGGAATATTATTTGGGGTTCCAGCCATGGAGAAGAGTTTAGACACTAAGATAATATAAGGAACACACACATTATAAAGAAATCACATTAGGATTCTCTTTTTAAGCTGTTCCTTAAAACACTAGTGCTTAGGAAATCTATTGGAGGCAGAAGCAGTCAAGGGTAGCCTAGGGTTAGGGTTAGGCTTAGGGTTAGGCTTAGGGTACGGCTTAGGGTACGGGTTCGGGGAGGGCTTCGGGTACGGCGTAGGGTATGGGTTAGGGTTAGGGTTAGGGTTAGGGTTAGGGTTAGGGCTCGGTTTAGGGTACTGGTTAGGATTAGGGAACGTGTTAGGGTTAGGGTAGGGGTTAGGGTTAGGGTACACATTAGGGTTAGGGTAGTGATTAAACCTATCCCACTCTCTAGATAACCCTTAGCACATAAAGGAATATTATTTGGGGGTCCAGCCATGGAGAAGAGTTTAGACAGTAGGATTAGATAAGGAACACACCCATTATAAAGAAATCACATTAGGATTCTCTTTTTAAGCTGTTCCTTAAAACACTAGTGCTTAGGAAATCTATTGGAGGCAGAAGCAGTCAAGGGTAGCCTAGGGTTAGGGTTAGGCTTAGGGTTAGGCTTAGGGTACGGCTTAGGGTACATGTTCGGGCAGGGCTTCGGGTACGGCGTAGGGTATTGGTTAGGTTTAGGGTTAGGGTTAGTGTTAGGGTTAGGGCTCGGTTTAGGGTTTGGGTTAGGATTAGGGTACGTGTTAGGGTTAGGGAAGGGGTTAGGGTTAGGGTACGCGTTACGGTTAGGGTAGTTATTAAACCTATCCCACTCTCTAGATACCCCTTAGCACGTAAAGGAATATTATTTGGGGGTCCAGCCATGGAGAAGAGTTTAGACACTAAGATAATATAAGGAACACACACATTATAAAGAAATCACATTAGGATTCTCTTTTTAAGCTGTTCCTTAAAACACTAGTGCTTAGGAAATCTATTGGAGGCAGAAGCAGTCAAGGGTAGCCTAGGGTTAGGTTTAGGCTTACGGTTAGGCTTAGGGTACGGCTTAGGGTTCGGGTTCAGGGAGGGCTTCGGGTACGGCGTAGGGTATGGGTTAGGGTTAGGGTTAGGGTTAGTGTTAGGGTTAGGGCTCGGTTTAGGGTACGGGTTAGGATTAGGGTACGTGTTAGGGATAGGGTAGGGGTTAGCGTTAGGGTACGCGTTAGGGTTAGGGTAGTTATTAAACCTATCCCACTCTCTAGTTACCCCTTAGCACGTAAAGGAATATTTTTGGGGGTCCAGCCATGGAGAAGAGTTTAGGCACTAGGATAAGATAAGGAACACACCCATTATAAAGAAATAACATTAGGATTCTCTTTTTAAGCTGTTCCTTAAAACACTAGTGCTTAGGAAACCTATTGGAGGCAGAAGCAGTCAAGGGTAGCCTAGGGTTAGGGTTAGGCTTAGGGTTAGGCTTAGGGTACGGCTTAGGGTACGGGTTCGGGGAGGGCTTCGGGTACGGCATAGGGTATGGGTTAGGCTTAGGGTTAGGGTTTGTGTTAGGGTTACGGCTCGGTTTAGGGTACTGGTTAGGATTAGGGTACGTGTTAGGGTTAGGGTAGGGGTTAGGGTTAGGGTACGCGCTAGGGTTAGGGTAGTGATTAAACCTATCTCACTCTCTAGATACCCCTTAGCACATAAAGGAATATTATTTGGGGGTCCAGCCATGGAGAAGAGTTTAGACACTAGGATTAGATAAGGAACACACCCATTATAAAGAAATCACATTAGGATTCTCTTTTTAAGCTGTTCCTTAAAACACTAGTGCTTAAGAAATCTATTGGAGGCAGAAGCAGTCAAGGGTAGCCTAGGGTTAAGGTTAGGCTTAGGGTTAGGCATAGGGTACGGCTTAGGGTACGTGTTCGGGGAGGTCTTCGGGTATGGCGTAGGGTATGGGTTAGGGTTAGGGTTAGGGTTAGTGTTAGGGTTAGGGCTCGGTTTAGGGTACGGGTTAGGATTAGGGTACGTGTTAGGGTTAGGGTAGGGGTTAGTGTTAGGGTTAGGTCTCGGTTTAGTGTACGGGTTAGGATTAGGGTACGTGTTAGGGTTAGGGTAGGGGTTACGGTTAGGGTACGCGTTACTGTTAGGGTAAGGGTTAGGGTTAGGGTTAGGGTTAGGGCTCGGTTTAGGGTACTGGTTAGGATTAGGGTACGTGTTAGGGTTAGGGTAGGGGTTAGGGTTAGGGTACACGTTAGGGTTAGGGTAGTGATTAAACCTATCCCACTCTCTAGATAACCCTTAGCACATAAAGGAATATTATTTGGGGGTCCAGCCATGGAGAAGAGTTTAGACAGTAGGATTAGATAAGGAACACACCCATTATAAAGAAATCACATTAGGATTCTCTTTTTAAGCTGTTCCTTAAAACACTAGTGCTTAGGAAATCTATTGGAGGCAGAAGCAGTCAAGGGTAGCCTAGGGTTAGGGTTAGGCTTAGGGTTAGGCTTAGGGTACGGCTTAGGGTACATGTTCGGGCAGGGCTTCGGGTACGGCGTAGGGTATTGGTTAGGTTTAGGGTTAGGGTTAGTGTTAGGGTTAGGGCTCGGTTTAGGGTATGGGTTAGGATTAGGGTACGTGTTAGGGTTAGGGAAGGGGTTAGGGTTAGGGTACGCGTTACGGTTAGGGTAGTTATTAAACCTATCCCACTCTCTAGATACCCCTTAGCACGTAAAGGAATATTATTTGGGGGTCCAGCCATGGAGAAGAGTTTAGACACTAAGATAATATAAGGAACACACACATTATAAAGAAATCACATTAGGATTCTCTTTTTAAGCTGTTCCTTAAAACACTAGTGCTTAGGAAATCTATTGGAGGCAGAAGCAGTCAAGGGTAGCCTAGGGTTAGGTTTAGGCTTACGGTTAGGCTTAGGGTACGGCTTAGGGTTCGGGTTCAGGGAGGGCTTCGGGTACGGCGTAGGGTATGGGTTAGGGTTAGGGTTAGGGTTAGTGTTAGGGTTAGGGCTCGGTTTAGGGTACGGGTTAGGATTAGGGTACGTGTTAGGGATAGGGTAGGGGTTAGCGTTAGGGTACGCGTTAGGGTTAGGGTAGTTATTAAACCTATCCCACTCTCTAGTTACCCCTTAGCACGTAAAGGAATATTTTTGGGGGTCCAGCCATGGAGAAGAGTTTAGGCACTAGGATAAGATAAGGAACACACCCATTATAAAGAAATAACATTAGGATTCTCTTTTTAAGCTGTTCCTTAAAACACTAGTGCTTAGGAAACCTATTGGAGGCAGAAGCAGTCAAGGGTAGCCTAGGGTTAGGGTTAGGCTTAGGGTTAGGCTTAGGGTACGGCTTAGGGTACGGGTTCGGGGAGGGCTTCGGGTACGGCATAGGGTATGGGTTAGGCTTAGGGTTAGGGTTTGTGTTAGGGTTACGGCTCGGTTTAGGGTACTGGTTAGGATTAGGGTACGTGTTAGGGTTAGGGTAGGGGTTAGGGTTAGGGTACGCGCTAGGGTTAGGGTAGTGATTAAACCTATCTCACTCTCTAGATACCCCTTAGCACATAAAGGAATATTATTTGGGGGTCCAGCCATGGAGAAGAGTTTAGACACTAGGATTAGATAAGGAACACACCCATTATAAAGAAATCACATTAGGATTCTCTTTTTAAGCTGTTCCTTAAAACACTAGTGCTTAAGAAATCTATTGGAGGCAGAAGCAGTCAAGGGTAGCCTAGGGTTAAGGTTAGGCTTAGGGTTAGGCATAGGGTACGGCTTAGGGTACGTGTTCGGGGAGGTCTTCGGGTATGGCGTAGGGTATGGGTTAGGGTTAGGGTTAGGGTTAGTGTTAGGGTTAGGGCTCGGTTTAGGGTACGGGTTAGGATTAGGGTACGTGTTAGGGTTAGGGTAGGGGTTAGTGTTAGGGTTAGGTCTCGGTTTAGTGTACGGGTTAGGATTAGGGTACGTGTTAGGGTTAGGGTAGGGGTTACGGTTAGGGTACGCGTTACTGTTAGGGTTAGGGTTAGGGTTAGGGTTAGGGTTAGGGCTCGGTTTAGGGTACTGGTTAGGATTAGGGTACGTGTTAGGGTTAGGGTAGGGGTTAGGGTTAGGGTACACGTTAGGGTTAGGGTAGTGATTAAACCTATCCCACTCTCTAGATACCCCTTAGCACATAAAGGAATATTATTTGGGGGTCCAGCCATGGAGAAGAGTTTAGACAGTAGGATTAGATAAGGAACACACCCATTATAAAGAAATCACATTATGATTCTCTTTTTAAGCTGTTCCTTAAAACACTAGTGCTTAGGAAATCTATTGGAGGCAGAAGCAGTCAAGGGTAGCCTAGGGTTAGGGTTAGGCTTAGGGTTAGGCTTAGGGTACGGCTTAGGGTACGGGTTCGGGGAGGGCTTCGGGTACGGCGTAGGGTATGGGTTAGGGTTAGGGTTAGGGTTAGTGTTAGGGTTAGGGCTCGGTTTAGGGTACGGGTTAGGATTAGGGTACGTGTTAGGGTTAGGGTAGGGGTTAGGGTTAGGGTACGCGTTAGGGTTAGGGTAGTTATTAAACCTATCACACTCTCTAGATACCCCTTAGCACGTAAAGGAATATTATTTGGGGGTCCAGCCATGGAGAAGAGTTTAGACACTAAGATAATATAAGGAACACACACATTATAAAGAAATCACATTAGGATTCTCTTTTTAAGCTGTTCCTTAAAACACTAGTGCTTAGGAAATCTATTGGAGGCAGAAGCAGTCAAGGGTAGCCTAGGGTAAGGGTTAGGCTTAGGGTTAGGCTTAGGGTACGGCTTAGGGTACGGGTTCGGGGAGGGCTTCGGGTACGGCGTATGGTATGGGTTAGGCTTAGGGTTAGGGTTTGTGTTAGGGTTACGGCTCGGTTTAGGGTACTGGTTAGGATTAGGGTACGTGTTACGGTTAGGGTAGGGGTTAGGGTTAGGGTACGCGCTAGGGTTAGGGTAGTGATTAAACCTATCCCACTCTCTAGATACCCCTTAGCACATAAAGGAATATTATTTGGGGGTCCAGCCATGGAGAAGAGTTTAGACACTAGGATTAGATAAAGAACACACCCATTATAAAGAAATCACATTAGGATTCTCTTTTTAAGCTGTTCCTTAAAACACTAGTGCTTAAGAAATCTATTGGAGGCAGAAGCAGTCAAGGGTAGCCTAGGGTTAGGGTTAGGCTTAGGGTTAGGCATAGGGTACGGCTTAGGGTACGTGTTCGGGGAGGTCTTCGGGTATGGCGTAGGGTATGGGTTAGGGTTAGGGTTAGGGTTAGTGTTAGGGTTAGGGCTCGGTTTAGTGTACGGGTTAGGATTAGGGTACGTGTTAGGGTTAGGGTAGGGGTTAGTGTTAGGGTTAGGTCTCGGTTTAGTGTACGGGTTAGGATTAGGGTACGTGTTAGGGTTAGGGTAGGGGTTACGGTTAGGGTACGCGTTACTGTTAGGGTTAGGGTTAGGGTTAGGGTTAGGGCTCGGTTTAGGGTACTGGTTAGGATTAGGGAACGTGTTAGGGTTAGGGTAGGGGTTAGGGTTAGGGTACACATTAGGGTTAGGGTAGTGATTAAACCTATCCCACTCTCTAGATAACCCTTAGCACATAAAGGAATATTATTTGGGGGTCCAGGCATGGAGAAGAGTTTAGACAGTAGGATTAGATAAGGAACACACCCATTATAAAGAAATCACATTAGGATTCTCTTTTTAAGCTGTTCCTTAAAACACTAGTGCTTAGGAAATCTATTGGAGGCAGAAGCAGTCAAGGGTAGCCTAGGGTTAGGGTTAGGCTTAGGGTTAGGCTTAGGGTACGGCTTAGGGTACATGTTCGGGCAGGGCTTCGGGTACGGCGTAGGGTATTGGTTAGGTTTAGGGTTAGGGTTAGTGTTAGGGTTAGGGCTCGGTTTAGGGTATGGGTTAGGATTAGGGTACGTGTTAGGGTTAGGGAAGGGGTTAGGTTTAGGGTACGCGTTACGGTTAGGGTAGTTATTAAACCTATCCCACTCTCTAGATACCCCTTAGCACGTAAAGGAATATTATTTGGGGGTCCAGCCATGGAGAAGAGTTTAGACACTAAGATAATATAAGGAACACACACATTATAAAGAAATCACATTAGGATTCTCTTTTTAAGCTGTTCCTTAAAACACTAGTGCTTAGGAAATCTATTGGAGGCAGAAGCAGTCAAGGGTAGCCTAGGGTTAGGTTTAGGCTTACGGTTAGGCTTAGGGTACGGCTTAGGGTTCGGGTTCAGGGAGGGCTTCGGGTACGGCGTAGGGTATGGGTTAGGGTTAGGGTTAGGGTTAGTGTTAGGGTTAGGGCTCGGTTTAGGGTACGGGTTAGGATTAGGGTACGTGTTAGGGATAGGGTAGGGGTTAGCGTTAGGGTACGCGTTAGGGTTAGGGTAGTTATTAAACCTATCCCACTCTCTAGTTACCCCTTAGCACGTAAAGGAATATTTTTGGGGATCCAGCCATGGAGAAGAGTTTAGGCACTAGGATAAGATAAGGAACACACCCATTATAAAGAAATAACATTAGGATTCTCTTTTTAAGCTGTTCCTTAAAACACTAGTGCTTAGGAAACCTATTGGAGGCAGAAGCAGTCAAGGGTAGCCTAGGGTTAGGGTTAGGCTTAGGGTTAGGCTTAGGGTACGGCTTAGGGTACGGGTTCGGGGAGGGCTTCGGGTACGGCATAGGGTATGGGTTAGGCTTAGGGTTAGGGTTTGTGTTAGGGTTACGGCTCGGTTTAGGGTACTGGTTAGGATTAGGGTACGTGTTAGGGTTAGGGTAGGGGTTAGGGTTAGGGTACGCGCTAGGGTTAGGGTAGTGATTAAACCTATCTCACTCTCTAGATACCCCTTAGCACATAAAGGAATATTATTTGGGGGTCCAGCCATGGAGAAGAGTTTAGACACTAGGATTAGATAAGGAACACACCCATTATAAAGAAATCACATTAGGATTCTCTTTTTAAGCTGTTCCTTAAAACACTAGTGCTTAAGAAATCTATTGGAGGCAGAAGCAGTCAAGGGTAGCCTAGGGTTAAGGTTAGGCTTAGGGTTAGGCATAGGGTACGGCTTAGGGTACGTGTTCGGGGAGGTCTTCGGGTATGGCGTAGGGTATGGGTTAGGGTTAGGGTTAGGGTTAGTGTTAGGGTTAGGGCTCGGTTTAGGGTACGGGTTAGGATTAGGGTACGTGTTAGGGTTAGGGTAGGGGTTAGTGTTAGGGTTAGGTCTCGGTTTAGTGTACGGGTTAGGATTAGGGTACGTGTTAGGGTTAGGGTAGGGGTTACGGTTAGGGTACGCGTTACTGTTAGGGTTAGGGTTAGGGTTAGGGTTAGGGTTAGGGCTCGGTTTAGGGTACTGGTTAGGATTAGGGTACGTGTTAGGGTTAGGGTAGGGGTTAGGGTTAGGGTACACGTTAGGGTTAGGGTAGTGATTAAACCTATCCCACTCTCTAGATACCCCTTAGCACATAAAGGAATATTATTTGGGGGTCCAGCCATGGAGAAGAGTTTAGACAGTAGGATTAGATAAGGAACACACCCATTATAAAGAAATCACATTAGGATTCTCTTTTTAAGCTGTTCCTTAAAACACTAGTGCTTAGGAAATCTATTGGAGGCAGAAGCAGTCAAGGGTAGCCTAGGGTTAGGGTTAGGCTTAGGGTTAGGCTTAGGGTACGGCTTAGGGTACATGTTCGGGGAGGGCTTCGGGTACGGCGTAGGGTATTGGTTAGGTTTAGGGTTAGGGTTAGTGTTAGGGTTAGGGCTCGGTTTAGGGTACGGGTTAGGATTAGGGTACGTGTTAGGGTTAGGGTAGGGGTTAGTGTTAGGGTACGCGTTACGGTTAGGGTAGTGATTAAACCTATCCCACTCTCTACATACCCCTTAGCACGTAAAGGAATATTATTTGGGGGTCCCGCCATGGAGAAGAGTTTAGACACTAAGATAATATAAGGAACACACACATTTTACAGAAATCACATTAGGATTCTCTTTTTAAGCTGTTCCTTAAAACACTAGTGCTTAGGAAATCTATTGGAGGCAGAAGCAGTCAAGGGTAGCCTAGGGTTAGGGTTAGGCTTAGGGTTAGGCTTAGGGTACGGCTTAGAGTACGGGTTCGGGGAGGGCTTCGGGTATGGCGTAGGGTATGGGTTAGGGTTAGGGTTAGGGTTAGTGTTAGGGTTAGGGCTCGGTTTAGGGTACGGGTTAGGATTAGGGTACGTGTTAGGATTAGGGTAGGGGTTAGGGTTAGGGTACGCGTTAGGGTTAGGGTAGTTATTAAACCTATCCCACTCTCTAGTTACCCCTTAGCACGTAAAGGAATATTTTTGGGGGTCCAGCCATGGAGAAGAGTTTAGGCACTAGGATAAGATAAGGAACACACCCATTATAAAGAAATAACATTAGGATTCTCTTTTTAAGCTGTTCCTTAAAACACTAGTGCTTAGGAAATCTATTGGAGGCAGAAGCAGTCAAGGGTAGCCTAGGGTTAGGGTTAGGCTTAGGGTTAGGCTTAGGGTACGGCTTAGGGTACAGGTTCGGGGAGGGCTTCGGGTACGGCATAGGGTATGGGTTAGGGTTAGGGTTAGGGTTTGTGTTAGGGTTACGGCTCGGTTTAGGGTACTGGTTAGGATTAGGGTACGTGTTAGGGTTAGGGTAGGGGTTAGGGTTAGGGTACGCGCTAGGGTTAGGGTAGTGATTAAAACTATCCCACTCTCTAGATACCCCTTAGCACATAAAGGAATATTATTTGGGGGTCCAGCCATGGAGAAGAGTTTAGACACTAGGATTAGATAAGGAACACACCCATTATAAAGAAATCACATTACGATTCTCTTTTTAAGCTGTTCCTTAAAACACTAGTGCTTAAGAAATCTATTGGAGGCAGAAGCAGTCAAGGGTAGCCTAGGGTTAGGGTTAGGCTTAGGGTTAGGCATAGGGTACGGCTTAGGGTACGTGTTCGGGGAGGTCTTCGGGTATGGCGTAGGGTATGGGTTAGGGTTAGGGTTAGGGTTAGTGTTAGGGTTAGGGCTCGGTTTAGGGTACGGGTTAGGATTAGGGTACGTGTTAGGGTTAGGGTAGGGGTTAGTGTTAGGGTTAGGTCTCGGTTTAGTGTACGGGTTAGGATTAGGGTACGTGTTAGGGTTAGGGTAGGGGTTACGGTTAGGGTACGCGTTACTGTTAGGGTTAGGGTTAGGGTTAGGGTTAGGGCTCGGTTTAGGGTACTGGTTAGGATTAGGGTACGTGTTAGGGTTAGGGTAGGGGTTAGGGTTAGGGTACGCGTTAGGGTTAGGGTAGTGATTAAACCTATCCCACTCTCTAGATACCCCTTAGCACATAAAGGAATATTATTTGGGGGTCCAGAGATGGAGAAGAGTTTAGACACTAGGATTAGATAAGGAACACACCCATTATAAAGAAATCACATTAGGATTCTCTTTTTAAGCTGTTCCTTAAAACACTAGTGCTTAGGAAATCTATTGGAGGCAGAAGCAGTCAAGGGTAGCCTAGGGTTAGGGTTAGGCTTAGGGTTAGGCTTAGGGTACGGCTTAGGGTACGGGTTCGGGGAGGGCTTCGGGTACGGCGTAGGGTATGGGTTAGGGTTAGGGTTAGGGTTAGTGTTAGGGTTAGGGCTCGGTTTAGGGTACGGGTTAGGATTAGGGTACGTGTTAGGGTTAGGGTAGGGGTTAGGGTTATGGTACGCGTTAGGGTTAGGGTAGTTATTAAACCTATCCCACTCTCTAGATACTCCTTAGCACGTAAAGGAATATTATTTGGGGGTCCAGCCATGGAGAAGAGTTTAGACACTAAGATAATATAAGGAACACACACATTATAAAGAAATCACATTAGGATTCTCTTTTTAAGCTGTTCCTTAAAACACTAGTGCTTAGGAAATCTATTGGAGGCAGAAGCAGTCAAGGGTAGCCTAGGGTTAGGGTTAGGCTTAGGGTTAGGCTTAGGGTACGGGTTCGGGGAGGGCTTCGGGTACGGCGTAGGGTATGGGTTAGGGTTAGGGTTAGGGTTAGTGTTAGGGTTAGGGCTCGGTTTAGGGTACATGTTAGGATTAGGGTAGGTGTTAGGGTTAGGGTAGGGGTTAGGGTTAGGGTACGCCTTACGGTTAGGGTAGTTATTAAACCTATCCCACTCTCTAGATACCCCTTAGCACGTAAAGGAATATTATTTGGGGGTCCAGCCATGGAGAAGAGTTTAGACACTAGGATAAGATAAGGAACACACCCATTATAAAGAAATCACATTAGGATTCTCTTTTTAAGCTGTTCCTTAAAACACTAGTGCTTAGGAAATCTATTGGAGGCAGAAGCAGTCAAGGGTAGCCTAGGGTTAGGGTTAGGCTTAGGGTTAGGCTTAGGGTACGGCTTACGGTATGGGTTCGGGGAGGGCTTCGGGTACGGCGTAGGGTATGGGTTAGGGTTAGGGTTAGGGTTAGTGTTAGGGTTAGGGCTCGGTTAAGGGTACAGGTTAGGATTAGGGTACGTGTTAGGGTTAGGGTAGGGGTTAGCGTTAGGGTACGCGTTAGGGTTAGGGTAGTTATTAAACCTATCCCACTCTCTAGTTACCCCTTAGCACGTAAAGTAATCTTATTTGGGGGTCCAACCATGGAGAAGAGTTTAGACACTAGGATAAGATAAGGAACACACCCATTATAAAGAAATCACATTAGGATTCTCTTTTTAAGGTGTTCCTTAAAACACTAGTGCTTAGGAAATCTATTGGAGGCAGAAGCAGTCAAGGGTAGCCTAGGGTTAGGGTTAGGCTTAGGGTTAGGCTTAGGGTTAGGCTTAGGGTACGGCTTAGGGTACGGGTTCGGGGAGGACTTCGGGTACGTCGTAGGGTATGGGTTAGGGTTTGGATTAGGGTTAGTGTTAGGGTTAGGGCTCGGTTTAGGGTACGGGTTAGGATTAGGGTACGTGTTAGGGTTAGGTTAGGGGTTAGGGTTAGGGTACGCATTAGGGTTAGGGTAGTTATTAAACCTATCCCACTCTCTAGATACCCCTTAGCACGTAAAGGAATATTATTTGGGGGTCCAGCCATGGAGAAGAGTTTAGACACTAAGATAATATAAGGAACACACACATTATAAAGAAATCACATTAGGATTCTCTTTTTAAGCTGTTCCTTAAAACACTAGTGCTTAGGAAATCTATTGGAGGCAGAAGCAGTCAAGGGTAGCCTAGGGTTAGGGTTAGGCTTAGGGTTAGGCTTAGGGTACGGCTTAGGGTACGGGTTCGGGGAGGGCTTCGGGTACGGCGTAGGGTATGGGTTAGGGTTAGGGTTAGGGTTAGTGTTAGGGTTAGGGCTCGGTTTAGGTTACGGGTTAGGATTAGGGTACGTGTTAGGGTTAGGGTAGGGGTTAGGGTTATGGTACGCGTTAGGGTTAGGGTAGTTATTAAACCTATCCCACTCTCTAGATACTCCTTAGCACGTAAAGGAATATTATTTGGGGGTCCAGCCATGGAGAAGAGTTTAGACACTAAGATAATATAAGGAACACACACATTATAAAGAAATCACATTAGGATTCTCTTTTTAAGCTGTTCCTTAAAACACTAGTGCTTAGGAAATCTATTGGAGGCAGAAGCAGTCAAGGGTAGCCTAGGGTTAGGGTTAGGCTTAGGGTTAGGCTTAGGGTACGTCTTAGGGTACGGGTTCGGGGAGGACTTCGGGTACGTCGTAGGGTATGGGTTAGGGTTTGGATTAGGGTTAGTGTTAGGGTTAGGGCTCGGTTTAGGGTACGGGTTAGGATTAGGGTACGTGTTAGGGTTAGGTTAGGGGTTAGGGTTAGGGTACGCATTAGGGTTAGGGTAGTTATTAAACCTATCCCACTCTCTAGATACCCCTTAGCACGTAAAGGAATATTATTTGGGGGTCCAGCCATGGAGAAGAGTTTAGACACTAAGATAATATAAGGAACACACACATTATAAAGAAATCACATTAGGATTCTCTTTTTAAGCTGTTCCTTAAACCACTAGTGCTTAGGAAATCTATTGGAGGCAGAAGCAGTCAAGGGTAGCCTAGGGTTAGGGTTAGGCTTAGGGTTAGGCTTAGGGTACGGCTTAGGGTACGGGTTCGGGGAGGGCTTCGGGTACGGCGTAGGGTATGGGTTAGGGTTAGGGTTAGGGTTAGTGTTAGGGTTAGGGCTCGGTTTAGGGTACGGGTTAGGATTAGGGTACGTGTTAGGGTTAGGGTAGGGGTTAGGGTTATGGTACGCGTTAGGGTTAGGGTAGTTATTAAACCTATCCCACTCTCTAGATACTCCTTAGCACGTAAAGGAATATTATTTGGGGGTCCAGCCATGGAGAAGAGTTTAGACACTAAGATAATATAAGGAACACACACATTATAAAGAAATCACATTAGGATTCTCTTTTTAAGCTGTTCCTTAAAACACTAGTGCTTAGGAAATCTATTGGAGGCAGAAGCAGTCAAGGGTAGCCTAGGGTTAGGGTTAGGCTTAGGGTTAGGCTTAGGGTACGGCTTAGGGTACGGGTTCGGGGAGGGCTTCGTGTACGGCGTAGGGTATGGGTTAGGGTTAGGGTTAGTGTTAGGGTTAGGGCTCGGTTTAGGGTACAGGTTAGGATTAGGGTACGTGTTAGGGTTAGGGTAGGGGTTAGCGTTAGGGTACGCGTTAGGGTTAGGGTAGTTATTAAACCTATCCCACTCTCTAGTTACCCCTTAGCACGTAAAGTAATCTTATTTGGGGGTCCAACCATGGAGAAGAGTTTAGACACTAGGATAAGATAAGGAACACACCCATTATAAAGAAATCACATTAGGATTCTCTTTTTAAGGTGTTCCTTAAAACACTAGTGCTTAGGAAATCTATTGGAGGCAGAAGCAGTCAAGGGTAGCCTAGGGTTAGGGTTAGGCTTAGGGTTAGGCTTAGGGTACGGCTTAGGGTACGGGTTCGGGGAGGACTTCGGGTACGTCGTAGGGTATGGGTTAGGGTTTGGATTAGGGTTAGTGTTAGGGTTAGGGCTCGGTTTAGGGTACGGGTTAGGATTAGGGTACGTGTTAGGGTTAGGTTAGGGGTTAGGGTTAGGGTACGCATTAGGGTTAGGGTAGTTATTCAACCTATCCCACTCTCTAGATACCCCTTAGCACGTAAAGGAATATTATTTGGGGGTCCAGCCATGGAGAAGAGTTTAGACACTAAGATAATATAAGGAACACACACATTATAAAGAAATCACATTAGGATTCTCTTTTTAAGCTGTTCCTTAAAACACTAGTGCTTAGGAAATCTACTGGAGGCAGAAGCAGTCAAGGGTAGCCTAGGGTTAGGGTTAGGCTTAGGGTTAGGCTTAGGGTACGGCGTAGGGTACGGGTTCGGGGAGGGCTTCGGGTACGGCGTAGGGTATGTGTTAGGGTTAGGGTTAGGGTTAGTGTTAGGGTTAGGGCTCGGTTTAGGGTACGGGTTAGGATTAGGGTACGTGTTAGGGTTAGGGTAGGGGTTAGGGTTATGGTACGCGTTAGGGTTAGGGTAGTTATTAAACCTATCCCACTCTCTAGATACTCCTTAGCACGTAAAGGAATATTATTTGGGGGTCCAGCCATGGAGAAGAGTTTAGACACTAAGATAATATAAGGAACACACACATTATAAAGAAATCACATTAGGATTCTCTTTTTAAGCTGTTCCTTAAAACACTAGTGCTTAGGAAATCTATTGGAGGCAGAAGCAGTCAAGGGTAGCCTAGGGTTAGGGTTAGGCTTAGGGTTAGGCTTAGGGTACGGCTTAGGGTACGGGTTCGGGGAGGGCTTCGGGTACGGCGTAGGGTATGGGTTAGGGTTAGGGTTAGGGTTAGTGTTAGGGTTAGGGCTCGGTTTAGGGTACGGGTTAGGATTAGGGTACGTGTTAGGGTTAGGGTAGGGGTTAGGGTTATGGTACGCGTTAGGGTTAGGGTAGTTATTAAACCTATCCCACTCTCTAGATACTCCTTAGCACGTAAAGGAATATTATTTGGGGGTCCAGCCATGGAGAAGAGTTTAGACACTAAGATAATATAAGGAACACACACATTATAAAGAAATCACATTAGGATTCTCTTTTTAAGCTGTTCCTTAAAACACTAGTGCTTAGGAAATCTACTGGAGGCAGAAGCAGTCAAGGGTAGCCTAGGGTTAGGTTTAGGCTTACGGTTAGGCTTAGGGTACGGCTTAGGGTACGGGTTCGGGGAGGGCTTCGGGTACGGCGTAGGGTATGGGTTAGGGTTAGGGTTAGGGTTAGTGTTAGGGTTAGGGCTCGGTTTAGGGTACGGGTTAGCATTAGGGTACGTGTTAGGGTTAGGGTAGGGGTTAGCGTTAGGGTACGCGTTAGGGTTAGGGTAGTTATTAAACCTATCCCACTCTCTAGTTACCCCTTAGCACGTAAAGGAATATTTTTGGGGGTCCAGCCATGGAGAAGAGTTTAGGCACTAGGATAAGATAAGGAACACACCCATTATAAAGAAATAACTTTAGGATTCTCTTTTTAAGCTGTTCCTTAAAACACTAGTGCTTAGGAAATCTATTGGAGGCAGAAGCAGTCAAGGGTAGCCTAGGGTTAGGGTTAGGCTTAGGGTTAGGCTTAGGGTACGGCTTAGGGTACAGGTTCGGGGAGGGCTTCGGGTACGGCATAGGGTATGGGTTAGGGTTAGGGTTAGGGTTTGTGTTAGGGTTACGGCTCGGTTTAGGGTACTGGTTAGGATTAGGGTACGTGTTAGGGTTAGGGTAGGGGTTAGGGTTAGGGTACGCGCTAGGGTTAGGGTAGTGATTAAAACTATCCCACTCTCTAGATACCCCTTAGCACATAAAGGAATATTATTTGGGGGTCCAGCCATGGAGAAGAGTTTAGACACTAGGATTAGATAAGGAACACACCCATTATAAAGAAATCACATTAGGATTCTCTTTTTAAGCTGTTCCTTAAAACACTAGTGCTTAAGAAATCTATTGGAGGCAGAAGCAGTCAAGGGTAGCCTAGGGTTAGGGTTAGGCTTAGGGTTAGGCATAGGGTATGGCTTAGGGTACGTGTTCGGGGAGGTCTTCGGGTATGGCGTAAGGTATGGGTTAGGGTTAGGGTTAGGGTTAGTGTTAGGGTTAGGGCTCGGTTTAGGGTACGGGTTAGGATTAGGGTACGTGTTAGGGTTAGGGTAGGGGTTAGTGTTAGGGTTAGGTCTCGGTTTAGTGTACGGGTTAGGATTAGGGTACGTGTTAGGGTTAGGGTAGGGGTTACGGTTAGGGTACGCGTTACTGTTAGGGTTAGGGTTAGGGTTAGGGTTAGGGTTAGGGTTAGGGCTCGGTTTAGGGTACTCGTTAGGATTAGGGTACGTGTTAGGGTTAGGGTAGGGGTTAGGGTTAGGGTATGCGTTAGGGTTAGGGTAGTGATTAAACCTATCCCACTCTCTAGATACCCCTTAGCACATAAAGGAATATTATTTGGGGGTCCAGCCATGGAGAAGAGTTTAGACAGTAGGATTAGATAAGGAACACACCCATTATAAAGAAATCACATTAGGATTCTCTTTTTAAGCTGTTCCTTAAAACACTAGTGCTTAGGAAATCTATTGGAGGCAGAAGCAGTCAAGGGTAGCCTAGGGTTAGGGTTAGGCTTAGGGTTAGGCTTAGGGTACGGCTTAGGGTACATGTTCGGGGAGGGCTTCGGGTACGGCGTAGGGTATTGGTTAGGTTTAGGGTTAGGGTTAGTGTTAGGGTTAGGGCTCGGTTTAGGGTACGGGTTAGGATTAGGGTACGTGTTAGGGTTAGGGTAGGGGTTAGGGTTATGGTACGCGTTAGGGTTAGGGTAGTGATTAAACCTATCCCACTCTCTAGATACCCCTTAGCACATAAAGGAATATTATTTGGGGGTCCAGAGATGGAGAAGAGTTTAGACACTAGGATTAGATAAGGAACACACCCATTATAAAGAAATCACATTAGGATTCTCTTTTTAAGCTGTTCCTTAAAACACTAGTGCTTAGGAAATCTATTGGAGGCAGAAGCAGTCAAGGGTAGCCTAGGGTTAGGGTTAGGCTTAGGGTTAGGCTTAGGGTACGGCTTAGGGTACATGTTCGGGGAGGGCTTCGGGTACGGCGTAGGGTATTGGTTAGGTTTAGGGTTAGGGTTAGTGTTAGGGTTAGGGCTCGGTTTAGGGTACGGGTTAGGATTAGGGTACGTGTTAGGGTTAGGGTAGGGGTTAGGGTTAGGGTACGCGCTAGGGTTAGGGTAGTGATTAAAACTATCCCACTCTCTAGATACCCCTTAGCACATAAAGGAATATTATTTGGGGGTCCAGCCATGGAGAAGAGTTTAGACACTAGGATTAGATAAGGAACACACCCATTATAAAGAAATCACATTAGGATTCTCTTTTTAAGCTGTTCCTTAAAACACTAGTGCTTAAGAAATCTATTGGAGGCAGAAGCAGTCAAGGGTAGCCTAGGGTTAGGGTTAGGCTTAGGGTTAGGCATAGGGTACGGCTTAGGGTACGTGTTCGGGGAGGTCTTCGGGTATGGCGTAGGGTATGGGTTAGGGTTAGGGTTAGGGTTAGTGTTAGGGTTAGGGTAGGGGTTACGGTTAGGGTACGCGTTACTGTTAGGGTTAGGGTTAGGGTTAGGGTTAGGGTTAGGGTTAGGGCTCGGTTTAGGGTACTGGTTAGGATTAGGGTACGTGTTAGGGTTAGGGTAGGGGTTAGGGTTAGGGTACGCGTTAGGGTTAGGGTAGTGATTAAACCTATCCCACTCTCTAGATACCCCTTAGCACATAAAGGAATATTATTTGGGGGTCCAGCCATGGAGAAGAGTTTAGACAGTAGGATTAGATAAGGAACACACCCATTATAAAGAAATCACATTAGGATTCTCTTTTTAAGCTGTTCCTTAAAACACTAGTGCTTAGGAAATCTATTGGAGGCAGAAGCAGTCAAGGGTAGCCTAGGGTTAGGGTTAGGCTTAGGGTTAGGCTTAGGGTACGGCTTAGGGTACATGTTCGGGGAGGGCTTCGGGTACGGCGTAGGGTATTGGTTAGGTTTAGGGTTAGGGTTAGTGTTAGGGTTAGGGCTCGGTTTAGGGTACGGGTTAGGATTAGGGTACGTGTTAGGGTTAGGGTAGGGGTTAGGGTTATGGTACGCGTTAGGGTTAGGGTAGTGATTAAACCTATCCCACTCTCTAGATACCCCTTAGCACATAAAGGAATATTATTTGGGGGTCCAGAGATGGAGAAGAGTTTAGACACTAGGATTAGATAAGGAACACACCCATTATAAAGAAATCACATTAGGATTCTCTTTTTAAGCTGTTCCTTAAAACACTAGTGCTTAGGAAATCTATTGGAGGCAGAAGCAGTCAAGGGTAGCCTAGGGTTAGGGTTAGGCTTAGGGTTAGGCTTAGGGTACGGCTTAGGGCACGGGTTCGGGGAGGGCTTCGGGTACGGCGTAGGGTATGGGTTAGGGTTAGGGTTAGGGTTAGTGTTAGGGTTAGGGCTCGGTTTAGGGTACGGGTTAGGATTAGGGTACGTGTTAGGGTTAGGGTAGGGGTTAGCGTTAGGTTACGCATTACGGTTAGGGTAGTTATTAAACCTATCCCACTCTCTAGTTACCCCTTAGCACGTAAAGGAATATTATTTGGGGGTCCAGCCATGGAGAAGAGTTTAGACACTAGGATTAGATAAGGAACACACCCATTATAAAGAAATCACATTAGGATTCTCTTTTTAAGCTGTTCCTTAAAACACTAGTGCTTAGGAAATCTATTGGAGGCAGAAGCAGTCAACGGTAGCCTAGGGTAGGGTTAGGCTTAGGGTTAGGCTTAGGGTACGGCATAGGGTACGGGTTCGGGGAGGGATTCGGGTACGGCGTAGGGTATGGGTTAGGGTTAGGGTTAGGGTTAGTGTTAGGGTTAGGGCTCGGTTTAGGGTATGGGTTAGGATTAGGGTACGTGTTAGGGTTAGGGTAGGGGTTAGGGTTAGGGTACGCGTTAGGGTTAGGGTAGTTATTAAACCTGTCCCACTCTCTAGATACCCCATAGCACGTAAAGGAATATTATTTGGGGGTCCAGCCATGGAGAAGAGTTTAGACACTAAGATAATATAAGGAACACACACATTATACAGAAATCACATTAGGATTCTCTTTTTAAGCTGTTCCTTAAAACACTAGTGCTTAGGAAATCTATTGGAGGCAGAAGCAGTCAAGGGTAGCCTAGGGTTAGGGTTAGGCTTAGGGTTAGGCTTAGGGTACGGCTTAGGGTACGGGTTCGGGGAGGGCTTCGGGTACGGCGTAGGGTATGGGTTAGGGTTAGGGTTAGGGTTAGTGTTAGGGTTAGGGCTCGGTTTAGGGTACGGGTTAGGATTAGGGTACGTGTTAGGATTAGGGTAGGGGTTAGGGTTAGGGTACGCGTTAGGGTTAGGGTAGTTATTAAACCTATCCCACTCTCTAGATACCCCTTAGCACGTAAAGGAATATTATTTGGGGGTCCAGCCATGGAGAAGAGTTTAGACACTAAGATAATATAAGGAACACACACATTATAAAGAAATCACATTAGGATTCTCTTTTTAAGCTGTTCCTTAAAACACTAGTGCTTAGGAAATCTATTGGAGGCAGAAGCAGTCAAGGGTAGCCTAGGGTTAGGGTTAGGCTTAGGGTTAGGCTTAGGGTACGGCTTAGGGTACGGGTTCGGGGAGGGCTTCGGGTACGGCGTAGGGTATGGGTTAGGGTTAGGGTTAGGGTTAGTGTTAGGGTTAGGGCTCGGTTTAGGGTACGGGTTTGGATTAGGGTACGTGTTAGGGTTAGGGTAGGGGTTAGCGTTAGGGTACGCGTTAGGGTTAGGGTAGTTATTAAACCTATCCCACTCTCTAGTTACCCCTTAGCACGTTAAGTAATATTATTTGGGGGTCCAACCATGGAGAAGAGTTTAGACACTAGGATAAGATAAGGAACACACCCATTATAAAGAAATCACATTAGGATTCTCTTTTTAAGGTGTTCCTTAAAACACTAGTGCTTAGGAAATCTATTGGAGGCAGAAGCAGTCAAGGGTAGCCTAGGGTTAGGGTTAGGCTTAGGGTTAGGCTTAGGGTTAGGCTTAGGGTACGGGTTCGGGGAGGGCTTCGGGTACAGCGTAGGGTATGGGTTAGGGTTAGGGTTAGTGTTAGGGTTAGGGCTCGGTTTAGGGTACAGGTTAGGATTAGGGTACGTGTTAGGGTTAGGGTAGGGGTTAGCTTTAGGGTACGCGTTAGGGTTAGGGTAGTTATTAAACCTATCCCACTCTCTAGTTACCCCTTAGCACGTAAAGTAATCTTATTTGGGGGTCCAACCATGGAGAAGAGTTTAGTCACTAGCATAAGATAAGGAACACACCCATTATAAAGAAATCACATTAGGATTCTCTTTTTAAGGTGTTCCTTAAAACACTAGTGCTTAGGAAATCTATTGGAGGCAGAAGCAGTCAAGGGTAGCCTAGGCTTAGGGTTAGGCTTAGGGTTAGGCTTAGGGTTAGGCTTAGGGTACGGCTTAGGGTACGGGTTCGGGGAAGACTTCGGGTACGTCGTAGGGTATGGGTTAGGGTTTGGATTAGGGTTAGTGTTAGGGTTAGGGCTCGGTTTAGGGTACGGGTTAGGATTAGGGTACGTGTTAGGGTTAGGTTAGGGGTTAGGGTTAGGGTACGCATTAGGGTTAGGGTAGTTATTAAACCTATCCCACTCTCTAGATACCCCTTAGCACGTAAAGGAATATTATTTGGGGGTCCAGCCATGGAGAAGAGTTTAGACACTAAGATAATATAAGGAACACACACATTATAAAGAAATCACATTAGGATTCTCTTTTTAAGCTGTTCCTTAAAACACTAGTGCTTAGAAAAACTATTGGAGGCAGAAGCAGTCAAGGGTAGCATAGGGTTAGGGTTAGGCTTAGGGTTAGGCTTAGGGTACGGCTTAGGGTACGGGTTCGGGGAGAGCTTCGGGTACGGCGTAGGGTATGGGTTAGGGTTAGGGTTAGGGTTAGTGTTAGGGTTAGGGCTCGGTTTAGGGTACGGGTTAGGATTAGGGTACGTGTTAGGGTTAGGGTAGGGGTTAGGGTTATGGTACGCGTTAGGGTTAGGGTAGTTATTAAACCTATCCCACTCTCTAGATACTCCTTAGCACGTAAAGGAATATTATTTGGGGGTCCAGCCATGGAGAAGAGTTTAGACACTAAGATAATATAAGGAACACACACATTATAAAGAAATCACATTAGGATTCTCTTTTTAAGCTGTTCCTTAAAACACTAGTGCTTAGGAAATCTATTGGAGGCAGAAGCAGTCAAGGGTAGCCTAGGGTTAGGGTTAGGCTTAGGGTTAGGCTTAGGGTACGGCTTAGGGTACGGGTTCGGGGAGGGCTTCGGGTACGGCGTAGGGTACGGGTTAGGGTTAGGGTTAGGGTTAGTGTTAGGGTTAGGGCTCGGTTTACGTTACGGGTTAGGATTAGGGTACGTGTTAGGCTTAGGGTAGGGGTTAGCGTTAGGGTACGCGTTAGGGTTAGGGTAGTTATTAAACCTATCCCACTCTGTAGTTACCCCTTAGCACGTAAAGGAATATTTTTGGGGGTCCAGCCATGGAAAAGAGTTTAGACACTAGGATAAGATAAGCAACACACTCATTATAAAGAAATAACATTAGGATTCTCTTTTTAAGCTGTTCCTTAAAACACTAGTGCTTAGGAAATCTATTGGAGGCAGAAGCAGTCAAGGGTAGCCTAGGGTTAGGGTTAGGCTTAGGGTTAGGCTTAGGGTACGGCTTAGGGTACGGGTTCGGGGAGGGCTTCGGGTACGGCGTAGGGTATGGGTTAGGGTTAGGGTTAGGGTTAGTGTTAGGGTTAGGGCTCGGTTTAGGGTACGGGTTAGGATTAGGGTACGTGTTAGGGTTAGGGTAGGGGTTAGGGTTATGGTACGCGTTAGGGTTTGGGTAGTTATTAAACCTATCCCACTCTCTAGATACTCCTTAGCACGTAAAGGAATATTATTTGGGGGTCCAGCCATGGAGAAGAGTTTAGACACTAAGATAATATAAGGAACACACACATTATAAAGAAATCACATTAGGATTCTCTTTTTAAGCTGTTCCTTAAAACACTAGTGCTTAGGAAATCTATTGGAGGCAGAAGCAGTCAAGGGTAGCCTAGGGTTAGGGTTAGGCTTAGGGTTAGGCTTAGGGTACGGCTTAGGGTACGGGTTCGGGGAGGGCTTCGGGTACGGCGTAGGGTACGGGTTAGGGTTAGGGTTAGGGTTAGTGTTAGGGTTAGGGCTCGGTTTACGTTACGGGTTAGGATTAGGGTACGTGTTAGGCTTAGGGTAGGGGTTAGCGTTAGGGTACGCGTTAGGGTTAGGGTAGTTATTAAACCTATCCCACTCTGTAGTTACCCCTTAGCACGTAAAGGAATATTTTTGGGGGTCCAGCCATGGAAAAGAGTTTAGACACTCGGATAAGATAAGCAACACACCCATTATAAAGAAATAACATTAGGATTCTCTTTTTAAGCTGTTCCTTAAAACACTAGTGCTTAGGAAATCTATTGGAGGCAGAAGCAGTCAAGGGTAGCCTAGGGTTAGGGTTAGGCTTAGGGTTAGGCTTAGGGTACGGCTTAGGGTACGGGTTCGGGGAGGGCTTCGGGTACGGCGTAGGGTATGGGTTAGGGTTAGGGTTAGGGTTAGTGTTAGGGTTAGGGCTCGGTTTAGGGTACGGGTTAGGATTAGGGTACGTGTTAGGGTTAGGGTAGGGGTTAGGGTTAGGGTACGCGTTAGGGTTAGGGTAGTTATTAAACCTATCACACTCTCTAGATACCCCTTAGCACGTAAAGGAATATTATTTGGGGGTCCAGCCATGGAGAAGAGTTTAGACACTAAGATAATATAAGGAACACACACATTATAAAGAAATCACATTAGGATTCTCTTTTTAAGCTGTTCCTTAAAACACTAGTGCTTAGGAAATCTATTGGAGGCAGAAGCAGTCAAGGGTAGCCTAGGGTAAGGGTTAGGCTTAGGGTTAGGCTTAGGGTACGGCTTAGGGTACGGGTTCGGGGAGGGCTTCGGGTACGGCGTAGGGTATGGGTTAGGCTTAGGGTTAGGGTTTGTGTTAGGGTTACGGCTCGGTTTAGGGTACTGGTTAGGATTAGGGTACGTGTTACGGTTAGGGTAGGGGTTAGGGTTAGGGTACGCGCTAGGGTTAGGGTAGTGATTAAACCTATCCCACTCTCTAGATACCCCTTAGCACATAAAGGAATATTATTTGGGGGTCCAGCCATGGAGAAGAGTTTAGACACTAGGATTAGATAAAGAACACACCCATTATAAAGAAATCACATTAGGATTCTCTTTTTAAGCTGTTCCTTAAAACACTAGTGCTTAAGAAATCTATTGGAGGCAGAAGCAGTCAAGGGTAGCCTAGGGTTAGGGTTAGGCTTAGGGTTAGGCATAGGGTACGGCTTAGGGTACGTGTTCGGGGAGGTCTTCGGGTATGGCGTAGGGTATGGGTTAGGGTTAGGGTTAGGGTTAGTGTTAGGGTTAGGGCTCGGTTTAGGGTACGGGTTAGGATTAGGGTACGTGTTAGGGTTAGGGTAGGGGTTAGTGTTAGGGTTAGGTCTCGGTTTAGTGTACGGGTTAGGATTAGGGTACGTGTTAGGGTTAGGGTAGGGGTTACGGTTAGGGTACGCGTTACTGTTAGGGTTAGGGTTAGGGTTAGGGTTAGGGTTAGGGTTAGGGCTCGGTTTAGGGTACTGCTTAGGATTAGGGAACGTGTTAGGGTTAGGGTAGGGGTTAGGGTTAGGGTACACATTAGGGTTAGGGTAGTGATTAAACCTATCCCACTCTCTAGATAACCCTTAGCACATAAAGGAATATTATTTGGGGGTCCAGCCATGGAGAAGAGTTTAGACAGTAGGATTAGATAAGGAACACACCCATTATAAAGAAATCACATTAGGATTCTCTTTTTAAGCTGTTCCTTAAAACACTAGTGCTTAGGAAATCTATTGGAGGCAGAAGCAGTCAAGGGTAGCCTAGGGTTAGGGTTAGGCTTAGGGTTAGGCTTAGGGTACGGCTTAGGGTACATGTTCGGGCAGGGCTTCGGGTACGGCGTAGGGTATTGGTTAGGTTTAGGGTTAGGGTTAGTGTTAGGGTTAGGGCTCGGTTTAGGGTATGGGTTAGGATTAGGGTACGTGTTAGGGTTAGGGAAGGGGTTAGGGTTAGGGTACGCGTTACGGTTAGGGTAGTTATTAAACCTATCCCACTCTCTAGATACCCCTTAGCACGTAAAGGAATATTATTTGGGGGTCCAGCCATGGAGAAGAGTTTAGACACTAAGATAATATAAGGAACACACACATTATAAAGAAATCACATTAGGATTCTCTTTTTAAGCTGTTCCTTAAAACACTAGTGCTTAGGAAATCTATTGGAGGCAGAAGCAGTCAAGGGTAGCCTAGGGTTAGGTTTAGGCTTACGGTTAGGCTTAGGGTACGGCTTAGGGTTCGGGTTCAGGGAGGGCTTCGGGTACGGCGTAGGGTATGGGTTAGGGTTAGGGTTAGGGTTAGTGTTAGGGTTAGGGCTCGGTTTAGGGTACGGGTTAGGATTAGGGTACGTGTTAGGGATAGGGTAGGGGTTAGCGTTAGGGTACGCGTTAGGGTTAGGGTAGTTATTAAACCTATCCCACTCTCTAGTTACCCCTTAGCACGTAAAGGAATATTTTTGGGGGTCCAGCCATGGAGAAGAGTTTAGGCACTAGGATAAGATAAGGAACACACCCATTATAAAGAAATAACATTAGGATTCTCTTTTTAAGCTGTTCCTTAAAACACTAGTGCTTAGGAAACCTATTGGAGGCAGAAGCAGTCAAGGGTAGCCTAGGGTTAGGGTTAGGCTTAGGGTTAGGCTTAGGGTACGGCTTAGGGTACGGGTTCGGGGAGGGCTTCGGGTACGGCATAGGGTATGGGTTAGGCTTAGGGTTAGGGTTTGTGTTAGGGTTACGGCTCGGTTTAGGGTACTGGTTAGGATTAGGGTACGTGTTAGGGTTAGGGTAGGGGTTAGGGTTAGGGTACGCGCTAGGGTTAGGGTAGTGATTAAACCTATCTCACTCTCTAGATACCCCTTAGCACATAAAGGAATATTATTTGGGGGTCCAGCCATGGAGAAGAGTTTAGACACTAGGATTAGATAAGGAACACACCCATTATAAAGAAATCACATTAGGATTCTCTTTTTAAGCTGTTCCTTAAAACACTAGTGCTTAAGAAATCTATTGGAGGCAGAAGCAGTCAAGGGTAGCCTAGGGTTAGGGTTAGGCTTAGGGTTAGGCATAGGGTACGGCTTAGGGTACGTGTTCGGGGAGGTCTTCGGGTATGGCGTAGGGTATGGGTTAGGGTTAGGGTTAGGGTTAGTGTTAGGGTTAGGGCTCGGTTTAGGGTACGGGTTAGGATTAGGGTACGTGTTAGGGTTAGGGTAGGGGTTAGTGTTAGGGTTAGGTCTCGGTTTAGTGTACGGGTTAGGATTAGGGTACGTGTTAGGGTTAGGGTAGGGGTTACGGTTAGGGTACGCGTTACTGTTAGGGTTAGGGTTAGGGTTAGGGTTAGGGTTAGGGCTCGGTTTAGGGTACTGGTTAGGATTAGGGTACGTGTTAGGGTTAGGGTAGGGGTTAGGGTTAGGGTACACGTTAGGGTTAGGGTAGTGATTAAACCTATCCCACTCTCTAGATACCCCTTAGCACATAAAGGAATATTATTTGGGGGTCCAGCCATGGAGAAGAGTTTAGACAGTAGGATTAGATAAGGAACACACCCATTATAAAGAAATCACATTATGATTCTCTTTTTAAGCTGTTCCTTAAAACACTAGTGCTTAGGAAATCTATTGGAGGCAGAAGCAGTCAAGGGTAGCCTAGGGTTAGGGTTAGGCTTAGGGTTAGGCTTAGGGTACGGCTTAGGGTACGGGTTCGGGGAGGGCTTCGGGTACGGCGTAGGGTATGGGTTAGGGTTAGGGTTAGGGTTAGTGTTAGGGTTAGGGCTCGGTTTAGGGTACGGGTTAGGATTAGGGTACGTGTTAGGGTTAGGGTAGGGGTTAGGGTTAGGGTACGCGTTAGGGTTAGGGTAGTTATTAAACCTATCACACTCTCTAGATACCCCTTAGCACGTAAAGGAATATTATTTGGGGGTCCAGCCATGGAGAAGAGTTTAGACACTAAGATAATATAAGGAACACACACATTATAAAGAAATCACATTAGGATTCTCTTTTTAAGCTGTTCCTTAAAACACTAGTGCTTAGGAAATCTATTGGAGGCAGAAGCAGTCAAGGGTAGCCTAGGGTAAGGGTTAGGCTTAGGGTTAGGCTTAGGGTACGGCTTAGGGTACGGGTTCGGGGAGGGCTTCGGGTACGGCGTATGGTATGGGTTAGGCTTAGGGTTAGGGTTTGTGTTAGGGTTACGGCTCGGTTTAGGGTACTGGTTAGGATTAGGGTACGTGTTACGGTTAGGGTAGGGGTTAGGGTTAGGGTACGCGCTAGGGTTAGGGTAGTGATTAAACCTATCCCACTCTCTAGATACCCCTTAGCACATAAAGGAATATTATTTGGGGGTCCAGCCATGGAGAAGAGTTTAGACACTAGGATTAGATAAAGAACACACCCATTATAAAGAAATCACATTAGGATTCTCTTTTTAAGCTGTTCCTTAAAACACTAGTGCTTAAGAAATCTATTGGAGGCAGAAGCAGTCAAGGGTAGCCTAGGGTTAGGGTTAGGCTTAGGGTTAGGCATAGGGTACGGCTTAGGGTACGTGTTCGGGGAGGTCTTCGGGTATGGCGTAGGGTATGGGTTAGGGTTAGGGTTAGGGTTAGTGTTAGGGTTAGGGCTCGGTTTAGGGTACGGGTTAGGATTAGGGTACGTGTTAGGGTTAGGGTAGGGGTTAGTGTTAGGGTTAGGTCTCGGTTTAGTGTACGGGTTAGGATTAGGGTACGTGTTAGGGTTAGGGTAGGGGTTACGGTTAGGGTACGCGTTACTGTTAGGGTTAGGGTTAGGGTTAGGGTTAGGGCTCGGTTTAGGGTACTGGTTAGGATTAGGGAACGTGTTAGGGTTAGGGTAGGGGTTAGGGTTAGGGTACACATTAGGGTTAGGGTAGTGATTAAACCTATCCCACTCTCTAGATAACCCTTAGCACATAAAGGAATATTATTTGGGGGTCCAGGCATGGAGAAGAGTTTAGACAGTAGGATTAGATAAGGAACACACCCATTATAAAGAAATCACATTAGGATTCTCTTTTTAAGCTGTTCCTTAAAACACTAGTGCTTAGGAAATCTATTGGAGGCAGAAGCAGTCAAGGGTAGCCTAGGGTTAGGGTTAGGCTTAGGGTTAGGCTTAGGGTACGGCTTAGGGTACATGTTCGGGCAGGGCTTCGGGTACGGCGTAGGGTATTGGTTAGGTTTAGGGTTAGGGTTAGTGTTAGGGTTAGGGCTCGGTTTAGGGTATGGGTTAGGATTAGGGTACGTGTTAGGGTTAGGGAAGGGGTTAGGTTTAGGGTACGCGTTACGGTTAGGGTAGTTATTAAACCTATCCCACTCTCTAGATACCCCTTAGCACGTAAAGGAATATTATTTGGGGGTCCAGCCATGGAGAAGAGTTTAGACACTAAGATAATATAAGGAACACACACATTATAAAGAAATCACATTAGGATTCTCTTTTTAAGCTGTTCCTTAAAACACTAGTGCTTAGGAAATCTATTGGAGGCAGAAGCAGTCAAGGGTAGCCTAGGGTTAGGTTTAGGCTTACGGTTAGGCTTAGGGTACGGCTTAGGGTTCGGGTTCAGGGAGGGCTTCGGGTACGGCGTAGGGTATGGGTTAGGGTTAGGGTTAGGGTTAGTGTTAGGGTTAGGGCTCGGTTTAGGGTACGGGTTAGGATTAGGGTACGTGTTAGGGATAGGGTAGGGGTTAGCGTTAGGGTACGCGTTAGGGTTAGGGTAGTTATTAAACCTATCCCACTCTCTAGTTACCCCTTAGCACGTAAAGGAATATTTTTGGGGATCCAGCCATGGAGAAGAGTTTAGGCACTAGGATAAGATAAGGAACACACCCATTATAAAGAAATAACATTAGGATTCTCTTTTTAAGCTGTTCCTTAAAACACTAGTGCTTAGGAAACCTATTGGAGGCAGAAGCAGTCAAGGGTAGCCTAGGGTTAGGGTTAGGCTTAGGGTTAGGCTTTGGGTACGGCTTAGGGTACGGGTTCGGGGAGGGCTTCGGGTACGGCATAGGGTATGGGTTAGGCTTAGGGTTAGGGTTTGTGTTAGGGTTACGGCTCGGTTTAGGGTACTGGTTAGGATTAGGGTACGTGTTAGGGTTAGGGTAGGGGTTAGGGTTAGGGTACGCGCTAGGGTTAGGGTAGTGATTAAACCTATCTCACTCTCTAGATACCCCTTAGCACATAAAGGAATATTATTTGGGGGTCCAGCCATGGAGAAGAGTTTAGACACTAGGATTAGATAAGGAACACACCCATTATAAAGAAATCACATTAGGATTCTCTTTTTAAGCTGTTCCTTAAAACACTAGTGCTTAAGAAATCTATTGGAGGCAGAAGCAGTCAAGGGTAGCCTAGGGTTAAGGTTAGGCTTAGGGTTAGGCATAGGGTACGGCTTAGGGTACGTGTTCGGGGAGGTCTTCGGGTATGGCGTAGGGTATGGGTTAGGGTTAGGGTTAGGGTTAGTGTTAGGGTTAGGGCTCGGTTTAGGGTACGGGTTAGGATTAGGGTACGTGTTAGGGTTAGGGTAGGGGTTAGTGTTAGGGTTAGGTCTCGGTTTAGTGTACGGGTTAGGATTAGGGTACGTGTTAGGGTTAGGGTAGGGGTTACGGTTAGGGTACGCGTTACTGTTAGGGTTAGGGTTAGGGTTAGGGTTAGGGTTAGGGCTCGGTTTAGGGTACTGGTTAGGATTAGGGTACGTGTTAGGGTTAGGGTAGGGGTTAGGGTTAGGGTACACGTTAGGGTTAGGGTAGTGATTAAACCTATCCCACTCTCTAGATACCCCTTAGCACATAAAGGAATATTATTTGGGGGTCCAGCCATGGAGAAGAGTTTAGACAGTAGGATTAGATAAGGAACACACCCATTATAAAGAAATCACATTAGGATTCTCTTTTTAAGCTGTTCCTTAAAACACTAGTGCTTAGGAAATCTATTGGAGGCAGAAGCAGTCAAGGGTAGCCTAGGGTTAGGGTTAGGCTTAGGGTTAGGCTTAGGGTACGGCTTAGGGTACATGTTCGGGGAGGGCTTCGGGTACGGCGTAGGGTATTGGTTAGGTTTAGGGTTAGGGTTAGTGTTAGGGTTAGGGCTCGGTTTAGGGTACGGGTTAGGATTAGGGTACGTGTTAGGGTTAGGGTAGGGGTTAGTGTTAGGGTACGCGTTACGGTTAGGGTAGTGATTAAACCTATCCCACTCTCTAGATACCCCTTAGCACGTAAAGGAATATTATTTGGGGGTCCAGCCATGGAGAAGAGTTTAGACACTAAGATAATATAAGGAACACACACATTTTACAGAAATCACATTAGGATTCTCTTTTTAAGCTGTTCCTTAAAACACTAGTGCTTAGGAAATCTATTGGAGGCAGAAGCAGTCAAGGGTAGCCTAGGGTTAGGGTTAGGCTTAGGGTTAGGCTTAGGGTACGGCTTAGAGTACGGGTTCGGGGAGGGCTTCGGGTACGGCGTAGGGTATGGGTTAGGGTTAGGGTTAGGGTTAGTGTTAGGGTTAGGGCTCGGTTTAGGGTACGGGTTAGGATTAGGGTACGTGTTAGGATTAGGGTAGGGGTTAGGGTTAGGGTACGCGTTAGGGTTAGGGTAGTTATTAAACCTATCCCACTCTCTAGATACCCCTTAGCACGTAAAGGAATATTATTTGGGGGTCCAGCCATGGAGAAGACTTTAGACACTAAGATAATATAAGGAACACACACATTATAAAGAAATCACATTAGGATTCTCTTTTTAAGCTGTTCCTTAAAACACTAGTGCTTAGGAAATTTATTGGAGGCAGAAGCAGTCAAGGGTAGCCTAGTGTTAGGGTTAGGCTTAGGGTTAGGCTTAGGGTACGGCTTAGGGTACGGGTTCGGGGAGGGCTTCGGGTACGGCGTAGGGTATGGGGTAGGGTTAGGGTTAGGGTTAGTGTTAGGGTTAGGGCTCGGTTTAGGGTACGGGTTAGGATTAGGGTACGTGTTAGGGTTAGGGTAGGGGTTAGCGTTAGGGTACGCGTTAGGGTTAGGGTAGTTATTAAACCTATCCCACTCTCTAGTTACCCCTTAGCACGTTAAGTAATATTATTTGGGGGTCCAACCATGGAGAAGAGTTTAGACACTAGGATAAGATAAGGAACACACCCATTATAAAGAAATCACATTAGGATTCTCTTTTTAAGGTGTTCCTTAAAACACTAGTGCTTAGGAAATCTATTGGAGGCAGAAGCAGTCAAGGGTAGCCTAGGGTTAGGGTTAGGCTTAGGGTTAGGCTTAGGGTTAGGCTTAGGGTACGGGTTCGGGGAGGGCTTCGGGTACGGCGTATGGTATGGGTTAGGGTTTGGATTAGGGTTAGTGTTAGGGTTAGGGCTCGGTTTAGGGTACGGGTTAGGATTAGGGTACGTGTTAGGGTTAGGTTAGGGGTTAGGGTTAGGGTACGCATTAGGGTTAGGGTAGTTATTAAACCTATCCCACTCTCTAGATACCCCTTAGCACGTAAAGGAATATTATTTGGGGGTCCAGCCATGGAGAAGAATTTAGACACTAAGATAATATAAGGAACACACACATTATAAAGAAATCACATTAGGATTCTCTTTTTAAGCTGTTCCTTAAAACACTAGTGCTTAGGAAATCTATTGGAGGCAGAAGCAGTCAAGGGTAGCCTAGGGTTACGGTTAGGCTTAGGGTTAGGCTTAGGGTACGGCTTAGGGTACGGGTTCGGGGAGGGCTTCGGGTACAGCGTAGGGTATGGGTTAGGGTTAGGGTTAGGGTTAGTGTTAGGGTTAGGGCTCGGTTTAGGGTACGGGTTAGGATTAGGGTACGTGTTAGGGTTAGGGTAGGGGTTAGCGTTAGGGTACGCGTTAGGGTTAGGGTAGTTATTAAACCTATCCCACTCTCTAGTTAACCCTTAGCACGTAAAGGAATATTATTTGGGGGTCCAGCCATGGAGAAGAGTTTAGACACTAGGATAAGATAAGGAACACACCCATTATAAAGAAATCACATTAGGATTCTCTTTTTAAGGTGTTCCTTAAAACACTAGTGCTTAGGAAATCTATTGGAGGCAGAAGCAGTCAAGGGTAGCCTAGGGTTAGGGTTAGGCTTAGGGTTAGGCATAGGGTACGGCTTAGGGTACGTGTTCGGGGAGGTCTTCGGGTATGGCGTAGGGTATGGGTTAGGGTTAGGGTTAGGGTTAGTGTTAGGGTTAGGGCTCGGTTTAGGGTACGGGTTAGGATTAGGGTACGTGTTAGGGTTAGGGTAGGGGTTAGTGTTAGGGTTAGGTCTCGGTTTAGTGTACGGGTTAGGATTAGGGTACGTGTTAGGGTTAGGGTAGGGGTTACGGTTAGGGTACGCGTTACTGTTAGGGTTAGGGTTAGGGTTAGGGTTAGGGTTAGGGCTCGGTTTAGGGTACTGGTTAGGATTAGGGTACGTGTTAGGGTTAGGGTAGGGGTTAGGGTTAGGGTACACGTTAGGGTTAGGGTAGTGATTAAACCTATCCCACTCTCTAGATACCCCTTAGCACATAAAGGAATATTATTTGGGGGTCCAGCCATGGAGAAGAGTTTAGACAGTAGGATTAGATAAGGAACACACCCATTATAAAGAAATCACATTATGATTCTCTTTTTAAGCTGTTCCTTAAAACACTAGTGCTTAGGAAATCTATTGGAGGCAGAAGCAGTCAAGGGTAGCCTAGGGTTAGGGTTAGGCTTAGGGTTAGGCTTAGGGTACGGCTTAGGGTACGGGTTCGGGGAGGGCTTCGGGTACGGCGTAGGGTATGGGTTAGGGTTAGGGTTAGGGTTAGTGTTAGGGTTAGGGCTCGGTTTAGGGTACGGGTTAGGATTAGGGTACGTGTTAGGGTTAGGGTAGGGGTTAGGGTTAGGGTACGCGTTAGGGTTAGGGTAGTTATTAAACCTATCACACTCTCTAGATACCCCTTAGCACGTAAAGGAATATTATTTGGGGGTCCAGCCATGGAGAAGAGTTTAGACACTAAGATAATATAAGGAACACACACATTATAAAGAAATCACATTAGGATTCTCTTTTTAAGCTGTTCCTTAAAACACTAGTGCTTAGGAAATCTATTGGAGGCAGAAGCAGTCAAGGGTAGCCTAGGGTAAGGGTTAGGCTTAGGGTTAGGCTTAGGGTACGGCTTAGGGTACGGGTTCGGGGAGGGCTTCGGGTACGGCGTATGGTATGGGTTAGGCTTAGGGTTAGGGTTTGTGTTAGGGTTACGGCTCGGTTTAGGGTACTGGTTAGGATTAGGGTACGTGTTACGGTTAGGGTAGGGGTTAGGGTTAGGGTACGCGCTAGGGTTAGGGTAGTGATTAAACCTATCCCACTCTCTAGATACCCCTTAGCACATAAAGGAATATTATTTGGGGGTCCAGCCATGGAGAAGAGTTTAGACACTAGGATTAGATAAAGAACACACCCATTATAAAGAAATCACATTAGGATTCTCTTTTTAAGCTGTTCCTTAAAACACTAGTGCTTAAGAAATCTATTGGAGGCAGAAGCAGTCAAGGGTAGCCTAGGGTTAGGGTTAGGCTTAGGGTTAGGCATAGGGTACGGCTTAGGGTACGTGTTCGGGGAGGTCTTCGGGTATGGCGTAGGGTATGGGTTAGGGTTAGGGTTAGGGTTAGTGTTAGGGTTAGGGCTCGGTTTAGGGTACGGGTTAGGATTAGGGTACGTGTTAGGGTTAGGGTAGGGGTTAGTGTTAGGGTTAGGTCTCGGTTTAGTGTACGGGTTAGGATTAGGGTACGTGTTAGGGTTAGGGTAGGGGTTACGGTTAGGGTACGCGTTACTGTTAGGGTTAGGGTTAGGGTTAGGGTTAGGGCTCGGTTTAGGGTACTGGTTAGGATTAGGGAACGTGTTAGGGTTAGGGTAGGGGTTAGGGTTAGGGTACACATTAGGGTTAGGGTAGTGATTAAACCTATCCCACTCTCTAGATAACCCTTAGCACATAAAGGAATATTATTTGGGGGTCCAGGCATGGAGAAGAGTTTAGACAGTAGGATTAGATAAGGAACACACCCATTATAAAGAAATCACATTAGGATTCTCTTTTTAAGCTGTTCCTTAAAACACTAGTGCTTAGGAAATCTATTGGAGGCAGAAGCAGTCAAGGGTAGCCTAGGGTTAGGGTTAGGCTTAGGGTTAGGCTTAGGGTACGGCTTAGGGTACATGTTCGGGCAGGGCTTCGGGTACGGCGTAGGGTATTGGTTAGGTTTAGGGTTAGGGTTAGTGTTAGGGTTAGGGCTCGGTTTAGGGTATGGGTTAGGATTAGGGTACGTGTTAGGGTTAGGGAAGGGGTTAGGTTTAGGGTACGCGTTACGGTTAGGGTAGTTATTAAACCTATCCCACTCTCTAGATACCCCTTAGCACGTAAAGGAATATTATTTGGGGGTCCAGCCATGGAGAAGAGTTTAGACACTAAGATAATATAAGGAACACACACATTATAAAGAAATCACATTAGGATTCTCTTTTTAAGCTGTTCCTTAAAACACTAGTGCTTAGGAAATCTATTGGAGGCAGAAGCAGTCAAGGGTAGCCTAGGGTTAGGTTTAGGCTTACGGTTAGGCTTAGGGTACGGCTTAGGGTTCGGGTTCAGGGAGGGCTTCGGGTACGGCGTAGGGTATGGGTTAGGGTTAGGGTTAGGGTTAGTGTTAGGGTTAGGGCTCGGTTTAGGGTACGGGTTAGGATTAGGGTACGTGTTAGGGATAGGGTAGGGGTTAGCGTTAGGGTACGCGTTAGGGTTAGGGTAGTTATTAAACCTATCCCACTCTCTAGTTACCCCTTAGCACGTAAAGGAATATTTTTGGGGATCCAGCCATGGAGAAGAGTTTAGGCACTAGGATAAGATAAGGAACACACCCATTATAAAGAAATAACATTAGGATTCTCTTTTTAAGCTGTTCCTTAAAACACTAGTGCTTAGGAAACCTATTGGAGGCAGAAGCAGTCAAGGGTAGCCTAGGGTTAGGGTTAGGCTTAGGGTTAGGCTTTGGGTACGGCTTAGGGTACGGGTTCGGGGAGGGCTTTGGGTACGGCATAGGGTATGGGTTAGGCTTAGGGTTAGGGTTTGTGTTAGGGTTACGGCTCGGTTTAGGGTACTGGTTAGGATTAGGGTACGTGTTAGGGTTAGGGTAGGGGTTAGGGTTAGGGTACGCGCTAGGGTTAGGGTAGTGATTAAACCTATCTCACTCTCTAGATACCCCTTAGCACATAAAGGAATATTATTTGGGGGTCCAGCCATGGAGAAGAGTTTAGACACTAGGATTAGATAAGGAACACACCCATTATAAAGAAATCACATTAGGATTCTCTTTTTAAGCTGTTCCTTAAAACACTAGTGCTTAAGAAATCTATTGGAGGCAGAAGCAGTCAAGGGTAGCCTAGGGTTAAGGTTAGGCTTAGGGTTAGGCATAGGGTACGGCTTAGGGTACGTGTTCGGGGAGGTCTTCGGGTATGGCGTAGGGTATGGGTTAGGGTTAGGGTTAGGGTTAGTGTTAGGGTTAGGGCTCGGTTTAGGGTACGGGTTAGGATTAGGGTACGTGTTAGGGTTAGGGTAGGGGTTAGTGTTAGGGTTAGGTCTCGGTTTAGTGTACGGGTTAGGATTAGGGTACGTGTTAGGGTTAGGGTAGGGGTTACGGTTAGGGTACGCGTTACTGTTAGGGTTAGGGTTAGGGTTAGGGTTAGGGTTAGGGCTCGGTTTAGGGTACTGGTTAGGATTAGGGTACGTGTTAGGGTTAGGGTAGGGGTTAGGGTTAGGGTACACGTTAGGGTTAGGGTAGTGATTAAACCTATCCCACTCTCTAGATACCCCTTAGCACATAAAGGAATATTATTTGGGGGTCCAGCCATGGAGAAGAGTTTAGACAGTAGGATTAGATAAGGAACACACCCATTATAAAGAAATCACATTAGGATTCTCTTTTTAAGCTGTTCCTTAAAACACTAGTGCTTAGGAAATCTATTGGAGGCAGAAGCAGTCAAGGGTAGCCTAGGGTTAGGGTTAGGCTTAGGGTTAGGCTTAGGGTACGGCTTAGGGTACATGTTCGGGGAGGGCTTCGGGTACGGCGTAGGGTATTGGTTAGGTTTAGGGTTAGGGTTAGTGTTAGGGTTAGGGCTCGGTTTAGGGTACGGGTTAGGATTAGGGTACGTGTTAGGGTTAGGGTAGGGGTTAGTGTTAGGGTACGCGTTACGGTTAGGGTAGTGATTAAACCTATCCCACTCTCTAGATACCCCTTAGCACGTAAAGGAATATTATTTGGGGGTCCAGCCATGGAGAAGAGTTTAGACACTAAGATAATATAAGGAACACACACATTTTACAGAAATCACATTAGGATTCTCTTTTTAAGCTGTTCCTTAAAACACTAGTGCTTAGGAAATCTATTGGAGGCAGAAGCAGTCAAGGGTAGCCTAGGGTTAGGGTTAGGCTTAGGGTTAGGCTTAGGGTACGGCTTAGAGTACGGGTTCGGGGAGGGCTTCGGGTACGGCGTAGGGTATGGGTTAGGGTTAGGGTTAGGGTTAGTGTTAGGGTTAGGGCTCGGTTTAGGGTACGGGTTAGGATTAGGGTACGTGTTAGGATTAGGGTAGGGGTTAGGGTTAGGGTACGCGTTAGGGTTAGGGTAGTTATTAAACCTATCCCACTCTCTAGATACCCCTTAGCACGTAAAGGAATATTATTTGGGGGTCCAGCCATGGAGAAGACTTTAGACACTAAGATAATATAAGGAACACACACATTATAAAGAAATCACATTAGGATTCTCTTTTTAAGCTGTTCCTTAAAACACTAGTGCTTAGGAAATTTATTGGAGGCAGAAGCAGTCAAGGGTAGCCTAGTGTTAGGGTTAGGCTTAGGGTTAGGCTTAGGGTACGGCTTAGGGTACGGGTTCGGGGAGGGCTTCGGGTACGGCGTAGGGTATGGGGTAGGGTTAGGGTTAGGGTTAGTGTTAGGGTTAGGGCTCGGTTTAGGGTACGGGTTAGGATTAGGGTACGTGTTAGGGTTAGGGTAGGGGTTAGCGTTAGGGTACGCGTTAGGGTTAGGGTAGTTATTAAACCTATCCCACTCTCTAGTTACCCCTTAGCACGTTAAGTAATATTATTTGGGGGTCCAACCATGGAGAAGAGTTTAGACACTAGGATAAGATAAGGAACACACCCATTATAAAGAAATCACATTAGGATTCTCTTTTTAAGGTGTTCCTTAAAACACTAGTGCTTAGGAAATCTATTGGAGGCAGAAGCAGTCAAGGGTAGCCTAGGGTTAGGGTTAGGCTTAGGGTTAGGCTTAGGGTTAGGCTTAGGGTACGGGTTCGGGGAGGGCTTCGGGTACGGCGTATGGTATGGGTTAGGGTTTGGATTAGGGTTAGTGTTAGGGTTAGGGCTCGGTTTAGGGTACGGGTTAGGATTAGGGTACGTGTTAGGGTTAGGTTAGGGGTTAGGGTTAGGGTACGCATTAGGGTTAGGGTAGTTATTAAACCTATCCCACTCTCTAGATACCCCTTAGCACGTAAAGGAATATTATTTGGGGGTCCAGCCATGGAGAAGAATTTAGACACTAAGATAATATAAGGAACACACACATTATAAAGAAATCACATTAGGATTCTCTTTTTAAGCTGTTCCTTAAAACACTAGTGCTTAGGAAATCTATTGGAGGCAGAAGCAGTCAAGGGTAGCCTAGGGTTACGGTTAGGCTTAGGGTTAGGCTTAGGGTACGGCTTAGGGTACGGGTTCGGGGAGGGCTTCGGGTACAGCGTAGGGTATGGGTTAGGGTTAGGGTTAGGGTTTGTGTTAGGGTTACGGCTCGGTTTAGGGTACTGGTTAGGATTAGGGTACGTGTTAGGGTTAGGGTAGGGGTTAGGGTTAGGGTACGCGTTAGGGTTAGGGTAGTGATTAAACCTATCTCACTCTCTAGATACCCCTTAGCACATAAAGGAATATTATTTGGGGGTCCAGCCATGGAGAAGAGTTTAGACACTAGGATTAGATAAGGAACACACCCATTATAAAGAAATCACATTAGGATTCTCTTTTTAAGCTGTTCCTTAAAACACTAGTGCTTAAGAAATCTATTGGAGGCAGAAGCAGTCAAGGGTAGCCTAGGGTTAGGGTTAGGCTTAGGGTTAGGCTTAGGGTACAGCTTAGGGTACGGGTTCGGGGAGGGCTTCGGGTACGGCGTAGTGTATGGGTTAGGGTTAGGGTTAGGGTTAGTGTTAGGTTTAGGGCTCGGTTTAGGGTACGTGTTAGGATTAGGGTACGTGTTAGGGTTAGGGTAGGGGTTAGGGTTAGGGTACGCCTTACGGTTAGGGTAGTTATTAAACCTATCCCACTCTCTAGATACCCCTTAGCACGTAAAGGAATATTATTTGGGGGTCCAGCCATGGAGAAGAGTTTAGACACTAAGATAAGATAAGGAACACACCCATTATAAAGAAATCACATTAGGATTCTCTTTTTAAGCTGTTCCTTAAAACACTAGTGCTTAGGAAATCTATTGGAGGCAGAAGCAGTCAAGGGTAGCCTAGGGTTAGGGTTAGGCTTAGGGTTAGGCTTAGGGTACGGCTTACGGTATGGGTTCGGGGAGGGCTTCGGGTACGGCGTAGGGTATGGGTTAGGGTTAGGGTTAGGGTTAGTGTTAGGGATAGGGCTCGGTTTAGGGTACGGGTCAGGATTAGGGTACGTGTTAGGGTTAGGTTAGGGGTTAGGGTTAGGGTACGCTTTAGGGTTAGGGTAGATATTAAACCTATCCCACTCTCTAGATACCCCTTAGCACATAAAGGAATATTATTTGGGGGTCCAGCCATGGAGAAGAGTTTAGACACTAAGATAATATAAGGAACACACACATTATAAAGAAATCACATTAGGATTCTCTTTTTAAGCTGTTCCTTAAAACACTAGTGCTTAGGAAATCTATTGGAGGCAGAAGCAGTCAAGGGTAGCCTAGGGTTAGGGTTAGGCTTAGTGTTAGGCTTAGGGTACGGCTTAGGGTACGGGTTCGGGGAGGGCTTCGGGTACGGCGTAGGGTATGGGTTAGGGTTAGGGTTAGTGTTAGGGTTAGGGCTCGGTTTAAGGTACAGGTTAGGATTAGGGTACGTGTTAGGGTTAGGGTAGGGGTTAGCGTTAGGGTACGCGTTAGGGTTAGGGTAGTTATTAAACCTATCCCACTCTCTAGTTACCCCTTAACACGTAAAGTAATATTATTTGGGGGTCCAACCATGGAGAAGAATTTAGACACTAGGATAAGATAAGGAACACACCCATTATAAGGAAATCACATTAGGATTCTCTTTTTAAGGTGTTCCTTAAAACACTAGTGCTTAGGAAATCTATTGGAGGCAGAAGCAGTCAAGGGTAGCCTAGGGTTAGGGTTAGGCTTAGGGTTAGGCTTAGGGTTAGGCTTAGGGTACGGGTTCGGGGAGGGCTTCGGGTATGGTGTAGGGTATGGGTTAGGGTTAGGGTTAGGGTTAGTGTTAGGGTTAGGGCTCGGTTTAGGGTTCGGGTTAGGATTAGGGTACGTGTTAGGGTTAGGGTAGGGGTTAGGGTTAGGGTACGCGTTAGGGTTAGGGTAGTTATTAAACCTATCCCACTCTCTAGATACCCCTTAGCACGTAAAGGAATATTATTTGGGGGTCCAGCCATGGAGAAGAGTTTAGACACTAGGATAAGATAAGGAACACACCCATTATAAAGAAATCACATTAGGATTCTCTTTTTAAGGTGTTCCTTAAAACACTAGTGCTTAGGAAATCTATTGGAGGCAGAAGCAGTCAAGGGTAGCCTAGGGTTAGGGTTAGGCTTAGGGTTAGGCTTAGGGTACGGCTTAGGGTACGGGTTCGGGGAGGGCTTCGGGTACGGCGTAGTGTATGGGTTAGGGTTAGGGTTAGGGTTAGTGTTAGGGTTAGGGCTCGGTTTAGGGTACGTGTTAGGATTAGGGTACGTGTTAGGGTTAGGGTAGGGGTTAGGGTTAGGGTACGCCTTACGGTTAGGGTAGTTATTAAACCTATCCCACTCTCTAGATACCCCTTAGCACGTAAAGGAATATTATTTGGGGGTCCAGCCATGGAGAAGAGTTTAGACACTAGGATAAGATAAGGAACACACCCATTATAAAGAAATCACATTAGGATTCTCTTTTTAAGCTGTTCCTTAAAACACTAGTGCTTAGCAAATCTATTGGAGGCAGAAGCAGTCAAGGGTAGCCCAGGGTTAGGGTTAGGCTTAGGGTTAGGCTTAGGGTACGGCTTACGGTATGGGTTCGGGGAGGGCTTCGGGTACGGCGTAGGGTATGGGTTAGGGTTAGGGTTAGGGTTAGTGTTAGGGTTAGGGCTCGGTTTAGGGTACGGGTCAGGATTAGGGTACCTGTTGGGGTTAGGGTAGGGGTTAGGGTTAGGGTACGCTTTAGGGTTAGGGTAGATATTAAACCTATCCCACTCTCTAGATACCCCTTAGCACGTAAAGGAATATTATTTGGGGGTCCAGCCATGGAGAAGAGTTTAGACACTAAGATAATATAAGGAACACACACATTATAAAGAAATCACATTAGGATTCTCTTTTTAAGCTGTTCCTTAAAACACTAGTGCTTAGGAAATCTATTGGAGGCAGAAGCAGTCAAGGGTAGCCTAGGGTTAGGGTTAGGCTTAGGGTTAGGCTTAGGGTACGGCTTAGGGTACGGGTTCGGGGAGGGCTTCGGGTACGGCGTAGGGTATGGGTTAGGGTTAGGGTTAGGGTTAGTGTTAGGGTTAGGGCTCGGTTTAGGGTACGTGTTAGGGTTAGGGTAGGGGTTAGGGTTATGGTACGCGTTAGGGTTAGGGTAGTTATTAAACCTATCCCACTCTCTAGATACTCCTTAGCACGTAAAGGAATATTATTTGGGGGTCCAGCCATGGAGAAGAGTTTAGACACTAAGATAATATAAGGAACACACACATTATAAAGAAATCACATTAGGATTCTCTTTTTAAGCTGTTCCTTAAAACACTAGTGCTTAGGAAATCTATTGGAGGCAGAAGCAGTCAAGGGTAGCCTAGGGTTAGGGTTAGGCTTAGGGTTAGGCTTAGGGTACGGCTTAGGGTACGGGTTCGGGGAGGGCTTCGGGTACGGCGTAGGGTACGGGTTAGGGTTAGGGTTAGGGTTAGTTTTAGGGTTAGGGCTCGATTTAGGGTACGGGTTAGGATTAGTGTACGTGTTAGGGTTAGGGTAGGGGTTAGCGTTAGGGTACGCGTTAGGGTTAGGGTAGCTATTAAACCTATCCCACTCTCTAGTTACCCCTTAGCACGTAAAGGAATATTATTTGGGGGTCCAGCCATGGAGAAGAGTTTAGACACTAGGAAAAGATAAGGAACACACCCATTATAAAGAAATCACATTAGGATTCTCTTTTTAAGCTGTTCCTTAAAACACTAGTGCTTAGGAAATCTATTGGAGGCAGAAGCAGTCAAGGGTAGCCTAGGGTTAGGGTTAGGCTTAGGGTTAGGCTTAGGGTACGGCTTAGGGTACGGGTTCGGGGAGGGCTTCGGGTACGGCGTAGGGTATGGGTTAGGGTTAGGGTTAGGGTTAGTGTTAGGGTTAGGGCTCAGTTTAGGATACTGGTTAGGATTAGGGTACGTGTTAGGGTTAGGGTAGGGGTTAGGGTTAGGGTACGCGTTAGGGTTAGGGTAGTGATTAAACCTATCCCACTCTCTAGATACCCCTTAGCACATAAAGGAATATTATTTGGGGGTCCAGCCATGGAGAAGAGTTTAGACACTAGGATTAGATAAGGAACACACCCATTATAAAGAAATCACATTAGGATTCTCTTTTTAAGCTGTTCCTTAAAACACTAGTGCTTAGGAAATCTATTGGAGGCAGAAGCAGTCAAGGGTAGCCTAGGGTTAGGGTTAGGCTTAGGGTACGGCTTAGGGTACGGGTTCGGGGAGGGCTTCGGGTACGGCGTAGGGTATGGGTTAGGGTTAGGGTTAGGGTTAGTGTTAGGGTTAGGGCTCGGTTTAGGGTACGGGTTAGGATTAGGGTACGTGTTAGTGTTAGGGTTGGGGTTAGCGATAGGGTACGCGTTAGGGTTAGGGTAGTTATTAAACCTATCCCACTCTCTAGTTATCCCTTAGCACGTAAAGGAATATTATTTGGGGGTCCAGCCATGGAGAAGAGTTTAGACACTAGGATAAGATAAGGAACACACCCATTATAAAGAAATCACATTAGGATTCTCTTTTTAAGCTGTTCCTTAAAACACTAGTGCTTAGGAAATCTATTGGAGGCAGAAGCAGTTAAGGGTAGCCTAGGGTTAGGGTTAGGCTTAGGGTTAGGCTTAGGGTACGGCTTAGGGTACGGGTTCGGGGAGGGCTTCGGGTACGGCGTAGGGTATGGGTTAGGGTTAGGGTTAGGGTTAGTGTTAGGGTTAGGGCTCAGTTTAGGGTACGGGTTAGGATTAGGGTACGTGTTAGGGTTAGTGTAGGGGTTAGGGTTAGGGTACGCGTTAGGGTTAGGGTAGTGATTAAACCTATCCCACTCTCTAGATACCCCTTAGCACATAAAGGAATATTATTTGGGGGTCCAGCCATGGAGAAGAGTTTAGACACTAGGATTAGATAAGGAACACACCCATTATAAAGAAATCACATTAGGATTTTCTTTTTAAGCTGTTCCTTAAAACACTAGTGCTTAGGAAATCTATTGGAGGCAGTAGCAGTCAAGGGTAGCCTAGGGTTAGGGTTAGGCTTAGGGTACGGCTTAGGGTACGGGTTCGGGGAGGGCTTCGGGTACGGCGTAGGGTATGGGTTAGGGTTAGGGTTAGGGTTAGTGTTAGGGTTAGGGCTCGGTTTAGGGTACGGGTTAGGATTAGGGTACGTGTTAGGGTTAGGGTAGGGGTTAGGGTTAGGGTACGCGTTACGGTTAAGGTAGTTATTAAACCTATCCCACTCTCTAGATACCCCTTAGCACGTAAAGGAATATTATTTGGGGGTCCAGCCATGGAGAAGAGTTTAGACACTAAGATAATATAAGGAACACACACATTATAAAGAAATCACATTAGGATTCTCTTTTTAAACTGTTCCTTAAAACACTAGTGCTTAGGAAATCTATTGGAGGCAGAAGCAGTCAAGGGTAGCCTAGGGTTAGGGTTAGGCTTAGGGGTAGGCTTAGGGTACGGCTTAGGGTACGGGTTCGGGGAGAGCTTCGGTTACGGCGTAGGGTATGGGTTAGGGTTAGGGTTAGGGTTAGTGTTAGGGTTAGGGCTCGGTTTAGGGTACGGGTTAGGATAAGGTTACGTGTTAGGGTTAGGGTAGGGGTTAGGGTTAGGGTACGCGTTACGGTTAGGGTAGTTATTAAACCTATCCCACTCTCTAGATACCCCTTAGCACGTAAAGGAATATTATTTGGGGGTCCAGCCATGGAGAAGAGTTTAGACACTAAGATAATATAAGGAACACACACATTATAAAGAAATCACATTAGGATTCTCTTTTTAAGCTGTTCCTTAAAACACTAGTGCTTAGGAAATCTATTGGAGGCAGAAGAAGTCAAGGGTAGCCTAGGGTTAGGGTTAGGCTTAGGGTTAGGCTCAGGGTACGGCTTAGGGTACGGGTTCGGGGAGGGCTTTGGGTACGGCGTAGGGTATGGGTTAGTGTTAGGGTTAGGGTTAGTGTTAGGGTTAGGGCTCGGTTTAGGGTACGGGTTAGGATTAGGGTACGTGTTAGGGTTAGGGTAGGGGTTAGGGTTATGGTACGCGTTAGGGTTAGGGTAGTGATTAAACCTATCCCACTCTCTAGATACCCCTTAGCACATAAAGGAATATTATTTGGGGGTCCAGCCATGGAGAAGAGTTTAGACACTAGGATTAGATAAGGAACACACTCATTATAAAGAAATCACATTAGGATTCTCTTTTTAAGCTGTTCCTTAAAACACTAGTGCTTAGGAAATCTATTGGAGGCAGAAGCAGTCAAGGGTAGCCTAGGGTTAGGGTTAGGCTTAGGGTTAGGCTTAGGGTACGGCTTAGGGTACGGGTTCGGGGAGGGCTTCGGGTACGGCGTAGGGTATGGGTTAGGGTTAGGGTTAGGGTTAGTGTTAGGGTTAGGGCTCGGTTTAGGGTACGGGTTAGGATTAGGGTACGTGTTAGGGTTAGGGTAGGGGTTAGCGATAGGGTACGCGTTAGGGTTAGGGTAGTTATTAAACCTATCCCACTCTCTAGTTATCCCTTAGCACGTAAAGGAATATTATTTGGGGGTCCAGCCATGGAGAAGAGTTTAGACACTAGGATAAGATAAGGAACACACCCATTATAAAGAAATCACATTAGGATTCTCTTTTTAAGCTGTTCCTTAAAACACTAGTGCTTAGGAAATCTATTGGAGGCAGAAGCAGTCAAGGGTAGCCTAGGGTTAGGGTTAGGCTTAGGGTTAGGCTTAGGGTACGGGTTCGGGGAGGGCTTCGGGTACGGCGTAGGGTATGGGTTAGGGTTAGGGTTAGGGTTAGTGTTAGGGTTAGGGCTCGGTTTAGGGTACGGGTTAGGATTAGGGTACGTGTTAGGGTTAGGGTAGGGGTTAGGGTTAGGGTACGCGTTACGGTTAGGGTAGTGATTAAACCTATCCCACTCTCTAGATACCCTTTAGCACGTAAAGGAATATTATTTTGGGGTCCAGCCATGGAGAAGAGTTTAGACACTAAGATAATATAAGGAACACACACATTATAAAGAAATCACATTAGGATTCTCTTTTTAAGCTGTTCCTTAAAACACTAGTGCTTAGGAAATCTATTGGAGGCAGAAGCAGTCAAGGGTAGCCTAGGGTTAGGGTTAGGCTTAGGGTTAGGCTTAGGGTACGGTTTAGGGTACGGGTTTGGGGTGGGCTTCGGGTACGGCGTAGGGTATGGGTTAGAGTTAGGGTTAGGGTTAGTGTTAGGGTTAGGGCTCGGTTTAGGGTACGGGTTAGGATTAGGGTACGTGTTAGGGTTAGGGTAGGGGTTAGCGATAGGGTACGCGTTAGGGTTAGGGTAGTTATTAAACCTATCCCACTCTCTAGTTATCCCTTAGCACGTAAAGGAATATTATTTGGGGGTCCAGCCATGGAGAAGAGTTTAGACACTAGGATAAGATAAGGAACACACCCATTATAAAGAAATCACATTAGGATTCTCTTTTTAAGCTGTTCCTTAAAACACTAGTGCTTAGGAAATCTATTGGAGGCAGAAGCAGTCAAGGGTAGCCTAGGGTTAGGGTTAGGCTTAGGGTTAGGCTTAGGGTACGGCTTAGGGTACGGGTTCGGGGAGGGCTTCGGGTACGGCGTAGGGTATGGGTTAGGGTTAGGGTTAGTGTTAGGGTTAGGGCTCGGTTTAGGGTACGGGTTAGGATTAGGGTACGTGTTAGGGTTAGTGTAGGGGTTAGGGTTAGGGTACGCGTTAGGGTTAGGGTAGTGATTAAACCTATCCCACTCTCTAGATACCCCTTAGCACATAAAGGAATATTATTTGGGGGTCCAGCCATGGAGAAGAGTTTAGACACTAGGATTAGATAAGGAACACACCCATTATAAAGAAATCACATTAGGATTCTCTTCCTAAGCTGTTCCTTAAAACACTAGTGCTTAGGAAATCTATTGGAGGCAGAAGCAGTCAAGGGTAGCCTAGGGTTAGGGTTAGGCTTAGGGTTAGGCTTAGGGTACGGCTTAGGGTACGGGTTCGGGGAGGGCTTCGGCTACGGCGTAGGGTATGGGTTAGGGTTAGGGTTAGGGTTAGTGTTAGGGTTAGGGCTCGGTTTAGGGTACGGGTTAGGATTAGGGTACGTGTTAGGGTTAGGGTAGGGGTTAGGGTTAGGGTACGCGTTAGGGTTAGGGTAGTTATTAAACCTATCCCACTCTCTAGATACCCCTTAGCACGTAAAGGAATATTATTTGGGGGTCCAGCCATGGAGAAGAGTTTAGACACTAAGATAATATAAGGAACACACACATTATAAAGAAATCACATTAGGATTCTCTTTTTAAGCTGTTCCTTAAAACACTAGTGCTTAGGAAATCTATTGGAGGCAGAAGCAGTCAAGGGTAGCCTAGGTTTAGGGTTAGGCTTAGGGGTAGGCTTAGGGTACGGGTTTGGGGAGGGCTTCGGGTACGGCGTAGGGTATGGGTTAGAGTTAGGGTTAGGGTTAGTGTTAGGGTTAGGGCTCGGTTTAGGGTACGGGTTAGGATTAGGGTACGTGTTAGGGTTAGGGTAGGGGTTAGGGTTAGGGTACGCGTTAGGGTTAGGGTAGTGATTAAACCTATCCCACTCTCTAGATACCCCTTAGCACATAAAGGAATATTATTTGGGGGTCCAGCCATGGAGAAGAGTTTAGACACTAGGATTAGATAAGGAACACACCCATTATAAAGAAATCACATTAGGATTCTCTTTTTAAGCTGTTCCTTAAAACACTAGTGCTTAGGAAATCTATTGGAGGCAGAAGCAGTCAAGGGTAGCCTAGGGTTAGGTTTAGGCTTAGGGTTAGGCTTAGGGTACGGCTTAGGGTACGGTTTCGGGGGGGGCTTCGGGTACGGCGTAGGGTATGGGTTAGGGTTAGGGTTAGGGTTAGTGTTAGGGTTAGGGCTCGGTTTAGGGTACGGGTTAGGATTAGGGTACGTGTTAGGGTTAGGGTAGGTGTTAGCGATAGGGTACGCGTTAGGGTTAGGGTAGTTATTAAACCTATCCCACTCTCTAGTTATCCCTTAGCACGTAAAGGAATATTATTTGGGGGTCCAGCCATGGAGAAGAGTTTAGACACTAGGATAAGATAAGGAACACACCCATTATAAAGAAATCACATTAGGATTCTCTTTTTAAGCTGTTCCTTAAAACACTAGTGCTTAGGAAATCTATTGGAGGCAGAAGCAGTCAAGGGTAGCCTAGGGTTAGGGTTAGGCTTAGGGTTAGGCTTAGGGTACGGGTTCGGGGAGGGCTTCGGGTACGGCGTAGGGTATGGGTTAGGGTTAGGGTTAGGGTTAGTGTTAGGGTTAGGGCTCGGTTTAGGGTACGGGTTAGGATTAGGGTACGTGTTAGGGTTAGGGTAAGGGTTAGGGTTAGGGTACGCGTTACGGTTAGGGTAGTGATTAAACCTATCCCACTCTCTAGATACCCTTTAGCACGTAAAGGAATATTATTTTGGGGTCCAGCCATGGAGAAGAGTTTAGACACTAAGATAATATAAGGAACACACACATTATAAAGAAATCACATTAGGATTCTCTTTTTAAGCTGTTCCTTAAAACACTAGTGCTTAGGAAATCTATTGGAGGCAGAAGCAGTCAAGGGTAGCCTAGGGTTAGGGTTAGGCTTAGGGTTAGGCTTAGGCTACGGTTTAGGGTACGGGTTTGGGTAGGGCTTCGGGTACGGCGTAGGGTATGGGTTAGAGTTAGGGTTAGGGTTAGTGTTAGGGTTAGGGCTCGGTTTAGGGTACGGGTTAGGATTAGGGTACGTGTTAGGGTTAGGGTACGGGTTAGCGTTAGGGTACGCGTTAGGGTTAGGGTAGTTATTAAACCTATCCCACTCTCTAGTTACCTCTTAGCACGTAAAGGAATATTATTTGGGGGTCCAGCCATGGAGAAGAGTTTAGACACTAGGATAAGATAAGGAACACACCCATTATAAAGAAATCACATTAGGATTCTCTTTTTAAGCTGTTCCTTAAAACACTAGTGCTTAGGAAATCTATTGGAGGCAGAAGCAGTCAAGGTTAGCCTAGGGTTAGGGTTAGGCTTAGGGTTAGGCTTAGGGTACGGCTTAGGGTACGGGTTCGGGGAGGGCTTCGGGTACGGCGTAGGGTATGGGTTAGGGTTAGGGTTAGGGTTAGTGTTAGGGTTAGGGCTCGGTTTAGGGTACGGGTTAGGATTAGGGTACGTGTTAGGGTTAGGGTAGGGGTTAGGGTTAGGGTACGCGTTAGGGTTAGGGTAGTTATTAAACCTATCCCACTCTCTAGATACCCCTTAGCACGTAAAGGAATATTATTTGTGGGTCCAGCCATGGAGAAGAGTTTAGACACTAGGATAAGATAAGGAACACACACATTATAAAGAAATCACATTAGGATTCTCTTTTTAAGCAGTTCCTTAAAACACTAGTGCTTAGGAAATCTATTGGAGGCAGAAGCAGTCAAGGGTAGCCTAGGGTTAGGGTTAGGCTTAGGGTTAGGCTTAGGGTACGGCTTAGGTTACGGGTTCGGGGAGGGCTTCGGGTACGGCGTAGGGTATGGGTTAGGGTTAGGGTTAGGGTTAGTGTTAGGGTTAGGGCTCGGTTTAGGGTACGGGTTAGGATTAGGGTACGTGTTAGGGTTAGGGTAGGGGTTAGGGTTAGGGTACGCGTTAGGGTTAGGGTAGTGATTAAACCTATCCCACTCTCTAGATACCCCTTAGCACATAAAGGAATATTATTTGGGGGTCCAGCCATGGAGAAGAGTTTAGACACTAGGATTAGATAAGGAACACACCCATCATAAAGAAATCACATTAGGATTCTCTGTTTAAGCTGTTCCTTAAAACACTAGTGCTTAGGAAATCTACTGGAGGCAGAAGCAGTCAAGGGTAGCCTAGGGTTAGGGTTAGGCTTAGGGTACGGCTTAGGGTACGGGTTCGGGGAGGGTTTCGGGTACGGCGTAGGGTACGGGTTAGGGTTAGGGTTAGGGTTAGTGTTAGGGTTAGAGCTCGGTTTAGGGTACGGGTTAGGATTAGGGTACGTGTTAGGGTTAGGGTAGGGGTTAGTGATAGGGTACGCGTTAGGGTTAGGGTAGTTATTAAACCTATCCCACTCTCTAGTTATCCCTTAGCATGTAAAGGAATATTATTTGGGGGTCCAGTCATGGAGAAGAGTTTAGACACTAGGATAAGATAAGGAACACACCCATTATAAAGAAATCACATTAGGATTCTCTTTTTAAGCTGTTCCTTAAAACACTAGTGCTTAGGAAATCTATTGGAGGCAGAAGCAGTCAAGGGTGGCCTAGGGTTAGGGTTAGGCTTAGGGTTAGGCTTAGGGTACGGTTTGGGTACGGGTTCGGGGAGGGCTTCGGGTACGGCGTAGGGTATGGGTTAGGGTTAGGGTTAGGGTTAGTGTTAGGGTTAGGGCTCGGTTTAGGGTACGGGTTAGGATTAGGGTACGTGTTAGGGTTAGGGTAGGGGTTAGGGTTAGGGTACGCGTTAGGGTTAGGGTAGTGATTAAACCTATCCCACTCTCTAGATACCCCTTAGCACATAAAGGAATATTATTTGGGGGTCCAGCCATGGAGAAGAGTTTAGACACTAGGATTAGATAAGGAACACACCCATTATACAGAAATCACATTAGGATTCTCTTTTTAAGCTGTTCCTTAAAACACTAGTGCTTAGGAAATCTATTGGAGGCAGAAGCAGTCAAGGGTAGCCTAGGGTTAGGGTTAGGCTTAGGGTACGGCTTAGGGTACGGGTTCGGGGAGGGCTTCGGGTACGGCGTAGGGTATGGGTTAGGGTTAGGGTTAGGGTTAGTGTTAGGGTTAGGGCTCGGTTTAGGGTACGGGTTAGGATTAGGGTACGTGTTAGGGTTAGGGTAGGGGTTAGGGTTAGGGTACGCGTTAGGGTTAGGGTAGTGATTAAACCTATCCCACTCTCTAGATACCCCTTAGCACATAAAGGAATATTATTTGGGGGTCCAGCCATGGAGAAGAGTTTAGACACTAGGATTAGATAAGGAACACACCCATTATAAAGAAATCACATTAGGATTCTCTTTTTAAGCTGTTCCTTAAAACACTAGTGCTTAGGAAATCTATTGGAGGCAGAAGCAGTCAAGGGTAGCCTACGGTTAGGGTTAGTCTTAGGGTACGGCTTAGGGTACGGGTTCGTGGAGGGTTTCGGGTACGGCGTAGGGTACGGGTTAGGGTTAGGGTTAGGGTTAGTGTTAGGGTTAGAGCTCGGTTTAGGGTACGGGTTAGGATTAGGGTACGTGTTAGGGTTAGGGTAGGGGTTAGCGATAGGGTACGCGTTAGGGTTAGGGTAGTTATTAAACCTATCCCACTCTCTAGTTATCCCTTAGCATGTAAAGGAATATTATTTGGGGGTCCAGTCATGGAGAAGAGTTTAGACACTAGGATAAGATAAGGAACACACCCATTATAAAGAAATCACATTAGGATTCTCTTTTTAAGCTGTTCCTTAAAACACTAGTGCTTAGGAAATCTATTGGAGGCAGAAGCAGTCAAGGGTGGCCTAGGGTTAGGGTTAGGCTTAGGGTTAGGCTTAGGGTACGGTTTGGGTACGGGTTCGGGGAGGGCTTCGGGTACGGCGTAGGGTATGGGTTAGGGTTAGGGTTAGGGTTAGTGTTAGGGTTAGGGCTCGGTTTAGGGTACGGGTTAGGATTAGGGTACGTGTTAGGGTTAGGGTAGGGGTTAGGGTTAGGGTACGCGTTAGGGTTAGGGTAGTGATTAAACCTATCCCACTCTCTAGATACCCCTTAGCACATAAAGGAATATTATTTGGGGGTCCAGCCATGGAGAAGAGTTTAGACACTAGGATTAGATAAGGAACACACCCATTATACAGAAATCACATTAGGATTCTCTTTTTAAGCTGTTCCTTAAAACACTAGTGCTTAGGAAATCTATTGGAGGCAGAAGCAGTCAAGGGTAGCCTAGGGTTAGGGTTAGGCTTAGGGTACGGCTTAGGGTACGGGTTCGGGGAGGGCTTCAGGTACGGCGTAGGGTATGGGTTAGGGTTAGGGTTAGGGTTAGTGTTAGGGTTAGGGCTCGGTTTAGGGTACGGGTTAGGATTAGGGTACGTGTTAGGGTTAGGGTAGGGGTTAGGGCTGGGTACGCGTTACGGTTAGGGTAGTGATTAAACCTATCCCACTCTCTAGATACCCCTTAGCACGTAAAGGAATATTATTTGGGGGTCCAGCCATGGAGAAGAGTTTAGACACTAAGATAATATAAGGAACACACCCATTATAAAGAAATCACATTAGGATTCTCTTTTTAAGCTGTTCCTTAAAACACTAGTGCTTAGGAAATCTTTTGGAGGCAGAAGCAGTCAAGGGTAGCCTAGGGTTAGGGTTAGGCTTAGGGTTAAGCTTAGGGTACGGCTTAGGGTACGGGTTCGGGGAGGGCTTCGGGTACGGCGTAGGGTATGTGTTAGGGTTAGGGTTAGGGTTAGTGTTAGGGTTAGGGCTCAGTTTAGGATACTGGTTAGGATTAGGGTACGTGTTAGGGTTAGGGTAGGGGTTAGGGTTAGGGTACGCGTTAGGGTTAGGGTAGTGATTAAACCTATCCCACTCTCTAGATACCCCTTAGCACATAAAGGAATATTATTTGGGGGTCCAGCCATGGAGAAGAGTTTAGACACTAGGATTAGATAAGGAACACACCCATTATAAAGAAATCACATTAGGATTCTCTTTTTAAGCTGTTCCTTAAAACACTAGTGCTTAGGAAATCTACTGGAGGCAGAAGCAGTCAAGGGTAGCCTAGGGTTAGGGTTAGTCTTAGGGTACGGCTTAGGGTACGGGTTCGGGGAGGGCTTCGGGTACGGCGTAGGGTATGGGTTAGGGTTAGGGTTAGGGTTAGTGTTAGGGTTAGAGCTCGGTTTAGGGTACGGGTTAGGATTAGGGTACGTGTTAGGGTTATGGTAGGGGTTAGCGATAGGGTACGCGTTAGGGTTAGGGTAGTTATTAAACCTATCCCACTCTCTAGTTATCCCTTAGCACGTAAAGGAATATTATTTGGGGGTCCAGTCATGGAGAAGAGTTTAGACACTAGGATAAGATAAGGAACACACCCATTATAAAGAAATCACATTAAGATTCTCTTTTTAAGCTGTTCATTAAAACACTAGTGCTTAGGAAATCTATTGGAGGCAGAAGCAGTCAAGGGTAGCCTAGGGTTAGGGTTAGGCTTAGGGTTAGGCTTAGGGTACGGCTTAGGGTACGGGTTCGGGGAGGGCTTCGGGTACGGCGTAGGGTATGGGTTAGGGTTAGGGTTAGGGTTAGTGTTAGGGTTAGGGCTCGGTTTAGGGTACGGGTTAGGATTAGGGTACGTGTTAGGGTTAGGGTAGGGGTTAGGGTTAGGGTACGCGTTAGGGTTAGGGTAGTGATTAAACCTATCCCACTCTCTAGATACCCCTTAGCACATAAAGGAATATTATTTGGGGGTCCAGCCATGGAGAAGAGTTTAGACACTAGGATTAGATAAGGAACACACCCATTATAAAGAAATCACATTAGGATTCTCTTTTTAAGCTGTTCCTTAAAACACTAGTGCTTAGGAAATCTATTGGAGGCAGAAGCAGTCAAGGGTAGCCTAGGGTTAGGGTTAGGCTTAGGGTACGGCTTAGGGTACGGGTTCGGGGAGGGCTTCGGGTACGGCGTAGGGTATGGGTTAGGGTTAGGGTTAGGGTTAGTGTTAGGGTTAGGGCTCAGTTTAGGATACTGGTTAGGATTAGGGTACGTGTTAGGGTTAGGGTAGGGGTTAGGGTTAGGGTACGCGTTAGGGTTAGGGTAGTGATTAAACCTATCCCACTCTCTAGATACCCCTTAGCACATAAAGGAATATTATTTGGGGGTCCAGCCATGGAGAAGAGTTTAGACACTAGGATTAGATAAGGAACACACCCATTATAAAGAAATCACATTAGGATTCTCTTTTTAAGCTGTTCCTTAAAACACTAGTGCTTAGGAAATCTATTGGAGGCAGAAGCAGTCAAGGGTAGCCTAGGGTTAGGGTTAGGCTTAGGGTTAGGCTTAGGGTACGGCTTAGGGTACGGGTTCGGGGAGGGCTTCGGGTACGGCGTAGGGTATGGGTTAGGGTTAGGGTTAGGGTTAGTGTTAGGGTTAGGGCTCAGTTTAGGATACTGGTTAGGATTAGGGTACGTGTTAGGGTTAAGGTAGGGGTTAGGGTTAGGGTACGCGTTAGGGTTAGGGTAGTGATTAAACCTATCCCACTCTCTAGATACCCCTTAGCACATAAAGGAATGTTATTTGGGGGTCCAGCCATGGAGAAGAGTTTAGACACTAGGATTAGATAAGGAACACACCCATTATAAAGAAATCACATTAGGATTCTCTTTTTAAGCTGTTCCTTAAAACACTAGTGCTTAGGAAATCTATTGGAGGCAGAAGCAGTCAAGGGTAGCCTACGGTTAGGGTTAGTCTTAGGGTACGGCTTAGGGTACGGGTTCGTGGAGGGTTTCGGGTACGGCGTAGGGTACGGGTTAGGGTTAGGGTTAGGGTTAGTGTTAGGGTTAGAGCTCGGTTTAGGGTACGGGTTAGGATTAGGGTACGTGTTAGGGTTAGGGTAGGGGTTAGCGATAGGGTACGCGTTAGGGTTAGGGTAGTTATTAAACCTATCCCACTCTCTAGTTATCCCTTAGCATGTAAAGGAATATTATTTGGGGGTCCAGTCATGGAGAAGAGTTTAGACACTAGGATAAGATAAGGAACACACCCATTATAAAGAAATCACATTAGGATTCACTTTTTAAGCTGTTCCTTAAAACACTAGTGCTTAGGAAATCTATTGGAGGCAGAAGCAGTCAAGGGTGGCCTAGGGTTAGGGTTAGGCTTAGGGTTAGGCTTAGGGTACGGTTTGGGTACGGGTTCGGGGAGGGCTTCGGGTACGGCGTAGGGTATGGGTTAGGGTTAGGGTTAGGGTTAGTGTTAGGGTTAGGGCTCGGTTTAGGGTACGGGTTAGGATTAGGGTACGTGTTAGGGTTAGGGTAGGGGTTAGGGTTAGGGTACGCGTTAGGGTTAGGGTAGTGATTAAACCTATCCCACTCTCTAGATACCCCTTAGCACATAAAGGAATATTATTTGGGGGTCCAGCCATGGAGAAGAGTTTAGACACTAGGATTAGATAAGGAACACACCCATTATACAGAAATCACATTAGGATTCTCTTTTTAAGCTGTTCCTTAAAACACTAGTGCTTAGGAAATCTATTGGAGGCAGAAGCAGTCAAGGGTAGCCTAGGGTTAGGGTTAGGCTTAGGGTACGGCTTAGGGTACGGGTTCGGGGAGGGCTTCGGGTACGGCGTAGGGTATGGGTTAGGGTTAGGGTTAGGGTTAGTGTTAAGGTTAGGGCTCGGTTTAGGGTACGGGTTAGGATTAGGGTACGTGTTAGGGTTAGGGTAGGGGTTAGGGTTAGGGTACGCGTTACGGTTAGGGTAGTGATTAAACCTATCCCACTCTCTAGATACCCCTTAGCACGTAAAGGAATATTATTTGGGGGTCCAGCCATGGAGAAGAGTTTAGACACTAAGATAATATAAGGAACACACACATTATAAAGAAATCACATTAGGATTCTCTTTTTAAGCTGTTCCTTAAAACACTAGTGCTTAGGAAATCTATTGGAGGCAGAAGCAGTCAAGGGTAGCCTAGGGTTAGGGTTAGGCTTAGGGTTAGGCTTAGGGTACGGTTTAGGGTACGGGTTTGGGGAGGGCTTCGGATACGGCGTAGGGTATGGGTTATAGTTTGGGTTAGGGTTAGTGTTAGGGTTAGGGCTCGGTTTAGGGTACGGGTTAGGATTAGGGTACGTGTTAGGGTTAGGGTAGGGGTTAGCGATAGGGTACGCGTTAGGGTTAGGGTAGTTATTAAACCTATCCCACTCTCTAGTTATCCCTTAGCACGTAAAGGAATATTATTTGGGGGTCCAGCCATGGAGAAGAGTTTAGACACTAGGATAAGATAAGGAACACACCCATTATAAAGAAATCACATTACGATTCTCTTTTTAAGCTGTTCCTTAAAACACTAGTGCTTAGGAAATCTATTGGAGGCAGAAGCAGTCAAGGGTAGCCTAGGGTTAGGGTTAGGCTTAGGGTTAGGCTTAGGGTACGGCTTAGGGTACGGGTTCGGGGAGGGCTTCGGGTACGGCGTAGGGTATGGGTTAGGGTTAGGGTTAGGGTTAGTGTTAGGGTTAGGGCTCAGTTTAGGATACTGGTTAGGATTAGGGTACGTGTTAGGGTTAGGGTAGGGGTTAGGGTTAGGGTACGCGTTAGGGTTAGGGTAGTGATTAAACCTATCCCACTCTCTAGATACCCCTTAGCACATAAAGGAATATTATTTGGGGGTCCAGCCATGGAGAAGAGTTTAGACACTAGGATTAGATAAGGAACACACCCATTATAAAGAAATCACATTAGGATTCTCTTTTTAAGCTGTTCCTTAAAACACTAGTGCTTAGGAAATCTATTGGAGGCAGAAGCAGTCAAGGGTAGCCTACGGTTAGGGTTAGTCTTAGGGTACGGCTTAGGGTACGGGTTCGTGGAGGGTTTCGGGTACGGCGTAGGGTACGGGTTAGGGTTAGGGTTAGGGTTAGTGTTAGGGTTAGAGCTCGGTTTAGGGTACGGGTTAGGATTAGGGTACGTGTTAGGGTTAGGGTAGGGGTTAGCGATAGGGTACGCGTTAGGGTTAGGGTAGTTATTAAACCTATCCCACTCTCTAGTTATCCCTTAGCATGTAAAGGAATATTATTTGGGGGTCCAGTCATGGAGAAGAGTTTAGACACTAGGATAAGATAAGGAACACACCCATTATAAAGAAATCACATTAGGATTCTCTTTTTAAGCTGTTCCTTAAAACACTAGTGTTTAGGAAATCTATTGTAGGCAGAAGCAGTCAAGGGTGGCCTAGGGTTAGGGTTAGGCTTAGGGTTAGGCTTAGGGTACGGTTTGGGTACGGGTTCGGGGAGGGCTTCGGGTACGGCGTAGGGTATGGGTTAGGGTTAGGGTTAGGGTTAGTGTTAGGGTTAGGGCTCGGTTTAGGGTACGGTTTAGGATTAGGGTACGTGTTAGGGTTAGGGTAGGGGTTAGGGTTAGGGTACGCGTTAGGGTTAGGGTAGTGATTAAACCTATCCCACTCTCTAGATACCCCTTAGCACATAAAGGAATATTATTTGGGGGTCCAGCCATGGAGAAGAGTTTAGACACTAGGATTAGATAAGGAACACACCCATTATACAGAAATCACATTAGGATTCTCTTTTTAAGCTGTTCCTTAAAACACTAGTGCTTAGGAAATCTATTGGAGGCAGAAGCAGTCAAGGGTAGCCTAGGGTTAGGGTTAGGCTTAGGGTACGGCTTAGGGTACGGGTTCGGGGAGGGCTTCGGGTACGGCGTAGGGTATGGGTTAGGGTTAGGGTTAGGGTTAGTGTTAGGGTTAGGGCTCGGTTTAGGGTACGGGTTAGGATTAGGGTACGTGTTAGGGTTAGGGTAGGAGTTAGGGTTAGGGTACGCGTTACGGTTAGGGTAGTGATTAAACCTATCCCACTCTCTAGATACCCCTTAGCACGTAAAGGAATATTATTTGGGGGTCCAGCCATGGAGAAGAGTTTAGCCACTAAGATAATATAAGGAACACACACATTATGAAGAAATCACATTAGGATTCTCTTTTTAAGCTGTTCCTTAAAACACTAGTGCTTAGGAAATCTATTGGAGGCAGAAGCAGTCAAGGGTAGCCTAGGGTTAGGGTTAGGCTTACGGTTAGGCTTAGGGTACGGTTTAGGGTACGGGTTTGGGGAGGGCTTCGGGTATGGCGTAGGGTATGGGTTAGAGTTAGGGTTAGGGTTATTGTTAGGGTTAGGGCTCGGTTTAGGGTACGGGTTAGGATTAGGGTACGTGTTAGGGTTAGGGTAGGGGTTAGCGATAGGGTACGCGTTAGGGTTAGGGTAGTTATTAAACCTATCCCACTCTCTAGTTATCCCTTAGCACGTAAAGGAATATTATTTGGGGGTCCAGCCATGGAGAAGAGTTTAGACACTAGGATAATATAAGGAACACACCCATTATAAAGAAATCACATTAGGATTCTCTTTTTAAGCTGTTCCTTAAAACACTAGTGCTTAGGAAATCTATTGGAGGCAGAAGCAGTCAAGGGTAGCCTAGGGTTAGGGTTAGGCTTAGGGTTAGGCTTAGGGTACGGCTTAGGGTACGGGTTCGGGGAGGGCTTCGGGTACGGCGTAGGGTATGTGTTAGGGTTAGGGTTAGGGTTAGTGTTAGGGTTAGGGCTCAGTTTAGGATACTGGTTAGGATTAGGGTACGTGTTAGGGTTAGGGTAGGGGTTAGGGTTAGGGTACGCGTTAGGGTAAGGGTAGTGATTAAACCTATCCCACTCTCTAGATACCCCTTAGCACATAAAGGAATATTATATGGGGGTCCAGCCATGGAGAAGAGTTTAGACACTAGGATTAGATAAGGAACACACCCATTATAAAGAAATCACATTAGGATTCTCTTTTTAAGCTGTTCCTTAAAACACTAGTGCTTAGGAAATCTATTGGAGGCAGAAGCAGTCAAGGGTAGCCTAGGGTTAGGGTTAGGCTTAGGGTACGGCTTAGGGTACGGGTTCGGGGAGGGCTTCGGGTACGGCGTAGGGTATGGGTTAGGGTTAGGGTTAGGGTTAGTGTTAGGGTTAGAGCTCGGTTTAGGGTACGGGTTAGGATTAGGGTACGTGTTAGGGTTAGGGTAGGGGTTAGAGATAGGGTACGCGTTAGGGTTAGGGTAGTTATTAAACCTATCCCACTCTCTAGTTATCCCTTAGCACGTAAAGGCATATTATTTGGGGGTCCAGCCATGGAGAAGAGTTTAGACACTAGGATAAGATAAGGAACACACCCATTATAAAGAAATCACATTAGGATTCTCTTTTTAAGCCGTTCCTTAAAACACTAGTGCTTAGGAAATCTATTGGAGGCAGAAGCAGTCAAGGGTAGCCTAGGGTTAGGGTTAAGCTTAGGGTTAGGCTTAGGGTACGGCTTAGGGTACGGGTTCGGAGAGGGCTTCGGGTACGGCGTAGGGTATGGGTTAGGGTTAGGGTTAGGGTTAGGGCTCGGTTTAGGGTACGGGTTAGGATTAGGGTACGTGTTAGGGTTAGGATAGGTGTTAGGGATAGGGTACGCGTTACGGTTAGGGTAGTGATTAAACCTATCCCACTCTCTAGATACCCCTTAGCACGTAAAGGAATATTATTTGGGGGTCCAGCCATGGAGAAGAGTTTAGACACTAAGATAATATAAGGAACACACACATTATAAAGAAATCACATTAGGATTCTCTTTTTAAGCTGTTCCTTAAAACACTAGTGCTTAGGAAATCTTTTGGAGGCAGAAGCAGTCAAGGGTAGCCTAGGGTTAGGGTTAGGCTTAGGGTTAAGCTTAGGGTACGGCTTAGGGTACGGGTTCGGGGAGGGCTTCGGGTACGGCGTAGGGTATGTGTTAGGGTTAGGGTTAGGGTTAGTGTTAGGGTTAGGGCTCAGTTTAGGATACTGGTTAGGATTAGGGTACGTGTTAGGGTTAGGGTAGTGGTTAGGGTTAGGGTACGCGTTAGGGTTAGGGTAGTGATTAAACCTATCCCACTCTCTAGATACCCCTTAGCACATAAAGGAATATTATTTGGGGGTCCAGCCATGGAGAAGAGTTTAGACACTAGGATTAGATAAGGAACACACCCATTATAAAGAAATCACATTAGGATTCTCTTTTTAAGCTGTTCCTTAAAACACTAGTGCTTAGGAAATCTACTGGAGGCAGAAGCAGTCAAGGGTAGCCTAGGGTTAGGGTTAGTCTTAGGGTACGGCTTAGGGTACGGGTTCGGGGAGGGCTTCGGGTACGGCGTAGGGTATGGGTTAGGGTTAGGGTTAGGGTTAGTGTTAGGGTTAGAGCTCGGTTTAGGGTACGGGTTAGGATTAGGGTACGTGTTAGGGTTAGGGTAGGGGTTAGCGATAGGGTACGCGTTAGGGTTAGGGTAGTTATTAAACCTATCCCACTCTCTAGTTATCCCTTAGCACGTAAAGGAATATTATTTGGGGGTCCAGTCATGGAGAAGAGTTTAGACACTAGGATAAGATAAGGAACACACCCATTATAAAGAAATCACATTAAGATTCTCTTTTTAAGCTGTTCATTAAAACACTAGTGCTTAGGAAATCTATTGGAGGCAGAAGCAGTCAAGGGTAGCCTAGGGTTAGGGTTAGGCTTAGGGTTAGGCTTAGGGTACGGCTTAGGGTACGGGTTCGGGGAGGGCTTCGGGTACGGCGTAGGGTATGGGTTAGGGTTAGGGTTAGGGTTAGTGTTAAGGTTAGGGCTCGGTTTAGGGTACGGGTTAGGATTAGGGTACGTGTTAGGGTTAGGGTAGGGGTTAGGGTTAGGGTACGCGTTAGGGTTAGGGTAGTGATTAAACCTATCCCACTCTCTAGATACCCCTTAGCACATAAAGGAATATTATTTGGGGGTCCAGCCATGGAGAAGAGTTTAGACACTAGGATTAGATAAGGAACACACCCATTATAAAGAAATCACATTACGATTCTCTTTTTAAGCTGTTCCTTAAAACACTAGTGCTTAGGAAATCTATTGGAGGCAGAAGCAGTCAAGGGTAGCCTAGGGTTAGGGTTAGGCTTAGGGTACGGCTTAGGGTACGGGTTCGGGGAGGGCTTCGGGTACGGCGTAGGGTATGGGTTAGGGTTAGGGTTAGGGTTAGTGTTAGGGTTAGGGCTCAGTTTAGGATACTGGTTAGGATTAGGGTACGTGTTAGGGTTAGGGTAGGGGTTAGGGTTAGGGTACGCGTTAGGGTTAGGGTAGTGATTAAACCTATCCCACTCTCTAGATACCCCTTAGCACATAAAGGAATATTATTTGGGGGTCCAGCCATGGAGAAGAGTTTAGACACTAGGATTAGATAAGGAACACACCCATTATAAAGAAATCACATTAGGATTCTCTTTTTAAGCTGTTCCTTAAAACACTAGTGCTTAGGAAATCTATTGGAGGCAGAAGCAGTCAAGGGTAGCCTAGGGTTAGGGTTAGGCTTAGGGTTAGGCTTAGGGTACGGCTTAGGGTACGGGTTCGGGGAGGGCTTCGGGTACGGCGTAGGGTATGGGTTAGGGTTAGGGTTAGGGTTAGTGTTAGGGTTAGGGCTCAGTTTAGGATACTGGTTAGGATTAGGGTACGTGTTAGGGTTAGGGTAGGGGTTAGGGTTAGGGTACGCGTTAGGGTTAGGGTAGTGATTAAACCTATCCCACTCTCTAGATACCCCTTAGCACATAAAGGAATGTTATTTGGGGGTCCAGCCATGGAGAAGAGTTTAGACACTAGGATTAGATAAGGAACACACCCATTATAAAGAAATCACATTAGGATTCTCTTTTTAAGCTGTTCCTTAAAACACTAGTGCTTAGGAAATCTATTGGAGGCAGAAGCAGTCAAGGGTAGCCTACGGTTAGGGTTAGTCTTAGGGTACGGCTTAGGGTACGGGTTCGTGGAGGGTTTCGGGTACGGCGTAGGGTACGGGTTAGGGTTAGGGTTAGGGTTAGTGTTAGGGTTAGAGCTCGGTTTAGGGTACGGGTTAGGATTAGGGTACGTGTTAGGGTTAGGGTAGGGGTTAGCGATAGGGTACGCGTTAGGGTTAGGGTAGTTATTAAACCTATCCCACTCTCTAGTTATCCCTTAGCATGTAAAGGAATATTATTTGGGGGTCCAGTCATGGAGAAGAGTTTAGACACTAGGATAAGATAAGGAACACACCCATTATAAAGAAATCACATTAGGATTCTCTTTTTAAGCTGTTCCTTAAAACACTAGTGCTTAGGAAATCTATTGGAGGCAGAAGCAGTCAAGGGTGGCCTAGGGTTAGGGTTAGGCTTAGGGTTAGGCTTAGGGTACGGTTTGGGTACGGGTTCGGGTAGGGCTTCGGGTACGGCGTAGGGTATGGGTTAGGGTTAGGGTTAGGGTTAGTGTTAGGGTTAGGGCTCGGTTTAGGGTACGGGTTAGGATTAGGGTACGTGTTAGGGTTAGGGTAGGGGTTAGGGTTAGGGTACGCGTTAGGGTTAGGGTAGTGATTAAACCTATCCCACTCTCTAGATACCCCTTAGCACATAAAGGAATATTATTTGGGGGTCCAGCCATGGAGAAGAGTTTAGACACTAGGATTAGATAAGGAACACACCCATTATACAGAAATCACATTAGGATTCTCTTTTTAAGCTGTTCCTTAAAACACTAGTGCTTAGGAAATCTATTGGAGGCAGAAGCAGTCAAGGGTAGCCTAGGGTTAGGGTTAGGCTTAGGGTACGGCTTAGGGTACGGGTTCGGGGAGGGCTTCGGGTACGGCGTAGGGTATGGGTTAGGGTTAGGGTTAGGGTTAGTGATAGGGTTAGGGCTCGGTTTAGGGTAAGGGTTAGGATTAGGGTACGTGTTAGGGTTAGGGTAGGGGTTAGGGTTAGGGTACGCGTTACGGTTAGGGTAGTGATTAAACCTATCCCACTCTCTAGATACCCCTTAGCACGTAAAGGAATATTATTTGGGGGTCCAGCCATGGAGAAGAGTTTAGACACTAAGATAATATAAGGAACACACACATTATAAAGAAATCACATTAGGATTCTCTTTTTAAGCTGTTCCTTAAAACACTAGTGCTTAGGAAATCTATTGGAGGCAGAAGCAGTCAAGGGTAGCCTAGGGTTAGGGTTAGGCTTACGGTTAGGCTTAGGTTACGGTTTAGGGTACGGGTTTGGGGAGGGCTTCGGGTATGGCGTAGGGTATGGGTTAGAGTTAGGGTTAGGGTTATTGTTAGGGTTAGGGCTCGGTTTAGGGTACGGGTTAGGATTAGGGTACGTGTTAGGGTTAGGGTAGGGGTTAGCGATAGGGTACGCGTTAGGGTTAGGGTAGTTATTAAACCTATCCCACTCTCTAGTTATCCCTTAGCACGTAAAGGAATATTATTTGGGGGTCCAGCCATGGAGAAGAGTTTAGACACTAGGATAAGATAAGGAACACACCCATTATAAAGAAATCACATTAGGATTCTCTTTTTAAGCTGTTCCTTAAAACACTAGTGCTTAGGAAATCTATTGGAGGCAGAAGCAGTCAAGGGTAGCCTAGGGTTAGGGTTAGGCTTAGGGTTAGGCTTAGGGTACGGCTTAGGGTACGGGTTCGGGGAGGGCTTCGGGTACGGCGTAGGGTATGTGTTAGGGTTAGGGTTAGGGTTAGTGTTAGGGTTAGGGCTCAGTTTAGGATACTGGTTAGGATTAGGGTACGTGTTAGGGTTAGGGTAGGGGTTAGGGTTAGGGTACGCGTTAGGGTAAGGGTAGTGATTAAACCTATCCCACTCTCTAGATACCCCTTAGCACATAAAGGAATATTATATTGGGGTCCAGCCATGGAGAAGAGTTTAGACACTAGGATTAGATAAGGAACACACCCATTATAAAGAAATCACATTAGGATTCTCTTTTTAAGCTGTTCCTTAAAACACTAGTGCTTAGGAAATCTATTGGAGGCAGAAGCAGTCAAGGGTAGCCTAGGGTTAGGGTTAGGCTTAGGGTACGGCTTAGGGTACGGGTTCGGGGAGGGCTTCGGGTACGGCGTAGGGTATGGGTTAGGGTTAGGGTTAGGGTTAGTGTTAGGGTTAGGGCTCAGTTTAGGATACTGGTTAGGATTAGGGTACGTGTTAGGGTTAGGGTAGGGGTTAGGGTTAGGGTACGCGTTAGGGTTAGGGTAGTGATTAAACCTATCCCACTCTCTAGATACCCCTTAGCACATAAAGGAATATTATTTGGGGGTCCAGCCATGGAGAAGAGTTTAGACACTAGGATTAGATAAGGAACACACCCATTATAAAGAAATCACATTAGGATTCTCTTTTTAAGCTGTTCCTTAAAACACTAGTGCTTAGGAAATCTATTGGAGGCAGAAGCAGTCAAGGGTAGCCTAGGGTTAGGGTTAGGCTTAGGGTTAGGCTTAGGGTACGGCTTAGGGTACGGGTTCGGGGAGGGCTTCGGGTACGGCGTAGGGTATGGGTTAGGGTTAGGGTTAGGGTTAGTGTTAGGGTTAGGGCTCAGTTTAGGATACTGGTTAGGATTAGGGTACGTGTTAGGGTTAGGGTAGGGGTTAGGGTTAGGGTACGCGTTAGGGTTAGGGTAGTGATTAAACCTATCCCACTCTCTAGATACCCCTTAGCACATAAAGGAATGTTATTTGGGGGTCCAGCCATGGAGAAGAGTTTAGACACTAGGATTAGATAAGGAACACACCCATTATAAAGAAATCACATTAGGATTCTCTTTTTAAGCTGTTCCTTAAAACACTAGTGCTTAGGAAATCTATTGGAGGCAGAAGCAGTCAAGGGTAGCCTACGGTTAGGGTTAGTCTTAGGGTACGGCTTAGGGTACGGGTTCGTGGAGGGTTTCGGGTACGGCGTAGGGTACGGGTTAGGGTTAGGGTTAGGGTTAGTGTTAGGGTTAGAGCTCGGTTTAGGGTACGGGTTAGGATTAGGGTACGTGTTAGGGTTAGGGTAGGGGTTAGCGATAGGGTACGCGTTAGGGTTAGGGTAGTTATTAAACCTATCCCACTCTCTAGTTATCCCTTAGCATGTAAAGGAATATTATTTGGGGGTCCAGTCATGGAGAAGAGTTTAGACACTAGGATAAGATAAGGAACACACCCATTATAAAGAAATCACATTAGGATTCTCTTTTTAAGCTGTTCCTTAAAACACTAGTGCTTAGGAAATCTATTGGAGGCAGAAGCAGTCAAGGGTGGCCTAGGGTTAGGGTTAGGCTTAGGGTTAGGCTTAGGGTACGGTTTGGGTACGGGTTCGGGTAGGACTTCGGGTACGGCGTAGGGTATGGGTTAGGGTTAGGGTTAGGGTTAGTGTTAGGGTTAGGGCTCGGTTTAGGGTACGGGTTAGGATTAGGGTACGTGTTAGGGTTAGGGTAGGGGTTAGGGTTAGGGTACGCGTTAGGGTTAGGGTAGTGATTAAACCTATCCCACTCTCTAGATACCCCTTAGCACATAAAGGAATATTATTTGGGGGTCCAGCCATGGAGAAGAGTTTAGACACTAGGATTAGATAAGGAACACACCCATTATACAGAAATCACATTAGGATTCTCTTTTTAAGCTGTTCCTTAAAACACTAGTGCTTAGGAAATCTATTGGAGGCAGAAGCAGTCAAGGGTAGCCTAGGGTTAGGGTTAGGCTTAGGGTACGGCTTAGGGTACGGGTTCGGGGAGGGCTTCGGGTACGGCGTAGGGTATGGGTTAGGGTTAGGGTTAGGGTTAGTGTTAGGGTTAGGGCTCGGTTTAGGGTAAGGGTTAGGATTAGGGTACGTGTTAGGGTTAGGGTAGGGGTTAGGGTTAGGGTACGCGTTACGGTTAGGGTAGTGATTAAACCTATCCCACTCTCTAGATACCCCTTAGCACGTAAAGGAATATTATTTGGGGGTCCAGCCATGGAGAAGAGTTTAGACACTAAGATAATATAAGGAACACACACATTATAAAGAAATCACATTAGGATTCTCTTTTTAAGCTGTTCCTTAAAACACTAGTGCTTAGGAAATCTATTGGAGGCAGAAGCAGTCAAGGGTAGCCTAGGGTTAGGGTTAGGCTTACGGTTAGGCTTAGGTTACGGTTTAGGGTACGGGTGTGGGGAGGGCTTCGGGTATGGCGTAGGGTATGGGTTAGAGTTAGGGTTAGGGTTATTGTTAGGGTTAGGGCTCGGTTTAGGGTACGGGTTAGGATTAGGGTACGTGTTAGGGTTAGGGTAGGGGTTAGCGATAGGGTACGCGTTAGGGTTAGGGTAGTTATTAAACCTATCCCACTCTCTAGTTATCCCTTAGCACGTAAAGGAATATTATTTGGGGGTCCAGCCATGGAGAAGAGTTTAGACACTAGGATAAGATAAGGAACACACCCATTATAAAGAAATCACATTAGGATTCTCTTTTTAAGCTGTTCCTTAAAACACTAGTGCTTAGGAAATCTATTGGAGGCAGAAGCAGTCAAGGGTAGCCTAGGGTTAGGGTTAGGCTTAGGGTTAGGCTTAGGGTACGGCTTAGGGTACGGGTTCGGGGAGGGCTTCGGGTACGGCGTAGGGTATGTGTTAGGGTTAGGGTTAGGGTTAGTGTTAGGGTTAGGGCTCAGTTTAGGATACTGGTTAGGATTAGGGTACGTGTTAGGGTTAGGGTAGGGGTTAGGGTTAGGGTACGCGTTAGGGTAAGGGTAGTGATTAAACCTATCCCACTCTCTAGATACCCCTTAGCACATAAAGGAATATTATATGGGGGTCCAGCCATGGAGAAGAGTTTAGACACTAGGATTAGATAAGGAACACACCCATTATAAAGAAATCACATTAGGATTCTCTTTTTAAGCTGTTCCTTAAAACACTAGTGCTTAGGAAATCTATTGGAGGCAGAAGCAGTCAAGGGTAGCCTAGGGTTAGGGTTAGGCTTAGGGTACGGCTTAGGGTACGGGTTCGGGGAGGGCTTCGGGTACGGCGTAGGGTATGGGTTAGGGTTAGGGTTAGGGTTAGTGTTAGGGTTAGAGCTCGGTTTAGGGTACGGGTTAGGATTAGGGTACGTGTTAGGGTTAGGGTAGGGGTTAGAGATAGGGTACGCGTTAGGGTTAGGGTAGTTATTAAACCTATCCCACTCTCTAGTTATCCCTTAGCACGTAAAGGAATATTATTTGGGGGTCCAGCCATGGAGAAGAGTTTAGACACTAGGATAAGATAAGGAACACACCCATTATAAAGAAATCACATTAGGATTCTCTTTTTAAGCCGTTCCTTAAAACACTAGTGCTTAGGAAATCTATTGGAGGCAGAAGCAGTCAAGGGTAGCCTAGGGTTAGGGTTAGGCTTAGGGTTAGGCTTAGGGTACGGCTTAGGGTACGGGTTCGGAGAGGGCTTCGGGTACGGCGTAGGGTATGGGTTAGGGTTAGTGTTAGGGTTAGTGTTAGGGTTAGGGCTCGGTTTAGGGTACGGGTTAGGATTAGGGTACGTGTTAGGGTTAGGATAGGTGTTAGGGATAGGGTACGCGTTACGGTTAGGGTAGTGATTAAACCTATCCCACTCTCTAGATACCCCTTAGCACGTAAAGGAATATTATTTGGGGGTCCAGCCATGGAGAAGAGTTTAGACACTAAGATAATATAAGGAACACACACATTATAAAGAAATCACATTAGGATTCTCTTTTTAAGCTGTTCCTTAAAACACTAGTGCTTAGGAAATCTTTTGGAGGCAGAAGCAGTCAAGGGTAGCCTAGGGTTAGGGTTAGGCTTAGGGTTAAGCTTAGGGTACGGCTTAGGGTACGGGTTCGGGGAGGGCTTCGGGTACGGCGTAGGGTATGTGTTAGGGTTAGGGTTAGGGTTAGTGTTAGGGTTAGGGCTCAGTTTAGGATACTGGTTAGGATTAGGGTACGTGTTAGGGTTAGGGTAGGGGTTAGGGTTAGGGTACGCGTTAGGGTTAGGGTAGTGATTAAACCTATCCCACTCTCTAGATACCCCTTAGCACATAAAGGAATATTATTTGGGGGTCCAGCCATGGAGAAGAGTTTAGACACTAGGATTAGATAAGGAACACACCCATTATAAAGAAATCACATTAGGATTCTCTTTTTAAGCTGTTCCTTAAAACACTAGTGCTTAGGAAATCTACTGGAGGCAGAAGCAGTCAAGGGTAGCCTAGGGTTAGGGTTAGTCTTAGGGTACGGCTTAGGGTACGGGTTCGGGGAGGGCTTCGGGTACGGCGTAGGGTATGGGTTAGGGTTAGGGTTAGTGTTAGGGTTAGAGCTCGGTTTAGGGTACGGGTTAGGATTAGGGTACGTGTTAGGGTTAGGGTAGGGGTTAGCGATAGGGTACGCGTTAGGGTTAGGGTAGTTATTAAACCTATCCCACTCTCTAGTTATCCCTTAGCACGTAAAGGAATATTATTTGGGGGTCCAGTCATGGAGAAGAGTTTAGACACTAGGATAAGATAAGGAACACACCCATTATAAAGAAATCACATTAAGATTCTCTTTTTAAGCTGTTCATTAAAACACTAGTGCTTAGGAAATCTATTGGAGGCAGAAGCAGTCAAGGGTAGCCTAGGGTTAGGGTTAGGCTTAGGGTTAGGCTTAGGGTACGGCTTAGGGTACGGGTTCGGGGAGGGCTTCGGGTACGGCGTAGGGTATGGGTTAGGGTTAGGGTTAGGGTTAGTGTTAGGGTTAGGGCTCGGTTTAGGGTACGGGATAGGATTAGGGTACGTGTTAGGGTTAGGGTAGGGGTTAGGGTTAGGGTACGCGTTAGGGTTAGGGTAGTGATTAAACCTATCCCACTCTCTAGATACCCCTTAGCACATAAAGGAATATTATTTGGGGGTCCAGCCATGGAGAAGAATTTAGACACTAGGATTAGATAAGGAACACACCCATTATAAAGAAATCACATTAGGATTCTCTTTTTAAGCTGTTCCTTAAAACACTAGTGCTTAGGAAATCTATTGGAGGCAGAAGCAGTCAAGGGTAGCCTAGGGTTAGGGTTAGGCTTAGGGTACGGCTTAGGGTACGGGTTCGGGGAGGGCTTCGGGTACGGCGTAGGGTATGGGTTAGGGTTAGGGTTAGGGTTAGTGTTAGGGTTAGGACTCAGTTTAGGATACTGGTTAGGATTAGGGTACGTGTTAGGGTTAGGGTAGGGGTTAGGGTTAGGGTACGCGTTAGGGTTAGGGTAGTGATTAAACCTATCCCACTCTCTAGATACCCCTTAGCACATAAAGGAATATTATTTGGGGGTCCAGCCATGGAGAAGAGTTTAGACACTAGGATTAGATAAGGAACACACCCATTATAAAGAAATCACATTAGGATTCTCTTTTTAAGCTGTTCCTTAAAACACTAGTGCTTAGGAAATCTATTGGAGGCAGAAGCAGTCAAGGGTAGCCTAGGGTTAGGGTTAGTCTTAGGGTACGGCTTAGGGTACGGGTTCGGGGAGGGCTTCGGGTACGGCGTAGGGTACGGGTTAGGGTTAGGGTTAGGGTTAGTGTTAGGGTTAGAGCTCGGTTTAGGGTACGGGTTAGGATTAGGGTACGTGTTAGGGTTAGGGTAGGGGTTAGCGATAGGGTACGCGTTAGGGTTAGGGTAGTTATTAAACCTATCCCACTCTCTAGTTATCCCTTAGCACGTAAAGGAATATTATTTGGGGGTCCAGTCATGGAGAAGAGTTTAGACACTAGGATAAGATAAGGAACACACCCATTATAAAGAAATCACATTAGGATTCTCTTTTTAAGCTGTTCCTTAAAACACTAGTGCTTAGGAAATCTATTGGAGGCAGAAGCAGTCAAGGGTGGCCTAGGGTTAGGGTTAGGCTTAGGGTTAGGCTTAGGGTACGGCTTAGGGTACGGGTTCGGGGAGGGCTTCGGGTACGGCGTAGGGTATGGGTTAGGGTTAGGGTTAGGGTTAGTGTTAGGGTTAGGGCTCGGTTTAGGGTACGGGTTAGGATTAGGGTACGTGTTAGGGTTAGGATAGGTGTTAGGGATAGGGTACGCGTTACGGTTAGGGTAGTGATTAAACCTATCCCACTCTCTAGATACCCCTTAGCACGTAAAGGAATATTATTTGGGGGTCCAGCCATGGAGAAGAGTTTAGACACTAAGATAATATAAGGAACACACACATTATAAAGAAATCACATTAGGATTCTCTTTTTAAGCTGTTCCTTAAAACACTAGTGCTTAGGAAATCTTTTGGAGGCAGAAGCAGTCAAGGGTAGCCTAGGGTTAGGGTTAGGCTTAGGGGTAGGCTTAGGGTACGGCTTAGGGTACGGTTTCGGGGAGGGCTTCGGGTACGGCGTAGGGTATGTGTTAGGGTTAGGGTTAGGGTTAGTGTTAGGGTTAGGGCTCAGTTTAGGATACTGGTTAGGATTAGGGTACGTGTTAGGGTTAGGGTAGGGGTTAGGGTTAGGGTACGCGTTAGGGTTAGGGTAGTGATTAAACCTATCCCACTCTCTAGATACCCCTTAGCACATAAAGGAATATTATTTGGGGGTCCAGCCATGGAGAAGAGTTTAGACACTAGGATTAGATAAGGAACACACCCATTATAAAGAAATCACATTAGGATTCTCTTTTTAAGCTGTTCCTTAAAACACTAGTGCTTAGGAAATCTACTGGAGGCAGAAGCAGTCAAGGGTAGCCTAGGGTTAGGGTTAGTCTTAGGGTACGGCTTAGGGTACGGGTTCGGGGAGGGCTTCGGGTACGGCGTAGGGTATGGGTTAGGGTTAGGGTTAGGGTTAGTGTTAGGGTTAGAGCTCGGTTTAGGGTACGGGTTAGGATTAGGGTAAGTGTTAGGGTTAGGGTAGGGGTTAGCGATAGGGTACGCGTTAGGGTTAGGGTAGTTATTAAACCTATCCCACTCTCTAGTTATCCCTTAGCACGTAAAGGAATATTATTTGGGGGTCCAGCCATGGAGAAGAGTTTAGACACTAGGATAAGATAAGGAACACACCCATTATAAAGAAATCACATTAGGATTCTCTTTTTAAGCTGTTCCTTAAAACACTAGTGCTTAGGAAATCTATTGGAGGCAGAAGCAGTCAAGGGTAGCCTAGGGTTAGGGTTAGGCTTAGGGTTAGGCTTAGGGTACGGCTTAGGGTACGGGTTCGGGGAGGGCTTCGGGTACGGCGTAGGGTATGGGTTAGGGTTAGGGTTAGGGTTAGTGTTAGGGTTAGGGCTCGGTTTAGGGTACGGGTTAGGATTAGGGTACGTGTTAGGGTTAGGATAGGTGTTAGGGATAGGGTACGCGTTACGTTTAGGGTAGTGATTAAACCTATCCCACTCTCTAGATACCCCTTAGCACGTAAAGGAATATTATTTGGGGGTCCAGCCATGGAGAAGAGTTTAGACACTAAGATAATATAAGGAACACACACATTATAAAGAAATCACATTAGGATTCTCTTTTTAAGCTGTTCCTTAAAACACTAGTGCTTAGGAAATCTTTTGGAGGCAGAAGCAGTCAAGGGTAGCCTAGGGTTAGGGTTAGGCTTAGGGGTAGGCTTAGGGTACGGCTTAGGGTACGGGTTCGGGGAGGGCTTCGGGTACGGCGTAGGGTATGTGTTAGGGTTAGGGTTAGGGTTAGTGTTAGGGTTAGGGCTCAGTTTAGGATACTGGTTAGGATTAGGGTACGTGTTAGGGTTAGGGTAGGGGTTAGGGTTAGGGTACGCGTTAGGGTTAGGGTAGTGATTAAACCTATCCCACTCTCTAGATACCCCTTAGCACATAAAGGAATATTATTTGGGGGTCCAGCCATGGAGAAGAGTTTAGACACTAGGATTAGATAAGGAACACACCCATTATAAAGAAATCACATTAGGATTCTCTTTTTAAGCTGTTCCTTAAAACACTAGTGCTTAGGAAATCTACTGGAGGCAGAAGCAGTCAAGGGTAGCCTAGGGTTAGGGTTAGTCTTAGGGTACGGCTTAGGGTACGGGTTCGGGGAGGGCTTCGGGTACGGCGTAGGGTATGGGTTAGGGTTAGGGTTAGGGTTAGTGTTAGGGTTAGAGCTCGGTTTCGGGTACGGGTTAGGATTAGGGTACGTGTTAGGGTTAGGGTAGGGGTTAGCGTTAGGGTACGCGTTAGGGTTAGGGTAGTTATTAAACCTATCCCACTCTCTAGTTATCCCTTAGCACGTAAAGGAATATTATTTGGGGGTCCAGCCATGGAGAAGAGTTTAGACACTAGGATTAGATAAGGAACACACCCATTATAAAGAAATCACATTAGGATTCTCTTTTTAAGCTGTTCCTTAAAACACTAGTGCTTAGGAAATCTATTGGAGGCAGAAGCAGTCAAGGGTAGCCTAGGGTTAGGGTTAGGCTTAGGGTACGGCTTAGGGTACGGGTTCGGGGAGGGCTTCGGGTACGGCGTAGGGTATGGGTTAGGGTTAGGGTTAGGGTTAGTGTTAGGGTTAGGGCTCAGTTTAGGATACTGGTTAGGATTAGGGTACGTGTTAGGGTTAGGGTAGGGGTTAGGGTTAGGGTACGCGTTAGGGTTAGGGTAGTGATTAAACCTATCCCACTCTCTAGATACCCCTTAGCACATAAAGGAATATTATTTGGGGGTCCAGCCATGGAGAAGACTTTAGACACTAGGATTAGATAAGGAACACACCCATTATAAAGAAATCACATTAGGATTCTCTTTTTAAGCTGTTCCTTAAAACACTAGTGCTTAGGAAATCTATTGGAGGCAGAAGCAGTCAAGGGTAGCCTAGGGTTAGGGTTAGTCTTAGGGTACGGCTTAGGGTACGGGTTCGGGGAGGGCTTCGGGTACGGCGTAGGGTACGGGTTAGGGTTAGGGTTAGGGTTAGTGTTAGGGTTAGAGCTCGGTTTAGGGTACGGGTTAGGATTAGGGTACGTGTTAGGGTTATGGTAGGGGTTAGCGATAGGGTACGCGTTAGGGTTAGGGTAGTTATTAAACCTATCCCACTCTCTAGTTATCCCTTAGCACGTAACGGAATATTATTTGGGGGTCCAGTCATGGAGAAGAGTTTAGACACTAGGATAAGATAAGGAACACACCCATTATAAAGAAATCACATTAGGATTCTCTTTTTAAGCTGTTCCTTAAAACACTAGTGCTTAGGAAATCTATTGGAGGCAGAAGCAGTCAAGGGTGGCCTAGGGTTAGGGTTAGGCTTAGGGTTAGGCTTAGGGTACGGCTTAGGGTACGGGTTCGGGGAGGGCTTCGGGTACGGCGTAGGGTATGGGTTAGGGTTAGGGTTAGGGTTAGTGTTAGTGTTAGGGCTCAGTTTAGGATACTGGTTAGGATTAGGGTACGTGTTAGGGTTAGGGTAGGGGTTAGGGTTAGGGTACGCGTTAGGGTAAGGGTAGTGATTAAACCTATCCCACTCTCTAGATACCCCTTAGCACATAAAGGAATATTATATGGGGTTCCAGCCATGGAGAAGAGTTTAGACACTAGGATTAGATAAGGAACACACCCATTATAAAGAAATCACATTAGGATTCTCTTTTTAAGCTGTTCCTTAAAACACTAGTGCTTAGGAAATCTATTGGAGGCAGAAGCAGTCAAGGGTAGCCTAGGGTTAGGGTTAGGCTTAGGGTTAGGCTTAGGGTACGGCTTAGGGTACGGGTTCGGGGAGGGCTTCGGGTACGGCGTAGGGTATGGGTTAGGGTTAGGGTTAGGGTTAGTGTTAGGGTTAGGGCTCGGTTTAGGGTACGGGTTAGGATTAGGGTACGTGTTAGGGTTAGGGTAGGGGTTAGGGTTAGGGTACGCGTTAGGGTTAGGGTAGTGATTAAACCTATCCCACTCTCTAGATACCCCTTAGCACATAAAGGAATATTATTTGGGGGTCCAGCCATGGAGAAGAGTTTAGACACTAGGATTAGATAAGGAACACAGCCATTATAAAGAAATCACATTAGGATTCTCTTTTTAAGCTGTTCCTTAAAACACTAGTACTTAGGAAATCTATTAGAGGCAGAAGCAGTCAAGGGTGGCCTAGGGTTAGGGTTAGGCTTAGGGTTAGGCTTAGGGTACGGCTTAGGGTACGGGTTCGGGGAGGGCTTCGGGTACGGCGTAGGGTATGGGTTAGGGTTAGGGTTAGGGTTAGTGTTAGGGTTAGGGCTCAGTTTAGGATACTGGTTAGGATTAGGGTACGTGTTAGGGTTAGGGTAGGGGTTAGGGTTAGGGTACGCGTTAGGGTAAGGGTAGTGATTAAACCTATCCCACTCTCTAGATACCCCTTAGCACATAAAGGAATATTATATGGGGTTCCAGCCATGGAGAAGAGTTTAGACACTAGGATTAGATAAGGAACACACCCATTATAAAGAAATCACATTAGGATTCTCTTTTTAAGCTGTTCCTTAAAACACTAGTGCTTAGGAAATCTATTGGAGGCAGAAGCAGTCAAGGGTAGCCTAGGGTTAGGGTTAGGCTTAGGGTACGGCTTAGGGTACGGGTTCGGGGAGGGCTTCGGGTACGGCGTAGGGTATGGGTTAGGGTTAGGGTTAGGGTTAGTGTTAGGGTTAGAGCTCGGTTTAGGGTACGGGTTAGGATTAGGGTACGTGTTAGGGTTAGGGTAGGGGTAAGCGATAGGGTACGCGTTAGGGTTAGGGTAGTTATTAAACCTATCCCACTCTCTAGTTATCCCTTAGCACGTAAAGGAATATTATTTGGGGGTCCAGCCATGGAGAAGAGTTTAGACACTAGGATAAGATAAGGAACACACCCATTATAAAGAAATCACATTAGGATTCTCTTTTTAAGCTGTTCCTTAAAACACTAGTGCTTAGGAAATCTATTGGAGGCAGAAGCAGTCAAGGGTGGCCTAGGGTTAGGGTTAGGCTTAGGGTTAGGCTTAGGGTACGGCTTAGGGTACGGGTTCGGGGAGGGCTTCGGGTACGGCGTAGGGTATGGGTTAGGGTTAGGGTTAGGGTTAGTGTTAGGGTTAGGGCTCGGTTTAGGGTACGGGTTAGCATTAGGGTACGTGTTAGGGTTAGGGTATGGGTTAGGGTTAGGGTACGCGTTAGGGTTAGGGTAGTGATTAAACCTATCCCACTCTCTAGATACCCCTTAGCACATAAAGGAATATTATTTGGGGGTCCAGCCATGGAGAAGAGTTTAGACACTAGGATTAGATAAGGAACACACCCATTATAAAGAAATCACATTAGGATTCTCTTTTTAAGCTGTTCCTTAAAACACTAGTGCTTAGGAAATCTATTGGAGGCAGAAGCAGTCAAGGGTAGCCTAGGGTTAGGGTTAGGCTTAGGGTACGGCTTAGGGTACGGGTTCGGGGAGGGCTTCGGGTACGGCGTAGGGTATGGGTTAGGGTTAGGGTTAGGGTTAGTGTTAGGGTTAGGGCTCGGTTTAGGGTACGGGTTAGGATTAGGGTACGTGTTAGGGTTAGGGTAGGGGTTAGGGTTAGGGTACGTGTTACGGTTAGGGTAGTGATTAAACCTATCCCACTCTCTAGATACCCCTTAGCACGTAAAGGAATATTATTTGGTGGTCCAGCCATGGAGAAGAGTTTAGACACTAAGATAATATAAGGAACACACACATTATAAAGAAATCACATTAGGATTCTCTTTTTAAGCTGTTCCTTAAAACACTAGTGCTTAGGAAATCTATTGGAGGCAGAAGCAGTCAAGGGTAGCCTAGGGTTAGGGTTAGGCTTACGGTTAGGCTTAGGGTACGGTTTAGGGTACGGGTTTGGGGAGGGCTTCGGTTATGGCGTAGGGTATGGGTTAGAGTTAGGGTTAGGGTTAGTGTTAGGGTTAGGGCTCGGTTTAGGGTACGGGTTAGGATTAGGGTACGTGTTAGGGTTAGGGTACGGGTTAGCGATAGGGTACGCGTTAGGGTTAGGGTAGTTATTAAACCTATCCCACTCTCTAGTTATCCCTTAGCACGTAAAGGAATATTATTTGGGGGTCCAGCCATGGAGAAGAGTTTAGACACTACGATAAGATAAGGAACACACCCATTATAAAGAAATCACATTAGGATTCTCTTTTTAAGCTGTTCCTTAAAACACTAGTGCTTAGGAAATCTATTGGAGGCAGAAGCAGTCAAGGGTAGCCTAGGGTTAGGGTTAGGCTTAGGGTTAGGCTTAGGGTACGGCTTAGGGTACGGGTTCGGGGAGGGCTTCGGGTATGGCGTAGGGTATGGGTTAGGGTTAGGGTTAGGGTTAGTGTTAGGGTTAGGGCTCGGTTTAGGGTACGGGTTAGGATTAGGGTACGTGTTAGGGTTAGGGTAGGGGTTAGGGTTAGGGTACGCGTTAGGGTTAGGGTAGTGATTAAACCTATCCCACTCTCTAGATACCCCTTAGCACATAAAGGAATATTATTTGGGGGTCCAGCCATGGAGAAGAGTTTAGACACTAGGATTAGATAAGGAACACACCCATTATACAGAAATCACATTAGGATTCTCTTTTTAAGCTGTTCCTTAAAACACTAGTGCTTAGGAAATCTATTAGAGGCAGAAGCAGTCAAGGGTAGCCTAGGGTTAGGGTTAGGCTTAGGGTTAGGCTTAGGATACGGCTTAGGGTACGGGTTCGGGGAGGGCTTCGGGTACGGCGTAGGGTATGGGTTAGGGTTAGGGTTAGGGTTAGTGTTAGGGTTAGGGCTCGGTTTAGGGTACGGGTTAGGATTAGGGTACGTGTTAGGGTTAGGGTAGGGGTTAGGGTTAGGGTACGCGTTAGGGTTAGGGTAGTGATTAAACCTATCCCACTCTCTAGATACCCCTTAGCACATAAAGGAATATTATTTGGGGGTCCAGCCATGGAGAAGAGTTTAGACACTAGGATTAGATAAGGAACACACCCATTATAAAGAAATCACATTAGGATTCTCTTTTTAAGCTGTTCCTTAAAACACTAGTGCTTAGGAAATCTATTGGAGGCAGAAGCAGTCAAGGGTAGCCTAGGGTTAGGGTTAGGCTTACGGTTAGGCTTAGGGTACGGTTTAGGGTACGGGTTTGGGGAGGGCTTCGGTTATGGCGTAGGGTATGGGTTAGAGTTAGGGTTAGGGTTAGTGTTAGGGTTAGGGCTCGGTTTAGGGTACGGGTTAGGATTAGGGTACGTGTTAGGGTTAGGGTAGGGGTTAGCGATAGGGTACGCGTTAGGGTTAGGGTAGTTATTAAACCTATCCCACTCTCTAGTTATCCCTTAGCTCGTAAAGGAATATTATTTGGGGGTCCAGCCATGGAGAAGAGTTTAGACACTAGGATAAGATAAGGAACACACCCATTATAAAGAAATCACATTAGGATTCTCTTTTTAAGCTGTTCCTTAAAACACTAGTGCTTAGGAAATCTATTGGAGGCAGAAGCAGTCAAGGGTAGCCTAGGGTTAGGGTTAGGCTTAGGGTTAGGCTTAGGGTACGGCTTAGGGTACGGGTTCGGGGAGGGCTTCGGGTACGGCGTAGGGTATGGGTTAGGGTTAGGGTTAGGTTTAGTGTTAGGGTTAGGGCTCAGTTTAGGATACTGGTTAGGATTAGGGTACGTGTTAGGGTTAGGGTAGGGGTTAGGGTTAGGGTACGCGTTAGGGTAAGGGTAGTGATTAAACCTATCCCACTCTCTAGATACCCCTTAGCACATAAAGGAATATTATATGGGGGTCCAGCCATGGAGAAGAGTTTAGACACTAGGATTAGATAAGGAACACACCCATTATAAAGAAATCACATTAGGATTCTCTTTTTAACCTGTTCCTTAAAACACTAGTGCTTAAGAAATCTATTGGAGGCAGAAGCAGTCAAGGGTAGCCTAGGGTTAGGGTTAGGCTTAGGGTTAGGCTTAGGGTACGGGTTCGGGGAGGGCTTCGGGTACGGCGTAGGGTATGGGTTAGGGTTAGGGTTAGGGTTAGTGTTAGGGTTAGAGCTCGGTTTAGGGTACGGGTTAGGATTAGGGTACGTGTTAGGGTTAGGGTAGGGGTTAGCGATAGGGTACGCGTTAGGGTTAGGGTAGTTATTAAACCTATCCCACTCTCTAGTTATCCCTTAGCACGTAAAGGAATATTATTTGGGGGTCCAGCCATGGAGAAGAGTTTAGACACTAGGATAAGATAAGGAACACAGCCATTATAAAGAAATCACATTAGGATTCTCTTTTTAAGCTGTTCCTTAAAACACTAGTGCTTAGGAAATCTATTAGAGGCAGAAGCAGTCAAGGGTAGCCTAGGGTTAGGGTTAGGCTTAGGGTTAGGCTTAGGGTACGGCTTAGGGTACGGGTTCGGTAAGGGCTTCGGGTACGGCGTAGGGTATGGGTTAGGGTTAGGGTTAGGGTTAGTGTTAGGGTTAGGGCTCGGTTTAGGGTACAGGTTAGGATTAGGGTACGTGTTAGGGTTAGGGTAGGGGTTAGGGTTAGGGTACGCGTTACGGTTAGGGTAGTTATTAAACCTATCCCACTCTCTAGATACCCCTTAGCACGTAAAGGAATATTATTTGGGTGTCCAGCCATGGAGAATAGTTTAGACACTAAGATAATATAAGGAACACACACATTATAAAGAAATCACATTAGGATTCTCTTTTTAAGCTGTTCCTTAAAACACTAGTGCTTAGGAAATCTATTGGAGGCAGAAGCAGTCAAGGGTAGCCTAGGAATAGGGTTAGGCTTAGGGGTAGGCTTAGGGTACGGCTTAGGGTACGGGATCGGGGAGGGCTTTGGGTACGGCGTAGTGTATGGGTTAGGGTTAGGGTTAGGGTTAGTGTTAGGGTTAGGGCTCGGTTTAGGGTACGGGTTAGGATTAGGGTACGTGTTAGGGTTAGGGTAGGGGTTAGCGTTAGGGTACGCGTTAGGGTTAGGGTAGTTATTAAACCTATCCCACTCTCTAGTTACCCCTTAGCACGTAAAGGAATATTATTTGGGGGTCCAGCCATGGAGAAGAGTTTAGACACTAGGATAAGATAAGGAACACACCCATTATAAAGAAATCACATTAGGATTCTCTTCTTAAGCTGTTCCTTAAAACACTAGTGCTTAGGAAATCTATTGGAGGCAGAAGCAGTCAAGGGTAGCCTAGGGTTAGGGTTAGGCTTAGGGTTAGGCTTAGGGTACGGCTTAGGGTACGGGTTCGGGGAGGGCTTCGGGTTCGGCGTAGGGTATGGGTTAGGGTTAGGGTTAGGGTTAGTGTTAGGGTTAGGGCTCGGTTTAGGATACGGGTTAGGATTAGGGTACGTGTTACGGTTAGGGTAGGGGTTAGCGTTAGGGTACGCGTTAGGGTTAGGGTAGTTATTAAACCTATCCCACTCTCTAGTTACCCCTTAGCACGTAAAGGAATATTATTTGGGGGTCCAGCCATGGAGAAGAGTTTAGACACTAGGATAAGATAAGGAACACACCCATTATAAAGAAATCACATTAGAATTCTCTTTTTAAGCTGTTCCTTAAAACACTAGTGCTTAGGAAATCTATTGGAGGCAGAAGCAGTCAAGGGTAGCCTAGGGTTAGGGTTAGGCTTAGGGTTAGGCTTAGGGTACGGCTTAGGGTACGGTTTCGGGGAGGGCTTCGGGTACGGCGTAGGGTATGGGTTAGGGTTAGGGTTAGTGTTAGGGTTAGGGCTCAGTTTACGATACGGGTTAGGATTAGGGTACGTGTTAGGGTTAGGGCAGGGGTTAGGGTTAGGGTACCCGTTAGGGTTAGGGTAGTTATTAAACCTATCCCACTCTCTAGATACCCCTTAGCACGTAAAGGAATATTATTTGGGGGTCCAGCCATGGAGAAGAGTTTAGACACTAAGATAATATAAGGAACACACACATTATAAAGAAATCACATTAGGATTCTCTTTTTAAGCTGTTCCTTAAAACACTAGTGCTTAGGAAATCTATTGGAGGCAGAAGCAGTCAAGGGTAGCCTAGGGTTAGGGTTAGGCTTAGGGTTAGGCTTAGGGTACGGCTTAGGGTACGGGTTCGGGGAGGGCTTCGGGTACGGCGTAGGGTATGGGTTAGGGTGAGGGTTAGGGTTAGTGTTAGGGTTAGGGCTCGGTTTAGGGTACGGGTTAGGATTAGGGTACGTGTTAGGGTTAGGGTAGGGGTTAGCGTTAGGGTACGCGTTAGGGTTAGGGTAGTTATTAAACCTATCCCACTCTCTAGTTACCCCTTAGCACGTAAAGGAATATTATTTGGGGGTCCAGCCATGGAGAAGAGTTTAGACACTAGGATAAGATAAGGAACACACCCATTATAAAGAAATCACATTAGGATTCTCTTTTTAAGCTGTTCCTTAAAACACTAGTGCTTAGGAAATCTATTCGAGGCAGAAGCAGTCAAGGGTAGCCTAGGGTTAGGGTTAGGCTTAGGGTACGGCTTAGGGTACGGGTTCGGGGAGGGCTTCGGGTACGGCGTAGGGTATGGGTTAGGGTTAGGGTTAGGGTTAGTGTTAGGGTTAGGGCTCGGTTTAGGGTACGGGTTAGGATTAGGGTACGTGTTAGGGTTAGGGTAGGGGTTAGCGTTAGGGTACGCGTTAGGGTTAGGGTAGTTATTAAACCTATCCCACTCTCTAGTTACCCCTTAGCACGTAAAGGAATATTATTTGGGGGTCCAGCCATGGAGAAGAGTTTAGACACTAGAATAAGATAAGGAACACACCCATTATAAAGAAATCACATTAGGATTCTCTTTTTAAGCTGTTCCTTAAAACACTAGTGCTTAGGAAATCTATTGGAGGCAGAAGCAGTCAAGGGTAGCCTAGGGTTAGGGTTAGGCTTAGGGTTAGGCTTAGGGTACGGCTTAGGGTACGGGTTCGGAGAGGGCTTCGGGTACGGCGTAGGGTATGGGTTAGGGTTAGGGTTAGGGTTAGTGTTAGGGTTAGGGCTCAGTTTAGGATACGGGTTAGGATTAGGGTACGTGTTAGGGTTAGGGCAGGGGTTAGGGTTAGGGTACCCGTTAGGGTTAGGGTAGTTATTAAACCTATCCCACTCTCTAGATACCCCTTAGCACGTAAAGGAATATTATTTGGGGGTCCAGCCATGGAGAAGAGTTTAGACACTAAGATAATATAAGGAACACACACATTATAAAGAAATCACATTAGGATTCTCTTTTTAAGCTGTTCCTTAAAACATTAGTGCTTAGGAAATCTATTGGAGGCAGAAGTAGTCAACGGTAACCTAGGGTTAGGGTTAGGCTTAGGGTTAGGCTTAGGGTACGGCTTAGGGTACGGGTTCGGGGAGGGCTTCGGGTACGGCGTAGGGTATGGGTTAGGGTTAGGGTTAGGGTTAGTGTTAGGGTTAGGGCTCGGTTTAGGGTACGGGTTAGGATTAGGGTACGTGTTAGGGTTAGGGTATTGGTTAGGGTTAGGGTACGCGTTAGGGTTAGGGTAGTGATTAAACCTATCCCACTCTCTAGATACCCCTTAGCACATAAAGGAATATTATTTGGGGGTCCAGCCATGGAGAAGAGTTTAGACACTAGGATTAGATAAGGAACACACCCATTATAAAGAAATCACATTAGGATTCTCTTTTTAAGCTGTTCCTTAAAACACTAGTGCTTAAGAAATCTATTGGAGGCAGAAGCAGTCAAGGGTAGCCTAGGGTTAGGATTAGGCTTAGGGTACGGCTTAGGGTACGGGTTCGGGGAGGGCTTCGGGTACGGCGTAGGGTATGGGTTAGAGTTAGGGTTAGGGTTAGTGTTAGGGCTAGGTCTCGGTTTAGGGTACGGGTTAGGTTTAGGGTACGTGTTAGGGTTAGGGTAGGGGTTAGCGATAGGGTACGCGTTAGGGTTAGGGTAGTTATTAAACCTATCCCACTCTCTAGTTATCCCTTAGCACGTAAAGGAATATTATTTGGGGGTCCAGCCATTGAGAAGAGTTTAGACACTAGGATAAGATAAGGAACACACCCATTATAAAGAAATCACATTAGGATTCTCTTTTTAAGCTGTTCCTTAAAACACTAGTGCTTAGGAAATCTATTGGAGGCAGAAGCAGTCAAGGGTAGCCTAGGGTTAGGGTTAGGCTTAGGGTTAGGCTTAGGGTACGGCTTAGGGTACGGGTTCGGGGAGGGCTTCGGGTACGGCGTAGGGTATGGGTTAGGGTTAGGGTTAGGGTTAGGGTACGCGTTAGGGTTAGGGTAGTGATTAAACCTATCCCACTCTCTAGATACCCCTTAGCACATAAAGGAATATTATTTGGGGGTCCAGCCATGGAGAAGAGTTTAGACACTAGGATTAGATAAGGAACACACCCATTATAAAGAAATCACATTAGGATTCTCTTTTTAAGCTGTTCCTTAAAACACTAGTGCTTAGGAAATCTATTGGAGGCAGAAGCAGTCAAGGGTAGCCTAGGGTTAGGGTTAGTCTTAGGGTACGGCTTAGGGTACGGGTTCGGGGAGGGCTTCGGGTACGGCGTAGGGTACGGGTTAGGGTTAGGGTTAGGGTTAGTGTTAGGGTTAGAGCTCGGTTTAGCGTACGGGTTAGGATTAGGGTACGTGTTAGGGTTAGGGTAGGGGTTAGCGATAGGGTACGCGTTAGGGTTAGGGTAGTTATTAAACCTATCCCACTCTCTAGTTATCCCTTAGCACGTAAAGGAATATTATTTGGGGGTCCAGTCATGGAGAAGAGTTTAGACACTAGGATAAGATAAGGAACACACCCATTATAAAGAAATCACATTAGGATTCTCTTTTTAAGCTGTTCCTTAAAACACTAGTGCTTAGGAAATCTATTGGAGGCAGAAGCAGTCAAGGGTGGCCTAGGGTTAGGGTTAGGCTTAGGGTTAGGCTTAGGGTACGGCTTAGGGTACGGGTTCGGGGAGGGCTTCGGGTACGGCGTAGGGTATGGGTTAGGGTTAGGGTTAGGGTTAGTGTTAGGGTTAGGGCTCGGTTTAGGGTACGGGTTAGGATTAGGGTACGTGTTAGGGTTAGGGTAGGGGTTAGGGTTAGGGTACGCGTTAGGGTTAGGGTAGTGATTAAACCTATCCCACTCTCTAGATACCCCTTAGCACATAAAGGAATATTATTTGGGGGTCCAGCCATGGAGAAGAGTTTAGACACTAGGATTAGATAAGGAACACACCCATTATACAGAAATCACATTAGGATTCTCTTTTTAAGCTGTTCCTTAAAACACTAGTGCTTAAGAAATCTATTGGAGGCAGAAGCAGTCAAGGGTAGCCTAGGGTTAGGGTTAGGCTTAGGGTACGGCTTAGGGTACGGGTTCGGGGAGGGCTTCGGGTACGGCGTAGGGTATGGGTTAGAGTTAGGGTTAGGGTTAGTGTTAGGGTTAGGGCTCGGTTTAGGGTACGGGTTAGGTTTAGGGTACGTGTTAGGGTTAGGGTAGGGGTTAGCGATAGGGTACGCGTTAGGGTTAGGGTAGTTATTAAACCTATCCCACTCTCTAGTTATCCCTTAGCACGTAAAGGAATATTATTTGGGGGTCCAGCCATTGAGAAGAGTTTAGACACTAGGATAAGATAAGGAACACACCCATTATAAAGAAATCACATTAGGATTCTCTTTTTAAGCTGTTCCTTAAAACACTAGTGCTTAGGAAATCTATTGGAGGCAGAAGCAGTCAAGGGTAGCCTAGGGTTAGGGTTAGGCTTAGGGTTAGGCTTAGGGTACGGCTTAGGGTACGGGTTCGGGGAGGGCTTCGGGTACGGCGTAGGGTATGGGTTAGGGTTAGGGTTAGGGTTAGGGTACGCGTTAGGGTTAGGGTAGTGATTAAACCTATCCCACTCTCTAGATACCCCTTAGCACATAAAGGAATATTATTTGGGGGTCCAGCCATGGAGAAGAGTTTAGACACTAGGATTAGATAAGGAACACACCCATTATAAAGAAATCACATTAGGATTCTCTTTTTAAGCTGTTCCTTAAAACACTAGTGCTTAGGAAATCTATTGGAGGCAGAAGCAGTCAAGGGTAGCCTAGGGTTAGTGTTAGTCTTAGGGTACGGCTTAGGGTACGGGTTCGGGGAGGGCTTCGGGTACGGCGTAGGGTACGGGTTAGGGTTAGGGTTAGGGTTAGTGTTAGGGTTAGAGCTCGGTTTAGGGTACGGGTTAGGATTAGGGTACGTGTTAGGGTTAGGGTAGGGGTTAGCGATAGGGTACGCGTTAGGGTTAGGGTAGTTATTAAACCTATCCCACTCTCTAGTTATCCCTTAGCACGTAAAGGAATATTATTTGGGGGTCCAGTCATGGAGAAGAGTTTAGACACTAGGATAAGATAAGGAACACACCCATTATAAAGAAATCACATTAGGATTCTCTTTTTAAGCTGTTCCTTAAAACACTAGTGCTTAGGAAATCTATTGGAGGCAGAAGCAGTCAAGGGTGGCCTAGGGTTAGGGTTAGGCTTAGGGTACGGCTTACGGTACGGGTTCGGGGAGGGCTTCGGGTACGGCGTAGGGTATGGGTTAGGGTTAGGGTTAGGGTTAGTGTTAGGGTTAGGGCTCGGTTTTGGGTACGGGTTAGGATTAGGGTACGTGTTAGGGTTAGGGTAGGGGTTAGCGATAGCGTACGCGTTAGGGTTAGGGTAGTTATTAAACCTATCCCACTCTCTAGTTATCCCTTAGCACGTAAAGGAATATTATTTGGGGGTCCAGCCATGGAGAAGAGTTTAGACACTAGGATAAGATAAGGAACACACCCATTATAAAGAAATCACATTAGGATTCTCTTTTTAAGCTGTTCCTTAAAACACTAGTGCTTAGGAAATCTATTGGAGGCAGAAGCAGTCAAGGGTAGCCTAGGGTTAGGGTTAGGCTTAGGGTTAGGCTTAGGGTACGGCTTAGGGTACGGGTTCGGGGAGGGCTTCGTGTACGGCGTAGGGTATGGGTTAGGGTTAGGGTTAGGTTTAGTGTTAGGGTTAGGGCTCGGTTTAGGGTACGGGTTAGGATTAGGGTACGTGCTATGGTTAGGGTAGGGGTTAGGGTTAGGGTACGCGTTACGGTTAGGGTAGTGATTAAACCTATCCCACTCTCTAGATACCCCTTAGCACGTAAAGGAATATTATTTGGGGGTCCAGCCATGGAGAAGAGTTTAGACACTAAGATAATATAAGGAACACACACATTATAAAGAAATCACATTAGGATTCTCTTTTTAAGCTGTTCCTTAAAACACTAGTGCTTAGGAAATCTATTGGAGGCAGAAGCAGTCAAGGGTAGCCTAGGGTTAGGGTTAGGCTTACGGTTAGGCTTAGGGTACGGTTTAGGGTACGGGTTTGGGGAGGGCTTCGGGTATGGCGTAGGGTATGGGTTAGAGTTAGGGTTAGGGTTAGTGTTAGGGTTAGGGCTCGGTTTAGTGTACGGGTTAGGATTAGGGTACGTGTTAGGGTTAGGGTAGGGGTTAGCGATAGGGTACGCGTTAGGGTTAGGGTAGTTATTAAACCTATCCCACTCTCTAGTTATCCCTTAGCACGTAAAGGAATATTATTTGGGGGTCCAGCCATGGAGAAGAGTTTAGACACTAGGATAAGATAAGGAACACAACCATTATAAAGAAATCACATTAGGATTCTCTTTTTAAGCTGTTCCTTAAAACACTAGTGCTTAGGAAATCTATTGGAGGCAGAAGCAGTCAAGGGTAGCCTAGGGTTAGGGTTAGGCTTAGGGTTAGGCTTAGGGTACGGCTTAGGGTACGGGTTCGGGGAGGGCTTCGGGTACGGTGTAGGGTATGGGTTAGGGTTAGGGTTAGGGTTAGTGTTAGGGTTAGGGCTCAGGTTAGGATACTGGTTAGGATTAGGGTACGTGTTAGGGTTAGGGTAGGGGTTAGGGTTAGGGTACGCGTTAGGGTAAGGGTAGTGATTAAACCTATCCCACTCTCTAGATACCCCTTAGCACATAAAGGAATATTATATGGGGGTCCAGCCATGGAGAAGAGTTTAGACACTAGGATTAGATAAGGAACACACCCATTATAAAGAAATCACATTAGGATTCTCTTTTTAAGCTGTTCCTTAAAACACTAGTGCTTAGGAAATCTATTGGAGGCAGAAGCAGTCAAGGGTAGCCTAGGGTTAGGGTTAGGCTTAGGGTACGGCTTAGGGTACGGGTTCAGGGAGGGCTTCGGGTACGGCGTAGGGTATGGGTTAGGGTTAGGGTTAAGGTTAGTGTTAGGGTTAGAGCTCGGTTTAGGGTACGGGTTAGGATTAGGGTACGTGTTAGGGTTAGGGTAGGGGTTAGCGATAGGGTACGCGTTAGGGTTAGGGTAGTTATTAAACCTATCCCACTCTCTAGTTATCCCTTAGCACGTAAAGGAATATTATTTGGGGGTCCAGCCATGGAGAAGAGTTTAGACACTAGGATAAGATAAGGAACACACCCATTATAAAGAAATCACATTAGGATTCTCTTTTTAAGCTGTTCCTTAAAACACTAGTGCTTAGGAAATCTATTGGAGGCAGAAGCAGTCAAGGGTAGCCTAGGGTTAGGGTTAGGCTTAGGGTTAGGCTTAGGGTACGGCTTAGGGTACGGGTTCGGGGAGGGCTTCGGGTACGGCGTAGGGTATGGGTTAGGGTTAGGGTTAGGGTTAGTGTTAGGGTTAGGGCTCGGTTTAGGGTACGGGTTAGGATTAGGGTACGTGTTAGGGTTAGGGTAGGGGTTAGGGTTAGGGTACGCGTTAGGGTTAGGGTAGTGATTAAACCTATCCCACTCTCTAGATACCCCTTAGCACATAAAGGAATATTATTTGGGGGTCCAGCCATGGAGAAGAGTTTAGACACTAGGATTAGATAAGGAACACAGCCATTATAAAGAAATCACATTAGGATTCTCTTTTTAAGCTGTTCCTTAAAACACTAGTGCTTAGGAAATCTATTGGAGGCAGAAGCAGTCAAGGGTAGCCTAGGGTTAGGGTTAGGCTTAGGGTTAGGCTTAGGATACGGCTTAGGGTACGGGTTCGGGGAGGGCTTCGGGTACGGCGTAGGGTATGGGTTAGGGTTAGGGTTAGGGTTAGTGTTAGGGTTAGGGCTCGGTTTAGGGTACGGGTTAGGATTAGGGTACGTGTTAGTGTTAGGGTAGGGGTTAGGGTTAGGGTACGCGTTAGGGTTAGGGTAGTGATTAAACCTATCCCACTCTCTAGATACCCCTTAGCACATAAAGGAATATTATTTGGGGGTCCAGCCATGGAGAAGAGTTTAGACACTAGGATTAGATAAGGAACACACCCATTATAAAGAAATCACATTTGGATTCTCTTTTTAAGCTGTTCCTTAAAACACTAGTGCTTAGGAAATCTATTGGAGGCAGAAGCAGTCAAGGGTAGCCTAGGGTTAGGGTTAGGCTTAGGGTTAGGCTTAGGGTACGGCTTAGGGTACGGGTTCGGGGAGGGCTTCGGGTACGGCGTAGGGTATGGGTTAGGGTTAGGGTTAGGGTTAGTGTTAGGGTTAGGGCTCGGTTTAGGGTACGGGTTAGGATTAGGGTACGTGTTAGGGTTAGGGTAGGGGTTAGGGTTAGGGTACGCGTTACGGTTAGGGTAGTTATTAAACCTATCCCACTCTCTAGATACCCCTTAGCACGTAAAGGAATATTATTTGGGGGTCCAGCCATGGAGAAGAGTTTAGACACTAGGATAAGATAAGGAACACACCCATTATAAAGAAATCACATTAGAATTCTCTTTTTAAGCTGTTCCTTAAAACACTAGTGCTTAGGAAATCTATTGGAGGCAGAAGCAGTCAAGGGTAGCCTAGGGTTAGGGTTAGGCTTAGGGTTAGGCTTAGTGTACGGCTTAGGGTACGGTTTCGTGGAGGGCTTCGGGTACGGCGTAGGGTATGGGTTAGGGTTAGGGTTAGGGTTAGTGTTAGGGTTAGGGCTCAGTTTACGATACGGGTTTGGATTAGGGTACGTGTTAGGGTTAGGGCAGGGGTTAGGGTTAGGGTACCCGTTAGGGTTAGGGTAGTTATTAAACCTATCCCACTCTCTAGATACCCCTTAGCACGTAAAGGAATATTATTTGGGGGTCCAGCCATGGAGAAGAGTTTAGACACTAAGATAATATAAGGAACACACACATTATAAAGAAATCACATTAGGATTCTCTTTTTAAGCTGTTCCTTAAAACACTAGTGCTTAGGAAATCTATTGGAGGCAGAAGCAGTCAAGGGTAGCCTAGGGTTAGGGTTAGGCTTAGGGTTAGGCTTAGGGTACGGCTTAGGGTACGGGTTCGGGGAGGGCTTCGGGTACGGCGTAGGGTATGGGTTAGGGTTAGGGTTAGGGTTAGTGTTAGGGTTAGGGCTCGGTTTAGGGTACGGGTTAGGATTAGGGTACGTGTTAGGGTTAGGGTAGGGGTTAGCGTTAGGGTACGCGTTAGGGTTAGGGTAGTTATTAAACCTATCCCACTCTCTAGTTACCCCTTAGCACGTAAAGGAATATTATTTGGGGGTCCAGCCATGGAGAAGAGTTTAGACACTAGGATAAGATAAGGAACACACCCATTATAAAGAAATCACATTAGGATTCTCTTTTTAAGCTGTTCCTTAAAACACTAGTGCTTAGGAAATCTATTCGAGGCAGAAGCAGTCAAGGGTAGCCTAGGGTTAGGGTTAGGCTTAGGGTACGGCTTAGGGTACGGGTTCGGGGAGGGCTTCGGGTACGGCGTAGGGTATGGGTTAGGGTTAGGGTTAGGGTTAGTGTTAGGGTTAGGGCTCGGTTTAGGGTACGGGTTAGGATTAGGGTACGTGTTAGGGTTAGGGTAGGGGTTAGCGTTAGGGTACGCGTTAGGGTTAGGGTAGTTATTAAACCTATCCCACTCTCTAGTTACCCCTTAGCACGTAAAGGAATATTATTTGGGGGTCCAGCCATGGAGAAGAGTTTAGACACTAGAATAAGATAAGGAACACACCCATTATAAAGAAATCACATTAGGATTCTCTTTTTAAGCTGTTCCTTAAAACACTAGTGCTTAGGAAATCTATTGGAGGCAGAAGCAGTCAAGGGTAGCCTAGGGTTAGGGTTAGGCTTAGGGTTAGGCTTAGGGTACGGCTTAGGGTACGGGTTCGGGGAGGGCTTCGGGTACGGCGTAGGGTATGGGTTAGGGTTAGGGTTAGGGTTAGTGTTAGGGTTAGGGCTCAGTTTAGGATACGGGTTAGGATTAGGGTACGTGTTAGGGTTAGGGCAGGGGTTAGGGTTAGGGTACCCGTTAGGGTTAGGGTAGTTATTAAACCTATCCCACTCTCTAGATACCCCTTAGCACGTAAAGGAATATTATTTGGGGGTCCAGCCATGGAGAAGAGTTTAGACACTAAGATAATATAAGGAACACACACATTATAAAGAAATCACATTAGGATTCTCTTTTTAAGCTGTTCCTTAAAACACTAGTGCTTAGGAAATCTATTGGAGGCAGAAGCAGTCAAGGGTAGCCTAGGGTTAGGGTTAGGCTTAGGGTTAGGCTTAGGGTACGGCTTAGGGTACGGGTTCGGGGAGGGCTTCGGGTATGGCGTAGGGTATGGGTTAGGGTTAGGGTTAGGGTTAGTGTTAGGGTTAGGGCTCGGTTTAGGGTACGGGTTAGGATTAGGGTACGTGTTAGGGTTAGGGTATTGGTTAGGGTTAGGGTACGCGTTAGGGTTAGGGTAGTGATTAAACCTATCCCACTCTCTAGATACCCCTTAGCACATAAAGGAATATTATTTGGGGGTCCAGCCATGGAGAAGAGTTTAGACACTAGGATTAGATAAGGAACACACCCATTATACAGAAATCACATTAGGATTCTCTTTTTAAGCTGTTCCTTAAAACACTAGTGCTTAAGAAATCTATTGGAGGCAGAAGCAGTCAAGGGTAGCCTAGGGTTAGGGTTAGGCTTAGGGTACGGCTTAGGGTACGGGTTCGGGGAGGGCTTCGGGTACGGCGTAGGGTATGGGTTAGAGTTAGGGTTAGGGTTAGTGTTAGGGTTAGGGCTCGGTTTAGGGTACGGGTTAGGTTTAAGGTACGTGTTAGGGTTAGGGTAGGGGTTAGCGATAGGGTACGCGTTAGGGTTAGGGTAGTTATTAAACCTATCCCACTCTCTAGTTATCCCTTAGCACGTAAAGGAATATTATTTGGGGGTCCAGCCATTGAGAAGAGTTTAGACACTAGGATAAGATAAGGAACACACCCATTATAAAGAAATCACATTAGGATTCTCTTTTTAAGCTGTTCCTTAAAACACTAGTGCTTAGGAAATCTATTGGAGGCAGAAGCAGTCAAGGGTAGCCTAGGGTTAGGGTTAGGCTTAGGGTTAGGCTTAGGGTACGGCTTAGGGTACGGGTTCGGGGAGGGCTTCGGGTACGGCGTAGGGTATGGGTTAGGGTTAGGGTTAGGGTTAGGGTACGCGTTAGGGTTAGGGTAGTGATTAAACCTATCCCACTCTCTAGATACCCCTTAGCACATAAAGGAATATTATTTGGGGGTCCAGCCATGGAGAAGAGTTTAGACACTAGGATTAGATAAGGAACACACCCATTATAAAGAAATCACATTAGGATTCTCTTTTTAAGCTGTTCCTTAAAACACTAGTGCTTAGGAAATCTATTGGAGGCAGAAGCAGTCAAGGGTAGCCTAGGGTTAGGGTTAGGCTTACGGTTAGGCTTAGGGTACGGTTTAGGGTACGGGTTTGGGGAGGGCTTCGGGTATGGCGTAGGGTATGGGTTAGAGTTAGGGTTAGGGTTAGTGTTAGGGTTAGGGCTCGGTTTAGGGTACGGGTTAGGATTAGGGTACGTGTTAGGGTTAGGGTAGGGGTTAGCGATAGGGTACGCGTTAGGGTTAGGGTAGTTATTAAACCTATCCCACTCTCTAGTTATCCCTTAGCACGTAAAGGAATATTATTTGGGGGTCCAGCCATGGAGAAGAGTTTAGACACTAGGATAAGATAAGGAACACACCCATTATAAAGAAATCACATTAGGATTCTCTTTTTAAGCTGTTCCTTAAAACACTAGTGCTTAGGAAATCTATTGGAGGCAGAAGCAGTCAAGGGTAGCCTAGGGTTAGGGTTAGGCTTAGGGTTAGGCTTAGGGTACGGCTTAGGGTACGGGTTCGGGGAGGGCTTCGGGTACGGTGTAGGGTATGGGTTAGGGTTAGGGTTAGGGTTAGTGTTAGGGTTAGGGCTCGGTTTAGGGTACGGGTTAGGATTAGGGTACGTGTTAGGGTTAGGGTAGGGGTTAGGGTTAGGGTACGCGTTAGGGTTAGGGTAGTGATTAAACCTATCCCACTCTCTAGATACCCCTTAGCACATAAAGGAATATTATTTGGGGGTCCAGCCATCGAGAAGAGTTTAGACACTAGGATTAGATAAGGAACACAGCCATTATAAAGAAATCACATTAGGATTCTCTTTTTAAGCTGTTCCTTAAAACACTAGTGCTTAGGAAATCTATTGGAGGCAGAAGCAGTCAAGGGTAGCCTAGGGTTAGGGTTAGGCTTAGGGTTAGGCTTAGGATACGGCTTAGGGTACGGGTTCGTGGAGGGCTTCGGGTACGGCGTAGGGTATGGGTTAGGGTTAGGGTTAGGGTTAGTGTTAGGGTTAGGGCTCGGTTTAGGGTACGGGTTAGGATTAGGGTACGTGTTAGTGTTAGGGTAGGGGTTAGGGTTAGGGTACGCGTTAGGGTTAGGGTAGTGATTAAACCTATCCCACTCTCTAGATACCCCTTAGCACATAAAGGAATATTATTTGGGGGTCCAGCCATGGAGAAGAGTTTAGACACTAGGATTAGATAAGGAACACACCCATTATAAAGAAATCACATTAGGATTCTCTTTTTAAGCTGTTCCTTAAAACACTAGTGCTTAGGAAATCTATTGGAGGCAGAAGCAGTCAAGGGTAGCCTAGGGTTAGGGTTAGGCTTAGGGTTAGGCTTAGGGTACGGCTTAGGGTACGGGTTCGGGGAGGGCTTCGGGTACGGCGTAGGGTATGGGTTAGGGTTAGGGTTAGGGTTAGTGTTAGGGTTAGGGCTCGGTTTAGGGTACGGGTTAGGATTAGGGTACGTGTTAGGGTTAGGGTAGGGGTTAGGGTTAGGGTACGCGTTACGGTTAGGGTAGTTATTAAACCTATCCCACTCTCTAGATACCCCTTAGCACGTAAAGGAATATTATTTGGGGGTCCAGCCATGGAGAAGAGTTTAGACACTAGGATAAGATAAGGAACACACCCATTATAAAGAAATCACATTAGAATTCTCTTTTTAAGCTGTTCCTTAAAACACTAGTGCTTAGGAAATCTATTGGAGGCAGAAGCAGTCAAGGGTAGCCTAGGGTTAGGGTTAGGCTTAGGGTTAGGCTTAGGGTACGGCTTAGGGTACGGTTTCGGGGAGGGCTTCGGGTACGGCGTAGGGTATGGGTTAGGGTTAGGGTTAGGGTTAGTGTTAGGGTTAGGGCTCAGTTTACGATACGGGTTAGGATTAGGGTACGTGTTAGGGTTAGGGCAGGGGTTAGGGTTAGGGTACCCGTTAGGGTTAGGGTAGTTATTAAACCTATCCCACTCTCTAGATACCACTTAGCACGTAAAGGAATATTATTTGGGGGTCCAGCCATGGAGAAGAGTTTAGACACTAAGATAATATAAGGAACACACACATTATAAAGAAATCACATTAGGATTCTCTTTTTAAGCTGTTCCTTAAAACACTAGTGCTTAGGAAATCTATTGGAGGCAGAAGCAGTCAAGGGTAGCCTAGGGTTAGGGTTAGGCTTAGGGTTAGGCTTAGGGTACGGCTTAGGGTACGGGTTCGGGGAGGGCTTCGGGTACGGCGTAGGGTATGGGTTAGGGTTAGGGTTAGGGTTAGTGTTAGGGTTAGGGCTCGGTTTAGGGTACGGGTTAGGATTAGGGTACGTGTTAGGGTTAGGGTAGGGGTTAGGGTTAGGGTACGCGTTAGGGTTAGGGTAGTGATTAAACCTATCCCACTCTCTAGATACCCCTTAGCACATAAAGGAATATTATTTGGGGGTCCAGCCATCGAGAAGAGTTTAGACACTAGGATTAGATAAGGAACACAGCCATTATAAAGAAATCACATTAGGATTCTCTTTTTAAGCTGTTCCTTAAAACACTAGTGCTTAGGAAATCTATTGGAGGCAGAAGCAGTCAAGGGTAGCCTAGGGTTAGGGTTAGGCTTAGGGTTAGGCTTAGGATACGGCTTAGGGTACGGGTTCGTGGAGGGCTTCGGGTACGGCGTAGGGTATGGGTTAGGGTTAGGGTTAGGGTTAGTGTTAGGGTTAGGGCTCGGTTTAGGGTACGGGTTAGGATTAGGGTACGTGTTAGTGTTAGGGTAGGGGTTAGGGTTAGGGTACGCGTTAGGGTTAGGGTAGTGATTAAACCTATCCCACTCTCTAGATACCCCTTAGCACATAAAGGAATATTATTTGGGGGTCCAGCCATGGAGAAGAGTTTAGACACTAGGATTAGATAAGGAACACACCCATTATAAAGAAATCACATTAGGATTCTCTTTTTAAGCTGTTCCTTAAAACACTAGTGCTTAGGAAATCTATTGGAGGCAGAAGCAGTCAAGGGTAGCCTAGGGTTAGGGTTAGGCTTAGGGTTAGGCTTAGGGTACGGCTTAGGGTACGGGTTCGGGGAGGGCTTCGGGTACGGCGTAGGCTATGGGTTAGGGTTAGGGTTAGGGTTAGTGTTAGGGTTAGGGCTCGGTTTAGGGTACGGGTTAGGATTAGGGTACGTGTTAGGGTTAGGGTAGGGGTTAGGGTTAGGGTACGCGTTACGGTTAGGGTAGTTATTAAACCTATCCCACTCTCTAGATACCCCTTAGCACGTAAAGGAATATTATTTGGGGGTCCAGCCATGGAGAAGAGTTTAGACACTAGGATAAGATAAGGAACACACCCATTATAAAGAAATCACATTAGAATTCTCTTTTTAAGCTGTTCCTTAAAACACTAGTGCTTAGGAAATCTATTGGAGGCAGAAGCAGTCAAGGGTAGCCTAGGGTTAGGGTTAGGCTTAGGGTTAGGCTTAGGGTACGGCTTAGGGTACGGTTTCGGGGAGGGCTTCGGGTACGGCGTAGGGTATGGGTTAGGGTTAGGGTTAGGGTTAGTGTTAGGGTTAGGGCTCAGTTTACGATACGGGTTAGGATTAGGGTACGTGTTAGGGTTAGGGCAGGGGTTAGGGTTAGGGTACCCGTTAGGGTTAGGGTAGTTATTAAACCTATCCCACTCTCTAGATACCACTTAGCACGTAAAGGAATATTATTTGGGGGTCCAGCCATGGAGAAGAGTTTAGACACTAAGATAATATAAGGAACACACACATTATAAAGAAATCACATTAGGATTCTCTTTTTAAGCTGTTCCTTAAAACACTAGTGCTTAGGAAATCTATTGGAGGCAGAAGCAGTCAAGGGTAGCCTAGGGTTAGGGTTAGGCTTAGGGTTAGGCTTAGGGTACGGCTTAGGGTACGGGTTCGGGGAGGGCTTCGGGTACGGCGTAGGGTATGGGTTAGGGTTAGGGTTAGGGTTAGTGTTAGGGTTAGGGCTCGGTTTAGGGTACGGGTTAGGATTAGGGTACGTGTTAGGGTTAGGGTAGGGGTTAGCGTTAGGGTACGCGTTAGGGTTAGGGTAGTTATTAAACCTATCCCACTCTCTAGTTACCCCTTAGCACGTAAAGGAATATTATTTGGGGGTCCAGCCATGGAGAAGAGTTTAGACACTAGGATAAGATAAGGAACACACCCATTATAAAGAAATCACATTAGGATTCTCTTTTTAAGCTGTTCCTTAAAACACTAGTGCTTAGGAAATCTATTCGAGGCAGAAGCAGTCAAGGGTAGCCTAGGGTTAGGATTAGGCTTAGGGTACGGCTTAGGGTACGGGTTCAGGGAGGGCTTCGGGTACGGCGTAGGGTATGGGTTAGGGTTAGGGTTAGGGTTAGTGTTAGGGTTAGGGCTCGGTTTAGGGTACGGGTTAGGATTAGGGTACGTGTTAGGGTTAGGGTAGGGGTTAGCGTTAGGGTACGCGTTAGGGTTAGGGTAGTTATTAAACCTATCCCACTCTCTAGTTACCCCTTAGCACGTAAAGGAATATTATTTGGGGGTCCAGCCATGGAGAAGAGTTTAGACACTAGAATAAGATAAGGAACACACCCATTATAAAGAAATCACATTAGGATTCTCTTTTTAAGCTGTTCCTTAAAACACTAGTGCTTAGGAAATCTATTGGAGGCAGAAGCAGTCAAGGGTAGCCTAGGGTTAGGGTTAGGCTTAGGGTTAGGCTTAGGGTACGGCTTAGGGTACGGGTTCGGGGAGGGCTTCGGGTACGGCGTTGGGTATGGGTTAGGGTTAGGGTTAGGGTTAGTGTTAGGGTTAGGGCTCAGTTTAGGATACGGGTTAGGATTAGGGTACGTGTTAGGGTTAGGGCAGGGGTTAGGGTTAGGGTACCCGTTAGGGTTAGGGTAGTTATTAAACCTATCCCACTCTCTAGATACCCCTTAGCACGTAAAGGAATATTATTTGGGGGTCCAGCCATGGAGAAGAGTTTAGACACTAAGATAATATAAGGAACACACACATTATAAAGAAATCACATTAGGATTCTCTTTTTAAGCTGTTCCTTAAAACACTAGTGCTTAGGAAATCTATTGGAGGCAGAAGCAGTCAAGGGTAGCCTAGGGTTAGGGTTAGGCTTAGGGTTAGGCTTAGGGTACGGCTTAGGGTACGGGTTCGGGGAGGGCTTCGGGTACGGCGTAGGGTATGGGTTAGGGTTAGGGTTAGGGTTAGTGTTAGGGTTAGGGCTCGGTTTAGGGTACGGGTTAGGATTAGGGTACGTGTTAGGGTTAGGGTATTGGTTAGGGTTAGGGTACGCGTTAGGGTTAGGGTAGTGATTAAACCTATCCCACTCTCTAGATACCCCTTAGCACATAAAGGAATATTATTTGGGGGTCCAGCCATGGAGAAGTGTTTAGACACTAGGATTAGATAAGGAACACACCCATTATACAGAAATCACATTAGGATTCTCTTTTTAAGCTGTTCCTTAAAACACTAGTGCTTAAGAAATCTATTGGAGGCAGAAGCAGTCAATGGTAGCCTAGGGTTAGGGTTAGGCTTAGGGTACGGCTTAGGGTACGGGTTCGGGGAGGGCTTCGGGTACGGCGTAGGGTATGGGTTAGAGTTAGGGTTAGGGTTAGTGTTAGGGTTAGGGCTCGGTTTAGGGTACGGGTTAGGTTTAGGGTACGTGTTAGGGTTAGGGTAGGGGTTAGCGATAGGGTACGCGTTAGGGTTAGGGTAGTTATTAAACCTATCCCACTCTCTAGTTATCCCTTAGCACGTAAAGGAATATTATTTGGGGGTCCAGCCATTGAGAAGAGTTTAGACACTAGGATAAGATAAGGAACACACCCATTATAAAGAAATCACATTAGGATTCTCTTTTTAAGCTGTTCCTTAAAACACTAGTGCTTAGGAAATCTATTGGAGGCAGAAGCAGTCAAGGGTAGCCTAGGGTTAGGGTTAGGCTTAGGGTTAGGCTTAGGGTACGGCTTAGGGTACGGGTTCGGGGAGGGCTTCGGGTACGGCGTAGGGTATGGGTTAGGGTTAGGGTTAGGGTTAGGGTACGCGTTAGGGTTAGGGTAGTGATTAAACCTATCCCACTCTCTAGATACCCCTTAGCACATAAAGGAATATTATTTGGGGGTCCAGCCATGGAGAAGAGTTTAGACACTAGGATTAGATAAGGAACACACCCATTATAAAGAAATCACATTAGGATTCTCTTTTTAAGCTGTTCCTTAAAACACTAGTGCTTAGGAAATCTATTGGAGGCAGAAGCAGTCAAGGGTAGCCTAGGGTTAGGGTTAGTCTTAGGGTACGGCTTAGGGTACGGGTTCGGGGAGGGCTTCGGGTACGGCGTAGGGTACGGGTTAGGGTTAGGGTTAGGGTTAGTGTTAGGGTTAGAGCTCGGTTTAGGGTACGGGTTAGGATTAGGGTACGTGTTAGGGTTAGGGTAGGGGTTAGCGATAGGGTACGCGTTAGGGTTAGGGTAGTTATTAAACCTATCCCACTCTCTAGTTATCCCTTAGCACGTAAAGGAATATTATTTGGGGGTCCAGCCATGGAGAAGAGTTTAGACACTAGGATAAGATAAGGAACACACCCATTATAAAGAAATCACATTAGGATTCTCTTTTTAAGCTGTTCCTTAAAACACTAGTGCTTAGGAAATCTATTGGAGGCAGAAGCAGTCAAGGGTAGCCTAGGGTTAGGGTTAGGCTTAGGGTTAGGCTTAGGGTACGGCTTAGGGTACGGGTTCGGGGAGGGCTTCGGGTACGGCGTAGGGTATGGGTTAGGGTTAGGGTTAGGGTTAGTGTTAGGGTTAGGGCTCGGTTTAGGGTACGGGTTAGGATTAGGGTACGTGTTAGGGTTAGGGTAGGGGTTAGGGTTAGGGTACGCGTTAGGGTTAGGGTAGTGATTAAACCTATCCCACTCTCTAGATACCCCTTAGCACATAAAGGAATATTATTTGGGGGTCCAGCCATGGAGAAGAGTTTAGACACTAGGATTAGATAAGGAACACAGCCATTATAAAGAAATCACATTAGGATTCTCTTTTTAAGCTGTTCCTTAAAACACTAGTGCTTAGGAAATCTATTGGAGGCAGAAGCAGTCAAGGGTAGCCTAGGGTTAGGGTTAGGCTTAGGGTTAGGCTTAGGATACGGCTTAGGGTACGGGTTCGGGGAGGGCTTCGGGTACGGCGTAGGGTATGGGTTAGGGTTAGGGTTAGGGTTAGTGTTAGGGTTAGGGCTCAGTTTAGGGTACCGGTTAGGATTAGGGTACGTGTTAGTGTTAGGGTAGGGGTTAGGGTTAGGGTACGCGTTAGGGTTAGGGTAGTGATTAAACCTATCCCACTCTCTAGATACCCCTTAGCACATAAAGGAATATTATTTGGGGGTCCAGCCATGGAGAAGAGTTTAGACACTAGGATTAGATAAGGAACACACCCATTATAAAGAAATCACATTAGGATTCTCTTTTTAAGCTGTTCCTTAAAACACTAGTGCTTAGGAAATCTATTGGAGGCAGAAGCAGTCAAGGGTAGCCTAGGGTTAGGGTTAGGCTTAGGGTTAGGCTTAGGGTACGGCTTAGGGTACGGGTTCGGGGAGGGCTTCGGGTACGGCGTAGGGTATGGGTTAGGGTTAGGGTTAGGGTTAGTGTTAGGGTTAGGGCTCGGTTTAGGGTACGGGTTAGGATTAGGGTACGTGTTAGGGTTAGGGCAGGGGTTAGGGTTAGGGTACGCGTTACGGTTAGGGTAGTTATTAAACCTATCCCACTCTCTAGATACCCCTTAGCACGTAAAGGAATATTATTTGGGGGTCCAGCCATGGAGAAGAGTTTAGACACTAGGATAAGATAAGGAACACACCCATTATAAAGAAATCACATTAGAATTCTCTTTTTAAGCTGTTCCTTAAAACACTAGTGCTTAGGAAATCTATTGGAGGCAGAAGCAGTCAAGGGTAGCCTAGGGTTAGGGTTAGGCTTAGGGTTAGGCTTAGGGTACGGCTTAGGGTACGGGTTCGGGGAGGGCTTCGGGTACGGCGTAGGGTATGGGTTAGGGTTAGGGTTAGGGTTAGTGTTAGGGTTAGGGCTCGGTTTAGGGTACGGGTTAGGATTAGGGTACGTGTTAGGGTTAGGGTAGGGGTTAGCGTTAGGGTACGCGTTAGGGTTAGGGTAGTTATTAAACCTATCCCACTCTCTAGTTACCCCTTAGCACGTAAAGGAATATTATTTGGGGGTCCAGCCATGGAGAAGAGTTTAGACACTAGGATAAGATAAGGAACACACCCATTATAAAGAAATCACATTAGGATTCTCTTTTTAAGCTGTTCCTTAAAACACTAGTGCTTAGGAAATCTATTCGAGGCAGAAGCAGCCAAGGGTAGCCTAGGGTTAGGGTTAGGCTTAGGGTACGGCTTAGGGTACGGGTTCGGGGAGGGCTTCGGGTACGGCGTAGGGTATGGGTTAGAGTTAGGGTTAGGGTTAGTGTTAGGGTTAGGGCTCGGTTTAGGGTACGGGTTAGGATTAGGGTACGTGTTAGGGTTAGGGTAGGGGTTAGCGTTAGGGTACGCGTTAGGGTTAGGGTAGTTATTAAACCTATCCCACTCTCTAGTTACCCCTTAGCACGTAAAGGAATATTATTTGGGGGTCCAGCCATGGAGAAGAGTTTAGACACTAGAATAAGATAAGGAACACACCCATTATAAAGAAATCACATTAGGATTCTCTTTTTAAGCTGTTCCTTAAAACACTAGTGCTTAGGAAATCTATTGGAGGCAGAAGCAGTCAAGGGTAGCCTAGGGTTAGGGTTAGGCTTAGGGTTAGGCTTAGGGTACGGCTTAGGGTACGGGTTCGGGGAGGGCTTCGGGTACGGCGTAGGGTATGGGTTAGGGTTAGGGTTAGGGTTAGGGTACGCGTTAGGGTTAGGGTAGTGATTAAACCTATCCCACTCTCTAGATACCCCTTAGCACATAAAGGAATATTATTTGGGGGTCCAGCCATGGAGAAGAGTTTAGACACTAGGATTAGATAAGGAACACACCCATTATAAAGAAATCACATTAGGATTCTCTTTTTAAGCTGTTCCTTAAAACACTAGTGCTTAGGAAATCTATTGGAGGCAGAAGCAGTCAAGGGTAGCCTAGGGTTAGGGTTAGTCTTAGGGTACGGCTTAGGGTACGGGTTCGGGGAGGGCTTCGGGTACGGCGTAGGGTACGGGTTAGGGTTAGGGTTAGGGTTAGTGTTAGGGTTAGAGCTCGGTTTAGGGTACGGGTTAGGATTAGGGTACGTGTTAGGGTTAGGGTAGGGGTTAGCGATAGGGTACGCGTTAGGGTTAGGGTAGTTATTAAACCTATCCCACTCTCTAGTTATCCCTTAGCACGTAAAGGAATATTATTTGGGGGTCCAGTCATGGAGAAGAGTTTAGACACTAGGATAAGATAAGGAACACACCCATTATAAAGAAATCACATTAGGATTCTCTTTTTAAGCTGTTCCTTAAAACACTAGTGCTTAGGAAATCTATTGGAGGCAGAAGCAGTCAAGGGTGGCCTAGGGTTAGGGTTAGGCTTAGGGTTAGGCTTAGGGTACGGCTTAGGGTACGGGTTCGGGGAGGGCTTCGGGTACGGCGTAGGGTATGGGTTAGGGTTAGGGTTAGGGTTAGTGTTAGGGTTAGGGCTCGGTTTAGGGTACGGGTTAGGATTAGGGTACGTGTTAGGGTTAGGGTAGGGGTTAGGGTTAGGGTACGCGTTAGGGTTAGGGTAGTGATTAAACCTATCCCACTCTCTAGATACCCCTTAGCACATAAAGGAATATTATTTGGGGGTCCAGCCATGGAGAAGAGTTTAGACACTAGGATTAGATAAGGAACACACCCATTATACAGAAATCACATTAGGATTCTCTTTTTAAGCTGTTCCTTAAAACACTAGTGCTTAAGAAATCTATTGGAGGCAGAAGCAGTCAAGGGTAGCCTAGGGTTAGGGTTAGGCTTAGGGTACGGCTTAGGGTACGGGTTCGGGGAGGGCTTCGGGTACGGCGTAGGGTATGGGTTAGAGTTAGGGTTAGGGTTAGTGTTAGGGTTAGGGCTCGGTTTAGGGTACGGGTTAGGTTTAGGGTACGTGTTAGGGTTAGGGTAGGGGTTAGCGATAGGGTACGCGTTAGGGTTAGGGTAGTTATTAAACCTATCCCACTCTCTAGTTATCCCTTAGCACGTAAAGGAATATTATTTGGGGGTCCAGCCATTGAGAAGAGTTTAGACACTAGGATAAGATAAGGAACACACCCATTATAAAGAAATCACATTAGGATTCTCTTTTTAAGCTGTTCCTTAAAACACTAGTGCTTAGGAAATCTATTGGAGGCAGAAGCAGTCAAGGGTAGCCTAGGGTTAGGGTTAGGCTTAGGGTTAGGCTTAGGGTACGGCTTAGGGTACGGGTTCGGGGAGGGCTTCGGGTACGGCGTAGGGTATGGGTTAGGGTTAGGGTTAGGGTTAGGGTACGCGTTAGGGTTAGGGTAGTGATTAAACCTATCCCACTCTCTAGATACCCCTTAGCACATAAAGGAATATTATTTGGGGGTCCAGCCATGGAGAAGAGTTTAGACACTAGGATTAGATAAGGAACACACCCATTATAAAGAAATCACATTAGGATTCTCTTTTTAAGCTGTTCCTTAAAACACTAGTGCTTAGGAAATCTATTGGAGGCAGAAGCAGTCAAGGGTAGCCTAGGGTTAGTGTTAGTCTTAGGGTACGGCTTAGGGTACGGGTTCGGGGAGGGCTTCGGGTACGGCGTAGGGTACGGGTTAGGGTTAGGGTTAGGGTTAGTGTTAGGGTTAGAGCTCGGTTTAGGGTACGGGTTAGGATTAGGGTACGTGTTAGGGTTAGGGTAGGGGTTAGCGATAGGGTACGCGTTAGGGTTAGGGTAGTTATTAAACCTATCCCACTCTCTAGTTATCCCTTAGCACGTAAAGGAATATTATTTGGGGGTCCAGTCATGGAGAAGAGTTTAGACACTAGGATAAGATAAGGAACACACCCATTATAAAGAAATCACATTAGGATTCTCTTTTTAAGCTGTTCCTTAAAACACTAGTGCTTAGGAAATCTATTGGAGGCAGAAGCAGGCAAGGGTGGCCTAGGGTTAGGGTTAGGCTTAGGGTACGGCTTAGGGTACGGGTTCGGGGAGGGCTTCGGGTACGGCGTAGGGTATGGGTTAGGGTTAGGGTTAGGGTTAGTGTTAGGGTTAGGGCTCGGTTTTGGGTACGGGTTAGGATTAGGGTACGTGTTAGGGTTAGGGTAGGGGTTAGCGATAGGGTACGCGTTAGGGTTAGGGTAGTTATTAAACCTATCCCACTCTCTAGTTATCCCTTAGCACGTAAAGGAATATTATTTGGGGGTCCAGCCATGGAGAAGAGTTTAGACACTAGGATAAGATAAGGAACACACCCATTATAAAGAAATCACATTAGGATTCTCTTTTTAAGCTGTTCCTTAAAACACTAGTGCTTAGGAAATCTATTGGAGGCAGAAGCAGTCAAGGGTAGCCTAGGGTTAGGGTTAGGCTTAGGGTTAGGCTTAGGGTACGGCTTAGGGTACGGGTTCGGGGAGGGCTTCGTGTACGGCGTAGGGTATGGGTTAGGGTTAGGGTTAGGTTTAGTGTTAGGGTTAGGGCTCGGTTTAGGGTACGGGTTAGGATTAGGGTACGTGCTATGGTTAGGGTAGGGGTTAGGGTTAGGGTACGCGTTACGGTTAGGGTAGTGATTAAACCTATCCCACTCTCTAGATACCCCTTAGCACGTAAAGGAATATTATTTGGGGGTCCAGCCATGGAGAAGAGTTTAGACACTAAGATAATATAAGGAACACACACATTATAAAGAAATCACATTAGGATTCTCTTTTTAAGCTGTTCCTTAAAACACTAGTGCTTAGGAAATCTATTGGAGGCAGAAGCAGTCAAGGGTAGCCTAGGGTTAGGGTTAGGCTTACGGTTAGGCTTAGGGTACGGTTTAGGGTACGGGTTTGGGGAGGGCTTCGGGTATGGCGTAGGGTATGGGTTAGAGTTAGGGTTAGGGTTAGTGTTAGGGTTAGGGCTCGGTTTAGGGTACGGGTTAGGATTAGGGTACGTGTTAGGGTTAGGGTAGGGGTTAGCGATAGGGTACGCGTTAGGGTTAGGGTAGTTATTAAACCTATCCCACTCTCTAGTTATCCCTTAGCACGTAAAGGAATATTATTTGGGGGTCCAGCCATGGAGAAGAGTTTAGACACTAGGATAAGATAAGGAACACAACCATTATAAAGAAATCACATTAGGATTCTCTTTTTAAGCTGTTCCTTAAAACACTAGTGCTTAGGAAATCTATTGGAGGCAGAAGCAGTCAAGGGTAGCCTAGGGTTAGGGTTAGGCTTAGGGTTAGGCTTAGGGTACGGCTTAGGGTACGGGTTCGGGGAGGGCTTCGGGTACGGTGTAGGGTATGGGTTAGGGTTAGGGTTAGGGTTAGTGTTAGGGTTAGGGCTCAGGTTAGGATACTGGTTAGGATTAGGGTACGTGTTAGGGTTAGGGTAGGGGTTAGGGTTAGGGTACGCGTTAGGGTAAGGGTAGTGATTAAACCTATCCCACTCTCTAGATACCCCTTAGCACATAAAGGAATATTATATGGGGGTCCAGCCATGGAGAAGAGTTTAGACACTAGGATTAGATAAGGAACACACCCATTATAAAGAAATCACATTAGGATTCTCTTTTTAAGCTGTTCCTTAAAACACTAGTGCTTAGGAAATCTATTGGAGGCAGAAGCAGTCAAGGGTAGCCTAGGGTTAGGGTTAGGCTTAGGGTACGGCTTAGGGTACGGGTTCAGGGAGGGCTTCGGGTACGGCGTAGGGTATGGGTTAGGGTTAGGGTTAAGGTTAGTGTTAGGGTTAGAGCTCGGTTTAGGGTACGGGTTAGGATTAGGGTACGTGTTAGGGTTAGGGTAGGGGTTAGCGATAGGGTACGCGTTAGGGTTAGGGTAGTTATTAAACCTATCCCACTCTCTAGTTATCCCTTAGCACGTAAAGGAATATTATTTGGGGGTCCAGCCATGGAGAAGAGTTTAGACACTAGGATAAGATAAGGAACACACCCATTATAAAGAAATCACATTAGGATTCTCTTTTTAAGCTGTTCCTTAAAACACTAGTGCTTAGGAAATCTATTGGAGGCAGAAGCAGTCAAGGGTAGCCTAGGGTTAGGGTTAGGCTTAGGGTTAGGCTTAGGGTACGGCTTAGGGTACGGGTTCGGGGAGGGCTTCGGGTACGGCGTAGGGTATGGGTTAGGGTTAGGGTTAGGGTTAGTGTTAGGGTTAGGGCTCGGTTTAGGGTACGGGTTAGGATTAGGGTACGTGTTAGGGTTAGGGTAGGGGTTAGGGTTAGGGTACGCGTTAGGGTTAGGGTAGTGATTAAACCTATCCCACTCTCTAGATACCCCTTAGCACATAAAGGAATATTATTTGGGGGTCCAGCCATGGAGAAGAGTTTAGACACTAGGATTAGATAAGGAACACAGCCATTATAAAGAAATCACATTAGGATTCTCTTTTTAAGCTGTTCCTTAAAACACTAGTGCTTAGGAAATCTATTGGAGGCAGAAGCAGTCAAGGGTAGCCTAGGGTTAGGGTTAGGCTTAGGGTTAGGCTTAGGATACGGCTTAGGGTACGGGTTCGGGGAGGGCTTCGGGTACGGCGTAGGGTATGGGTTAGGGTTAGGGTTAAGGTTAGTGTTAGGGTTAGAGCTCGGTTTAGGGTACGGGTTAGGATTAGGGTACGTGTTAGGGTTAGGGTAGGGGTTAGCGATAGGGTACGCGTTAGGGTTAGGGTAGTTATTAAACCTATCCCACTCTCTAGTTATCCCTTAGCACGTAAAGGAATATTATTTGGGGGTCCAGCCATGGAGAAGAGTTTAGACACTAGGATAAGATAAGGAACACACCCATTATAAAGAAATCACATTAGGATTCTCTTTTTAAGCTGTTCCTTAAAACACTAGTGCTTAGGAAATCTATTGGAGGCAGAAGCAGTCAAGGGTAGCCTAGGGTTAGGGTTAGGCTTAGGGTTAGGCTTAGGGTACGGCTTAGGGTACGGGTTCGGGGAGGGCTTCGGGTACGGCGTAGGGTATGGGTTAGGGTTAGGGTTAGGGTTAGTGTTAGGGTTAGGGCTCGGTTTAGGGTACGGGTTAGGATTAGGGTACGTGTTAGGGTTAGGGTAGGGGTTAGGGTTAGGGTACGCGTTAGGGTTAGGGTAGTGATTAAACCTATCCCACTCTCTAGATACCCCTTAGCACATAAAGGAATATTATTTGGGGGTCCAGCCATGGAGAAGAGTTTAGACACTAGGATTAGATAAGGAACACAGCCATTATAAAGAAATCACATTAGGATTCTCTTTTTAAGCTGTTCCTTAAAACACTAGTGCTTAGGAAATCTATTGGAGGCAGAAGCAGTCAAGGGTAGCCTAGGGTTAGGGTTAGGCTTAGGGTTAGGCTTAGGATACGGCTTAGGGTACGGGTTCGGGGAGGGCTTCGGGTACGGCGTAGGGTATGGGTTAGGGTTAGGGTTAGGGTTAGTGTTAGGGTTAGGGCTCGGTTTAGGGTACGGGTTAGGATTAGGGTACGTGTTAGTGTTAGGGTAGGGGTTAGGGTTAGGGTACGCGTTAGGGTTAGGGTAGTGATTAAACCTATCCCACTCTCTAGATACCCCTTAGCACATAAAGGAATATTATTTGGGGGTCCAGCCATGGAGAAGAGTTTAGACACTAGGATTAGATAAGGAACACACCCATTATAAAGAAATCACATTTGGATTCTCTTTTTAAGCTGTTCCTTAAAACACTAGTGCTTAGGAAATCTATTGGAGGCAGAAGCAGTCAAGGGTAGCCTAGGGTTAGGGTTAGGCTTAGGGTTAGGCTTAGGGTACGGCTTAGGGTACGGGTTCGGGGAGGGCTTCGGGTACGGCGTAGGGTATGGGTTAGGGTTAGGGTTAGGGTTAGTGTTAGGGTTAGGGCTCGGTTTAGGGTACGGGTTAGGATTAGGGTACGTGTTAGGGTTAGGGTAGGGGTTAGGGTTAGGGTACGCGTTACGGTTAGGGTAGTTATTAAACCTATCCCACTCTCTAGATACCCCTTAGCACGTAAAGGAATATTATTTGGGGGTCCAGCCATGGAGAAGAGTTTAGACACTAGGATAAGATAAGGAACACACCCATTATAAAGAAATCACATTAGAATTCTCTTTTTAAGCTGTTCCTTAAAACACTAGTGCTTAGGAAATCTATTGGAGGCAGAAGCAGTCAAGGGTAGCCTAGGGTTAGGGTTAGGCTTAGGGTTAGGCTTAGGGTACGGCTTAGGGTACGGTTTCGGGGAGGGCTTCGGGTACGGCGTAGGGTATGGGTTAGGGTTAGGGTTAGGGTTAGTGTTAGGGTTAGGGCTCAGTTTACGATACGGGTTAGGATTAGGGTACGTGTTAGGGTTAGGGTAGGGGTTAGGGTTAGGGTACGCGTTAGGGTAAGGGTAGTGATTAAACCTATCCCACTCTCTAGATACCCCTTAGCACATAAAGGAATATTATATGGGGGTCCAGCCATGGAGAAGAGTTTAGACACTAGGATTAGATAAGGAACACACCCATTATAAAGAAATCACATTAGGATTCTCTTTTTAAGCTGTTCCTTAAAACACTAGTGCTTAGGAAATCTATTGGAGGCAGAAGCAGTCAAGGGTAGCCTAGGGTTAGGGTTAGGCTTAGGGTACGGCTTAGGGTACGGGTTCAGGGAGGGCTTCGGGTACGGCGTAGGGTATGGGTTAGGGTTAGGGTTAAGGTTAGTGTTAGGGTTAGAGCTCGGTTTAGGGTACGGGTTAGGATTAGGGTACGTGTTAGGGTTAGGGTAGGGGTTAGCGATAGGGTACGCGTTAGGGTTAGGGTAGTTATTAAACCTATCCCACTCTCTAGTTATCCCTTAGCACGTAAAGGAATATTATTTGGGGGTCCAGCCATGGAGAAGAGTTTAGACACTAGGATAAGATAAGGAACACACCCATTATAAAGAAATCACATTAGGATTCTCTTTTTAAGCTGTTCCTTAAAACACTAGTGCTTAGGAAATCTATTGGAGGCAGAAGCAGTCAAGGGTAGCCTAGGGTTAGGGTTAGGCTTAGGGTTAGGCTTAGGGTACGGCTTAGGGTACGGGTTCGGGGAGGGCTTCGGGTACGGCGTAGGGTATGGGTTAGGGTTAGGGTTAGGGTTAGTGTTAGGGTTAGGGCTCGGTTTAGGGTACGGGTTAGGATTAGGGTACGTGTTAGGGTTAGGGTAGAGGTTAGGGTTAGGGTACGCGTTAGGGTTAGGGTAGTGATTAAACCTATCCCACTCTCTAGATACCCCTTAGCACATAAAGGAATATTATTTGGGGGTCCAGCCATGGAGAAGAGTTTAGACACTAGGATTAGATAAGGAACACACCCATTATAAAGAAATCACATTTGGATTCTCTTTTTAAGCTGTTCCTTAAAACACTAGTGCTTAGGAAATCTATTGGAGGCAGAAGCAGTCAAGGGTAGCCTAGGGTTAGGGTTAGGCTTAGGGTTAGGCTTAGTGTACGGTTTAGGGTACGGGTTCGGGGAGGGCTTCGGGTACGGCGTAGGGTATGGGTTAGGGTTAGGGTTAGGGTTAGTGTTAGGGTTAGGGCTCGGTTTAGGGTACGGGTTAGGATTAGGGTACGTGTTAGGGTTAGGGTAGGGGTTAGGGTTAGGGTACGCGTTACGGTTAGGGTAGTTATTAAACCTATCCCACTCTCTAGATACCCCTTAGCACGTAAAGGAATATTATTTGGGGGTCCAGCCATGGAGAAGAGTTTAGACACTAGGATAAGATAAGGAACACACCCATTATAAAGAAATCACATTAGAATTCTCTTTTTAAGCTGTTCCTTAAAACACTAGTGCTTAGGAAATCTATTGGAGGCAGAAGCAGTCAAGGGTAGCCTAGGGTTAGGGTTAGGCTTAGGGTTAGGCTTAGGGTACGGCTTAGGGTACGGTTTCGGGGAGGGCTTCGGGTACGGCGTAGGGTATGGGTTAGGGTTAGGGTTAGGGTTAGTGTTAGGGTTAGGGCTCAGTTTACGATACGGGTTTGGATTAGGGTACGTGTTAGGGTTAGGGCAGGGGTTAGGGTTAGGGTACCCGTTAGGGTTAGGGTAGTTATTAAACCTATCCCACTCTCTAGATACCCCTTAGCACGTAAAGGAATATTATTTGGGGGTCCAGCCATGGAGAAGAGTTTAGACACTAAGATAATATAAGGAACACACACATTATAAAGAAATCACATTAGGATTCTCTTTTTAAGCTGTTCCTTAAAACACTAGTGCTTAGGAAATCTATTGGAGGCAGAAGCAGTCAAGGGTAGCCTAGGGTTAGGGTTAGGCTTAGGGTTAGGCTTAGGGTACGGCTTAGGGTACGGGTTCGGGGAGGGCTTCGGGTACGGCGTAGGGTATGGGTTAGGGTTAGGGTTAGGGTTAGTGTTAGGGTTAGGGCTCGGTTTAGGGTACGGGTTAGGATTAGGGTACGTGTTAGGGTTAGGGTAGGGGTTAGCGTTAGGGTACGCGTTAGGGTTAGGGTAGTTATTAAACCTATCCCACTCTCTAGTTACCCCTTAGCACGTAAAGGAATATTATTTGGGGGTCCAGCCATGGAGAAGAGTTTAGACACTAGGATAAGATAAGGAACACACCCATTATAAAGAAATCACATTAGGATTCTCTTTTTAAGCTGTTCCTTAAAACACTAGTGCTTAGGAAATCTATTCGAGGCAGAAGCAGTCAAGGGTAGCCTAGGGTTAGGGTTAGGCTTAGGGTACGGCTTAGGGTACGGGTTCGGGGAGGGCTTCGGGTACGGCGTAGTGTATGGGTTAGGGTTAGGGTTAGGGTTAGTGTTAGGGTTAGGGCTCGGTTTAGGGTACGGGTTAGGATTAGGGTACGTGTTAGGGTTAGGGTAGGGGTTAGCGTTAGGGTACGCGTTAGGGTTAGGGTAGTTATTAAACCTATCCCACTCTCTAGTTACCCCTTAGCACGTAAAGGAATATTATTTGGGGGTCCAGCCATTGAGAAGAGTTTAGACACTAGGATAAGATAAGGAACACACCCATTATAAAGAAATCACATTAGGATTCTCTTTTTAAGCTGTTCCTTAAAACACTAGTGCTTAGGAAATCTATTGGAGGCAGAAGCAGTCAAGGGTAGCCTAGGGTTAGGGTTAGGCTTAGGGTTAGGCTTAGGGTACGGCTTAGGGTACGGGTTCGGGGAGGGCTTCGGGTACGGCGTAGGGTATGGGTTAGGGTTAGGGTTAGGGTTAGGGTACGCGTTAGGGTTAGGGTAGTGATTAAACCTATCCCACTCTCTAGATACCCCTTAGCACATAAAGGAATATTATTTGGGGGTCCAGCCATGGAGAAGAGTTTAGACACTAGGATTAGATAAGGAACACACCCATTATAAAGAAATCACATTAGGATTCTCTTTTTAAGCTGTTCCTTAAAACACTAGTGCTTAGGAAATCTATTGGAGGCAGAAGCAGTCAAGGGTAGCCTAGGGTTAGGGTTAGTCTTAGGGTACGGCTTAGGGTACGGGTTCGGGGAGGGCTTCGGCTACGGCGTAGGGTACGGGTTAGGGTTAGGGTTAGGGTTAGTGTTAGGGTTAGAGCTCGGTTTAGGGTACGGGTTAGGATTAGGGTACGTGTTAGGGTTAGGGTAGGGGTTAGCGATAGGGTACGCGTTAGGGTTAGGGTAGTTATTAAACCTATCCCACTCTCTAGTTATCCCTTAGCACGTAAAGGAATATTATTTGGGGGTCCAGTCATGGAGAAGAGTTTAGACACTAGGATAAGATAAGGAACACACCCATTATAAAGAAATCACATTAGGATTCTCTTTTTAAGCTGTTCCTTAAAACACTAGTGCTTAGGAAATCTATTGGAGGCAGAAGCAGTCAAGGGTGGCCTAGGGTTAGGGTTAGGCTTAGGGTTAGGCTTAGGGTACGGCTTAGGGTACGGGTTCGGGGAGGGCTTCGGGTACGGCGTAGGGTATGGGTTAGGGTTAGGGTTAGGGTTAGTGTTAGGGTTAGGGCTCGGTTTAGGGTACGGGTTAGGATTAGGGTACGTGTTAGGGTTAGGGTAGGGGTTAGGGTTAGGGTACGCGTTAGGGTTAGGGTAGTGATTAAACCTATCCCACTCTCTAGATACCCCTTAGCACATAAAGGAATATTATTTGGGGGTCCAGCCATGGAGAAGAGTTTAGACACTAGGATTAGATAAGGAACACACCCATTATAAAGAAATCACATTAGGATTCTCTTTTTAAGCTGTTCCTTAAAACACTAGTGCTTAGGAAATCTATTGGAGGCAGAAGCAGTCAAGGGTAGCCTAGGGTTAGGGTTAGGCTTAGGGTACGGCTTAGGGTACGGGTTCGGGGAGGGCTTTGGGTACGGCGTAGGGTATGGGTTAGGGTTAGGGTTAGGGTTAGTGTTAGGGTTAGGGCTCGGTTTTGGGTACGGGTTAGGATTAGGGTACGTGTTAGGGTTAGGGTAGGGGTTAGCGATAGGGTACGCGTTAGGGTTAGGGTAGTTATTAAACCTATCCCACTCTCTAGTTATCCCTTAGCACGTAAAGGAATATTATTTGGGGGTCCAGCCATGGAGAAGAGTTTAGACACTAGGATAAGATAAGGAACACACCCATTATAAAGAAATCACATTAGGATTCTCTTTTTAAGCTGTTCCTTAAAACACTAGTGCTTAGGAAATCTATTCGAGGCAGAAGCAGTCAAGGGTAGCCTAGGGTTAGGGTTAGGCTTAGGGTACGGCTTAGGGTACGGGTTCGGGGAGGGCTTCGGGTACGGCGTAGGGTATGGGTTAGGGTTAGGGTTAGGGTTAGTGTTAGGGTTAGGGCTCGGTTTAGGGTACGGGTTAGGATTAGGGTACGTGTTAGGGTTAGGGTAGGGGTTAGCGTTAGGGTACGCGTTAGGGTTAGGGTAGTTATTAAACCTATCCCACTCTCTAGTTACCCCTTAGCACGTAAAGGAATATTATTTGGGGGTCCAGCCATTGAGAAGAGTTTAGACACTAGGATAAGATAAGGAACACACCCATTATAAAGAAATCACATTAGGATTCTCTTTTTAAGCTGTTCCTTAAAACACTAGTGCTTAGGAAATCTATTGGAGGCAGAAGCAGTCAAGGGTAGCCTAGGGTTAGGGTTAGGCTTAGGGTTAGGCTTAGGGTACGGCTTAGGGTACGGGTTCGGGGAGGGCTTCGGGTACGGCGTAGGGTATGGGTTAGGGTTAGGGTTAGGGTTAGGGTACGCGTTAGGGTTAGGGTAGTGATTAAACCTATCCCACTCTCTAGATACCCCTTAGCACATAAAGGAATATTATTTGGGGGTCCAGCCATGGAGAAGAGTTTAGACACTAGGATTAGATAAGGAACACACCCATTATAAAGAAATCACATTAGGATTCTCTTTTTAAGCTGTTCCTTAAAACACTAGTGCTTAGGAAATCTATTGGAGGCAGAAGCAGTCAAGGGTAGCCTAGGGTTAGGGTTAGTCTTAGGGTACGGCTTAGGGTACGGGTTCGGGGAGGGCTTCGGGTACGGCGTAGGGTACGGGTTAGGGTTAGGGTTAGGGTTAGTGTTAGGGTTAGAGCTCGGTTTAGGGTACGGGTTAGGATTAGGGTACGTGTTAGGGTTAGGGTAGGGGTTAGCGATAGGGTACGCGTTAGGGTTAGGGTAGTTATTAAACCTATCCCACTCTCTAGTTATCCCTTAGCACGTAAAGGAATATTATTTGGGGGTCCAGTCATGGAGAAGAGTTTAGACACTAGGATAAGATAAGGAACACACCCATTATAAAGAAATCACATTAGGATTCTCTTTTTAAGCTGTTCCTTAAAACACTAGTGCTTAGGAAATCTATTGGAGGCAGAAGCAGTCAAGGGTGGCCTAGGGTTAGGGTTAGGCTTAGGGTTAGGCTTAGGGTACGGCTTAGGGTACGGGTTCGGGGAGGGCTTCGGGTACGGCGTAGGGTATGGGTTAGGGTTAGGGTTAGGGTTAGTGTTAGGGTTAGGGCTCGGTTTAGGGTACGGGTTAGGATTAGGGTACGTGTTAGGGTTAGGGTAGGGGTTAGGGTTAGGGTACGCGTTAGGGTTAGGGTAGTGATTAAACCTATCCCACTCTCTAGATACCCCTTAGCACATAAAGGAATATTATTTGGGGGTCCAGCCATGGAGAAGAGTTTAGACACTAGGATTAGATAAGGAACACACCCATTATAAAGAAATCACATTAGGATTCTCTTTTTAAGCTGTTCCTTAAAACACTAGTGCGTAGGAAATCTATTGGAGGCAGAAGCAGTCAAGGGTAGCCTAGGGTTAGGGTTAGGCTTAGGGTACGGCTTAGGGTACGGGTTCGGGGAGGGCTTTGGGTACGGCGTAGGGTATGGGTTAGGGTTAGGGTTAGGGTTAGTGTTAGGGTTAGGGCTCGGTTTTGGGTACGGGTTAGGATTAGGGTACGTGTTAGGGTTAGGGTAGGGGTTAGCGATAGGGTACGCGTTAGGGTTAGGGTAGTTATTAAACCTATCCCACTCTCTAGTTATCCCTTAGCACGTAAAGGAATATTATTTGGGGGTCCAGCCATGGAGAAGAGTTTAGACACTAGGATAAGATAAGGAACACACCCATTATAAAGAAATCACATTAGGATTCTCTTTTTAAGCTGTTCCTTAAAACACTAGTGCTTAGGAAATCTATTGGAGGCAGAAGCAGTCAAGGGTAGCCTAGGGTTAGGGTTAGGCTTAGGGTTAGGCATAGGGTACGGCTTAGGGTACGGGTTCGGGGAGGGCTTCGTGTACGGCGTAGGGTATGGGTTAGGGTTAGGGTTAGGGTTAGTGTTAGGGTTAGGGCTCGGTTTAGGGTACGGGTTAGGATTAGGGTACGTGCTATGGTTAGGGTAGGGGTTAGGGTTAGGGTACGCGTTACGGTTAGGGTAGTGATTAAACCTATCCCACTCTCTAGATACCCCTTAGCACGTAAAGGAATATTATTTGGGGGTCCAGCCATGGAGAAGAGTTTAGACACTAAGATAATATAAGGAACACACACATTATAAAGAAATCACATTAGGATTCTCTTTTTAAGCTGTTCCTTAAAACACTAGTGCTTAGGAAATCTATTGGAGGCAGAAGCAGTCAAGGGTAGCCTAGGGTTAGCGTTAGGCTTACGGTTAGGCTTAGGGTACGGTTTAGGGTACGGGTTTGGGGAGGGCTTCGGGTATGGCGTAGGGTATGGGTTAGAGTTACGGTTAGGGTTAGTGTTAGGGTTAGGGCTCGGTTTAGGGTACGGGTTAGGATTAGGGTACGTGTTAGGGTTAGGGTAGGGGTTAGCGATAGGGTACGCGTTAGGGTTAGGGTAGTTATTAAACCTATCCCACTCTATAGTTATCCCTTAGCACGTAAAGGAATATTATTTGGGGGTCCAGCCATGGAGAAGAGTTTAGACACTAGCATAAGATAAGGAACACACCCATTATAAAGAAATCACATTAGGATTCTCTTTTTAAGCTGTTCCTTAAAACACTAGTGCTTAGGAAATCTATTGGAGGCAGAAGCAGTCAAGGGTAGCCTAGGGTTAGGGTTAGGCTTAGGGTTAGGCTTAAGGTACGGCTTAGGGTACGGGTTCGGGGAGGGCTTCGGGTACGGTGTAGGGTATGGGTTAGGGTTAGGGTTAGGGTTAGTGTTAGGGTTAGGGCTCGGTTTAGGGTACGGGTTAGGATTAGGGTACGTGTTAGGGTTAGGGTAGGGGTTAGGGTTAGGGTACGCGTTAGGGTTAGGGTAGTGATTAAACCTATCCCACTCTCTAGATACCCCTTAGCACATAAAGGAATATTATTTGGGGGTCCAGCCATCGAGAAGAGTTTAGACACTAGGATTAGATAAGGAACACAGCCATTATAAAGAAATCACATTAGGATTCTCTTTTTAAGCTGTTCCTTAAAACACTAGTGCTTAGGAAATCTATTGGAGGCAGAAGCAGTCAAGGGTAGCCTAGGGTTAGGGTTAGGCTTAGGGTTAGGCTTAGGATACGGCTTAGGGTACGGGTTCGGGGAGGGCTTCGGGTACGGCGTAGGGTATGGGTTAGGGTTAGGGTTAGGGTTAGTGTTAGGGTTAGGGCTCGGTTTAGGGTACGGGTTAGGATTAGGGTACGTGTTAGTGTTAGGGTAGGGGTTAGGGTTAGGGTACGCGTTAGGGTTAGGGTAGTGATTAAACCTATCCCACTCTCTAGATACCCCTTAGCACATAAAGGAATATTATTTGGGGGTCCAGCCATGGAGAAGAGTTTAGACACTAGGATTAGATAAGGAACACACCCATTATAAAGAAATCACATTAGGATTCTCTTTTTAAGCTGTTCCTTAAAACACTAGTGCTTAGGAAATCTATTGGAGGCAGAAGCAGTCAAGGGTAGCCTAGGGTTAGGGTTAGGCTTAGGGTTAGGCTTAGGGTACGGCTTAGGGTACGGGTTCGGGGAGGGCTTCGGGTACGGCGTAGGGTATGGGTTAGGGTTAGGGTTAGGGTTAGTGTTAGGGTTAGGGCTCGGTTTAGGGTACGGGTTAGGATTAGGGTACGTGTTAGGGTTAGGGTAGGGGTTAGGGTTAGGGTACGCGTTACGGTTAGGGTAGTTATTAAACCTATCCCACTCTCTAGATACCCCTTAGCACGTAAAGGAATATTATTTGGGGGTCCAGCCATGGAGAAGAGTTTAGACACTAGGATAAGATAAGGAACACACCCATTATAAAGAAATCACATTAGAATTCTCTTTTTAAGCTGTTCCTTAAAACACTAGTGCTTAGGAAATCTATTGGAGGCAGAAGCAGTCAAGGGTAGCCTAGGGTTAGGGTTAGGCTTAGGGTTAGGCTTAGGGTACGGCTTAGGGTACGGTTTCGGGGAGGGCTTCGGGTACGGCGTAGGGTATGGGTTAGGGTTAGGGTTAGGGTTAGTGTTAGGGTTAGGGCTCAGTTTACGATACGGGTTAGGATTAGGGTACGTGTTAGGGTTAGGGCAGGGGTTAGGGTTAGGGTACCCGTTAGGGTTAGGGTAGTTATTAAACCTATCCCACTCTCTAGATACCACTTAGCACGTAAAGGAATATTATTTGGGGGTCCAGCCATGGAGAAGAGTTTAGACACTAAGATAATATAAGGAACACACACATTATAAAGAAATCACATTAGGATTCTCTTTTTAAGCTGTTCCTTAAAACACTAGTGCTTAGGAAATCTATTGGAGGCAGAAGCAGTCAAGGGTAGCCTAGGGTTAGGGTTAGGCTTAGGGTTAGGCTTAGGGTACGGCTTAGGGTACGGGTTCGGGGAGGGCTTCGGGTACGGCGTAGGGTATGGGTTAGGGTTAGGGTTAGGGTTAGTGTTAGGGTTAGGGCTCGGTTTAGGGTACGGGTTAGGATTAGGGTACGTGTTAGGGTTAGGGTAGGGGTTAGCGTTAGGGTACGCGTTAGGGTTAGGGTAGTTATTAAACCTATCCCACTCTCTAGTTACCCCTTAGCACGTAAAGGAATATTATTTGGGGGTCCAGCCATGGAGAAGAGTTTAGACACTAGGATAAGATAAGGAACACACCCATTATAAAGAAATCACATTAGGATTCTCTTTTTAAGCTGTTCCTTAAAACACTAGTGCTTAGGAAATCTATTCGAGGCAGAAGCAGTCAAGGGTAGCCTAGGGTTAGGGTTAGGCTTAGGGTACGGCTTAGGGTACGGGTTCGGGGAGGGCTTCGGGTACGGCGTAGGGTATGGGTTAGGGTTAGGGTTAGGGTTAGTGTTAGGGTTAGGGCTCGGTTTAGGGTACGGGTTAGGATTAGGGTACGTGTTAGGGTTAGGGTAGGGGTTAGCGTTAGGGTACGCGTTAGGGTTAGGGTAGTTATTAAACCTATCCCACTCTCTAGTTACCCCTTAGCACGTAAAGGAATATTATTTGGGGGTCCAGCCATGGAGAAGAGTTTAGACACTAGAATAAGATAAGGAACACACCCATTATAAAGAAATCACATTAGGATTCTCTTTTTAAGCTGTTCCTTAAAACACTAGTGCTTAGGAAATCTATTGGAGGCAGAAGCAGTCAAGGGTAGCCTAGGGTTAGGGTTAGGCTTAGGGTTAGGCTTAGGGTACGGCTTAGGGTACGGGTTCGGGGAGGGCTTCGGGTACGGCGTAGGGTATGGGTTAGGGTTAGGGTTAGGGTTAGTGTTAGGGTTAGGGCTCAGTTTAGGATACGGGTTAGGATTAGGGTACGTGTTAGGGTTAGGGCAGGGGTTAGGGTTAGGGTACCCGTTAGGGTTAGGGTAGTTATTAAACCTATCCCACTCTCTAGATACCCCTTAGCACGTAAAGGAATATTATTTGGGGGTCCAGCCATGGAGAAGAGTTTAGACACTAAGATAATATAAGGAACACACACATTATAAAGAAATCACATTAGGATTCTCTTTTTAAGCTGTTCCTTAAAACACTAGTGCTTAGGAAATCTATTGGAGGCAGAAGCAGTCAAGGGTAGCCTAGGGTTAGGGTTAGGCTTAGGGTTAGGCTTAGGGTACGGCTTAGGGTACGGGTTCGGGGAGGGCTTCGGGTACGGCGTAGGGTATGGGTTAGGGTTAGGGTTAGGGTTAGTGTTAGGGTTAGGGCTCGGTTTAGGGTACGGGTTAGGATTAGGGTACGTGTTAGGGTTAGGGTATTGGTTAGGGTTAGGGTACGCGTTAGGGTTAGGGTAGTGATTAAACCTATCCCACTCTCTACATACCCCTTAGCACATAAAGGAATATTATTTGGGGGTCCAGCCATGGAGAAGTGTTTAGACACTAGGATTAGATAAGGAACACACCCATTATACAGAAATCACATTAGGATTCTCTTTTTAAGCTGTTCCTTAAAACACTAGTGCTTAAGAAATCTATTGGAGGCAGAAGCAGTCAAGGGTAGCCTAGGGTTAGGGTTAGGCTTAGGGTACGGCTTAGGGTACGGGTTCGGGGAGGGCTTCGGGTACGGCGTAGGGTATGGGTTAGAGTTAGGGTTAGGGTTAGTGTTAGGGTTAGGGCTCGGTTTAGGGTACGGGTTAGGTTTAGGGTACGTGTTAGGGTTAGGGTAGGGGTTAGCGATAGGGTACGCGTTAGGGTTAGGGTAGTTATTAAACCTATCCCACTCTCTAGTTATCCCTTAGCACGTAAAGGAATATTATTTGGGGGTCCAGCCATTGAGAAGAGTTTAGACACTAGGATAAGATAAGGAACACACCCATTATAAAGAAATCACATTAGGATTCTCTTTTTAAGCTGTTCCTTAAAACACTAGTGCTTAGGAAATCTATTGGAGGCAGAAGCAGTCAAGGGTAGCCTAGGGTTAGGGTTAGGCTTAGGGTTAGGCTTAGGGTACGGCTTAGGGTACGGGTTCGGGGAGGGCTTCGGGTACGGCGTAGGGTATGGGTTAGGGTTAGGGTTAGGGTTAGGGTACGCGTTAGGGTTAGGGTAGTGATTAAACCTATCCCACTCTCTAGATACCCCTTAGCACATAAAGGAATATTATTTGGGGGTCCAGCCATGGAGAAGAGTTTAGACACTAGGATTAGATAAGGAACACACCCATTATAAAGAAATCACATTAGGATTCTCTTTTTAAGCTGTTCCTTAAAACACTAGTGCTTAGGAAATCTATTGGAGGCAGAAGCAGTCAAGGGTGGCCTAGGGTTAGGGTTAGGCTTAGGGTTAGGCTTAGGGTACGGCTTAGGGTACGGGTTCGGGGAGGGCTTCGTGTACGGCGTAGGGTATGGGTTAGGGTTAGGGTTAGGGTTAGTGTTAGGGTTAGGGCTCGGTTTAGGGTACGGGTTAGGATTAGGGTACGTGCTATGGTTAGGGTAGGGGTTAGGGTTAGGGTACGCGTTACGGTTAGGGTAGTGATTAAACCTATCCCACTCTCTAGATACCCCTTAGCACGTAAAGGAATATTATTTGGGGGTCCAGCCATGGAGAAGAGTTTAGACACTAAGATAATATAAGGAACACACACATTATAAAGAAATCACATTAGGATTCTCTTTTTAAGCTGTTCCTTAAAACACTAGTGCTTAGGAAATCTATTGGAGGCAGAAGCAGTCAAGGGTAGCCTAGGGTTAGGGTTAGGCTTACGGTTAGGCTTAGGGTACGGTTTAGGGTACGGGTTTGGGGAGGGCTTCGGGTATGGCGTAGGGTATGGGTTAGAGTTAGGGTTAGGGTTAGTGTTAGGGTTAGGGCTCGGTTTAGGGTACGGGTTAGGATTAGGGTACGTGTTAGGGTTAGGGTAGGGGTTAGCGATAGGGTACGCGTTAGGGTTAGGGTAGTTATTAAACCTATCCCACTCTCTAGTTATCCCTTAGCACGTAAAGGAATATTATTTGGGGGTCCAGCCATGGAGAAGAGTTTAGACACTAGGATAAAATAAGGAACACAACCATTATAAAGAAATCACATTAGGATTCTCTTTTTAAGCTGTTCCTTAAAACACTAGTGCTTAGGAAATCTATTGGAGGCAGAAGCAGTCAAGGGTAGCCTAGGGTTAGGGTTAGGCTTAGGGTTAGGCTTAGGGTACGGCTTAGGGTACGGGTTCGGGGAGGGCTTCGGGTACGGTGTAGGGTATGGGTTAGGGTTAGGGTTAGGGTTAGTGTTAGGGTTAGGGCTCAGTTTAGGATACTGGTTAGGATTAGGGTACGTGTTAGGGTTAGGGTAGGGGTTAGGGTTAGGGTACGCGTTAGGGTAAGGGTAGTGATTAAACCTATCCCACTCTCTAGATACCCCTTAGCACATAAAGGAATATTATATGGGGGTCCAGCCATGGAGAAGAGTTTAGACACTAGGATTAGATAAGGAACACACCCATTATAAAGAAATCACATTAGGATTCTCTTTTTAAGCTGTTCCTTAAAACACTAGTGCTTAGGAAATCTATTGGAGGCAGAAGCAGTCAAGGGTAGCCTAGGGTTAGGGTTAGGCTTAGGGTACGGCTTAGGGTACGGGTTCAGGGAGGGCTTCGGGTACGGCGTAGGGTATGGGTTAGGGTTAGGGTTAGGGTTAGTGTTAGGGTTAGAGCTCGGTTTAGGGTACGGGTTAGGATTAGGGTACGTGTTAGGGTTAGGGTAGGGGTTAGCGATAGGGTACGCGTTAGGGTTAGGGTAGTTATTAAACCTATCCCACTCTCTAGTTATCCCTTAGCACGTAAAGGAATATTATTTGGGGGTCCAGCCATGGAGAAGAGTTTAGACACTAGGATAAGATAAGGAACACACCCATTATAAAGAAATCACATTAGGATTCTCTTTTTAAGCTGTTCCTTAAAACACTAGTGCTTAGGAAATCTATTGGAGGCAGAAGCAGTCAAGGGTAGCCTAGGGTTAGGGTTAGGCTTAGGGTTAGGCTTAGGGTACGGCTTAGGGTACGGGTTCGGGGAGGGCTTCGGGTACGGCGTAGGGTATGGGTTAGGGTTAGGGTTAGGGTTAGTGTTAGGGTTAGGGCTCGGTTTAGGGTACGGGTTAGGATTAGGGTACGTGTTAGGGTTAGGGTAGGGGTTAGGGTTAGGGTACGCGTTAGGGTTAGGGTAGTGATTAAACCTATCCCACTCTCTAGATACCCCTTAGCACATAAAGGAATATTATTTGGGGGTCCAGCCATGGAGAAGAGTTTAGACACTAGGATTAGATAAGGAACACAGCCATTATAAAGAAATCACATTAGGATTCTCTTTTTAAGCTGTTCCTTAAAACACTAGTGCTTAGGAAATCTATTGGAGGCAGAAGCAGTCAAGGGTAGCCTAGGGTTAGGGTTAGGCTTAGGGTTAGGCTTAGGATACGGCTTAGGGTACGGGTTCGGGGAGGGCTTCGGGTACGGCGTAGGGTATGGGTTAGGGTTAGGGTTAGGGTTAGTGTTAGGGTTAGGGCTCAGTTTAGGGTACCGGTTAGGATTAGGGTACGTGTTAGTGTTAGGGTAGGGGTTAGGGTTAGGGTACGCGTTAGGGTTAGGGTAGTGATTAAACCTATCCCACTCTCTAGATACCCCTTAGCACATAAAGGAATATTATTTGGGGGTCCAGCCATGGAGAAGAGTTTAGACACTAGGATTAGATAAGGAACACACCCATTATAAAGAAATCACATTAGGATTCTCTTTTTAAGCTGTTCCTTAAAACACTAGTGCTTAGGAAATCTATTGGAGGCAGAAGCAGTCAAGGGTAGCCTAGGGTTAGGGTTAGGCTTAGGGTTAGGCTTAGGGTACGGCTTAGGGTACGGGTTCGGGGAGGGCTTCGGGTACGGCGTACGGTATGGGTTAGGGTTAGGGTTAGGGTTAGTGTTAGGGTTAGGGCTCGGTTTAGGGTACGGGTTAGGATTAGGGTACGTGTTAGGGTTAGGGTAGGGGTTAGGGTTAGGGTACGCGTTACGGTTAGGGTAGTTATTAAACCTATCCCACTCTCTAGATACCCCTTAGCACGTAAAGGAATATTATTTGGGGGTCCAGCCATGGAGAAGAGTTTAGACACTAAGATAATATAAGGAACACACACATTATAAAGAAATCACATTAGGATTCTCTTTTTAAGCTGTTCCTTAAAACACTAGTGCTTAGGAAATCTATTGGAGGCAGAAGCAGTCAAGGGTAGCCTAGGGTTAGGGTTAGGCTTAGGGGTAGGCTTAGGGTACGGCTTAGGGTACGGGTTCGGGGAGGGCTTCGGGTACGGCGTAGGGTAAGCGTTAGGGTTAGGCTTAGGGTTAGTGTTAGGGTTAGGGCTCGGTTTAGGGTACGGGTTAGGATTAGGGTACGTGTTAGGGATAGGGTAGGGGTTAGGGTTAGGGTACGCGTTACGGTTAGGGTAGTTATTAAACCTATCCCACTCTCTAGATACCCCTTAGCACGTAAAGGAATATTATTTGGGGGTCCAGCCATGGAGAAGAGTTTAGACACTAAGATAATATAAGGAACACACACATTATAAAGAAATCACATTAGGATTCTCTTTTTAAGCTGTTCCTTAAAACACTAGTGCTTAGGAAATCTATTGGAGGCAGAAGAAGTCAAGGGTAGCCTAGGGTTAGGGTTAGGCTTAGGGTTAGGCTTAGGGTACAGCTTAGGGTACGGGATCGGGGAGGGCTTTGGGTACGGCGTAGTGTATGGGTTAGGGTTAGGGTTAGTGTTAGGGTTAGGGCTCGGTTTAGGGTACGGGTTAGGATTAGGGTACGTGTTAGGGTTAGGGTAGGGGTTAGCTTTAGGGTACGCGTTAGGGTTAGGGTAGTTATTAAACCTATCCCACTCTCTAGTTACCCCTTAGCACGTAAAGGAATATTATTTGGGGGTCCAGCCATGGAGAAGAGTTTAGACACTAGGATAAGATAAGGAAAACACCCATTATACAGAAATCACATTAGGATTCTCTTTTTAAGCTGTTCCTTAAAACACTAGTGCTTAAGAAATCTATTGGAGGCAGAAGCAGTCAAGGGTAGCCTAGGGTTAGGGTTAGTCTTAGGGTACGGCTTAGGGTACGGGTTCGGGGAGGGCTTCGGGTACGGCGTAGGGTACGGGATAGGGTTAGGGTACGTGTTAGGGTTAGGGTAGGGGTTAGCGATAGGGTACGCGTTAGGGTTAGGGTAGTTATTAAACCTATCCCACTCTCTAGTTATCCCTTAGCACGTAAAGGAATATTATTTGGGGGTCCAGCCATGGAGAAGAGTTTAGACACTAGGATTAGATAAGGAACACACCCATTATACAGAAATCACATTAGGATTCTCTTTTTAAGCTGTTCCTTAAAACACTAGTGCTTAGGAAATCTATTGGAGGCAGAAGCAGTCAAGGGTAGCCTAGGGTTAGGGTTAGGCTTACGGTTAGGCTTAGGGTACGGTTTAGGGTATGGGTTTGGGGAGGGCTTCGGGTATGGCGTAGGGTATGGGTTAGAGTTAGGGTTAGGGTTAGTGTTAGGGTTGGGGCTCGGTTTAGGGTACGGGTTAGGATTAGGGTACGTGTTAGGGTTAGGGTAGGGGTTAGGGTTAGGGTACGCGTTAGGGTTAGGGTAGTGATTAAACCTATCCCACTCTCTAGATACCCCTTAGCACATAAAGAAATATTATTTGGGGGTCCAGCCATCGAGAAGAGTTTAGACACTAGGATTAGATAAGGAACACAGCCATTATAAAGAAATCACATTAGGATTCTCTTTTTAAGCTGTTCCTTAAAACACTAGTGCTTAGGAAATCTATTGGAGGCAGAAGCAGTCAAGGGTAGCCTAGGGTTAGGGTTAGGCTTAGGGTTAGGCTTAGGATACGGCTTAGGGTACGGGTTCGGGGAGGGCTTCGGGTACGGCGTAGGGTATGGGTTAGGGTTAGGGTTAGGGTTAGTGTTAGGGTTAGGGCTCGGTTTAGGGTACGGGTTAGGATTAGGGTACGTGTTAGTGTTAGGGTAGGGGTTAGGGTTAGGGTACGCGTTAGGGTTAGGGTAGTGATTAAACCTATCCCACTCTCTAGATACCCCTTAGCACATAAAGGAATATTATTTGGGGGTCCAGCCATGGAGAAGAGTTTAGACACTAGGATTAGATAAGGAACACACCCATTATAAAGAAATCACATTAGGATTCTCTTTTTAAGCTGTTCCTTAAAACACTAGTGCTTAGGAAATCTATTGGAGGCAGAAGCAGTCAAGGGTAGCCTAGGGTTAGGGTTAGGCTTAGGGTTAGGCTTAGGGTACGGCTTAGGGTACGGGTTCGGGGAGGGCTTCGGGTACGGCGTAGGGTATGGGTTAGGGTTAGGGTTAGGGTTAGTGTTAGGGTTAGGGCTCGGTTTAGGGTACGGGTTAGGATTAGGGTACGTGTTAGGGTTAGGGTAGGGGTTAGGGTTAGGGTACGCGTTACGGTTAGGGTAGTTATTAAACCTATCCCACTCTCTAGATACCCCTTAGCACGTAAAGGAATATTATTTGTGGGTCCAGCCATGGAGAAGAGTTTAGACACTAGGATAAGATAAGGAACACACCCATTATAAAGAAATCACATTAGAATTCTCTTTTTAAGCTGTTCCTTAAAACACTAGTGCTTAGGAAATCTATTGGAGGCAGAAGCAGTCAAGGGTAGCCTAGGGTTAGGGTTAGGCTTAGGGTTAGGCTTAGGGTACGGCTTAGGGTACGGTTTCGGGGAGGGCTTCGGGTACGGCGTAGGGTATGGGTTAGGGTTAGGGTTAGGGTTAGTGTTAGGGTTAGGGCTCAGTTTACGATACGGGTTAGGATTAGGGTACGTGTTAGGGTTAGGGCAGGGGTTAGGGTTAGGGTACCCGTTAGGGTTAGGGTAGTTATTAAACCTATCCCACTCTCTAGATACCACTTAGCACGTAAAGGAATATTATTTGGGGGTCCAGGCATGGAGAAGAGTTTAGACACTAAGATAATATAAGGAACACACACATTATAAAGAAATCACATTAGGATTCTCTTTTTAAGCTGTTCCTTAAAACACTAGTGCTTAGGAAATCTATTGGAGGCAGAAGCAGTCAAGGGTAGCCTAGGGTTAGGGTTAGGCTTAGGGTTAGGCTTAGGGTACGGCTTAGGGTACGGGTTCGGGGAGGGCTTCGGGTACGGCGTAGGGTATGGGTTAGGGTTAGGGTTAGGGTTAGTGTTAGGGTTAGGGCTCGGTTTAGGGTACGGGTTAGGATTAGGGTACGTGTTAGGGTTAGGGTAGGGGTTAGCGTTAGGGTACGCGTTAGGGTTAGGGTAGTTATTAAACCTATCCCACTCTCTAGTTACCCCTTAGCACGTAAAGGAATATTATTTGGGGGTCCAGCCATGGAGAAGAGTTTAGACACTAGGATAAGATAAGGAACACACCCATTATAAAGAAATCACATTAGGATTCTCTTTTTAAGCTGTTCCTTAAAACACTAGTGCTTAGGAAATCTATTCGAGGCAGAAGCAGTCAAGGGTAGCCTAGGGTTAGGGTTAGGCTTAGGGTACGGCTTAGGGTACGGGTTCGGGGAGGGCTTCGGGTACGGCGTAGGGTATGGGTTAGAGTTAGGGTTAGGGTTAGTGTTAGGGTTAGGGCTCGGTTTAGGGTACGGGTTAGGATTAGGGTACGTGTTAGGGTTAGGGTAGGGGTTAGCGTTATGGTACGCGTTAGGGTTAGGGTAGTTATTAAACCTATCCCACTCTCTAGTTACCCCTTAGCACGTAAAGGAATATTATTTGGGGGTCCAGCCATGGAGAAGAGTTTAGACACTAGAATAAGATAAGGAACACACCCATTATAAAGAAATCACATTAGGATTCTCTTTTTAAGCTGTTCCTTAAAACACTAGTGCTTAGGAAATCTATTGGAGGCAGAAGCAGTCAAGGGTAGCCTAGGGTTAGGGTTAGGCTTAGGGTTAGGCTTAGGGTACGGCTTAGGGTACGGGTTCGGGGAGGGCTTCGGGTACGGCGTAGGGTATGGGTTAGGGTTAGGGTTAGGGTTAGTGTTAGGGTTAGGGCTCAGTTTAGGATACGGGTTAGGATTAGGGTACGTGTTAGGGTTAGGGCAGGGGTTAGGGTTAGGGTACCCGTTAGGGTTAGGGTAGTTATTAAACCTATCCCACTCTCTAGATACCCCTTAGCACGTAAAGGAATATTATTTGGGGGTCCAGCCATGGAGAAGAGTTTAGACACTAAGATAATATAAGGAACACACACATTATAAAGAAATCACATTAGGATTCTCTTTTTAAGCTGTTCCTTAAAACACTAGTGCTTAGGAAATCTCTTGGAGGCAGAAGCAGTCAAGGGTAGCCTAGGGTTAGGGTTAGGCTTAGGGTTAGGCTTAGGGTACGGCTTAGGGTACGGCTTCGGGGAGGGCTTCGGGTACGGCGTAGGGTATGGGTTAGGGTTAGGGTTAGGGTTAGTGTTAGGGTTAGGGCTCGGTTTAGGGTACGGGTTAGGATTAGGGTACGTGTTAGGGTTAGGGTATTGGTTAGGGTTATGGTACGCGTTAGGGTTAGGGTAGTGATTAAACCTATCCCACTCTCTAGATACCCCTTAGCACATAAAGGAATATTATTTGGGGGTCCAGCCATGGAGAAATGTTTAGACACTAGGATTAGATAAGGAACACACCCATTATACAGAAATCACATTAGGATTCTCTTTTTAAGCTGTTCCTTAAAACACTAGTGCTTAAGAAATCTATTGGAGGCAGAAGCAGTCAAGGGTAGCCTAGGGTTAGGGTTAGGCTTAGGGTACGGCTTAGGGTACGGGTTCGGGGAGGGCTTCGGGTACGGCGTAGGGTATGGGTTAGAGTTAGGGTTAGGGTTAGTGTTAGGGTTAGGGCTCGGTTTAGGGTACGGGTTAGGTTTAGGGTACGTGTTAGGGTTAGGGTAGGGGTTAGCGATAGGGTACGCGTTAGGGTTAGGGTAGTTATTAAACCTATCCCACTCTCTAGTTATCCCTTAGCACGTAAAGGAATATTATTTGGGGGTCCAGCCATTGAGAAGAGTTTAGACACTAGGATAAGATAAGGAACACACCCATTATAAAGAAATCACATTAGGATTCTCTTTTTAAGCTGTTCCTTAAAACACTAGTGCTTAGGAAATCTATTGGAGGCAGAAGCAGTCAAGTGTAGCCTAGGGTTAGGGTTAGGCTTAGGGTTAGGCTTAGGGTACGGCTTAGGGTACGGGTTCGGGGAGGGCTTCGGGTACGGTGTACGGTATGGGTTAGGGTTAGGGTTAGGGTTAGGGTACGCGTTAGGGTTAGGGTAGTGATTAAACCTATCCCACTCTCTAGATACCCCTTAGCACATAAAGGAATATTATTTGGGGGTCCAGCCATGGAGAAGAGTTTAGACACTAGGATTAGATAAGGAACACACCCATTATAAAGAAATCACATTAGGATTCTCTTTTTAAGCTGTTCCTTAAAACACTAGTGCTTAGGAAATCTATTGGAGGCAGAAGCAGTCAAGGGTAGCCTAGGGTTAGGGTTAGGCTTAGGGTACGGCTTAGGGTACGGGTTCGGGGAGGGCTTCGGGTACGGCGTAGGGTATGGGTTAGGGTTAGGGTTAGGGTTAGTGTTAGGGTTAGGGCTCGGTTTTGGGTACGGGTTAGGATTAGGGTACGTGTTAGGGTTAGGGTAGGGGTTAGCGATAGGGTACGCGTTAGGGTTAGGGTAGTTATTAAACCTATCCCACTCTCTAGTTATCCCTTAGCACGTAAAGGAATATTATTTGGGGGTCCAGCCATGGAGAAGAGTTTAGACACTAGGATAAGATAAGGAACACACCCATTATAAAGAAATCACATTAGGATTCTCTTTTTAAGCTGTTCCTTAAAACACTAGTGCTTAGGAAATCTATTGGAGGCAGAAGCAGTCAAGGGTAGCCTAGGGTTAGAGTTAGGCTTAGGGTTAGGCTTAGGGTACGGCTTAGGGTACGGGTTCGGGGAGGGCTTCGTGTACGGCGTAGGGTATGGGTTAGGGTTAGGGTTAGGGTTAGTGTTAGGGTTAGGGCTCGGTTTAGGGTACGGGTTAGGATTAGGGTACGTGCTATGGTTAGGGTAGGGGTTAGGGTTAGGGTACGCGTTACGGTTAGGGTAGTGATTAAACCTATCCCACTCTCTAGATACCCCTTAGCACGTAAAGGAATATTATTTGGGGGTCCAGCCATGGAGAAGAGTTTAGACACTAAGATAATATAAGGAACACACACATTATAAAGAAATCACATTAGGATTCTCTTTTTAAGCTGTTCCTTAAAACACTAGTGCTTAGGAAATCTATTGGAGGCAGAAGCAGTCAAGGGTAGCCTAGGGTTAGGGTTAGGCTTACGGTTAGGCTTAGGGTACGGTTTAGGGTACGGGTTTGGGGAGGGCTTCGGGTATGGCGTAGGGTATGGGTTAGAGTTAGGGTTAGGGTTAGTGTTAGGGTTAGGGCTCGGTTTAGGGTACGGGTTAGGATTAGGGTACGTGTTAGGGTTAGGGTAGGGGTTAGCGATAGGGTACGCGTTAGGGTTAGGGTAGTTATTAAACCTATCCCACTCTCTAGTTATCCCTTAGCACGTAAAGGAATATTATTTGGGGGTCCAGCCATGGAGAAGAGTTTAGACACTAGGATAAGATAAGGAACACAACCATTATAAAGAAATCACATTAGGATTCTCTTTTTAAGCTGTTCCTTAAAACACTAGTGCTTAGGAAATCTATTGGAGGCAGAAGCAGTCAAGGGTAGCCTAGGGTTAGGGTTAGGCTTAGGGTTAGGCTTAGGGTACGGCTTAGGGTACGGGTTCGGGGAGGGCTTCGGGTACGGTGTAGGGTATGGGTTAGGGTTAGGGTTAGGGTTAGTGTTAGGGTTAGGGCTCAGTTTAGGATACTGGTTAGGATTAGGGTACGTGTTAGGGTTAGGGTAGGGGTTAGGGTTAGGGTACGCGTTAGGGTAAGGGTAGTGATTAAACCTATCCCACTCTCTAGATACCCCTTAGCACATAAAGGAATATTATATGGGGGTCCAGCCATGGAGAAGAGTTTAGACACTAGGATTAGATAAGGAACACACCCATTATAAAGAAATCACATTAGGATTCTCTTTTTAAGCTGTTCCTTAAAACACTAGTGCTTAGGAAATCTATTGGAGGCAGAAGCAGTCAAGGGTAGCCTAGGGTTAGGGTTAGGCTTAGGGTACGGCTTAGGGTACGGGTTCAGGGAGGGCTTCGGGTACGGCGTAGGGTATGGGTTAGGGTTAGGGTTAGGGTTAGTGTTAGGGTTAGAGCTCGGTTTAGGGTACGGGTTAGGATTAGGGTACGTGTTAGGGTTAGGGTAGGGGTTAGCGATAGGGTACGCGTTAGGGTTAGGGTAGTTATTAAACCTATCCCACTCTCTAGTTATCCCTTAGCACGTAAAGGAATATTATTTGGGGGTCCAGCCATGGAGAAGAGTTTAGACACTAGGATAAGATAAGGAACACACCCATTATAAAGAAATCACATTAGGATTCTCTTTTTAAGCTGTTCCTTAAAACACTAGTGCTTAGGAAATCTATTGGAGGCAGAAGCAGTCAAGGGTAGCCTAGGGTTAGGGTTAGGCTTAGGGTTAGGCTTAGGGTACGGCTTAGGGTACGGGTTCGGGGAGGGCTTCGGGTACGGCGTAGGGTATGGGTTAGGGTTAGGGTTAGGGTTAGTGTTAGGGTTAGGGCTCGGTTTAGGGTACGGGTTAGGATTAGGGTACGTGTTAGGGTTAGGGTAGGGGTTAGGGTTAGGGTACGCGTTAGGGTTAGGGTAGTGATTAAACCTATCCCACTCTCTAGATACCCCTTAGCACATAAAGGAATATTATTTGGGGGTCCAGCCATGGAGAAGAGTTTAGACACTAGGATTAGATAAGGAACACAGCCATTATAAAGAAATCACATTAGGATTCTCTTTTTAAGCTGTTCCTTAAAACACTAGTGCTTAGGAAATCTATTGGAGGCAGAAGCAGTCAAGGGTAGCCTAGGGTTAGGGTTAGGCTTAGGGTTAGGCTTAGGATACGGCTTAGGGTACGGGTTCGGGGAGGGCTTCGGGTACGGCGTAGGGTATGGGTTAGGGTTAGGGTTAGGGTTAGTGTTAGGGTTAGGGCTCAGTTTAGGGTACGGGTTAGGATTAGGGTACGTGTTAGTGTTAGGGTAGGTGTTAGGGTTAGGGTACGCGTTAGGGTTAGGGTAGTGATTAAACCTATCCCACTCTCTAGATACCCCTTAGCACATAAAGGAATATTATTTGGGGGTCCAGCCATGGAGAAGAGTTTAGACACTAGGATTAGATAAGGAACACACCCATTATAAAGAAATCACATTAGGATTCTCTTTTTAAGCTGTTCCTTAAAACACTAGTGCTTAGGAAATCTATTGGAGGCAGAAGCAGTCAAGGGTAGCCTAGGGTTAGGGTTAGGCTTAGGGTTAGGCTTAGGGTACGGCTTAGGGTACGGGTTCGGGGAGGGCTTCGGGTACGGCGTAGGGTATGTGTTAGGGTTAGGGTTAGGGTTAGTGTTAGGGTTAGGGCTCGGTTTAGGGTACGGGTTAGGATTAGGGTACGTGTTAGGGTTAGGGTAGGGGTTAGGGTTAGGGTACGCGTTACGGTTAGGGTAGTTATTAAACCTATCCCACTCTCTAGATACCCCTTAGCACGTAAAGGTATATTATTTGGGGGTCCAGCCATGGAGAAGAGTTTAGACACTAAGATAATATAAGGAACACACACATTATAAAGAAATCACATTAGGATTCTCTTTTTAAGCTGTTCCTTAAAACACTAGTGCTTAGGAAATCTATTGGAGGCAGAAGCAGTCAAGGGTAGCCTAGGGTTAAGGTTAGGCTTAGGGGTAGGCTTAGGGTACGGCTTAGGGTACGGGTTCGGGGAGGGCTTCGGGTACGGCGTAGGGTATGCGTTAGGGTTAGGCTTAGGGTTAGTGTTAGGGTTAGGGCTCGGTTTAGGGTACGGGTTAGGATTAGGGTACGTGTTAGGGATAGGGTAGGGGTTAGGGTTAGGGTACGCGTTACGGTTAGGGTAGTTATTAAACCTATCCCACTCTCTAGATACCCCTTAGCACGTAAAGGAATATTATTTGGGGGTCCAGCCATGGAGAAGAGTTTAGACACTAAGATAATATAAGGAACACACACATTATAAAGAAATCACATTAGGATTCTCTTTTTAAGCTGTTCCTTAAAACACTAGTGCTTAGGAAATCTATTGGAGGCAGAAGAAGTCAAGGGTAGCCTAGGGTTAGGGTTAGGCTTAGGGTTAGGCTTAGGGTACGGCTTAGGGTACGGGATCGGGGAGGGCTTTGGATACGGCGTAGTGTATGGGTTAGGGTTAGGGTTAGTGTTAGGGTTAGGGCTCGGTTTAGGGTACGGGTTAGGATTAGGGTACGTGTTAGGGTTAGGGTAGGGGTTAGCGATAGGGTACGCGTTAGGGTTAGGGTAGTTATTAAACCTATCCCACTCTCTAGTTATCCCTTAGCACGTAAAGGAATATTATTTGGGGGTCCAGCCATGGAGAAGAGTTTAGACACTAGGATAAGATAAGGAACACAACCATTATAAAGAAATCACATTAGGATTCTCTTTTTAAGCTGTTCCTTAAAACACTAGTGCTTAGGAAATCTATTGGAGGCAGAAGCAGTCAAGGGTAGCCTAGGGTTAGGGTTAGGCTTAGGGTTAGGCTTAGGGTACGGCTTAGGGTACGGGTTCGGGGAGGGCTTCGGGTACGGTGTAGGGTATGGGTTAGGGTTAGGGTTAGGGTTAGTGTTAGGGTTAGGGCTCAGTTTAGGATACTGGTTAGGATTAGGGTACGTGTTAGGGTTAGGGTAGGGGTTAGGGTTAGGGTACGCGTTAGGGTAAGGGTAGTGATTAAACCTATCCCACTCTCTAGATACCCCTTAGCACATAAAGGAATATTATATGGGGGTCCAGCCATGGAGAAGAGTTTAGACACTAGGATTAGATAAGGAACACACCCATTATAAAGAAATCACATTAGGATTCTCTTTTTAAGCTGTTCCTTAAAACACTAGTGCTTAGGAAATCTATTGGAGGCAGAAGCAGTCAAGGGTAGCCTAGGGTTAGGGTTAGGCTTAGGGTACGGCTTAGGGTACGGGTTCAGGGAGGGCTTCGGGTACGGCGTAGGGTATGGGTTAGGGTTAGGGTTAGGGTTAGTGTTAGGGTTAGAGCTCGGTTTAGGGTACGGGTTAGGATTAGGGTACGTGTTAGGGTTAGGGTAGGGGTTAGCGATAGGGTACGCGTTAGGGTTAGGGTAGTTATTAAACCTATCCCACTCTCTAGTTATCCCTTAGCACGTAAAGGAATATTATTTGGGGGTCCAGCCATGGAGAAGAGTTTAGACACTAGGATAAGATAAGGAACACACCCATTATAAAGAAATCACATTAGGATTCTCTTTTTAAGCTGTTCCTTAAAACACTAGTGCTTAGGAAATCTATTGGAGGCAGAAGCAGTCAAGGGTAGCCTAGGGTTAGGGTTAGGCTTAGGGTTAGGCTTAGGGTACGGCTTAGGGTACGGGTTCGGGGAGGGCTTCGGGTACGGCGTAGGGTATGGGTTAGGGTTAGGGTTAGGGTTAGTGTTAGGGTTAGGGCTCGGTTTAGGGTACGGGTTAGGATTAGGGTACGTGTTAGGGTTAGGGTAGGGGTTAGGGTTAGGGTACGCGTTAGGGTTAGGGTAGTGATTAAACCTATCCCACTCTCTAGATACCCCTTAGCACATAAAGGAATATTATTTGGGGGTCCAGCCATGGAGAAGAGTTTAGACACTAGGATTAGATAAGGAACACAGCCATTATAAAGAAATCACATTAGGATTCTTTTTTTAAGCTGTTCCTTAAAACACTAGTGCTTAGGAAATCTATTGGAGGCAGAAGCAGTCAAGGGTAGCCTAGGGTTAGGGTTAGGCTTAGGGTTAGGCTTAGGATACGGCTTAGGGTACGGGTTCGGGGAGGGCTTCGGGTACGGCGTAGGGTATGGGTTAGGGTTAGGGTTAGGGTTAGTGTTAGGGTTAGGGCTCAGTTTAGGGTACGGGTTATGATTAGGGTACGTGTTAGTGTTAGGGTAGGTGTTAGGGTTAGGGTACGCGTTAGGGTTAGGGTAGTGATTAAACCTATCCCACTCTCTAGATACCCCTTAGCACATAAAGGAATATTATTTGGGGGTCCAGCCATGGAGAAGAGTTTAGACACTAGGATTAGATAAGGAACACACCCATTATAAAGAAATCACATTAGGATTCTCTTTTTAAGCTGTTCCTTAAAACACTAGTGCTTAGGAAATCTATTGGAGGCAGAAGCAGTCAAGGGTAGCCTAGGGTTAGGGTTAGGCTTAGGGTTAGGCTTAGGGTACGGCTTAGGGTACGGGTTCGGGGAGGGCTTCGGGTACGGCGTAGGGTATGTGTTAGGGTTAGGGTTAGGGTTAGTGTTAGGGTTAGGGCTCGGTTTAGGGTACGGGTTAGGATTAGGGTACGTGTTAGGGTTAGGGTAGGGGTTAGGGTTAGGGTACGCGTTACGGTTAGGGTAGTTATTAAACCTATCCCACTCTCTAGATACCCCTTAGCACGTAAAGGTATATTATTTGGGGGTCCAGCCATGGAGAAGAGTTTAGACACTAAGATAATTTAAGGAACACACACATTATAAAGAAATCACATTAGGATTCTCTTTTTAAGCTGTTCCTTAAAACACTAGTGCTTAGGAAATCTATTGGAGGCAGAAGCAGTCAAGGGTAGCCTAGGGTTAAGGTTAGGCTTAGGGGTAGGCTTAGGGTACGGCTTAGGGTACGGGTTCGGGGAGGGCTTCGGGTACGGCGTAGGGTATGCGTTAGGGTTAGGCTTAGGGTTAGTGTTAGGGTTAGGGCTCGGTTTAGGGTACGGGTTAGGATTAGGGTACGTGTTAGGGATAGGGTAGGGGTTAGGGTTAGGGTACGCGTTACGGTTAGGGTAGTTATTAAACCTATCCCACTCTCTAGATACCCCTTAGCACGTAAAGGAATATTATTTGGGGGTCCAGCCATGGAGAAGAGTTTAGACACTAAGATAATATAAGGAACACACACATTATAAAGAAATCACATTAGGATTCTCTTTTTAAGCTGTTCCTTAAAACACTAGTGCTTAGGAAATCTATTGGAGGCAGAAGAAGTCAAGGGTAGCCTAGGGTTAGGGTTAGGCTTAGGGTTAGGCTTAGGGTACGGCTTAGGGTACGGGATCGGGGAGGGCTTTGGATACGGCGTAGTGTATGGGTTAGGGTTAGGGTTAGTGTTAGGGTTAGGGCTCGGTTTAGGGTACGGGTTAGGATTAGGGTACGTGTTAGGGTTAGGGTAGGGGTTAGCGTTAGGGTACGCGTTAGGGTTAGGGTAGTTATTAAACCTATCCCACTCTCTAGTTACCCCTTAGCACGTAAAGGAATATTATTTGGGGGTCCAGCCATGGAGAAGAGTTTAGACACTAGGATAAGATAAGGAAAACACCCATTATACAGAAATCACATTAGGATTCTCTTTTTAAGCTGTTCCTTAAAACACTAGTGCTTAAGAAATCTATTGGAGGCAGAAGCAGTCAAGGGTAGCCTAGGGTTAGGGTTAGTCTTAGGGTACGGCTTAGGGTACGGGTTCGGGGAGGGCTTCGGGTACGGCGTAGGGTACGGGTTAGGGTTAGGGTACGTGTTAGGGTTAGGGTAGGGGTTAGCGATAGGGTACGCGTTAGGGTTAGGGTAGTTATTAAACCTATCCCACTCTCTAGTTATCCCTTAGCACGTAAAGGAATATTATTTGGGGGTCCAGCCATGGAGAAGAGTTTAGACACTAGGATTAGATAAGGAACACACCCATTATACAGAAATCACATTAGGATTCTCTTTTTAAGCTGTTCCTTAAAACACTAGTGCTTAGGAAATCTATTGGAGGCAGAAGCAGTCAAGGGTAGCCTAGGGTTAGGGTTAGGCTTACGGTTAGGCTTAGGGTACGGTTTAGGGTATGGGTTTGGGGAGGGCTTCGGGTATGGCGTAGGGTATGGGTTAGAGTTAGGGTTAGGGTTAGTGTTAGGGTTAGGGCTCGGTTTAGGGTACGGGTTAGGATTAGGGTACGTGTTAGGGTTAGGATAGGGGTTAGCGATAGGGTACGCGTTAGGGTTAGGGTAGTTATTAAACCTATCCCACTCTCTAGTTATCCCTTAGCACGTAAAGGAATATTATTTGGGGGTCCAGCCATGGAGAAGAGTTTAGACACTAGGATAAGATAAGGAACACACCCATTATAAAGAAATCACATTAGGATTCTCTTTTTAAGCTGTTCCTTAAAACACTAGTGCTTAGGAAATCTATTGGAGGCAGAAGCAGTCAAGGGTAGCCTAGGGTTAGGGTTAGGCTTAGGGTTAGGCTTAGGGTACGGCTTAGGGTACGGGTTCGGGGAGGGCTTCGGGTACGGTGTAGGGTATGGGTTAGGGTTAGGTTTAGGGTTAGTGTTAGGGTTAGGGCTCAGTTTAGGATACTGGTTAGGATTAGGGTACGTGTTAGGGTTAGGGTAGGGGTTAGTGTTAGGGTACGCGTTAGGGTAAGGGTAGTGATTAAACCTATCCCACTCTCTAGATACCCCTTAGCACATAAAGGAATATTATATGGGGGTCCAGCCATGGAAAAGAGTTTAGACACTAGGATTAGATAAGGAACACACCCATTATAAAGAAATCACATTAGGATTCTCTTTTTAAGCTGTTCCTTAAAACACTAGTGCTTAGGAAATCTATTGGAGGCAGAAGCAGTCAAGGGTAGCCTAGGGTTAGGGTTAGGCTTAGGGTTAGGCTTAGGATACGGCTTAGGGTACGGGTTCGGGGAGGGCTTCGGGTACGGCGTAGGGTATGGGTTAGGGTTAGGGTTAGGGTTAGTGTTAGGTTTAGGGCTCGGTTTAGGGTACGGGTTAGGATTAGGGTACGTGTTAGTGTTAGGGTAGGGGTTAGGGTTAGGGTACGCGTTAGGGTTAGGGTAGTGATTAAACCTATCCCACTCTCTAGATACCCCTTAGCACATAAAGGAATATTATTTGGGGGTCCAGCCATGGAGAAGAGTTTAGACACTAGGATTAGATAAGGAACACACCCATTATAAAGAAATCACATTAGGATTCTCTTTTTAAGGTGTTCCTTAAAACACTAGTGCTTAGGAAATCTATTGGAGGCAGAAGCAGTCAAGGGTAGCCTAGGGTTAGGGTTAGGCTTAGGGTTAGGCTTAGGGTACGGCTTAGGGTACGGGTTCGGGGAGGGCTTCGGGTACGGCGTAGGGTATGGGTTAGGGTTAGGGTTAGGGTTAGTGTTAGGGTTAGGGCTCGGTTTAGGGTACGGGTTAGGTTTAGGGTACGTGTTAGGGTTAGGGTAGGGGTTAGCGATAGGGTACGCGTTAGGGTTAGGGTAGTTATTAAACCTATCCCACTCTCTAGTTATCCCTTAGCACGTAAAGGACTATTATTTGGGGGTCCAGCCATGGAGAAGAGTTTAGACACTAGGATAAGATAAGGAACACACCCATTATAAAGAAATCACATTAGGATTCTCTTTTTAAGCTGTTCCTTAAAACACTAGTGCTTAGGAAATCTATTGGAGGCAGAAGCAGTCAAGGGTAGCCTAGGGTTAGGGTTAGGCTTAGGGTTAGCCTTAGGGTACGGCTTAGGGTACGGGTTCGGGGAGGGCTTCGGGTATGGCGTAGGGTATGGGTTAGGTTTAGGGTTAGGGTTAGTGTTAGGGTTAGGGCTCAGTTTAGGATACTGGTTAGGATTAGGGTATGTGTTAGGGTTAGGGTAGGGGTTAGGGTTAGGGTACGCGTTAGGGTTAGGGTAGTGATTAAACCTATCCCACTCTCTAGATACCCCTTAGCACATAAAGGAATATTATTTGGGGGTCCAGCCGTGGAGAAGAGTTTAGACACTAGGATTAGATAAGGAACACACCCATTATAAAGAAATCACATTAGGATTCTCTTTTTAAGCTGTTCCTTAAAACACTAGTGCTTAGGAAATCTATTGGAGGCAGAAGCAGTCAAGGGTAGCCTAGGGTTAGGGTTAGGCTTAGGGTTAGGCTTAGGGTACGGCTTAGGGTACGGGTTCGGGGAGGGCTTCGGGTACGGCGTAGGGTATGGGTTAGGGTTAGGGTTAGGGTTAGTGTTAGGGTTAGGGCTCGGTTTAGGGTACGGGTTAGGATTAGGGTACGTGTTAGGGTTAGGGTAGGGGTTAGGGTTAGGGTACGCGTTAGGGTTAGGGTAGTGATTAAACCTATCCCACTCTCTAGATACCCCTTAGCACATAAAGGAATATTATTTGGGGGTCCAGCCATGGAGAAGAGTTTAGACACTAGGATTAGATAAGGAACACACCCATTATAAAGAAATCACATTAGGATTCTCTTTTTAAGCTGTTCCTTAAAACACTAGTGCTTAGGAAATCTATTGGAGGCAGAAGCAGTCAAGGGTAGCCTAGGGTTAGGGTTAGGCTTAGGGTTAGGCTTAGGGTACGGCTTAGGGTACGGGTTCGGGGAGGGCTTCGGGTACGGCGTAGGGTATGGGTTAGGGTTAGGGTTAGGGTTAGTGTTAGGGTTAGGGCTCAGTTTAGGATACGGGTTAGGATTAGGGTACGTGTTAGGGTTAGGGCAGGGGTTAGGGTTAGGGTACCCGTTAGGGTTAGGGTAGTTATTAAACCTATCCCACTCTCTAGATACCCCTTAGCACGTAAAGGAATATTATTTGGGGGTCCAGCCATGGAGAAGAGTTTAGACACTAAGATAATATAAGGAACACACACATTATAAAGAAATCACATTAGGATTCTCTTTTTAAGCTGTTCCTTAAAACACTAGTGCTTAGGAAATCTCTTGGAGGCAGAAGCAGTCAAGGGTAGCCTAGGGTTAGGGTTAGGCTTAGGGTTAGGCTTAGGGTACGGCTTAGGGTACGGCTTCGGGGAGGGCTTCGGGTACGGCGTAGGGTATGGGTTAGGGTTAGGGTTAGGGTTAGTGTTAGGGTTAGGGCTCGGTTTAGGGTACGGGTTAGGATTAGGGTACGTGTTAGGGTTAGGGTATTGGTTAGGGTTATGGTACGCGTTAGGGTTAGGGTAGTGATTAAACCTATCCCACTCTCTAGATACCCCTTAGCACATAAAGGAATATTATTTGGGGGTCCAGCCATGGAGAAGTGTTTAGACACTAGGATTAGATAAGGAACACACCCATTATACAGAAATCACATTAGGATTCTCTTTTTAAGCTGTTCCTTAAAACACTAGTGCTTAAGAAATCTATTGGAGGCAGAAGCAGTCAAGGGTAGCCTAGGGTTAGGGTTAGGCTTAGGGTACGGCTTAGGGTACGGGTTCGGGGAGGGCTTCGGGTACGGCGTAGGGTATGGGTTAGAGTTAGGGTTAGGGTTAGTGTTAGGGTTAGGGCTCGGTTTAGGGTACGGGTTAGGTTTAGGGTACGTGTTAGGGTTAGGGTAGGGGTTAGCGATAGGGTACGCGTTAGGGTTAGGGTAGTTATTAAACCTATCCCACTCTCTAGTTATCCCTTAGCACGTAAAGGAATATTATTTGGGGGTCCAGCCATTGAGAAGAGTTTAGACACTAGGATAAGATAAGGAACACACCCATTATAAAGAAATCACATTAGGATTCTCTTTTTAAGCTGTTCCTTAAAACACTAGTGCTTAGGAAATCTATTGGAGGCAGAAGCAGTCAAGTGTAGCCTAGGGTTAGGGTTAGGCTTAGGGTTAGGCTTAGGGTACGGCTTAGGGTACGGGTTCGGGGAGGGCTTCGGGTACGGTGTAGGGTATGGGTTAGGGTTAGGGTTAGGGTTAGGGTACGCGTTAGGGTTAGGGTAGTGATTAAACCTATCCCACTCTCTAGATACCCCTTAGCACATAAAGGAATATTATTTGGGGGTCCAGCCATGGAGAAGAGTTTAGACACTAGGATTAGATAAGGAACACACCCATTATAAAGAAATCACATTAGGATTCTCTTTTTAAGCTGTTCCTTAAAACACTAGTGCTTAGGAAATCTATTGGAGGCAGAAGCAGTCAAGGGTAGCCTAGGGTTAGGGTTAGGCTTAGGGTACGGCTTAGGGTACGGGTTCGGGGAGGGCTTCGGGTACGGCGTAGGGTATGGGTTAGGGTTAGGGTTAGGGTTAGTGTTAGGGTTAGGGCTCGGTTTTGGGTACGGGTTAGGATTAGGGTACGTGTTAGGGTTAGGGTAGGGGTTAGCGATAGGGTACGCGTTAGGGTTAGGGTAGTTATTAAACCTATCCCACTCTCTAGTTATCCCTTAGCACGTAAAGGAATATTATTTGGGGGTCCAGCCATGGAGAAGAGTTTAGACACTAGGATAAGATAAGGAACACACCCATTATAAAGAAATCACATTAGGATTCTCTTTTTAAGCTGTTCCTTAAAACACTAGTGCTTAGGAAATCTATTGGAGGCAGAAGCAGTCAAGGGTAGCCTAGGGTTAGAGTTAGGCTTAGGGTTAGGCTTAGGGTACGGCTTAGGGTACGGGTTCGGGGAGGGCTTCGTGTACGGCGTAGGGTATGGGTTAGGGTTAGGGTTAGGGTTAGTGTTAGGGTTAGGGCTCGGTTTAGGGTACGGGTTAGGATTAGGGTACGTGCTATGGTTAGGGTAGGGGTTAGGGTTAGGGTACGCGTTACGGTTAGGGTAGTGATTAAACCTATCCCACTCTCTAGATACCCCTTAGCACGTAAAGGAATATTATTTGGGGGTCCAGCCATGGAGAAGAGTTTAGACACTAAGATAATATAAGGAACACACACATTATAAAGAAATCACATTAGGATTCTCTTTTTAAGCTGTTCCTTAAAACACTAGTGCTTAGGAAATCTATTGGAGGCAGAAGCAGTCAAGGGTAGCCTAGGGTTAGGGTTAGGCTTACGGTTAGGCTTAGGGTACGGTTTAGGGTACGGGTTTGGGGAGGGCTTCGGGTATGGCGTAGGGTATGGGTTAGAGTTAGGGTTAGGGTTAGTGTTAGGGTTAGGGCTCGGTTTAGGGTACGGGTTAGGATTAGGGTACGTGTTAGGGTTAGGGTAGGGGTTAGCGATAGGGTACGCGTTAGGGTTAGGGTAGTTATTAAACCTATCCCACTCTCTAGTTATCCCTTAGCACGTAAAGGAATATTATTTGGGGGTCCAGCCATGGAGAAGAGTTTAGACACTAGGATAAGATAAGGAACACAACCATTATAAAGAAATCACATTAGGATTCTCTTTTTAAGCTGTTCCTTAAAACACTAGTGCTTAGGAAATCTATTGGAGGCAGAAGCAGTCAAGGGTAGCCTAGGGTTAGGGTTAGGCTTAGGGTTAGGCTTAGGGTACGGCTTAGGGTACGGGTTCGGGGAGGGCTTCGGGTACGGTGTAGGGTATGGGTTAGGGTTAGGGTTAGGGTTAGTGTTAGGGTTAGGGCTCAGTTTAGGATACTGGTTAGGATTAGGGTACGTGTTAGGGTTAGGGTAGGGGTTAGGGTTAGGGTACGCGTTAGGGTAAGGGTAGTGATTAAACCTATCCCACTCTCTAGATACCCCTTAGCACATAAAGGAATATTATATGGGGGTCCAGCCATGGAGAAGAGTTTAGACACTAGGATTAGATAAGGAACACACCCATTATAAAGAAATCACATTAGGATTCTCTTTTTAAGCTGTTCCTTAAAACACTAGTGCTTAGGAAATCTATTGGAGGCAGAAGCAGTCAAGGGTAGCCTAGGGTTAGGGTTAGGCTTAGGGTACGGCTTAGGGTACGGGTTCAGGGAGGGCTTCGGGTACGGCGTAGGGTATGGGTTAGGGTTAGGGTTAGGGTTAGTGTTAGGGTTAGAGCTCGGTTTAGGGTACGGGTTAGGATTAGGGTACGTGTTAGGGTTAGGGTAGGGGTTAGCGATAGGGTACGCGTTAGGGTTAGGGTAGTTATTAAACCTATCCCACTCTCTAGTTATCCCTTAGCACGTAAAGGAATATTATTTGGGGGTCCAGCCATGGAGAAGAGTTTAGACACTAGGATAAGATAAGGAACACACCCATTATAAAGAAATCACATTAGGATTCTCTTTTTAAGCTGTTCCTTAAAACACTAGTGCTTAGGAAATCTATTGGAGGCAGAAGCAGTCAAGGGTAGCCTAGGGTTAGGGTTAGGCTTAGGGTTAGGCTTAGGGTACGGCTTAGGGTACGGGTTCGGGGAGGGCTTCGGGTACGGCGTAGGGTATGGGTTAGGGTTAGGGTTAGGGTTAGTGTTAGGGTTAGGGCTCGGTTTAGGGTACGGGTTAGGATTAGGGTACGTGTTAGGGTTAGGGTAGGGGTTAGGGTTAGGGTACGCGTTAGGGTTAGGGTAGTGATTAAACCTATCCCACTCTCTAGATACCCCTTAGCACATAAAGGAATATTATTTGGGGGTCCAGCCATGGAGAAGAGTTTAGACACTAGGATTAGATAAGGAACACAGCCATTATAAAGAAATCACATTAGGATTCTCTTTTTAAGCTGTTCCTTAAAACACTAGTGCTTAGGAAATCTATTGGAGGCAGAAGCAGTCAAGGGTAGCCTAGGGTTAGGGTTAGGCTTAGGGTTAGGCTTAGGATACGGCTTAGGGTACGGGTTCGGGGAGGGCTTCGGGTACGGCGTAGGGTATGGGTTAGGGTTAGGGTTAGGGTTAGTGTTAGGGTTAGGGCTCAGTTTAGGGTACGGGTTAGGATTAGGGTACGTGTTAGTGTTAGGGTAGGTGTTAGGGTTAGGGTACGCGTTAGGGTTAGGGTAGTGATTAAACCTATCCCACTCTCTAGATACCCCTTAGCACATAAAGGAATATTATTTGGGGGTCCAGCCATGGAGAAGAGTTTAGACACTAGGATTAGATAAGGAACACACCCATTATAAAGAAATCACATTAGGATTCTCTTTTTAAGCTGTTCCTTAAAACACTAGTGCTTAGGAAATCTATTGGAGGCAGAAGCAGTCAAGGGTAGCCTAGGGTTAGGGTTAGGCTTAGGGTTAGGCTTAGGGTACGGCTTAGGGTACGGGTTCGGGGAGGGCTTCGGGTACGGCGTAGGGTATGTGTTAGGGTTAGGGTTAGGGTTAGTGTTAGGGTTAGGGCTCGGTTTAGGGTACGGGTTAGGATTAGGGTACGTGTTAGGGTTAGGGTAGGGGTTAGGGTTAGGGTACGCGTTACGGTTAGGGTAGTTATTAAACCTATCCCACTCTCTAGATACCCCTTAGCACGTAAAGGTATATTATTTGGGGGTCCAGCCATGGAGAAGAGTTTAGACACTAAGATAATATAAGGAACACACACATTATAAAGAAATCACATTAGGATTCTCTTTTTAAGCTGTTCCTTAAAACACTAGTGCTTAGGAAATCTATTGGAGGCAGAAGCAGTCAAGGGTAGCCTAGGGTTAAGGTTAGGCTTAGGGGTAGGCTTAGGGTACGGCTTAGGGTACGGGTTCGGGGAGGGCTTCGGGTACGGCGTAGGGTATGCGTTAGGGTTAGGCTTAGGGTTAGTGTTAGGGTTAGGGCTCGGTTTAGGGTACGGGTTAGGATTAGGGTACGTGTTAGGGATAGGGTAGGGGTTAGGGTTAGGGTACGCGTTACGGTTAGGGTAGTTATTAAACCTATCCCACTCTCTAGATACCCCTTAGCACGTAAAGGAATATTATTTGGGGGTCCAGCCATGGAGAAGAGTTTAGACACTAAGATAATATAAGGAACACACACATTATAAAGAAATCACATTAGGATTCTCTTTTTAAGCTGTTCCTTAAAACACTAGTGCTTAGGAAATCTATTGGAGGCAGAAGAAGTCAAGGGTAGCCTAGGGTTAGGGTTAGGCTTAGGGTTAGGCTTAGGGTACGGCTTAGGGTACGGGATCGGGGAGGGCTTTGGGTACGGCGTAGTGTATGGGTTAGGGTTAGGGTTAGTGTTAGGGTTAGGGCTCGGTTTAGGGTACGGGTTAGGATTAGGGTACGTGTTAGGGTTAGGGTAGGGGTTAGCGTTAGGGTACGCGTTAGGGTTAGGGTAGTTATTAAACCTATCCCACTCTCTAGTTACCCCTTAGCACGTAAAGGAATATTATTTGGGGGTCCAGCCATGGAGAAGAGTTTAGACACTAGGATAAGATAAGGAAAACACCCATTATACAGAAATCACATTAGGATTCTCTTTTTAAGCTGTTCCTTAAAACACTAGTGCTTAAGAAATCTATTGGAGGCAGAAGCAGTCAAGGGTAGCCTAGGGTTAGGGTTAGTCTTAGGGTACGGCTTAGGGTACGGGTTCGGGGAGGGCTTCGGGTACGGCGTAGGGTACGGGTTAGGGTTAGGGTACGTGTTAGGGTTAGGGTAGGGGTTAGCGATAGGGTACGCGTTAGGGTTAGGGTAGTTATTAAACCTATCCCACTCTCTAGTTATCCCTTAGCACGTAAAGGAATATTATTTGGGGGTCCAGCCATGGAGAAGAGTTTAGACACTAGGATTAGATAAGGAACACACCCATTATACAGAAATCACATTAGGATTCTCTTTTTAAGCTGTTCCTTAAAACACTAGTGCTTAGGAAATCTATTGGAGGCAGAAGCAGTCAAGGGTAGCCTAGGGTTAGGGTTAGGCTTACGGTTAGGCTTAGGGTACGGTTTAGGGTATGGGTTTGGGGAGGGCTTCGGGTATGGCGTAGGGTATGGGTTAGAGTTAGGGTTAGGGTTAGTGTTAGGGTTAGGGCTCGGTTTAGGGTACGGGTTAGGATTAGGGTACGTGTTAGGGTTAGGGTAGGGGTTAGCGATAGGGTACGCGTTAGGGTTAGGGTAGTTATTAAACCTATCCCACTCTCTAGTTATCCCTTAGCACGTAAAGGAATATTATTTGGGGGTCCAGCCATGGAGAAGAGTTTAGACACTAGGATAAGATAAGGAACACACCCATTATAAAGAAATCACATTAGGATTCTCTTTTTAAGCTGTTCCTTAAAACACTAGTGCTTAGGAAATCTATTGGAGGCAGAAGCAGTCAAGGGTAGCCTAGGGTTAGGGTTAGGCTTAGGGTTAGGCTTAGGGTACGGCTTAGGGTACGGGTTCGGGGAGGGCTTCGGGTACGGTGTAGGGTATGGGTTAGGGTTAGGTTTAGGGTTAGTGTTAGGGTTAGGGCTCAGTTTAGGATACTGGTTAGGATTAGGGTACGTGTTAGGGTTAGGGTAGGGGTTAGGGTTAGGGTACGCGTTAGGGTAAGGGTAGTGATTAAACCTATCCCACTCTCTAGATACCCCTTAGCACATAAAGGAATATTATATGGGGGTCCAGCCATGGAAAAGAGTTTAGACACTAGGATTAGATAAGGAACACACCCATTATAAAGAAATCACATTAGGATTCTCTTTTTAAGCTGTTCCTTAAAACACTAGTGCTTAGGAAATCTATTGGAGGCAGAAGCAGTCAAGGGTAGCCTAGGGTTAGGGTTAGGCTTAGGGTTAGGCTTAGGATACGGCTTAGGGTACGGGTTCGGGGAGGGCTTCGGGTACGGCGTAGGGTATGGGTTAGGGTTAGGGTTAGGGTTAGTGTTAGGTTTAGGGCTCGGTTTAGGGTACGGGTTAGGATTAGGGTACGTGTTAGTGTTAGGGTAGGGGTTAGGGTTAGGGTACGCGTTAGGGTTAGGGTAGTGATTAAACCTATCCCACTCTCTAGATACCCCTTAGCACATAAAGGAATATTATTTGGGGGTCCAGCCATGGAGAAGAGTTTAGACACTAGGATTAGATAAGGAACACACCCATTATAAAGAAATCACATTAGGATTCTCTTTTTAAGGTGTTCCTTAAAACACTAGTGCTTAGGAAATCTATTGGAGGCAGAAGCAGTCAAGGGTAGCCTAGGGTTAGGGTTAGGCTTAGGGTTAGGCTTAGGGTACGGCTTAGGGTACGGGTTCGGGGAGGGCTTCGGGTACGGCGTAGGGTATGGGTTAGGGTTAGGGTTAGGGTTAGTGTTAGGGTTAGGGCTCGGTTTAGGGTACGGGTTAGGTTTAGGGTACGTGTTAGGGTTAGGGTAGGGGTTAGCGATAGGGTACGCGTTAGGGTTAGGGTAGTTATTAAACCTATCCCACTCTCTAGTTATCCCTTAGCACGTAAAGGAATATTATTTGGGGGTCCAGCCATGGAGAAGAGTTTAGACACTAGGATAAGATAAGGAACACACCCATTATAAAGAAATCACATTAGGATTCTCTTTTTAAGCTGTTCCTTAAAACACTAGTGCTTAGGAAATCTATTGGAGGCAGAAGCAGTCAAGGGTAGCCTAGGGTTAGGGTTAGGCTTAGGGTTAGCCTTAGGGTACGGCTTAGGGTACGGGTTCGGGGAGGGCTTCGGGTATGGCGTAGGGTATGGGTTAGGTTTAGGGTTAGGGTTAGTGTTAGGGTTAGGGCTCAGTTTAGGATACTGGTTAGGATTAGGGTACGTGTTAGGGTTAGGGTAGGGGTTAGGGTTAGGGTACGCGTTAGGGTTAGGGTAGTGATTAAACCTATCCCACTCTCTAGATACCCCTTAGCACATAAAGGAATATTATTTGGGGGTCCAGCCATGGAGAAGAGTTTAGACACTAGGATTAGATAAGGAACACACCCATTATAAAGAAATCACATTAGGATTCTCTTTTTAAGCTGTTCCTTAAAACACTAGTGCTTAGGAAATCTATTGGAGGCAGAAGCAGTCAAGGGTAGCCTAGGGTTAGGGTTAGGCTTAGGGTTAGGCTTAGGGTACGGCTTAGGGTACGGGTTCGGGGAGGGCTTCGGGTACGGCGTAGGGTATGGGTTAGGGTTAGGGTTAGGGTTAGTGTTAGGGTTAGGGCTCGGTTTAGGGTACGGGTTAGGATTAGGGTACGTGTTAGGGTTAGGGTAGGGGTTAGGGTTAGGGTACGCGTTAGGGTTAGGGTAGTGATTAAACCTATCCCACTCTCTAGATACCCCTTAGCACATAAAGGAATATTATTTGGGGGTCCAGCCATGGAGAAGAGTTTAGACACTAGGATTAGATAAGGAACACACCCATTATAAAGAAATCACATTAGGATTCTCTTTTTAAGCTGTTCCTTAAAACACTAGTGCTTAGGAAATCTATTGGAGGCAGAAGCAGTCAAGGGTAGCCTAGGGTTAGGGTTAGGCTTAGGGTACGGCTTAGGGTACGGGTTCGGGGAGGGCTTCGGGTACGGCGTAGGGTATGGGTTAGGGTTAGGGTTAGGGTTAGTGTTAGGGTTAGGGCTCGGTTTAGGGTACGGGTTAGGATTAGGGTACGTGTTAGGGTTAGGGTAGGGGTTAGCGATAGGGTACGCGTTAGGGTTAGGGTAGTTATTAAACCTATCCCACTCTCTAGTTATCCCTTAGCACGTAAAGGAATATTATTTGGGGGTCCAGCCATGGAGAAGAGTTTAGACACTAGGATAAGATAAGGAACACACCCATTATAAAGAAATCACATTAGGATTCTCTTTTTAAGCTGTTCCTTAAAACACTAGTGCTTAGGAAATCTATTGGAGGCAGAAGCAGTCAAGGGTAGCCTAGGGTTAGGGTTAGGCTTAGGGTTAGGCTTAGGGTACGGCTTAGGGTACGGGTTCGGGGAGGGCTTCGGGTACGGCGTAGGGTATGGGTTAGGGTTAGGGTTAGGGTTAGTGTTAGGGTTAGGGCTCGGTTTAGGGTACGGTTTAGGATTAGGGTACGTGTTAGGGTTAGGGTAGGGGTTAGGGTTAGGGTACGCGTTACGGTTAGGGTAGTGATTAAACCTATCCCACTCTCTAGATACCCCTTAGCACGTAAAGGAATATTATTTGGGGGTCCAGCCATGGAGAAGAGTTTAGACACTAAGATAATATAAGGAACACACACATTATAAAGAAATCACATTAGGATTCTCTTTTTAAGCTGTTCCTTAAAACACTAGTGCTTAGGAAATCTATTGGAGGCAGAAGCAGTCAAGGGTAGCCTAGGGTTAGGGTTAGGCTTACGGTTAGGCTTAGGGTACGGTTTAGGGTACGGGTTTGGGGAGGGCTTCGGGTACGGCGTAGGGTATGGGTTAGAGTTAGGGTTACGGTTAGTGTTAGGGTTAGGGCTCGGTTTAGGGTACGGGTTAGGATTAGGGTACGTGTTAGGGTTAGGGTAGGGGTTAGCGATAGGGTACGCGATAGGGTTAGGGTAGTTATTAAACCTATCCCACTCTCTAGTTATCCCTTAGCACGTAAAGGAATATTATTTGGGGGTCCAGCCATGGAGAAGAGTTTAGACACTAGGATAAGATAAGGAACACACCCATTATAAAGAAATCACATTAGGATTCTCTTTTTAAGCTGTTCCTTAAAACACTAGTGCTTAGGAAATCTATTGGAGGCAGAAGCAGTCAAGGGTAGCCTAGGGTTAGGGTTAGGCTTAGGGTTAGGCTTAGGGTATGGCTTAGGGTACGGGTTCGGGGAGGGCTTCGGGTACGGCGTAGGGTATGGGTTAGGGTTAGGGTTAGGGTTAGTGTTAGGGTTAGGGCTCAGTTTAGGATACTGGTTAGGATTAGGGTACGTGTTAGGGTTAGGGTAGGGGTTAGGGTTAGGGTACGCGTTAGGGTTAGGGTAGTGATTAAACCTATCCCACTCTCTAGATACCCCTTAGCACATAAAGGAATATTATTTGGGGGTCCAGCCATGGAGAAGAGTTTAGACACTAAGATAATATAAGGAACACACCCATTATAAAGAAATCACATTAGGATTCTCTTTTTAAGCTGTTCCTTAAAACACTAGTGCTTAGGAAATCTATTGGAGGCAGAAGCAGTCAATGGTAGCCTAGGGTTAGGGTTAGTCTTAGGGTACGGCTTAGGGTACGGGTTCAGGGAGGGCTTCGGGTACGGCGTAGGGTACGGGTTAGGGTTAGGGTTAGGGGTAGTGTTAGGGTTAGAGCTCGGTTTAGGGTACGGGTTAGGATTAGGGTACGTGTTAGGGTTAGGGTAGGGGTTAGCGATAGGGTACGCGTTAGGGTTAGGGTAGTTATTAAACCTATCCCACTCTCTAGTTATCCCTTAGCACGTAAAGGAATATTATTTGGGGGTCCAGTCATGGAGAAGAGTTTAGACACTAGGATAAGATAAGGAACACACCCATTATAAAGAAATCACATTAGGATTCTCTTTTTAAGCTGTTCCTTAAAACACTAGTGCTTAGGAAATCTATTGGAGGCAGAAGCAGTCAAGGGTGGCCTAGGGTTAGGGTTAGGCTTAGGGTTAGGCTTAGGATACGGCTTAGGGTACGGGTTCGGGGAGGGCTTCGGGTACGGCGTAGGGTATGGGTTAGGGTTAGGGTTAGGGTTAGTGTTAGGGTTAGGGCTCGGTTTAGGGTACGGGTTAGGATTAGGGTACGTGTTAGGGTTAGGGTAGGGGTTAGCGATAGGGTACGCGTTAGGGTTAGGGTAGTTATTAAACCTATCCCACTCTCTAGTTACCCCTTAGCACGTAAAGGAATATTATTTGGGGGTCCAGCCATGGAGAAGAGTTTAGACACTAGAATAAGATAAGGAACACACCCATTATAAAGAAATCACATTAGGATTCTCTTTTTAAGCTGTTCCTTAAAACACTTGTGCTTAGGAAATCTATTGGAGGCAGAAGCAGTCAAGGGTAGCCTAGGGTTAGGGTTAGGCTTAGGGTTAGGCTTAGGGTACGGCTTAGGGTACGGGTTCGGGGACGGCTTCGGGTACGGCGTAGGGTATGGGTTAGGGTTAGGGTTAGGGTTAGTGTTAGGGTTAGGGCTCGGTTTAGGGTACGGGTTAGGATTAGGGTACGTGTTAGGGTTAGGGTATTGGTTAGGGTTAGGGTACGCGTTAGGGTTAGGGTAGTGATTAAACCTATCCCACTCTCTAGATACCCCTTAGCACATAAAGGAATATTATTTGGGGGTCCAGCCATGGAGAAGAGTTTAGACACTAGGATTAGACAAGGAACACACCCATTATACAGAAATCACATTAGGATTCTCTTTTTAAGCTGTTCCTTAAAACACTAGTGCTTAAGAAATCTATTGGAGGCAGAAGCAGTCAAGGGTAGCCTAGGGTTAGGGTTAGGCTTAGGGTACGGCTTAGGGTACGGGTTCGGGGAGGGCTTCGGTTACGGCGTAGGGTATGGGTTAGAGTTAGGGTTAGGGTTAGTGTTAGGGTTAGGGCTCAGTTTAGGGTACGGGTTAGGTTTAGGGTACGTGTTAGGGTTAGGGTAGGGGTTAGCGATAGGGTACGCGTTAGGGTTAGGCTAGTTATTAAACCTATCCCACTCTCTAGTTATCCCTTAGCACGTAAAGGAATATTATTTGGGGGTCCAGCCATGGAGAAGAGTTTAGACACTAGGATAAGATAAGGAACACACCCATTATAAAGAAATCACATTAGGATTCTCTTTTTAAGCTGTTCCTTAAAACACTAGTGCTTAGGAAATCTATTGGAGGCAGAAACAGTCAAGGGTAGCCTAGGGTTAGGGTTAGGCTTAGGGTTAGGCTTAGGGTACGGCTTAGGGTACGGGTTCGGGGAGGGCTTCGGGTACGGCGTAGGGTATGGGTTAGGGTTAGGGTTAGGGTTAGGGTACGCGTTAGGGTTAGGGTAGTGATTAAACCTATCCCACTCTCTAGATACCCCTTAGCACATAAAGGAATATTATTTGGGGGTCCAGCCATGGAGAAGAGTTTAGACACTAGGATTAGATAAGGAACACACCCATTATAAAGAAATCACATTAGGATTCTCTTTTTAAGCTGTTCCTTAAAACACTATTGCTTAGGAAATCTATTGGAGGCAGAAGCAGTCAAGGGTAGCCTAGGGTTAGGGTTAGTCTTAGGGTACGGCTTAGGGTACGGGTTCGGGGAGGGCTTCGGGTACGGCGTAGGGTACGGGTTAGGGTTAGGGTTAGGGTTAGTGTTAGGGTTAGAGCTCGGTTTAGGGTACGGGTTAGGTTTAGGGTACGTGTTAGGGTTAGGGTAGGGGTTAGCGATAGGGTACGCGTTAGGGTTAGGGTAGTTATTAAACCTATCCCACTCTCTAGTTATCCCTTAGCACGTAAAGGAATATTATTTGGGGGTCCAGTCATGGAGAAGAGTTTAGACACTAGGATAAGATAAGGAACACACCCATTATAAAGAAATCACATTAGGATTCTCTTTTTAAGCTGTTCCTTAAAACACTAGTGCTTAGGAAATCTATTGGAGGCAGAAGCAGTCAAGGGTGGCCTAGGGTTAGGGTTAGGCTTAGGGTTAGGCTTAGGGTACGGCTTAGGGTACGGGTCCGGGGAGGGCTTCGGGTACGGCGTAGGGTATGGGTTAGGGTTAGGGTTAGGGTTAGTGTTAGGGTTAGGGCTCGGTTTAGGGTACGGGTTAGGATTAGGTTACGTGTTAGGGTTAGGGTAGGGGTTAGGGTTAGGGTACGCGTTAGGGTTAGGGTAGTGATTAAACCTATCCCACTCTCTAGATACCCCTTAGCACATAAAGGAATATTATTTGGGGGTCCAGCCATGGAGAAGAGTTTAGACACTAGGATTAGATAAGGAACACACCCATTATAAAGAAATCACATTAGGATTCTCTTTTTAAGCTGTTCCTTAAAACACTAGTGCTTAGGAAATCTATTGGAGGCAGAAGCAGTCAAGGGTAGCCTAGGGTTAGGGTTAGGCTTAGGGTACGGCTTAGGGTACGGGTTCGGGGAGGGCTTCGGGTACGGCGTAGGGTATGGGTTAGGGTTAGGGTTAGGGTTAGTGTTAGGGTTAGGGCTCGGTTTTGGGTACGGGTTAGGATTAGGGTACGTGTTAGGGTTAGGGTTGGGGTTAGCGATAGGGTACGCGTTAGGGTTAGGGTAGTTATTAAACCTATCCCACTCTCTAGTTATCCCTTAGCACGTAAAGGAATATTATTTGGGGGTCCAGCCATGGAGAAGAGTTTAGACACTAGGGTAAGATAAGGAACACACCCATTATAAAGAAATCACATTAGGATTCTCTTTTTAAGCTGTTCCTTAAAACACTAGTGCTTAGGAAATCTATTGGAGACAGAAGCAGTCAAGGGTAGCCTAGGGTTAGGGTTAGGCTTAGGGTTAGGCTTAGGGTACGGCTTAGGGTACGGGTTCGGGGAGGGCTTCGTGTACGGCGTAGGGTATGGGTTAGGGTTAGGGTTAGGGTTAGTGTTAGGGTTAGGGCTCGGTTTAGGGTACGGGTTAGGATTAGGGTACGTGCTATGGTTAGGGTAGGGGTTAGGGTTAGGGTACGCGTTACGGTTAGGGTAGTGATTAAACCTATCCCACTCTCTAGATACCCCTTAGCACGTAAAGGAATATTATTTGGGGGTCCAGCCATGGAGAAGAGTTTAGACACTAAGATAATATAAGGAACACACACATTATAAAGAAATCACATTAGGATTCTCCTTTTAAGCTGTTCCTTAAAACACTAGTGCTTAGGAAATCTATTGGAGGCAGAAGCAGTCAAGGGTAGCCTAGGGTTAGGGTTAGGCTTACGGTTAGGCTTAGGGTACGGTTTAGGGTACGGGTTTGGGGAGGGCTTCGGGTATGGCGTAGGGTATGGGTTAGAGTTAGGGTTAGGGTTAGTGTTAGGGTTAGGGCTCGGTTTAGGGTACGGGTTAGGATTAGGGTACGTGTTAGGGATAGGGTAGGGGTTAGGGTTAGGGTACGCGTTAGGGTAAGGGTAGTGATTAAACCTATCCCACTCTCTAGATACCCCTTAGCACATAAAGGAATATTATATGGGGGTCCAGCCATGGAGAAGAGTTTAGACACTAGGATTAGATAAGGAACACACCCATTATAAAGAAATCACATTAGGATTCTCTTTTTAAGCTGTTCCTTAAAACACTAGTGCTTAGGAAATCTATTGGAGGCAGAAGCAGTCAAGGGTAGCCTAGGGTTAGGGTTAGGCTTAGGGTACGGCTTAGGGTACGGGTTCAGGGAGGGCTTCGGGTACGGCGTAGGGTATGGGTTAGGGTTAGGGTTAGTGTTAGGGTTAGAGCTCGGTTTAGGGTACGGGTTAGGATTAGGGTACGTGTTAGGGTTAGGGTAGGGGTTAGCGATAGGGTACGCGTTAGGGTTAGGGTAGTTATTAAACCTATCCCACTCTCTAGTTATCCCTTAGCACGTAAAGGAATATTATTTGGGGGTCCAGCCATGGAGAAGAGTTTAGACACTAGGATAAGATAAGGAACACACCCATTATAAAGAAATCACATTAGGATTCTCTTTTTAAGCTGTTCCTTAAAACACTAGTGCTTAGGAAATCTATTGGAGGCAGAAGCAGTCAAGGGTAGCCTAGGGTTAGGGTTAGGCTTAGGGTTAGGCTTAGGGTACGGCTTAGGGTACGGGTTCGGGGAGAGCTTCGGGTACGGCGTAGGGTATGGGTTAGGGTTAGGGTTAGGGTTAGTGTTAGGGTTAGGGCTCGGTTTAGGGTACGGGTTAGGATTAGGGTACGTGTTAGGGTTAGGGTAGGGGTTAGGGTTAGGGTACGCGTTAGGGTTAGGGTAGTGATTAAACCTATCCCACTCTCTAGATACCCCTTAGCACATAAAGGAATATTATTTGGGGGTCCAGCCATGGAGAAGAGTTTAGACACTAGGATTAGATAAGGAACACACCCATTATAAAGAAATCACATTAGGATTCTCTTTTTAAGCTGTTCCTTAAAACACTAGTGCTTAGGAAATCTATTGGAGGCAGAAGCAGTCAAGGGTAGCCTAGGGTTAGGGTTAGGCTTAGGGGTAGGCTTAGGGTACGGCTTAGGGTACGGGTTCGGGGAGGGCTTCGGGTACGGCGTAGAGTATGCGTTAGGGTTAGGCTTAGGGTTAGTGTTAGGGTTAGGGCTCGGTTTAGGGTACGGGTTAGGATTAGGGTACGTGTTAGGGTTAGGGTAGGGGTTAGGGTTAGGGTACGCGTTACGGTTAGGGTAGTTATTAAACCTATCCCACTCTCTAGATACCCCTTAGCACGTAAAGGAATATTATTTGGGGGTCCAGCCATGGAGAAGAGTTTAGACACTAAGATAATATAAGGAACACACACATTATAAAGAAATCACATTAGGATTCTCTTTTTAAGCTGTTCCTTAAAACACTAGTGCTTAGGAAATCTATTGGAGGCAGAAGCAGTCAAGGGTAGCCTAGGGTTAGGGTTAGGCTTAGGGGTAGGCTTAGGGTACGGCTTAGGGTACGGGTTCGGGGAGGGCTTCGGGTACGGCGTAGAGTATGCGTTAGGGTTAGGCTTAGGGTTAGTGTTAGGGTTAGGGCTCGGTTTAGGGTACGGGTTAGGATTAGGGTACGTGCTATGGTTAGGGTAGGTGTTAGGGTTAGGGTACGCGTTACGGTTAGGGTAGTGATTAAACCTATCCCACTCTCTAGATACCCCTTAGCACGTAAAGGAATATTATTTGGGGGTCCAGCCATGGAGAAGAGTTTAGACACTAAGATAATATAAGGAACACACACATTATAAAGAAATCACATTAGGATTCTCTTTTTAAGCTGTTCCTTAAAACACTAGTGCTTAGGAAATCTATTGGAGGCAGAAGCAGTCAAGGGTAGCCTAGGGTTAGGGTTAGGCTTAGGGGTAGGCTTAGGGTACGGCTTAGGGTACGGGTTCGGGGAGGGCTTCGGGTACGGTGTAGGGTATGGGTTAGGGTTAGGGTTAGGGTTAGTGTTAGGGTTAGGGCTCAGTTTAGGATACTGGTTAGGATTAGGGTACGTGTTAGGGTTAGGGTAGGGGTTAGGGTTAGGGTACGCGTTAGGGTAAGGGTAGTGATTAAACCTATCCCACTCTCTAGATACCCCTTAGCACATAAAGGAATATTATATGGGGGTCCAGCCATGGAGAAGAGTTTAGACACTAGGATTAGATAAGGAACACACCCATTATAAAGAAATCACATTAGGATTCTCTTTTTAAGCTGTTCCTTAAAACACTAGTGCTTAGGAAATCTATTGGAGGCAGAAGCAGTCAAGGGTAGCCTAGGGTTAGGGTTAGGCTTAGGGTACGGCTTAGGGTACGGGTTCAGGGAGGGCTTCGGGTACGGCGTAGGGTATGGGTTAGGGTTAGGGTTAGGGTTAGTGTTAGGGTTAGAGCTCGGTTTAGGGTACGGGTTAGGATTAGGGTACGTGTTAGGGTTAGGGTAGGGGTTAGCGATAGGGTACGCGTTAGGGTTAGGGTAGTTATTAAACCTATCCCACTCTCTAGTTATCCCTTAGCACGTAAAGGAATATTATTTGGGGGTCCAGCCATGGAGAAGAGTTTAGACACTAGGATAAGATAAGGAACACACCCATTATAAAGAAATCACATTAGGATTCTGTTTTTAAGCTGTTCCTTAAAACACTAGTGCTTAGGAAATCTATTGGAGGCAGAAGCAGTCAAGGGTAGCCTAGGGTTAGGGTTAGGCTTAGGGTTAGGCTTAGGGTACGGCTTAGGGTACGGGTTCGGGGAGGGCTTCGGGTACGGCGTAGGGTATGGGTTAGGGTTAGGGTTAGGGTTAGTGTTAGGGTTAGGGCTCGGTTTAGGGTACGGGTTAGGATTAGGGTACGTGTTAGGGTTAGGGTAGGGGTTAGGGTTAGGGTACGCGTTACGGTTAGGGTAGTTATTAAACCTATCCCACTCTCTAGATACCCCTTAGCACGTAAAGGAATATTATTTGGGGGTCCAGCCATGGAGAAGAGTTTAGACACTAAGATAATATAAGGAACACACACATTATAAAGAAATCACATTAGGATTCTCTTTTTAAGCTGTTCCTTAAAACACTAGTGCTTAGGAAATCTATTGGAGGCAGAAGCAGTCAAGGGTAGCCTAGGGTTAGGGTTAGGCTTAGGGGTAGGCTTAGGGTACGGCTTAGGGTACGGGTTCGGGGAGGGCTTCGGGTACGTCGTAGGGTATGCGTTAGGGTTAGGCTTAGGGTTAGTGTTAGGGTTAGGGCTCGGTTTAGGGTACGGGTTAGGATTAGGGTACGTGTTAGGGATAGGGTAGGGGTTAGGGTTAGGGTACGCGTTACGGTTAGGGTAGTTATTAAACCTATCCCACTCTCTAGATACCCCTTAGCACGTAAAGGAATATTATTTGGGGGTCCAGCCATGGAGAAGAGTTTAGACACTAAGATAATATAAGGAACACACACATTATAAAGAAATCACATTAGGATTCTCTTTTTAAGCTGTTCCTTAAAACACTAGTGCTTAGGAAATCTATTGGAGGCAGAAGAAGTCAAGGGTAGCCTAGGGTTAGGGTTAGGCTTAGGGTTAGGCTTAGGGTACGGCTTAGGGTACGGGATCGGGGAGGGCTTTGGGTACGGCGTAGTGTATGGGTTAGGGTTAGGGTTAGGGTTAGTGTTAGGGTTAGGGCTCGGTTTAGGGTACGGGTTAGGATTAGGGTACGTGTTAGGGTTAGGGTAGGGGTTAGCGTTAGGGTACGTGTTAGGGTTAGGGTAGTTATTAAACCTATCCCACTCTCTAGTTACCCCTTAGCACGTAAAGGAATATTATTTGGGGGTCCAGCCATGGAGAAGAGTTTAGACACTAGGATAAGATAAGGAACACACCCATTATACAGAAATCACATTAGGATTCTCTTTTTAAGCTGTTCCTTAAAACACTAGTGCTTAAGAAATCTATTGGAGGCAGAAGCAGTCAAGGGTAGCCTAGGGTTAGGGTTAGTCTTAGGGTACGGCTTAGGGTACGGGTTCGGGGAGGGCTTCGGGTACGGCGTAGGGTACGGGTTAGGGTTAGGGTTAGGGTTAGTGTTAGGGTTAGAGCTCGGTTTAGGGTACGGGTTAGGATTAGGGTACGTGTTAGGGTTAGGGTAGGGGTTAGCGATAGGGTACGCGTTAGGGTTAGGGTAGTTATTAAACCTATCCCACTCTCTAGTTATCCCTTAGCACGTAAAGGAATATTATTTGGGGGTCCAGTCATGGAGAAGAGTTTAGACACTAGGATAAGATAAGGAACACACCCATTATAAAGAAATCACATTAGGATTCTCTTTTTAAGCTGTTCCTTAAAACACTAGTGCTTAGGAAATCTATTGGAGGCAGAAGCAGTCAAGGGTGGCCTAGGGTTAGGGTTAGGCTTAGGGTTAGGCTTAGGGTACGGCTTAGGGTACGGGTTCGGGGAGGGCTTCGGGTACGGCGTAGGGTATGGGTTAGGGTTAGGGTTAGGGTTAGTGTTAGGGTTAGGGCTCGGTTTTGGGTACGGGTTAGGATTAGGGTACGTGTTAGGGTTAGGGTAGGGGTTAGCGATAGGGTACGCGTTAGGGTTAGGGTAGTTATTAAACCTATCCCATTCTCTAGTTATCCCTTAGCACGTAAAGGAATATTATTTGGGGGTCCAGCCATGGAGAAGAGTTTAGACACTAGGATAAGATAAGGAACACACCCATTATAAAGAAATCACATTAGGATTCTCTTTTTAAGCTGTTCCTTAAAACACTAGTGCTTAGGAAATCTATTGGAGGCAGAAGCAGTCAAGGGTAGCCTAGGGTTAGGGTTAGGCTTAGGGTTAGGCTTAGGGTACGGCTTAGGTTACGGGTTCCGGGAGGGCTTCGTGTACGGCGTAGGGTATGGGTTATGGTTAGGGTTAGGGTTAGTGTTAGGGTTAGGGCTCGGTTTAGGGTACGGGTTAGGATTAGGGTACGTGCTATGGTTAGGGTAGGGGTTAGGGTTAGGGTACGCGTTACGGTTAGGGTAGTGATTAAACCTATCCCACTCTCTAGATACCCCTTAGCACGTAAAGGAATATTATTTGGGGGTCCAGCCATGGAGAAGAGTTTAGACACTAAGATAATATAAGGAACACACACATTATAAAGAAATCACATTAGGATTCTCTTTTTAAGCTGTTCCTTAAAACACTAGTGCTTAGGAAATCTATTGGAGGCAGAAGCAGTCAAGGGTAGCCCAGGGTTAGGGTTAGGCTTACGGTTAGGCTTAGGGTACGGTTTAGGGTACGGGTTTGGGGAGGGCTTCGGGTATGGCGTAGGGTATGGGTTAGAGTTAGGGTTAGGGTTAGTGTTAGGGTTAGGGCTCGGTTTAGGGTACGGGTTAGGATTAGGGTACGTGTTAGGGTTAGGGTAGGGGTTAGCGATAGGGTACGCGTTAGGGTTAGGGTAGTTATTAAACCTATCCCACTCTCTAGTTATCCCTTAGCACGTAAAGGAATATTATTTGGGGGTCCAGCCATGGAGAAGAGTTTAGACACTAGGATAAGATAAGGAACACACCCATTATAAAGAAATCACATTAGGATTCTCTTTTTAAGCTGTTCCTTAAAACACTAGTGCTTAGGAAATCTATTGGAGGCAGAAGCAGTCAAGGGTAGCCTAGGGTTAGGGTTAGGCTTAGGGTTAGGCTTAGGGTACGGCTTAGGGTACGGGTTCGGGGAGGGCTTCGGGTACGGTGTAGGGTATGGGTTAGGGTTAGGGTTAGGGTTAGTGTTAGGGTTAGGGCTCAGTTTAGGATACTGGTTAGGATTAGGGTACGTGTTAGGGTTAGGGTAGGGGTTAGGGTTAGGGTACGCGTTAGGGTAAGGGTAGTGATTAAACCTATCCCACTCTCTAGATACCCCTTAGCACATAAAGGAATATTATATGGGGGTCCAGCCATGGAGAAGAGTTTAGACACTAGGATTAGATAAGGAACACACCCATTATAAAGAAATCACATTAGGATTCTCTTTTTAAGCTGTTCCTTAAAACACTAGTGCTTAGGAAATCTATTGGAGGCAGAAGCAGTCAAGGGTAGCCTAGGGTTAGGGTTAGGCTTAGGGTACGGCTTAGGGTACGGGTTCAGGGAGGGCTTCGGGTACGGCGTAGGGTATGGGTTAGGGTTAGGGTTAGGGTTAGTGTTAGGGTTAGAGCTCGGTTTAGGGTACGGGTTAGGATTAGGGTACGTGTTAGGGTTAGGGTAGGGGTTAGCGATAGGGTACGCGTTAGGGTTAGGGTAGTTATTAAACCTATCCCACTCTCTAGTTATCCCTTAGCACGTAAAGGAATATTATTTGGGGGTCCAGCCATGGAGAAGAGTTTAGACACTAGGATAAGATAAGGAACACACCCATTATAAAGAAATCACATTAGGATTCTCTTTTTAAGCTGTTCCTTAAAACACTAGTGCTTAGGAAATCTATTGGAGGCAGAAGCAGTCAAGGGTAGCCTAGGGTTAGGGTTAGGCTTAGGGTTAGGCTTAGGGTACGGCTTAGGGTACGGGTTCGGGGAGGGCTTCGGGTACGGCGTAGGGTATGGGTTAGGGTTAGTGTTAGGGTTAGGGCTCGGTTTAGGGTACGGGTTAGGATTAGGGTACGTGTTAGGGTTAGGGTAGGGGTTAGGGTTAGGGTACGCGTTACGGTTAGGGTAGTTATTAAACCTATCCCACTCTCTAGATACCCCTTAGCACGTAAAGGAATATTATTTGGGGGTCCAGCCATGGAGAAGAGTTTAGACACTAAGATAATATAAGGAACACACACATTATAAAGAAATCACATTAGGATTCTCTTTTTAAGCTGTTCCTTAAAACACTAGTGCTTAGGAAATCTATTGGAGGCAGAAGCAGTCAAGGGTAGCCTAGGGTTAGGGTTAGGCTTAGGGGTAGGCTTAGGGTACGGCTTAGGGTACGGGTTCGGGGAGGGCTTCGGGTACGGCGTAGAGTATGCGTTAGGGTTAGGCTTAGGGTTAGTGTTAGGGTTAGGGCTCGGTTTAGGGTACGGGTTAGGATTAGGGTACGTGTTAGGGATAGGGTAGGGGTTAGGGTTAGGGTACGCGTTACGGTTAGGGTAGTTATTAAACCTATCCCACTCTCTAGATACCCCTTAGCACGTAAAGGAATATTATTTGGGGGTCCAGCCATGGAGAAGAGTTTAGACACTAAGATAATATAAGGAACACACACATTATAAAGAAATCACATTAGGATTCTCTTTTTAAGCTGTTCCTTAAAACACTAGTGCTTAGGAAATCTATTGGAGGCAGAAGAAGTCAAGGGTACCCTAGGGTTAGGGTTAGGCTTAGGGTTAGGCTTAGGGTACGGCTTAGGGTACGGGATCGGGGAGGGCTTTGGGTACGGCGTAGTGTATGGGTTAGGGTTAGGGTTAGGGTTAGTGTTAGGGTTAGGGCTCGGTTTAGGGTACGGGTTAGGATTAGGGTACGTGTTAGGGTTAGGGTAGGGGTTAGCGTTAGGATACGCGTTAGGGTTAGGGTAGTTATTAAACCTATCCCACTCTCTAGTTACCCCTTAGCACGTAAAGGAATATTATTTGGGGGTCCAGCCATGGAGAAGAGTTTAGACACTAGGATAAGATAAGGAACACACCCATTATAAAGAAATCACATTAGGATTCTCTTTTTAAGCTGTTCCTTAAAACACTAGTGCTTAGGAAATCTATTGGAGGCAGAAGCAGTCAAGGGTAGCCTAGGGTTAGGGTTAGGCTTAGGGTTAGGCTTAGGGTACGGCTTAGGGTACGGGTTCGGGGAGAGCTTCGGGTACGGCGTAGGGTATGGGTTAGGGTTAGGGTTAGGGTTAGTGTTAGGGTTAGGGCTCGGTTTAGGGTACGGGTTAGGATTAGGGTACGTGTTAGGGTTAGGGTAGGGGTTAGGGTTAGGGTACGCGTTAGGGTTAGGGTAGTGATTAAACCTATCCCACTCTCTAGATACCCCTTAGCACATAAAGGAATATTATTTGGGGGTCCAGCCATGGAGAAGAGTTTAGACACTAGGATTAGATAAGGAACACACCCATTATAAAGAAATCACATTAGGATTCTCTTTTTAAGCTGTTCCTTAAAACACTAGTGCTTAGGAAATCTATTGGAGGCAGAAGCAGTCAAGGGTAGCCTAGGGTTAGGGTTAGGCTTAGGGTTAGGCTTAGGGTACGGCTTAGGGTACGGGTTCGGGGAGGGCTTCGGGTACGGCGTAGGGTATGGGTTAGGGTTAGGGTTAGGGTTAGTGTTAGGGTTAGGGCTCGGTTTAGGGTACGGGTTAGGATTAGGGTACGTGTTAGGGTTAGGGTAGGGGTTAGGGTTAGGGTACGCGTTACGGTTAGGGTAGTTATTAAACCTATCCCACTCTCTAGATACCCCTTAGCACGTAAAGGAATATTATTTGGGGGTCCAGCCATGGAGAAGAGTTTAGACACTAAGATAATATAAGGAACACACACATTATAAAGAAATCACATTAGGATTCTCTTTTTAAGCTGTTCCTTAAAACACTAGTGCTTAGGAAATCTATTGGAGGCAGAAGCAGTCAAGGGTAGCCTAGGGTTAGGGTTAGGCTTAGGGGTAGGCTTAGGGTACGGCTTAGGGTACGGGTTCGGGGAGGGCTTCGGGTACGGCGTAGAGTATGCGTTAGGGTTAGGCTTAGGGTTAGTGTTAGGGTTAGGGCTCGGTTTAGGGTACGGGTTAGGATTAGGGTACGTGCTATGGTTAGGGTAGGGGTTAGGGTTAGGGTACGCGTTACGGTTAGGGTAGTGATTAAACCTATCCCACTCTCTAGATACCCCTTAGCACGTAAAGGAATATTATTTGGGGGTCCAGCCATGGAGAAGAGTTTAGACACTAAGATAATATAAGGAACACACACATTATAAAGAAATCACATTAGGATTCTCTTTTTAAGCTGTTCCTTAAAACACTAGTGCTTAGGAAATCTATTGGAGGCAGAAGCAGTCAAGGGTAGCCTAGGGTTAGGGTTAGGCTTACGGTTAGGCTTAGGGTACGGTTTAGGGTACGGGTTTGGGGAGGGCTTCGGGTATGGCGTAGGGTATGGGTTAGAGTTAGGGTTAGGGTTAGTGTTAGGGTTAGGGCTCGGTTTAGGGTACGGGTTAGGATTAGGGTACGTGTTAGGGATAGGGTAGGGGTTAGGGTTAGGGTACGCGTTAGGGTAAGGGTAGTGATTAAACCTATCCCACTCTCTAGATACCCCTTAGCACATAAAGGAATATTATATGGGGGTCCAGCCATGGAGAAGAGTTTAGACACTAGGATTAGATAAGGAACACACCCATTATAAAGAAATCACATTAGGATTCTCTTTTTAAGCTGTTCCTTAAAACACTAGTGCTTAGGAAATCTATTGGAGGCAGAAGCAGTCAAGGGTAGCCTAGGGTTAGGGTTAGGCTTAGGGTACGGCTTAGGGTACGGGTTCGGGGAGGGCTTCGGGTACGGCGTAGGGTATGGGTTAGGGTTAGGGTTAGGGTTAGTGTTAGGGTTAGGGCTCGGTTTTGGGTACGGGTTAGGATTAGGGTACGTGTTAGGGTTAGGGTAGGGGTTAGCGATAGGGTACGCGTTAGGGTTAGGGTAGTTATTAAACCTATCCCATTCTCTAGTTATCCCTTAGCACGTAAAGGAATATTATTTGGGGGTCCAGCCATGGAGAAGAGTTTAGACACTAGGATAAGATAAGGAACACACCCATTATAAAGAAATCACATTAGGATTCTCTTTTTAAGCTGTTCCTTAAAACACTAGTGCTTAGGAAATCTATTGGAGGCAGAAGCAGTCAAGGGTAGCCTAGGGTTAGGGTTAGGCTTAGGGTTAGGCTTAGGGTACGGCTTAGGGTACGGGTTCGGGGAGGGCTTCGTGTACGGCGTAGGGTATGGGTTAGGGTTAGGGTTAGGGTTAGTGTTAGGGTTAGGGCTCGGTTTAGGGTACGGGTTAGGATTAGGGTACGTGCTATGGTTAGGGTAGGGGTTAGGGTTAGGGTACGCGTTACGGTTAGGGTAGTGATTAAACCTATCCCACTCTCTAGATACCCCTTAGCACGTAAAGGAATATTATTTGGGGGTCCAGCCATGGAGAAGAGTTTAGACACTAAGATAATATAAGGAACACACACATTATAAAGAAATCACATTAGGATTCTCTTTTTAAGCTGTTCCTTAAAACACTAGTGCTTAGGAAATCTATTGGAGGCAGAAGCAGTCAAGGGTAGCCCAGGGTTAGGGTTAGGCTTACGGTTAGGCTTAGGGTACGGTTTAGGGTACGGGTTTGGGGAGGGCTTCGGGTATGGCGTAGGGTATGGGTTAGAGTTAGGGTTAGGGTTAGTGTTAGGGTTAGGGCTCGGTTTAGGGTACGGGTTAGGATTAGGGTACGTGTTAGGGTTAGGGTAGGGGTTAGCGATAGGGTACGCGTTAGGGTTAGGGTAGTTATTAAACCTATCCCACTCTCTAGTTATCCCTTAGCACGTAAAGGAATATTATTTGGGGGTCCAGCCATGGAGAAGAGTTTAGACACTAGGATAAGATAAGGAACACACCCATTATAAAGAAATCACATTAGGATTCTCTTTTTAAGCTGTTCCTTAAAACACTAGTGCTTAGGAAATCTATTGGAGGCAGAAGCAGTCAAGGGTAGCCTAGGGTTAGGGTTAGGCTTAGGGTTAGGCTTAGGGTACGGCTTAGGGTACGGGTTCGGGGAGGGCTTCGGGTACGGTGTAGGGTATGGGTTAGGGTTAGGGTTAGGGTTAGTGTTAGGGTTAGGGCTCAGTTTAGGATACTGGTTAGGATTAGGGTACGTGTTAGGGTTAGGGTAGGGGTTAGGGTTAGGGTACGCGTTAGGGTAAGGGTAGTGATTAAACCTATCCCACTCTCTAGATACCCCTTAGCACATAAAGGAATATTATATGGGGGTCCAGCCATGGAGAAGAGTTTAGACACTAGGATTAGATAAGGAACACACCCATTATAAAGAAATCACATTAGGATTCTCTTTTTAAGCTGTTCCTTAAAACACTAGTGCTTAGGAAATCTATTGGAGGCAGAAGCAGTCAAGGGTAGCCTAGGGTTAGGGTTAGGCTTAGGGTACGGCTTAGGGTACGGGATCGGGGAGGGCTTTGGGTACGGCGTAGTGTATGGGTTAGGGTTAGGGTTAGGGTTAGTGTTAGGGTTAGGGCTCGGTTTAGGGTACGGGTTAGGATTAGGGTACGTGTTAGGGTTAGGGTAGGGGTTAGCGTTAGGATACGCGTTAGGGTTAGGGTAGTTATTAAACCTATCCCACTCTCTAGTTACCCCTTAGCACGTAAAGGAATATTATTTGGGGGTCCAGCCATGGAGAAGAGTTTAGACACTAGGATAAGATAAGGAACACACCCATTATAAAGAAATCACATTAGGATTCTCTTTTTAAGCTGTTCCTTAAAACACTAGTGCTTAGGAAATCTATTGGAGGCAGAAGCAGTCAAGGGTAGCCTAGGGTTAGGGTTAGGCTTAGGGTTAGGCTTAGGGTACGGCTTAGGGTACGGGTTCGGGGAGAGCTTCGGGTACGGCGTAGGGTATGGGTTAGGGTTAGGGTTAGGGTTAGTGTTAGGGTTAGGGCTCGGTTTAGGGTACGGGTTAGGATTAGGGTACGTGTTAGGGTTAGGGTAGGGGTTAGGGTTAGGGTACGCGTTAGGGTTAGGGTAGTGATTAAACCTATCCCACTCTCTAGATACCCCTTAGCACATAAAGGAATATTATTTGGGGGTCCAGCCATGGAGAAGAGTTTAGACACTAGGATTAGATAAGGAACACACCCATTATAAAGAAATCACATTAGGATTCTCTTTTTAAGCTGTTCCTTAAAACACTAGTGCTTAGGAAATCTATTGGAGGCAGAAGCAGTCAAGGGTAGCCTAGGGTTAGGGTTAGGCTTAGGGTTAGGCTTAGGGTACGGCTTAGGGTACGGGTTCGGGGAGGGCTTCGGGTACGGCGTAGGGTATGGGTTAGGGTTAGGGTTAGGGTTAGTGTTAGGGTTAGGGCTCGGTTTAGGGTACGGGTTAGGATTAGGGTACGTGTTAGGGTTAGGGTAGGGGTTAGGGTTAGGGTACGCGTTACGGTTAGGGTAGTTATTAAACCTATCCCACTCTCTAGATACCCCTTAGCACGTAAAGGAATATTATTTGGGGGTCCAGCCATGGAGAAGAGTTTAGACACTAAGATAATATAAGGAACACACACATTATAAAGAAATCACATTAGGATTCTCTTTTTAAGCTGTTCCTTAAAACACTAGTGCTTAGGAAATCTATTGGAGGCAGAAGCAGTCAAGGGTAGCCTAGGGTTAGGGTTAGGCTTAGGGGTAGGCTTAGGGTACGGCTTAGGGTACGGGTTCGGGGAGGGCTTCGGGTACGGCGTAGAGTATGCGTTAGGGTTAGGCTTAGGGTTAGTGTTAGGGTTAGGGCTCGGTTTAGGGTACGGGTTAGGATTAGGGTACGTGCTATGGTTAGGGTAGGGGTTAGGGTTAGGGTACGCGTTACGGTTAGGGTAGTGATTAAACCTATCCCACTCTCTAGATACCCCTTAGCACGTAAAGGAATATTATTTGGGGGTCCAGCCATGGAGAAGAGTTTAGACACTAAGATAATATAAGGAACACACACATTATAAAGAAATCACATTAGGATTCTCTTTTTAAGCTGTTCCTTAAAACACTAGTGCTTAGGAAATCTATTGGAGGCAGAAGCAGTCAAGGGTAGCCTAGGGTTAGGGTTAGGCTTACGGTTAGGCTTAGGGTACGGTTTAGGGTACGGGTTTGGGGAGGGCTTCGGGTATGGCGTAGGGTATGGGTTAGAGTTAGGGTTAGGGTTAGTGTTAGGGTTAGGGCTCGGTTTAGGGTACGGGTTAGGATTAGGGTACGTGTTAGGGATAGGGTAGGGGTTAGGGTTAGGGTACGCGTTAGGGTAAGGGTAGTGATTAAACCTATCCCACTCTCTAGATACCCCTTAGCACATAAAGGAATATTATATGGGGGTCCAGCCATGGAGAAGAGTTTAGACACTAGGATTAGATAAGGAACACACCCATTATAAAGAAATCACATTAGGATTCTCTTTTTAAGCTGTTCCTTAAAACACTAGTGCTTAGGAAATCTATTGGAGGCAGAAGCAGTCAAGGGTAGCCTAGGGTTAGGGTTAGGCTTAGGGTACGGCTTAGGGTACGGGTTCGGGGAGGGCTTCGGGTACGGCGTAGGGTATGGGTTAGGGTTAGGGTTAGGGTTAGTGTTAGGGTTAGGGCTCGGTTTTGGGTACGGGTTAGGATTAGGGTACGTGTTAGGGTTAGGGTAGGGGTTAGCGATAGGGTACGCGTTAGGGTTAGGGTAGTTATTAAACCTATCCCATTCTCTAGTTATCCCTTAGCACGTAAAGGAATATTATTTGGGGGTCCAGCCATGGAGAAGAGTTTAGACACTAGGATAAGATAAGGAACACACCCATTATAAAGAAATCACATTAGGATTCTCTTTTTAAGCTGTTCCTTAAAACACTAGTGCTTAGGAAATCTATTGGAGGCAGAAGCAGTCAAGGGTAGCCTAGGGTTAGGGTTAGGCTTAGGGTTAGGCTTAGGGTACGGCTTAGGGTACGGGTTCGGGGAGGGCTTCGTGTACGGCGTAGGGTATGGGTTAGGGTTAGGGTTAGGGTTAGTGTTAGGGTTAGGGCTCGGTTTAGGGTACGGGTTAGGATTAGGGTACGTGCTATGGTTAGGGTAGGGGTTAGGGTTAGGGTACGCGTTACGGTTAGGGTAGTGATTAAACCTATCCCACTCTCTAGATACCCCTTAGCACGTAAAGGAATATTATTTGGGGGTCCAGCCATGGAGAAGAGTTTAGACACTAAGATAATATAAGGAACACACACATTATAAAGAAATCACATTAGGATTCTCTTTTTAAGCTGTTCCTTAAAACACTAGTGCTTAGGAAATCTATTGGAGGCAGAAGCAGTCAAGGGTAGCCCAGGGTTAGGGTTAGGCTTACGGTTAGGCTTAGGGTACGGTTTAGGGTACGGGTTTGGGGAGGGCTTCGGGTATGGCGTAGGGTATGGGTTAGAGTTAGGGTTAGGGTTAGTGTTAGGGTTAGGGCTCGGTTTAGGGTACGGGTTAGGATTAGGGTACGTGTTAGGGTTAGGGTAGGGGTTAGCGATAGGGTACGCGTTAGGGTTAGGGTAGTTATTAAACCTATCCCACTCTCTAGTTATCCCTTAGCACGTAAAGGAATATTATTTGGGGGTCCAGCCATGGAGAAGAGTTTAGACACTAGGATAAGATAAGGAACACACCCATTATAAAGAAATCACATTAGGATTCTCTTTTTAAGCTGTTCCTTAAAACACTAGTGCTTAGGAAATCTATTGGAGGCAGAAGCAGTCAAGGGTAGCCTAGGGTTAGGGTTAGGCTTAGGGTTAGGCTTAGGGTACGGCTTAGGGTACGGGTTCGGGGAGGGCTTCGGGTACGGTGTAGGGTATGGGTTAGGGTTAGGGTTAGGGTTAGTGTTAGGGTTAGGGCTCAGTTTAGGATACTGGTTAGGATTAGGGTACGTGTTAGGGTTAGGGTAGGGGTTAGGGTTAGGGTACGCGTTAGGGTAAGGGTAGTGATTAAACCTATCCCACTCTCTAGATACCCCTTAGCACATAAAGGAATATTATATGGGGGTCCAGCCATGGAGAAGAGTTTAGACACTAGGATTAGATAAGGAACACACCCATTATAAAGAAATCACATTAGGATTCTCTTTTTAAGCTGTTCCTTAAAACACTAGTGCTTAGGAAATCTATTGGAGGCAGAAGCAGTCAAGGGTAGCCTAGGGTTAGGGTTAGGCTTAGGGTACGGCTTAGGGTACGGGTTCAGGGAGGGCTTCGGGTACGGCGTAGGGTATGGGTTAGGGTTAGGGTTAGTGTTAGGGTTAGAGCTCGGTTTAGGGTACGGGTTAGGATTAGGGTACGTGTTAGGGTTAGGGTAGGGGTTAGCGATAGGGTACGCGTTAGGGTTAGGGTAGTTATTAAACCTATCCCACTCTCTAGTTATCCCTTAGCACGTAAAGGAATATTATTTGGGGGTCCAGCCATGGAGAAGAGTTTAGACACTAGGATAAGATAAGGAACACACCCATTATAAAGAAATCACATTAGGATTCTCTTTTTAAGCTGTTCCTTAAAACACTAGTGCTTAGGAAATCTATTGGAGGCAGAAGCAGTCAAGGGTAGCCTAGGGTTAGGGTTAGGCTTAGGGTTAGGCTTAGGGTACGGCTTAGGGTACGGGTTCGGGGAGGGCTTCGGGTACGGCGTAGGGTATGGGTTAGGGTTAGTGTTAGGGTTAGGGCTCGGTTTAGGGTACGGGTTAGGATTAGGGTACGTGTTAGGGTTAGGGTAGGGGTTAGGGTTAGGGTACGCGTTACGGTTAGGGTAGTTATTAAACCTATCCCACTCTCTAGATACCCCTTAGCACGTAAAGGAATATTATTTGGGGGTCCAGCCATGGAGAAGAGTTTAGACACTAAGATAATATAAGGAACACACACATTATAAAGAAATCACATTAGGATTCTCTTTTTAAGCTGTTCCTTAAAACACTAGTGCTTAGGAAATCTATTGGAGGCAGAAGCAGTCAAGGGTAGCCTAGGCTTAGGGTACGGCTTAGGGTACGGGTTCGGGGAGGTCTTCGGGTACGGCGTAGAGTATGCGTTAGGGTTAGGCTTAGGGTTAGTGTTAGGGTTAGGGCTCGGTTTAGGGTACGGGTTAGGATTAGGGTACGTGTTAGGGATAGGGTAGGGGTTAGGGTTAGGGTACGCGTTACGGTTAGGGTAGTTATTAAACCTATCCCACTCTCTAGATACCCCTTAGCACGTAAAGGAATATTATTTGGGGGTCCAGCCATGGAGAAGAGTTTAGACACTAAGATAATATAAGGAACACACACATTATAAAGAAATCACATTAGGATTCTCTTTTTAAGCTGTTCCTTAAAACACTAGTGCTTAGGAAATCTAATGGAGGCAGAAGAAGTCAAGGGTACCCTAGGGTTAGGGTTAGGCTTAGGGTTAGGCTTAGGGTACGGCTTAGGGTACGGGATCGGGGAGGGCTTTGGGTACGGCGTAGTGTATGGGTTAGGGTTAGGGTTAGGGTTAGTGTTAGGGTTAGGGCTCGGTTTAGGGTACGGGTTAGGATTAGGGTACGTGTTAGGGTTAGGGTAGGGGTTAGCGTTAGGATACGCGTTAGGGTTAGGGTAGTTATTAAACCTATCCCACTCTCTAGTTACCCCTTAGCACGTAAAGGAATATTATTTGGGGGTCCAGCCATGGAGAAGAGTTTAGACACTAGGATAAGATAAGGAACACACCCATTATAAAGAAATCACATTAGGATTCTCTTTTTAAGCTGTTCCTTAAAACACTAGTGCTTAGGAAATCTATTGGAGGCAGAAGCAGTCAAGGGTAGCCTAGGGTTAGGGTTAGGCTTAGGGTTAGGCTTAGGGTACGGCTTAGGGTACGGGTTCGGGGAGAGCTTCGGGTACGGCGTAGGGTATGGGTTAGGGTTAGGGTTAGGGTTAGTGTTAGGGTTAGGGCTCAGTTTAGGATACTGGTTAGGATTAGGGTACGTGTTAGGGTTAGGGTAGGGGTTAGGGTTAGGGTACGCGTTAGGGTAAGGGTAGTGATTAAACCTATCCCACTCTCTAGATACCCCTTAGCACATAAAGGAATATTATATGGGGGTCCAGCCATGGAGAAGAGTTTAGACACTAGGATTAGATAAGGAACACACCCATTATAAAGAAATCACATTAGGATTCTCTTTTTAAGCTGTTCCTTAAAACACTAGTGCTTAGGAAATCTATTGGAGGCAGAAGCAGTCAAGGGTAGCCTAGGGTTAGGGTTAGGCTTAGGGTACGGCTTAGGGTACGGGTTCAGGGAGGGCTTCGGGTACGGCGTAGGGTATGGGTTAGGGTTAGGGTTAGGGTTAGTGTTAGGGTTAGAGCTCGGTTTAGGGTACGGGTTAGGATTAGGGTACGTGTTAGGGTTAGGGTAGGGGTTAGCGATAGGGTACGCGTTAGGGTTAGGGTAGTTATTAAACCTATCCCACTCTCTAGTTATCCCTTAGCACGTAAAGGAATATTATTTGGGGGTCCAGCCATGGAGAAGAGTTTAGACACTAGGATAAGATAAGGAACACACCCATTATAAAGAAATCACATTAGGATTCTCTTTTTAAGCTGTTCCTTAAAACACTAGTGCTTAGGAAATCTATTGGAGGCAGAAGCAGTCAAGGGTAGCCTAGGGTTAGGGTTAGGCTTAGGGTTAGGCTTAGGGTACGGCTTAGGGTACGGGTTCGGGGAGGGCTTCGGGTACGGCGTAGGGTATGGGTTAGGGTTAGTGTTAGGGTTAGGGCTCGGTTTAGGGTACGGGTTAGGATTAGGGTACGTGTTAGGGTTAGGGTAGGGGTTAGGGTTAGGGTACGCGTTACGGTTAGGGTAGTTATTAAACCTATCCCACTCTCTAGATACCCCTTAGCACGTAAAGGAATATTATTTGGGGGTCCAGCCATGGAGAAGAGTTTAGACACTAAGATAATATAAGGAACACACACATTATAAAGAAATCACATTAGGATTCTCTTTTTAAGCTGTTCCTTAAAACACTAGTGCTTAGGAAATCTATTGGAGGCAGAAGCAGTCAAGGGTAGCCTAGGGTTAGGGTTAGGCTTAGGGGTAGGCCTAGGGTACGGCTTAGGGTACGGGTTCGGGGAGGGCTTCGGGTACGGCGTAGAGTATGCGTTAGGGTTAGGCTTAGGGTTAGTGTTAGGGTTAGGGCTCGGTTTAGGGTACGGGTTAGGATTAGGGTACGTGCTATGGTTAGGGTAGGGGTTAGGGTTAGGGTACGCGTTACGGTTAGGGTAGTGATTAAACCTATCCCACTCTCTAGATACCCCTTAGCACGTAAAGGAATATTATTTGGGGGTCCAGCCATGGAGAAGAGTTTAGACACTAAGATAATATAAGGAACACACACATTATAAAGAAATCACATTAGGATTCTCTTTTTAAGCTGTTCCTTAAAACACTAGTGCTTAGGAAATCTATTGGAGGCAGAAGCAGTCAAGGGTAGCCTAGGGTTAGGGTTAGGCTTACGGTTAGGCTTAGGGTACGGTTTAGGGTACGGGTTTGGGGAGGGCTTCGGGTATGGCGTAGGGTATGGGTTAGAGTTAGGGTTAGGGTTAGTGTTAGGGTTAGGGCTCGGTTTAGGGTACGGGTTAGGATTAGGGTACGTGTTAGGGATAGGGTAGGGGTTAGGGTTAGGGTACGCGTTAGGGTAAGGGTAGTGATTAAACCTATCCCACTCTCTAGATACCCCTTAGCACATAAAGGAATATTATATGGGGGTCCAGCCATGGAGAAGAGTTTAGACACTAGGATTAGATAAGGAACACACCCATTATAAAGAAATCACATTAGGATTCTCTTTTTAAGCTGTTCCTTAAAACACTAGTGCTTAGGAAATCTATTGGAGGCAGAAGCAGTCAAGGGTAGCCTAGGGTTAGGGTTAGGCTTAGGGTACGGCTTAGGGTACGGGTTCAGGGAGGGCTTCGAGTACGGCGTAGGGTATGGGTTAGGGTTAGGGTTAGTGTTAGGGTTAGAGCTCGGTTTAGGGTACGGGTTAGGATTAGGGTACGTGTTAGGGTTAGGGTAGGGGTTAGCGATAGGGTACGCGTTAGGGTTAGGGTAGTTATTAAACCTATCCCACTCTCTAGTTATCCCTTAGCACGTAAAGGAATATTATTTGGGGGTCCAGCCATGGAGAAGAGTTTAGACACTAGGATAAGATAAGGAACACACCCATTATAAAGAAATCACATTAGGATTCTCTTTTTAAGCTGTTCCTTAAAACACTAGTGCTTAGGAAATCTATTGGAGGCAGAAGCAGTCAAGGGTAGCCTAGGGTTAGGGTTAGGCTTAGGGTTAGGCTTAGGGTACGGCTTAGGGTACGGGTTCGGGGAGAGCTTCGGGTACGGCGTAGGGTATGGGTTAGGGTTAGGGTTAGGGTTAGTGTTAGGGTTAGGGCTCGGTTTAGGGTACGGGTTAGGATTAGGGTACGTGTTAGGGTTAGGGTAGGGGTTAGGGTTAGGGTACGCGTTAGGGTTAGGGTAGTGATTAAACCTATCCCACTCTCTAGATACCCCTTAGCACATAAAGGAATATTATTTGGGGGTCCAGCCATGGAGAAGAGTTTAGACACTAGGATTAGATAAGGAACACACCCATTATAAAGAAATCACATTAGGATTCTCTTTTTAAGCTGTTCCTTAAAACACTAGTGCTTAGGAAATCTATTGGAGGCAGAAGCAGTCAAGGGTAGCCTAGGGTTAGGGTTAGGCTTAGGGTTAGGCTTAGGGTACGGCTTAGGGTACGGGTTCGGGGAGGGCTTCGGGTACGGCGTAGGGTATGGGTTAGGGTTAGGGTTAGGGTTAGTGTTAGGGTTAGGGCTCGGTTTAGGGTACGGGTTAGGATTAGGGTACGTGTTAGGGTTAGGGTACGGGTTAGGGTTAGGGTACGCGTTACGGTTAGGGTAGTTATTAAACCTATCCCACTCTCTAGATACCCCTTAGCACGTAAAGGAATATTATTTGGGGGTCCAGCCATGGAGAAGAGTTTAGACACTAAGATAATATAAGGAACACACACATTATAAAGAAATCACATTAGGATTCTCTTTTTAAGCTGTTCCTTAAAACACTAGTGCTTAGGAAATCTATTGGAGGCAGAAGCAGTCAAGGGTAGCCTAGGGTTAGGGTTAGGCTTAGGGGTAGGCTTAGGGTACGGCTTAGGGTACGGGTTCGGGGAGGGCTTCGGGTACGGCGTAGAGTATGCGTTAGGGTTAGGCTTAGGGTTAGTGTTAGGGTTAGGGCTCGGTTTAGGGTACGGGTTAGGATTAGGGTACGTGCTATGGTTAGGGTAGGGGTTAGGGTTAGGGTACGCGTTATGGTTAGGGTAGTGATTAAACCTATCCCACTCTCTAGATACCCCTTAGCACGTAAAGGAATATTATTTGGGGGTCCAGCCATGGAGAAGAGTTTAGACACTAAGATAATATAAGGAACACACACATTATAAAGAAATCACATTAGGATTCTCTTTTTAAGCTGTTCCTTAAAACACTAGTGCTTAGGAAATCTATTGGAGGCAGAAGCATTCAAGGGTAGCCTAGGGTTAGGGTTAGGCTTAGGGTTAGGCTTAGGGTACGGCTTAGGGTACGGGTTCGGGGAGGGCTTCGGGTACGGTGTAGGGTATGGGTTAGGGTTAGGGTTAGGGTTAGTGTTAGGGTTAGGGCTCAGTTTAGGATACTGGTTAGGATTAGGGTACGTGTTAGGGTTAGGGTAGGGGTTAGGGTTAGGGTACGCGTTAGGGTAAGGGTAGTGATTAAACCTATCCCACTCTCTAGATACCCCTTAGCACATAAAGGAATATTATATGGGGGTCCAGCCATGGAGAAGAGTTTAGACACTAGGATTAGATAAGGAACACACCCATTATAAAGAAATCACATTAGGATTCTCTTTTTAAGCTGTTCCTTAAAACACTAGTGCTTAGGAAATCTATTGGAGGCAGAAGCAGTCAAGGGTAGCCTAGGGTTAGGGTTAGGCTTAGGGTACGGCTTAGGGTACGGGTTCAGGGAGGGCTTCGGGTACGGCGTAGGGTATGGGTTAGGGTTAGGGTTAGGGTTAGTGTTAGGGTTAGAGCTCGGTTTAGGGTACGGGTTAGGATTAGGGTACGTGTTAGGGTTAGGGTAGGGGTTAGCGATAGGGTACGCGTTAGGGTTAGGGTAGTTATTAAACCTATCCCACTCTCTAGTTATCCCTTAGCACGTAAAGGAATATTATTTGGGGGTCCAGCCATGGAGAAGAGTTTAGACACTAGGATAAGATAAGGAACACACCCATTATAAAGAAATCACATTAGGATTCTGTTTTTAAGCTGTTCCTTAAAACACTAGTGCTTAGGAAATCTATTGGAGGCAGAAGCAGTCAAGGGTAGCCTAGGGTTAGGGTTAGGCTTAGGGTTAGGCTTAGGGTACGGCTTAGGGTACGGGTTCGGGGAGGGCTTCGGGTACGGCGTAGGGTATGGGTTAGGGTTAGGGTTAGGGTTAGTGTTAGGGTTAGGGCTCGGTTTAGGGTACGGGTTAGGATTAGGGTACGTGTTAGGGTTAGGGTAGGGGTTAGGGTTAGGGTACGCGTTACGGTTAGGGTAGTTATTAAACCTATCCCACTCTCTAGATACCCCTTAGCACGTAAAGGAATATTATTTGGGGGTCCAGCCATGGAGAAGAGTTTAGACACTAAGATAATATAAGGAACACACACATTATAAAGAAATCACATTAGGATTCTCTTTTTAAGCTGTTCCTTAAAACACTAGTGCTTAGGAAATCTATTGGAGGCAGAAGCAGTCAAGGGTAGCCTAGGGTTAGGGTTAGGCTTAGGGGTAGGCTTAGGGTACGGGTTCGGGGAGGGCTTCGGGTACGTCGTAGGGTATGCGTTAGGGTTAGGCTTAGGGTTAGTGTTAGGGTTAGGGCTCGGTTTAGGGTACGGGTTAGGATTAGGGTACGTGTTAGGGATAGGGTAGGGGTTAGGGTTAGGGTACGCGTTACGGTTAGGGTAGTTATTAAACCTATCCCACTCTCTAGATACCCCTTAGCACGTAAAGGAATATTATTTGGGGGTCCAGCCATGGAGAAGAGTTTAGACACTAAGATAATATAAGGAACACACACATTATAAAGAAATCACATTAGGATTCTCTTTTTAAGCTGTTCCTTAAAACACTAGTGCTTAGGAAATCTATTGGAGGCAGAAGAAGTCAAGGGTAGCCTAGGGTTAGGGTTAGGCTTAGGGTTAGGCTTAGGGTACGGCTTAGGGTACGGGATCGGGGAGGGCTTTGGGTACGGCGTAGTGTATGGGTTAGGGTTAGGGTTAGGGTTAGTGTTAGGGTTAGGGCTCGGTTTAGGGTACGGGTTAGGATTAGGGTACGTGTTAGGGTTAGGGTAGGGGTTAGCGTTAGGGTACGTGTTAGGGTTAGGGTAGTTATTAAACCTATCCCACTCTCTAGTTACCCCTTAGCACGTAAAGGAATATTATTTGGGGGTCCAGCCATGGAGAAGAGTTTAGACACTAGGATAAGATAAGGAACACACCCATTATACAGAAATCACATTAGGATTCTCTTTTTAAGCTGTTCCTTAAAACACTAGTGCTTAAGAAATCTATTGGAGGCAGAAGCAGTCAAGGGTAGCCTAGGGTTAGGGTTAGTCTTAGGGTACGGCTTAGGGTACGGGTTCGGGGAGGGCTTCGGGTACGGCGTAGGGTACGGGTTAGGGTTAGGGTTAGGGTTAGTGTTAGGGTTAGAGCTCGGTTTAGGGTACGGGTTAGGATTAGGGTACGTGTTAGGGTTAGGGTAGGGGTTAGGGTTAGGGTACGCGTTAGGGTTAGGGTAGTGATTAAACCTATCCCACTCTCTAGATACCCCTTAGCACGTAAAGGAATATTATTTGGGGGTCCAGCCATGGAGAAGAGTTTAGACACTAAGATAATATAAGGAACACACACATTATAAAGAAATCACATTAGGATTCTCTTTTTAAGCTGTTCCTTAAAACACTAGTGCTTAGGAAATCTATTGGAGGCAGAAGCAGTCAAGGGTAGCCCAGGGTTAGGGTTAGGCTTACGGTTAGGCTTAGGGTACGGTTTAGGGTACGGGTTTGGGGAGGGCTTCGGGTATGGCGTAGGGTATGGGTTAGAGTTAGGGTTAGGGTTAGTGTTAGGGTTAGGGCTCGGTTTAGGGTACGGGTTAGGATTAGGGTACGTGTTAGGGTTAGGGTAGGGGTTAGCGATAGGGTACGCGTTAGGGTTAGGGTAGTTATTAAACCTATCCCACTCTCTAGTTATCCCTTAGCACGTAAAGGAATATTATTTGGGGGTCCAGCCATGGAGAAGAGTTTAGACACTAGGATAAGATAAGGAACACACCCATTATAAAGAAATCACATTAGGATTCTCTTTTTAAGCTGTTCCTTAAAACACTAGTGCTTAGGAAATCTATTGGAGGCAGAAGCAGTCAAGGGTAGCCTAGGGTTAGGGTTAGGCTTAGGGTTAGGCTTAGGGTACGGCTTAGGGTACGGGTTCGGGGAGGGCTTCGGGTACGGTGTAGGGTATGGGTTAGGGTTAGGGTTAGGGTTAGTGTTAGGGTTAGGGCTCAGTTTAGGATACTGGTTAGGATTAGGGTACGTGTTAGGGTTAGGGTAGGGGTTAGGGTTAGGGTACGCGTTAGGGTAAGGGTAGTGATTAAACCTATCCCACTCTCTAGATACCCCTTAGCACATAAAGGAATATTATATGGGGGTCCAGCCATGGAGAAGAGTTTAGACACTAGGATTAGATAAGGAACACACCCATTATAAAGAAATCACATTAGGATTCTCTTTTTAAGCTGTTCCTTAAAACACTAGTGCTTAGGAAATCTATTGGAGGCAGAAGCAGTCAAGGGTAGCCTAGGGTTAGGGTTAGGCTTAGGGTACGGCTTAGGGTACGGGTTCAGGGAGGGCTTCGGGTACGGCGTAGGGTATGGGTTAGGGTTAGGGTTAGGGTTAGTGTTAGGGTTAGAGCTCGGTTTAGGGTACGGGTTAGGATTAGGGTACGTGTTAGGGTTAGGGTAGGGGTTAGCGATAGGGTACGCGTTAGGGTTAGGGTAGTTATTAAACCTATCCCACTCTCTAGTTATCCCTTAGCACGTAAAGGAATATTATTTGGGGGTCCAGCCATGGAGAAGAGTTTAGACACTAGGATAAGATAAGGAACACACCCATTATAAAGAAATCACATTAGGATTCTCTTTTTAAGCTGTTCCTTAAAACACTAGTGCTTAGGAAATCTATTGGAGGCAGAAGCAGTCAAGGGTAGCCTAGGTTTAGGGTTAGGCTTAGGGTTAGGCTTAGGGTACGGCTTAGGGTACGGGTTCGGGGAGGGCTTCGGGTACGGCGTAGGGTATGGGTTAGGGTTAGTGTTAGGGTTAGGGCTCGGTTTAGGGTACGGGTTAGGATTAGGGTACGTGTTAGGGTTAGGGTAGGGGTTAGGGTTAGGGTACGCGTTACGGTTAGGGTAGTTATTAAACCTATCCCACTCTCTAGATACCCCTTAGCACGTAAAGGAATATTATTTGGGGGTCCAGCCATGGAGAAGAGTTTAGACACTAAGATAATATAAGGAACACACACATTATAAAGAAATCACATTAGGATTCTCTTTTTAAGCTGTTCCTTAAAACACTAGTGCTTAGGAAATCTATTGGAGGCAGAAGCAGTCAAGGGTAGCCTAGGGTTAGGGTTAGGCTTACGGTTAGGCTTAGGGTACGGTTTAGGGTACGGGTTTGGGGAGGGCTTCGGGTACGGCGTAGGGTATGGGTTAGAGTTAGGGTTAGGGTTAGTGTTAGGGTTAGGGCTCGGTTTAGGGTACGGGTTAGGATTAGGGTACGTGTTAGGGTTAGGGTAGGGGTTAGCGATAGGGTACACGATAGGGTTACGGTAGTTATTAAACTTATCCCACTCTCTAGTTATCCCTTAGCACGTAAAGGAATATTATTTGGGGGTCCAGCCATGGAGAAGAGTTTAGACACTAGGATAAGATAAGGAACACACCCATTATAAAGAAATCACATTAGGATTCTCTTTTTAAGCTGTTCCTTAAAACACTAGTGCTTAGGAAATCTATTGGAGGCAGAAGCAGTCAAGGGTAGCCTAGGGTTAGGGTTAGGCTTAGGGTTAGGCTTAGGGTATGGCTTAGGGTACGGGTTCGGGGAGGGCTTCGGGTACGGCGTAGGGTATGGGTTAGGGTTAGGGTTAGGGTTAATGTTAGGGTTAGGGCTCAGTTTAGGATACTGGTTAGGATTAGGGTACGTGTTAGGGTTAGGGTAGGGGTTAGGGTTAGGGTACGCGTTAGGGTTAGGGTAGTGATTAAACCTATCCCACTCTCTAGATACCCCTTAGCACATAAAGGAATATTATTTGGGGGTCCAGCCATGGAGAAGAGTTTAGACACTAGGATTAGATAAGGAACACACCCATTATAAAGAAATCACATTAGGATTCTCTTTTTAAGCTGTTCCTTAAAACACTAGTGCTTAGGAAATCTATTGGAGGCAGAAGCAGTCAATGGTAGCCTAGGGTTAGGGTTAGTCTTAGGGTATGGCTTAGGGTACGGGTTCGGGGAGGGCTTCGGGTACGGCGTAGGGTACGGGTTAGGGTTAGGGTTAGGGGTAGTGTTAGGGTTAGAGCTCGGTTTAGGGTACGGGTTAGGATTAGGGTACGTGTTAGGGTTAGGGTAGGGGTTAGCGATAGGGTACGCGTTAGGGTTAGGGTAGTTATTAAACCTATCCCACTCTCTAGTTATCCCTTAGCACGTAAAGGAATATTATTTGGGGGTCCAGTCATGGAGAAGAGTTTAGACACTAGGATAAGATAAGGAACACACCCATTATAAAGAAATCACATTAGGATTCTCTTTTTAAGCTGTTCCTTAAAACACTAGTGCTTAGGAAATCTATTGGAGGCAGAAGCAGTCAAGGGTGGCCTAGGGTTAGGGTTAGGCTTAGGGTTAGGCTTAGGGTACGGCTTAGGGTACGGGTTCGGGGAGGGCTTCGGGTACGGCGTAGGGTATGGGTTAGGGTTAGGTTTAGGGTTAGTGTTAGGGTTAGGGCTCGGTTTAGGGTACGGGTTAGGATTAGGGTACGTGTTAGGGTTAGGGTAGGGGTTAGGGTTAGGGTACGCGTTAGGGTTAGGGTAGTGATTAAACCTATCCCACTCTCTAGATACCCCTTAGCACATAAAGGAATATTATTTGGGGGTCCAGCCATGGAGAAGAGTTTAGACACTAGGATTAGATAAGGAACACACACATTATAAAGAAATCACATTAGGATTCTCTTTTTAAGCTGTTCCTTAAAACACTAGTGCTTAGGAAATCTATTGGAGGCAGAAGCAGTCAAGGGTAGCCTAGGGTTAGGGTTAGGCTTAGGGTTAGGCTTAGGGTACGGCTTAGGGTACGGGTTCGGGGAGGGCTTCGGGTACGGCGTAGGGTATGGGTTAGGGTTAGGGTTAGGGTTAGTGTTAGGGTTAGGGCTCAGTTTAGGATACGGGTTAGGATTAGGGTACGTGTTAGGGTTAGGGTAGGGGTTAGCGTTAGGGTACGTGTTAGGGTTAGGGTAGTTATTAAACCTATCCCACTCTCTAGTTACCCCTTAGCACGTAAAGGAATATTATTTGGGGGTCCAGCCATGGAGAAGAGTTTAGACACTAGGATAAGATAAGGAACACACCCATTATACAGAAATCACATTAGGATTCTCTTTTTAAGCTGTTCCTTAAAACACTAGTGCTTAAGAAATCTATTGGAGGCAGAAGCAGTCAAGGGTAGCCTAGGGTTAGGGTTAGTCTTAGGGTACGGCTTAGGGTACGGGTTCGGGGAGGGCTTCGGGTACGGCGTAGGGTACGGGTTAGGGTTAGGGTTAGGGTTAGTGTTAGGGTTAGAGCTCGGTTTAGGGTACGGGTTAGGATTAGGGTACGTGTTAGGGTTAGGGTAGGGGTTAGGGTTAGGGTACGCGTTAGGGTTAGGGTAGTGATTAAACCTATCCCAATCTCTAGATACCCCTTAGCACGTAAAGGAATATTATTTGGGGGTCCAGCCATGGAGAAGAGTTTAGACACTAAGATAATATAAGGAACACACACATTATAAAGAAATCACATTAGGATTCTCTTTTTAAGCTGTTCCTTAAAACACTAGTGCTTAGGAAATCTATTGGAGGCAGAAGCAGTCAAGGGTAGCCCAGGGTTAGGGTTAGGCTTACGGTTAGGCTTAGGGTACGGTTTAGGGTACGGGTTTGGGGAGGGCTTCGGGTATGGCGTAGGGTATGGGTTAGAGTTAGGGTTAGGGTTAGTGTTAGGGTTAGGGCTCGGTTTAGGGTACGGGTTAGGATTAGGGTACGTGTTAGGGTTAGGGTAGGGGTTAGCGATAGGGTACGCGTTAGGGTTAGGGTAGTTATTAAACCTATCCCACTCTCTAGTTATCCCTTAGCACGTAAAGGAATATTATTTGGGGGTCCAGCCATGGAGAAGAGTTTAGACACTAGGATAAGATAAGGAACACACCCATTATAAAGAAATCACATTAGGATTCTCTTTTTAAGCTGTTCCTTAAAACACTAGTGCTTAGGAAATCTATTGGAGGCAGAAGCAGTCAAGGGTAGCCTAGGGTTAGGGTTAGGCTTAGGGTTAGGCTTAGGGTACGGCTTAGGGTACGGGTTCGGGGAGGGCTTCGGGTACGGTGTAGGGTATGGGTTAGGGTTAGGGTTAGGGTTAGTGTTAGGGTTAGGGCTCAGTTTAGGATACTGGTTAGGATTAGGGTACGTGTTAGGGTTAGGGTAGGGGTTAGGGTTAGGGTACGCGTTAGGGTAAGGGTAGTGATTAAACCTATCCCACTCTCTAGATACCCCTTAGCACATAAAGGAATATTATATGGGGGTCCAGCCATGGAGAAGAGTTTAGACACTAGGATTAGATAAGGAACACACCCATTATAAAGAAATCACATTAGGATTCTCTTTTTAAGCTGTTCCTTAAAACACTAGTGCTTAGGAAATCTATTGGAGGCAGAAGCAGTCAAGGGTAGCCTAGGGTTAGGGTTAGGCTTAGGGTACGGCTTAGGGTACGGGTTCAGGGAGGGCTTCGGGTACGGCGTAGGGTATGGGTTAGGGTTAGGGTTAGGGTTAGTGTTAGGGTTAGAGCTCGGTTTAGGGTACGGGTTAGGATTAGGGTACGTGTTAGGGTTAGGGTAGGGGTTAGCGATAGGGTACGCGTTAGGGTTAGGGTAGTTATTAAACCTATCCCACTCTCTAGTTATCCCTTAGCACGTAAAGGAATATTATTTGGGGGTCCAGCCATGGAGAAGAGTTTAGACACTAGGATAAGATAAGGAACACACCCATTATAAAGAAATCACATTAGGATTCTCTTTTTAAGCTGTTCCTTAAAACACTAGTGCTTAGGAAATCTATTGGAGGCAGAAGCAGTCAAGGGTAGCCTAGGGTTAGGGTTAGGCTTAGGGTTAGGCTTAGGGTACGGCTTAGGGTACGGGTTCGGGGAGGGCTTCGGGTACGGCGTAGGGTATGGGTTAGGGTTAGTGTTAGGGTTAGGGCTCGGTTTAGGGTACGGGTTAGGATTAGGGTACGTGTTAGGGTTAGGGTAGGGGTTAGGGTTAGGGTACGCGTTACGGTTAGGGTAGTTATTAAACCTATCCCACTCTCTAGATACCCCTTAGCACCTAAAGGAATATTATTTGGGGGTCCAGCCATGGAGAAGAGTTTAGACACTAAGATAATATAAGGAACACACACATTATAAAGAAATCACATTAGGATTCTCTTTTTAAGCTGTTCCTTAAAACACTAGTGCTTAGGAAATCTATTGGAGGCAGAAGCAGTCAAGGGTAGCCTAGGGTTAGGGTTAGGCTTAGGGGTAGGCTTAGGGTACGGCTTAGGGTACGGGTTCGGGGAGGGCTTCGGGTACGGCGTAGAGTATGCGTTAGGGTTAGGCTTAGGGTTAGTGTTAGGGTTAGGGCTCGGTTTAGGGTACGGGTTAGGATTAGGGTACGTGTTAGGGATAGGGTAGGGGTTAGGGTTAGGGTACGCGTTACGGTTAGGGTAGTTATTAAACCTATCCCACTCTCTAGATACCCCTTAGCACGTAAAGGAATATTATTTGGGGGTCCAGCCATGGAGAAGAGTTTAGACACTAAGATAATATAAGGAACACACACATTATAAAGAAATCACATTAGGAATCTCTTTTTAAGCTGTTCCTTAAAACACTAGTGCTTAGGAAATCTATTGGAGGCAGAAGAAGTCAAGGGTACCCTAGGGTTAGGGTTAGGCTTAGGGTTAGGCTTAGGGTACGGCTTAGGGTACGGGATCGGGGAGGGCTTTGGGTACGGCGTAGTGTATGGGTTAGGGTTAGGGTTAGGGTTAGTGTTAGGGTTAGGGCTCGGTTTAGGGTACGGGTTAGGATTAGGGTACGTGTTAGGGTTAGGGTAGGGGTTAGCGTTAGGATACGCGTTAGGGTTAGGGTAGTTATTAAACCTATCCCACTCTCTAGTTACCCCTTAGCACGTAAAGGAATATTATTTGGGGGTCCAGCCATGGAGAAGAGTTTAGACACTAGGATAAGATAAGGAACACACCCATTATAAAGAAATCACATTAGGATTCTCTTTTTAAGCTGTTCCTTAAAACACTAGTGCTTAAGAAATCTATTGGAGGCAGAAGCAGTCAAGGGTAGCCTAGGGTTAGGGTTAGGCTTAGGGTACGGCTTAGGGTACGGGTTCGGGGAGGGCGTCGGGTACGGCGTAGGGTATGGGTTAGAGTTAGGGTTAGGGTTAGTGTTAGGGTTAGGGCTCGGTTTAGGGTACGGGTTAGGTTTAGGGTACGTGTTAGGGTTAGGGTAGGGGTTAGCGATAGGGTACGCGTTAGGGTTAGGGTAGTTATTAAACCTATCCCACTCTCTAGTTATCCCTTAGCACGTAAAGGAATATTATTTGGGCGTCCAGCCATGGAGAAGAGTTTAGACACTAGGATAAGATAAGGAACACACCCATTATAAAGAAATCACATTAGGATTCTCTTTTTAAGCTGTTCCTTAAAACACTAGTGCTTAGGAAATCTATTGGAGGCAGAAGCAGTCAAGGGTAGCCTAGGGTTAGGGTTAGGCTTAGGGTTAGGCTTAGGGTACGGCTTAGGGTACGGGTTCGGGGAGGGCTTCGGGTATGGCGTAGGGTATGGGTTAGGGTTAGGGTTAGGGTTAGTGTTAGGGTTAGGGCTCAGTTTAGGATACTGGTTAGGATTAGGGTACGTGTTAGGGTTAGGGTAGGGGTTAGGGTTAGGGTACGCGTTACGGTTAGGGTAGTGATTAAACCTATCCCACTCTCTAGATACCCCTTAGCACGTAAAGGAATATTATTTGGGGGTCCAGCCATGGAGAAGAGTTTAGACACTAAGATAATATAAGGAACACACACATTATAAAGAAATCACATTAGGATTCTCTTTTTAAGCTGTTCCTTAAAACACTAGTGCTTAGGAAACCTATTGGAGGCAGAAGCAGTCAAGGGTAGCCTAGGGTTAGGGTTAGGCTTACGGTTAGGCTTAGGGTACGGTTTAGGGTACGGGTTTGGGGAGGGCTTCGGGTACGGCGTAGGGTATGGGTTAGAGTTAGGGTTAGGGTTAGTGTTAGGGTTAGGGCTCGGTTTAGGGTACGGGTTAGGATTAGGGTACGTGTTAGGGTTAGGGTAGGGGTTAGCGATAGGGTACACGATAGGGTTACGGTAGTTATTAAACTTATCCCACTCTCTAGTTATCCCTTAGCACGTAAAGGAATATTATTTGGGGGTCCAGCCATGGAGAAGAGTTTAGACACTAGGATAAGATAAGGAACACACCCATTATAAAGAAATCACATTAGGATTCTCTTTTTAAGCTGTTCCTTAAAACACTAGTGCTTAGGAAATCTATTGGAGGCAGAAGCAGTCAAGGGTAGCCTAGGGTTAGGGTTAGGCTTAGGGTTAGGCTTAGGGTATGGCTTAGGGTACGGGTTCGGGGAGGGCTTCGGGTACGGCGTAGGGTATGGGTTAGGGTTAGGGTTAGGGTTAATGTTAGGGTTAGGGCTCAGTTTAGGATACTGGTTAGGATTAGGGTACGTGTTAGGGTTAGGGTTAGGGTACGCGTTAGGGTTAGGGTAGTGATTAAACCTATCCCACTCTCTAGATACCCCTTAGCACATAAAGGAATATTATTTGGGGGTCCAGCCATGGAGAAGAGTTTAGACACTAGGATTAGATAAGGAACACACCCATTATAAAGAAATCACATTAGGATTCTCTTTTTAAGCTGTTCCTTAAAACACTAGTGCTTAGGAAATCTATTGGAGGCAGAAGCAGTCAATGGTAGCCTAGGGTTAGGGTTAGTCTTAGGGTATGGCTTAGGGTACGGGTTCGGGGAGGGCTTCGGGTACGGCGTAGGGTACGGGTTAGGGTTAGGGTTAGGGGTAGTGTTAGGGTTAGAGCTCGGTTTAGGGTACGGGTTAGGATTAGGGTACGTGTTAGGGTTAGGGTAGGGGTTAGGGTTAGGGTACGCGTTAGGGTTAGGGTAGTGATTAAACCTATCCCACTCTCTAGATACCCCTTAGCACATAAAGGAATATTATTTGGGGGTCCAGTCATGGAGAAGAGTTTAGACACTAGGATAAGATAAGGAACACACCCATTATAAAGAAATCACATTAGGATTCTCTTTTTAAGCTGTTCCTTAAAACACTAGTGCTTAGGAAATCTATTGGAGGCAGAAGCAGTCAAGGGTGGCCTAGGGTTAGGGTTAGGCTTAGGGTTAGGCTTAGGGTACGGCTTAGGGTACGGGTTCGGGGAGGGCTTCGGGTACGGCGTAGGGTATGGGTTAGGGTTAGGTTTAGGGTTAGTGTTAGGGTTAGGGCTCGGTTTAGGGTACGGGTTAGGATTAGGGTACGTGTTAGGGTTAGGGTAGGGGTTAGGGTTAGGGTACGCGTTAGGGTTAGGGTAGTGATTAAACCTATCCCAATCTCTAGATACCCCTTAGCACGTAAAGGAATATTATTTGGGGGTCCAGCCATGGAGAAGAGTTTAGACACTAAGATAATATAAGGAACACACACATTATAAAGAAATCACATTAGGATTCTCTTTTTAAGCTGTTCCTTAAAACACTAGTGCTTAGGAAATCTATTGGAGGCAGAAGCAGTCAAGGGTAGCCCAGGGTTAGGGTTAGGCTTACGGTTAGGCTTAGGGTACGGTTTAGGGTACGGGTTTGGGGAGGGCTTCGGGTATGGCGTAGGGTATGGGTTAGAGTTAGGGTTAGGGTTAGTGTTAGGGTTAGGGCTCGGTTTAGGGTACGGGTTAGGATTAGGGTACGTGTTAGGGTTAGGGTAGGGGTTAGCGATAGGGTACGCGTTAGGGTTAGGGTAGTTATTAAACCTATCCCACTCTCTAGTTATCCCTTAGCACGTAAAGGAATATTATTTGGGGGTCCAGCCATGGAGAAGAGTTTAGACACTAGGATAAGATAAGGAACACACCCATTATAAAGAAATCACATTAGGATTCTCTTTTTAAGCTGTTCCTTAAAACACTAGTGCTTAGGAAATCTATTGGAGGCAGAAGCAGTCAAGGGTAGCCTAGGGTTAGGGTTAGGCTTAGGGTTAGGCTTAGGGTACGGCTTAGGGTACGGGTTCGGGGAGGGCTTCGGGTACGGTGTAGGGTATGGGTTAGGGTTAGGGTTAGGGTTAGTGTTAGGGTTAGGGCTCAGTTTAGGATACTGGTTAGGATTAGGGTACGTGTTAGGGTTAGGGTAGGGGTTAGGGTTAGGGTACGCGTTAGGGTAAGGGTAGTGATTAAACCTATCCCACTCTCTAGATACCCCTTAGCACATAAAGGAATATTATATGGGGGTCCAGCCATGGAGAAGAGTTTAGACACTAGGATTAGATAAGGAACACACCCATTATAAAGAAATCACATTAGGATTCTCTTTTTAAGCTGTTCCTTAAAACACTAGTGCTTAGGAAATCTATTGGAGGCAGAAGCAGTCAAGGGTAGCCTAGGGTTAGGGTTAGGCTTAGGGTACGGCTTAGGGTACGGGTTCAGGGAGGGCTTCGGGTACGGCGTAGGGTATGGGTTAGGGTTAGGGTTAGGGTTAGTGTTAGGGTTAGAGCTCGGTTTAGGGTACGGGTTAGGATTAGGGTACGTGTTAGGGTTAGGGTAGGGGTTAGCGATAGGGTACGCGTTAGGGTTAGGGTAGTTATTAAACCTATCCCACTCTCTAGTTATCCCTTAGCACGTAAAGGAATATTATTTGGGGGTCCAGCCATGGAGAAGAGTTTAGACACTAGGATAAGATAAGGAACACACCCATTATAAAGAAATCACATTAGGATTCTCTTTTTAAGCTGTTCCTTAAAACACTAGTGCTTAGGAAATCTATTGGAGGCAGAAGCAGTCAAGGGTAGCCTAGGGTTAGGGTTAGGCTTAGGGTTAGGCTTAGGGTACGGCTTAGGGTACGGGTTCGGGGAGGGCTTCGGGTACGGCGTAGGGTATGGGTTAGGGTTAGTGTTAGGGTTAGGGCTCGGTTTAGGGTACGGGTTAGGATTAGGGTACGTGTTAGGGTTAGGGTAGGGGTTAGGGTTAGGGTACGCGTTACGGTTAGGGTAGTTATTAAACCTATCCCACTCTCTAGATACCCCTTAGCACCTAAAGGAATATTATTTGGGGGTCCAGCCATGGAGAAGAGTTTAGACACTAAGATAATATAAGGAACACACACATTATAAAGAAATCACATTAGGATTCTCTTTTTAAGCTGTTCCTTAAAACACTAGTGCTTAGGAAATCTATTGGAGGCAGAAGCAGTCAAGGGTAGCCTAGGGTTAGGGTTAGGCTTAGGGGTAGGCTTAGGGTACGGCTTAGGGTACGGGTTCGGGGAGGGCTTCGGGTACGGCGTAGAGTATGCGTTAGGGTTAGGCTTAGGGTTAGTGTTAGGGTTAGGGCTCGGTTTAGGGTACGGGTTAGGATTAGGGTACGTGTTAGGGATAGGGTAGGGGTTAGGGTTAGGGTACGCGTTACGGTTAGGGTAGTTATTAAACCTATCCCACTCTCTAGATACCCCTTAGCACGTAAAGGAATATTATTTGGGGGTCCAGCCATGGAGAAGAGTTTAGACACTAAGATAATATAAGGAACACACACATTATAAAGAAATCACATTAGGAATCTCTTTTTAAGCTGTTCCTTAAAACACTAGTGCTTAGGAAATCTATTGGAGGCAGAAGAAGTCAAGGGTACCCTAGGGTTAGGGTTAGGCTTAGGGTTAGGCTTAGGGTACGGCTTAGGGTACGGGATCGGGGAGGGCTTTGGGTACGGCGTAGTGTATGGGTTAGGGTTAGGGTTAGGGTTAGTGTTAGGGTTAGGGCTCGGTTTAGGGTACGGGTTAGGATTAGGGTACGTGTTAGGGTTAGGGTAGGGGTTAGCGTTAGGATACGCGTTAGGGTTAGGGTAGTTATTAAACCTATCCCACTCTCTAGTTACCCCTTAGCACGTAAAGGAATATTATTTGGGGGTCCAGCCATGGAGAAGAGTTTAGACACTAGGATAAGATAAGGAACACACCCATTATAAAGAAATCACATTAGGATTCTCTTTTTAAGCTGTTCCTTAAAACACTAGTGCTTAAGAAATCTATTGGAGGCAGAAGCAGTCAAGGGTAGCCTAGGGTTAGGGTTAGGCTTAGGGTACGGCTTAGGGTACGGGTTCGGGGAGGGCGTCGGGTACGGCGTAGGGTATGGGTTAGAGTTAGGGTTAGGGTTAGTGTTAGGGTTAGGGCTCGGTTTAGGGTACGGGTTAGGTTTAGGGTACGTGTTAGGGTTAGGGTAGGGGTTAGCGATAGGGTACGCGTTAGGGTTAGGGTAGTTATTAAACCTATCCCACTCTCTAGTTATCCCTTAGCACGTAAAGGAATATTATTTGGGCGTCCAGCCATGGAGAAGAGTTTAGACACTAGGATAAGATAAGGAACACACCCATTATAAAGAAATCACATTAGGATTCTCTTTTTAAGCTGTTCCTTAAAACACTAGTGCTTAGGAAATCTATTGGAGGCAGAAGCAGTCAAGGGTAGCCTAGGGTTAGGGTTAGGCTTAGGGTTAGGCTTAGGGTACGGCTTAGGGTACGGGTTCGGGGAGGGCTTCGGGTATGGCGTAGGGTATGGGTTAGGGTTAGGGTTAGGGTTAGTGTTAGGGTTAGGGCTCAGTTTAGGATACTGGTTAGGATTAGGGTACGTGTTAGGGTTAGGGTAGGGGTTAGGGTTAGGGTACGCGTTACGGTTAGGGTAGTGATTAAACCTATCCCACTCTCTAGATACCCCTTAGCACGTAAAGGAATATTATTTGGGGGTCCAGCCATGGAGAAGAGTTTAGACACTAAGATAATATAAGGAACACACACATTATAAAGAAATCACATTAGGATTCTCTTTTTAAGCTGTTCCTTAAAACACTAGTGCTTAGGAAACCTATTGGAGGCAGAAGCAGTCAAGGGTAGCCTAGGGTTAGGGTTAGGCTTACGGTTAGGCTTAGGGTACGGTTTAGGGTACGGGTTTGGGGAGGGCTTCGGGTACGGCGTAGGGTATGGGTTAGAGTTAGGGTTAGGGTTAGTGTTAGGGTTAGGGCTCGGTTTAGGGTACGGGTTAGGATTAGGGTACGTGTTAGGGTTAGGGTAGGGGTTAGCGATAGGGTACACGATAGGGTTACGGTAGTTATTAAACTTATCCCACTCTCTAGTTATCCCTTAGCACGTAAAGGAATATTATTTGGGGGTCCAGCCATGGAGAAGAGTTTAGACACTAGGATAAGATAAGGAACACACCCATTATAAAGAAATCACATTAGGATTCTCTTTTTAAGCTGTTCCTTAAAACACTAGTGCTTAGGAAATCTATTGGAGGCAGAAGCAGTCAAGGGTAGCCTAGGGTTAGGGTTAGGCTTAGGGTTAGGCTTAGGGTATGGCTTAGGGTACGGGTTCGGGGAGGGCTTCGGGTACGGCGTAGGGTATGGGTTAGGGTTAGGGTTAGGGTTAATGTTAGGGTTAGGGCTCAGTTTAGGATACTGGTTAGGATTAGGGTACGTGTTAGGGTTAGGGTTAGGGTACGCGTTAGGGTTAGGGTAGTGATTAAACCTATCCCACTCTCTAGATACCCCTTAGCACATAAAGGAATATTATTTGGGGGTCCAGCCATGGAGAAGAGTTTAGACACTAGGATTAGATAAGGAACACACCCATTATAAAGAAATCACATTAGGATTCTCTTTTTAAGCTGTTCCTTAAAACACTAGTGCTTAGGAAATCTATTGGAGGCAGAAGCAGTCAATGGTAGCCTAGGGTTAGGGTTAGTCTTAGGGTATGGCTTAGGGTACGGGTTCGGGGAGGGCTTCGGGTACGGCGTAGGGTACGGGTTAGGGTTAGGGTTAGGGGTAGTGTTAGGGTTAGAGCTCGGTTTAGGGTACGGGTTAGGATTAGGGTACGTGTTAGGGTTAGGGTAGGGGTTAGGGTTAGGGTACGCGTTAGGGTTAGGGTAGTGATTAAACCTATCCCACTCTCTAGATACCCCTTAGCACATAAAGGAATATTATTTGGGGGTCCAGTCATGGAGAAGAGTTTAGACACTAGGATAAGATAAGGAACACACCCATTATAAAGAAATCACATTAGGATTCTCTTTTTAAGCTGTTCCTTAAAACACTAGTGCTTAGGAAATCTATTGGAGGCAGAAGCAGTCAAGGGTGGCCTAGGGTTAGGGTTAGGCTTAGGGTTAGGCTTAGGGTACGGCTTAGGGTACGGGTTCGGGGAGGGCTTCGGGTACGGCGTAGGGTATGGGTTAGGGTTAGGTTTAGGGTTAGTGTTAGGGTTAGGGCTCGGTTTAGGGTACGGGTTAGGATTAGGGTACGTGTTAGGGTTAGGGTAGGGGTTAGGGTTAGGGTACGCGTTAGGGTTAGGGTAGTGATTAAACCTATCCCACTCTCTAGATACCCCTTAGCACATAAAGGAATATTATTTGGGGGTCCAGCCATGGAGAAGAGTTTAGACACTAGAATAAGATAAGGAACACACACATTATAAAGAAATCACATTAGGATTCTCTTTTTAAGCTGTTCCTTAAAACACTAGTGCTTAGGAAATCTATTGGAGGCAGAAGCAGTCAAGGGTAGCCTAGGGTTAGGGTTAGGCTTAGGGTTAGGCTTAGGGTACGGCTTAGGGTACGGGTTCGGGGAGGGCTTCTGGTACGGCGTAGGGTATGGGTTAGGGTTAGGGTTAGGGTTAGTGTTAGGGTTAGGGCTCAGTTTAGGATACGGGTTAGGATTAGGGTACGTGTTAGGGTTAGGGCAGGGGTTAGGGTTAGGGTACCCGTTAGGGTTAGGGTAGTTATTAAACCTATCCCACTCTCTAGATACCCCTTAGCACGTAAAGGAATATTATTTGGGGGTCCAGCCATGGAGAAGAGTTTAGACACTAAGATAATACAAGGAACACACACATTATAAAGAAATCACATTAGGATTCTCTTTTTAAGCTGTTCCTTAAAACACTAGTGCTTAGGAAATCTATTGGAGGCAGAAGCAGTCAAGGGTAGCCTAGGGTTAGGGTTAGGCTTAGGGTTAGGCTTAGGGTACGGCTTAGGGTACGGGTTCGGGGAGGGCTTCGGGTACGGCGTAGGGTATGGGTTAGGGTTAGGGTTAGGGTTAGTGTTAGGGTTAGGGCTCGGTTTAGGGTACGGGTTAGGATTAGTGTACGTGTTAGGGTTAGGGTATTGGTTAGGGTTAGGGTACGCGTTAGGGTTAGGGTAGTGATTAAACCTATCCCACTCTCTAGATACCCCTTAGCACATAAAGGAATATTATTTGGGGGTCCAGCCATGGAGAAGAGTTTAGACACTAGGATTAGAAAAGGAACACACCCATTATACAGAAATCACATTAGGATTCTCTTTTTAAGCTGTTCCTTAAAACACTAGTGCTTAAGAAATCTATTGGAGGCAGAAGCAGTCAAGGGTAGCCTAGGGTTAGGGTTAGGCTTAGGGTACGGCTTAGGGTACGGGTTCGGGGAGGGCTTCGGGTACGGCGTAGGGTATGGGTTAGGGTTAGGGTTAGGGTTAGTGTTAGGGTTAGGGCTCGGTTTAGGGTACGGGTTAGGATTAGGGTACGTGTTAGGGTTAGGGTAGGGGTTAGCGTTAGGGTACGCGTTAGGGTTAGGGTAGTTATTAAACCTATCCCACTCTCTAGATACCCCTTAGCACATAAAGGAATATTATTTGGGGGTCCAGCCATGGAGAAGAGTTTAGACACTAGGATTAGATAAGGAACACACCCATTATAAAGAAATCACATTAGGATTCTCTTTTTAAGCTGTTCCTTAAAACACTAGTGCTTAGGAAATCTATTGGAGGCAGAAGCAGTCAAGGGTAGCCTAGGGTTAGGGTTAGGCTTAGGGTTAGGCTTAGGGTACGGCTTAGGGTACGGGTTCGGGGAGGGCTTCGGGTACGGCGTAGGGTATGGGTTAGGGTTAGGGTTAGGGTTAGTGTTAGGGTTAGGGCTCGGTTTAGGGTACGGGTTAGGATTAGGGTACGTGTTAGGGTTAGGGTAGGGGTTAGCGTTAGGGTACGCGTTAGGGTTAGGGTAGTTATTAAACCTATCCCACTCTCTAGTTACCCCTTAGCACGTAAAGGAATATTATTTGGGGGTCCAGCCATGGAGAAGAGTTTAGACACTAGAATAAGATAAGGAACACACCCATTATAAAGAAATCACATTAGGATTCTCTTTTTAAGCTGTTCCTTAAAACACTAGTGCTTAGGAAATCTATTGGAGGCAGAAGCAGTCAAGGGTAGCCTAGGGTTAGGGTTAGGCTTAGGGTTAGGCTTAGGGTACGGCTTAGGGTACGGGTTCGGGGAGGGCTTCTGGTACGGCGTAGGGTATGGGTTAGGGTTAGGGTTAGGGTTAGTGTTAGGGTTAGGGCTCAGTTTAGGATACGGGTTAGGATTAGGGTACGTGTTAGGGTTAGGGCAGGGGTTAGGGTTAGGGTACCCGTTAGGGTTAGGGTAGTTATTAAACCTATCCCACTCTCTAGATACCCCTTAGCACGTAAAGGAATATTATTTGGGGGTCCAGCCATGGAGAAGAGTTTAGACACTAAGATAATATAAGGAACACACACATTATAAAGAAATCACATTAGGATTCTCTTTTTAAGCTGTTCCTTAAAACACTAGTGCTTAGGAAATCTATTGGAGGCAGAAGCAGTCAAGGGTAGCCTAGGGTTAGGGTTAGGCTTAGGGTTAGGCTTAGGGTACGGCTTAGGGTACGGGTTCGGGGAGGGCTTCGGGTACGGCGTAGGGTATGGGTTAGGGTTAGGGTTAGGGTTAGTGTTAGGGTTAGGGCTCGGTTTAGGGTACGGGTTAGGATTAGTGTACGTGTTAGGGTTAGGGTATTGGTTAGGGTTAGGGTACGCGTTAGGGTTAGGGTAGTGATTAAACCTATCCCACTCTCTAGATACCCCTTAGCACATAAAGGAATATTATTTGGGGGTCCAGCCATGGAGAAGAGTTTAGACACTAGGATTAGATAAGGAACACACCCATTATACAGAAATCACATTAGGATTCTCTTTTTAAGCTGTTCCTTAAAACACTAGTGCTTAAGAAATCTATTGGAGGCAGAAGCAGTCAAGGGTAGCCTAGGGTTAGGGTTAGGCTTAGGGTACGGCTTAGGGTACGGGTTCGGGGAGGGCTTCGGGTACGGCGTAGGGTATGGGTTAGGGTTAGGGTTAGGGTTAGTGTTAGGGTTAGGGCTCGGTTTAGGGTACGGGTTAGGATTAGGGTACGTGTTAGGGTTAGGGTAGGGGTTAGCGTTAGGGTACGCGTTAGGGTTAGGGTAGTTATTAAACCTATCCCACTCTCTAGTTACCCCTTAGCACGTAAAGGAATATTATTTGGGGGTCCAGCCATGGAGAAGAGTTTAGACACTAGGATAAGATAAGGAACACACCCATTATAAAGAAATCACATTAAGATTCTCTTTTTAAGCTGTTCCTTAAAACACTAGTGCTTAGGAAATCTATTGGAGGCAGAAGCAGTCAAGGGTAGCCTAGGGTTAGGGTTAGGCTTAGGGTACGGCTTAGGGTACGGGTTCGTGGAGGGCTTCGGGTACGGCGTAGGGTATGGGTTAGGGTTAGGGTTAGTGTTAGGGTTAGGGCTCGGTTTAGGGTACGGGTTAGGATTAGGGTACGTGTTAGGGTTAGGGTAGGGGTTAGGGTTAGGGTACGCGTTACGGTTAGGGTAGAGATTAAACCTATCCCACTCTCTAGATACCCCTTAGCACGTAAAGGAATATTATTTGGGGGTCCAGCCATGGAGAAGAGTTTAGACACTAAGATAATATAAGGAACACACACATTATAAAGAAATCACATTAGGATTCTCTTTTTAAGCTGTTCCTTAAAACACTAGTGCTTAGGAAATCTATTGGAGGCAGAAGCAGTCAAGGGTAGCCTAGGGTTAGGGTTAGGCTTACGGTTAGGCTTAGGGTACGGTTTAGGGTACGGGTTTGGGGAGGGCTTCGGGTACGGCGTAGGGTATGGGTTAGAGTTAGGGTTAGGGTTAGTGTTAGGGTTAGGGCTCGGTTTAGGGTACGGGTTAGGATTAGGGTACGTGTTAGGGTTAGGGTAGGGGTTAGCGATAGGGTACGCGATAGGGTTAGGGTAGTTATTAAACCTATCCCACTCTCTAGTTATCCCTTAGCACGTAAAGGAATATTATTTGGGGGTCCAGCCATGGAGAAGAGTTTAGACACTAGGATAAGATAAGGAACACACCCATTATAAAGAAATCACATTAGGATTCTCTTTTTAAGCTGTTCCTTAAAACACTAGTGCTTAGGAAATCTATTGGAGGCAGAAGCAGTCAAGGGTAGCCTAGGGTTAGGGTTAGGCTTAGGGTTAGGCTTAGGGTATGGCTTAGGGGACGGGTTCAGGGAGGGCTTCGGGTACGGCGTAGGGTATGGGTTAGGGTTAGGGTTAGGGTTAATGTTAGGGTTAGGGCTCAGTTTAGGATACTGGTTAGGATTAGGGTACGTGTTAGGGTTAGGGTAGGGGTTAGGGTTAGGGTACGCGTTAGGGTTAGGGTAGTGATTAAACCTATCCCACTCTCTAGATACCCCTTAGCACATAAAGGAATATTATTTGGGGGTCCAGTCATGGAGAAGAGTTTAGACACTAGGATTAGATAAGGAACACACCCATTATAAAGAAATCACATTAGGATTCTCTTTTTAAGCTGTTCCTTAAAACACTAGTGCTTAGGAAATCTATTGGAGGCAGAAGCAGTCAATGGTAGCCTAGGGTTAGGGTTAGTCTTAGGGTACGGCTTAGGGTACGGGTTCGGGGAGGGCTTCGGGTACGGCGTAGGGTACGGGTTAGGGTTAGGGTTAGGGGTAGTGTTAGGGTTAGAGCTCGGTTTAGGGTACGGGTTAGGATTAGGGTACGTGTTAGGGTTAGGGTAGGGGTTAGCGATAGGGTACGCGTTAGGGTTAGGGTAGTTATTAAACCTATCCCACTCTCTAGTTATCCCTTAGCACGTAAAGGAATATTATTTGGGGGTCCAGCCATGGAGAAGAGTTTAGACACTAGGATAAGATAAGGAACACACCCATTATAAAGAAATCACATTAGGATTCTCTTTTTAAGCTGTTCCTTAAAACACTAGTGCTTAGGAAATCTATTGGAGGCAGAAGCAGTCAAGGGTAGCCTAGGGTTAGGGTTAGGCTTAGGGTTAGGCTTAGGGTACGGCTTAGGGTACGGGTTCGGGGAGGGCTTCGGGTACGGCGTAGGGTATGGGTTAGGGTTAGGGTTAGGGTTAGTGTTAGGGTTAGGGCTCGGTTTAGGGTACGGGTTAGGATTAGGGTACGTGTTAGGGTTAGGGTAGGGGTTAGGGTTAGGGTACGCGTTAGGGTTAGGGTAGTGATTAAACCTATCCCATTCTCTAGATACCCCTTAGCACATGAAGGAATATTATTTGGGGGTCCAGCCATCGAGAAGAGTTTAGACACTAGGATTAGATAAGGAACACAGCCATTATAAAGAAATCACATTAGGATTCTCTTTTTAAGCTGTTCCTTAAAACACTAGTGCTTAGGAAATCTATTGGAGGCAGAAGCAGTCAAGGGTAGCCTAGGGTTAGGGTTAGGCTTAGGGTTAGGCTTAGGATACGGTTTAGGGTACGGGTTCAGGGAGGGCTTCGGGTACGGCGTAGGGTATGGGTTAGGGTTAGGGTTAGGGTTAGTGTTAGGGTTAGGGCTCGGTTTAGGGTACGGGTTAGGATTAGGGTACGTGTTAGGGTTAGGGTAGGGGTTAGGGTTAGGGTACGCGTTAGGGTTAGGGTAGTGATTAAACCTATCCCACTCTCTAGATACCCCTTAGCACATAAAGGAATATTATTTGGGGGTCCAGCCATGGAGAAGAGTTTAGACACTAGGATTAGATAAGGAACACACCCATTATAAAGAAATCACATTAGGATTCTCTTTTTAAGCTGTTCCTTAAAACACTAGTGCTTAGGAAATCTATTGGAGGCAGAAGCAGTCAAGGGTAGCCTAGGGTTAGGGTTAGGCTTAGGGTTAGGCTTAGGGTACGGCTTAGGGTACGGGTTCGGGGAGGGCTTCGGGTACGGCGTAGGGTATGGGTTAGGGTTAGGGTTAGGGTTAGTGTTAGGGTTAGGGCTCGGTTTAGGGTACGGGTTAGGATTAGGGTACGTGTTAGGTTTAGGGTAGGGGTTAGGGTTAGGGTACGCGTTACGGTTAGGGTAGTTATTAAACCTATCCCACTCTCTAGATACCCCTTAGCACGTAAAGGAATATTATTTGGGGGTCCAGCCATGGAGAATAGTTTAGACACTAAGATAATATAAGGAACACACACATTATAAAGAAATCACATTAGGATTCTCTTTTTAAGCTGTTCCTTAAAACACTAGTGCTTAGGAAATCTATTGGAGGCAGAAGCAGTCAAGGGTAACCTAGGGATAGGGTTAGGCTTAGGGGTAGGCTTAGGGTACGGCTTAGGGTACGGGTTCGGGGAGGGCTTCGGGTACGGCGTAGGGTATGGGTTAGGGTTAGGCTTAGGGTTAGTGTTAGGGTTAGGGCTCGGTTTAGGGTACGTGTTAGGATTAGGGTACGTGTTAGGGATAGGGTAGGGGTTAGGGTTAGTGTACGCGTTACGGTTAGGGTAGTTATTAAACCTATCCCACTCTCTAGATACCCCTTAGCACGTAAAGGAATATTATTTGGGGGTCCAGCCATGGAGAAGAGTTTAGACACTAAGATAATATAAGGAACACACACATTATAAAGAAATCACATTAGGATTCTCTTTTTAAGCTGTTCCTTAAAACACTAGTGCTTAGGAAACCTATTGGAGGCAGAAGAAGTCAAGGGTAGCCTAGGGTTAGGGTTAGGCTTAGGGTTAGGCTTAGGGTACGGCTTAGGGTACGGGATAGGGGAGGGCTTTGGGTACGGCGTAGTGTATGGGTTAGGGTTAGGGTTAGGGTTAGTGTTAGGGTTAGGGCTCGGTTTAGGGTACGGGTTAGGATTAGGGTACGTGTTAGGGTTAGGGTAGGGGTTAGCGTTAGGGTACGCGTTAGGGTTAGGTTAGTTATTAAACCTATCCCACTCTCTAGTTACCCCTTAGCACGTAAAGGAATATTATTTGGGGGTCCAGCCATGGAGAAGAGTTTAGACACTAGGATAAGATAAGGAACACACCCATTATAAAGAAATCACATTAGGATTCTCTTTTTAAGCTGTTCCTTAAAACACTAGTGCTTAGGAAATCTATTCGAGGCAGAAGCAGTCAAGGGTAGCCTAGGGTTAGGGTTAGGCTTAGGGTACGGCTTAGGGTACGGGTTCGGGGAGGGCTTCGGGTACGGCGTAGGGTATGGGTTAGGGTTAGGGTTAGGGTTAGTGTTAGGGTTAGGGCTCGGTTTAGGGTACGGGTTAGGATTAGGGTACGTGTTAGGGTTAGGGTAGGGGTTAGCGTTAGGGTACGCGTTAGGGTTAGGGTAGTTATTAAACCTATCCCACTCTCTAGTTACCCCTTAGCACGTAAAGGAATATTATTTGGGGGTCCAGCCATGGAGAAGAGTTTAGACACTAGGATAAGGTAAGGAACACACCCATTATAAAGAAATCACATTAGGATTCTCTTTTTAAGCTGTTCCTTAAAACACTAGTGCTTAGGAAATCTATTGGAGGCAGAAGCAGTCAAGGGTAGCCTAGGGTTAGGGCTAGGCTTAGGGTAAGGCTTAGGGTACGGCTTAGGGTACGGGTTCGGGGAGGGCTTCTGGTACGACGTAGGGTATGGGTTAGGGTTAGGGTTAGGGTTAGTGTTAGGGTTAGGGCTCAGTTTAGGATACGGGTTAGGATTAGGGTACGTGTTAGGGTTAGGGCAGGGGTTAGGGTTAGGGTACCCGTTAGGGTTAGGGTAGTTATTAAACCTATCCCACTCTCTAGATACCCCTTAGCACGTAAAGGAATATTATTTGGGGGTCCAGCCATGGAGAAGAGTTTAGACACTAAGATAATATAAGGAACACACACATTATAAAGAAATCACATTAGGATTCTCTTTTTAAGCTGTTCCTTAAAACACTAGTGCTTAGGAAATCTATTGGAGGCAGAAGCAGTCAAGGGTAGCCTAGGGTTAGGGTTAGGCTTAGGGTTAGGCTTAGGGTACGGCTTAGGGTACGGGTTCGGGGAGGGCTTCGGGTACGGCGTAGGGTATGGGTTAGGGTTAGGGTTAGGGTTAGTGTTAGGGTTAGGGCTCGGTTTAGGGTACGGGTTAGGATTAGGGTACGTGTTAGGGTTAGGGTATTGGTTAGGGTTAGGGTACGCGTTAGGGTTAGGGTAGTGATTAAACCTATCCCACTCTCTAGATACCCCTTAGCACATAAAGGAATATTATTTGGGGGTCCAGCCATGGAGAAGAGTTTAGACACTAGGATTAGATAAGGAACACACCCATTATACAGAAATCACATTAGGATTCTCTTTTTAAGCTGTTCCTTAAAACACTAGTGCTTAAGAAATCTATTGGAGGCAGAAGCAGTCAAGGGTAGCCTAAGGTTAGGGTTAGGCTTAGGGTACGGCTTAGGGTACGGGTTCGGGGAGGGCTTCGGGTACGGCGTAGGGTATGGGTTAGGGTTAGGGTTAGGGTTAGTGTTAGGGTTAGGGCTCGGTTTAGGGTACGGGTTAGGATTAGGGTACGTGTTAGGGTTAGGGTAGGGGTTAGCGTTAGGGTACGCGTTAGGGTTAGGGTAGTTATTAAACCTATCCCACTCTCTAGTTACCCCTTAGCACGTAAAGGAATATTATTTGGGGGTCCAGCCATGGAGAAGAGTTTAGACACTAGGATAAGATAAGGAACACACCCATTATAAAGAAATCACATTAAGATTCTCTTTTTAAGCTGTTCCTTAAAACACTAGTGCTTAGGAAATCTATTGGAGGCAGAAGCAGTCAAGGGTAGCCTAGGGTTAGGGTTAGGCTTAGGGTTAGGCTTAGGGTACGGCTTAGGGTACGGGTTCGGGGAGGGCTTCGGGTACGGCGTAGGGTATGGGTTAGGGTTAGGGTTAGGTTTAGTGTTAGGGTTAGGGCTCAGTTTAGGATACGGGTTAGGATTAGGGTACGTGTTAGGGTTAGGGCAGGGGTTAGGGTTAGGGTACGCGTTAGGGTTAGTGTAGTTATTAAACCTATCCCACTCTCTAGTTACCCCTTAGCACGTAAAGGAATATTATTTGGGGGTCCAGCCATGGAGAAGAGTTTAGACACTAGGATTAGATAAGGAACACACCCATTATACAGAAATCAAATTAGGATTCTCTTTTTAAGCTGTTCCTTAAAACACTAGTGCTTAGGAAATCTATTGGAGGCAGAAGCAGTCAAGGGTAGCCTAGGGTTAGGGTTAGGCTTAGGGTACGGCTTAGGGTACGGGTTCGGGGAGGGCTTCGGGTACGGCGTAGGGTATGGGTTAGGGTTAGGGTTAGGGTTAGTGTTAGGGTTAGGGCTCGGTTTAGGGTACGGGTTAGGATTAGGGTACGTGTTAGGGTTAGGGTAGGGGTTAGGGTTAGGGTACGCGTTAGGGTTAGGGTAGTTATTAAACCTATCCCACTCTCTAGTTACCCCTTAGCACGTAAAGGAATATTATTTGGGGGTCCAGCCATGGAGAAGAGTTTAGACACTAGGATAAGATAAGGAACACACCCATTATAAAGAAATCACATTAGGATTCTCTTTTTAAGCTGTTCCTTAAAACACTAGTGCTTAGGAAATCTATTGGAGGCAGAAGCAGTCAAGGGTAGCCTAGGGTTAGGGTTAGGCTTAGGGTACGGCTTAGGGTACGGGTTCGGGGAGGGCTTCGGGTACGGCGTAGGGTATGGGTTAGGGTTAGGGTTAGGGTTAGTGTTAGGGTTAGGGCTCAGTTTAGGATACGGGTTAGGATTAGGGTACGTGTTAGGGTTAGGGCAGGGGTTAGGGTTAGGGTACCCGTTAGGGTTAGGGTAGTTATTAAACCTATCCCACTCTCTAGATACCCCTTAGCACGTAAAGGAATATTATTTGCGGTTCCAGCCATGGAGAAGAGTTTAGACACTAAGGTAATATAAGGAACACACACATTATAAAGAAATCACATTAGGATTCTCTTTTTAAGCTGTTCCTTAAAACACTAGTGCTTAGGAAATCTATTGGAGGCAGAAGCAGTCAAGGGTAGCCTAGGGTTAGGGTTAGGCTTAGGGTTAGGCTTAGGGTACGGCTTAGGGTACGGGTTCGGGGAGGGCTTCGGGTACGGCGTAGGGTATGGGTTAGGGTTAGGGTTAGGGTTAGTGTTAGGGTTAGGGCTCGGTTTAGGGTACGGGTTAGGATTAGGGTACGTGTTAGGGTTAGGGTAGGGGTTAGGGTTAGGGTACGCGTTAGGGTTAGGGTAGTGATTAAAACTATCCCACTCTCTAGATACCCCTTAGCACATAAAGGAATATTATTTGGGGGTCCAGCCATGGAGAAGAGTTTACACACTAGGATTAGATAAGGAACACACCCATTATACAGAAATCACATTAGGATTCTCTTTTTAAGCTGTTCCTTAAAACACTAGTGCTTAGGAAATCTATTGGAGGCAGAAGCAGTCAAGGGTAGCCTAGGGTTAGTGTTAGGCTTAGGGTACGGCTTAGGGTACGGGTTCGGGGAGGGCTTCGGGTACGGCGTAGGGTATGGGTTAGGGTTAGGGTTAGGGTTAGTGTTAGGGTTAGGGCTCGGTTTAGGGTACGGGTTAGGATTAGGGTACGTGTTAGGGTTAGGGTAGGGGTTAGCGTTAGGGTACGCGTTAGGGTTAGGGTAGTTATTAAACCTATCCCACTCTCTAGTTACCCCTTAGCACGTAAAGGAATATTATTTGGGGGTCCAGCCATGGAGAAGAGTTTAGACACTAGGATAAGATAAGGAACACACCCATTATAAAGAAATCACATTAAGATTCTCTTTTTAAGCTGTTCCTTAAAACACTAGTGCTTAGGAAATCTATTGGAGGCAGAAGCAGTCAAGGGTAGCCTAGGGTTAGGGTTAGGCTTAGGGTTAGGCTTAGGGTACGGCTTAGGGTACGGGTTCGGGGAGGGCTTCGGGTACGGCGTAGGGTATGGTTTAGGGTTAGGGTTAGGGTTAGTGTTAGGGTTAGGGCTCGGTTTAGGATACGGGTTAGGATTAGGGTACGTGTTAGGGTTAGGGTAGGGGTTAGCGTTAGGGTACGCGTTAGGGTTAGGGTAGTTATTAAACCTATCCCACTCTCTAGTTACCCCTTAGCACGTAAAGGAATATTATTTGGGGGTCCAGCCATGGAGAAGAGTTTAGACACTAGAATAAGATAAGGAACACACCCATTATAAAGAAATCACATTAGGATTCTCTTTTTAAGCTGTTCCTTAAAACACTAGTGCTTAGGAAATCTATTGGAGGCAGAAGCAGTCAAGGGTAGCCTAGGGTTAGGGTTAGGCTTAGGGTTAGGCTTAGGGTACGGCTTAGGGTACGGGTTCGGGGAGGGCTTCGGGTACGGCGTAGGGTATGGGTTAGGGTTAGGGTTAGGGTTAGTGTTAGGGTTAGGGCTCAGTTTAGGATACGGGTTAGGATTAGGGTACGTGTTAGGGTTAGGGCAGGGGTTAGGGTTAGGGTACGCGTTAGGGTTAGTGTAGTTATTAAACCTATCCCACTCTCTAGTTACCCCTTAGCACGTAAAGGAATATTATTTGGGGGTCCAGCCATGGAGAAGAGTTTAGACACTAGGATTAGATAAGGAACACACCCATTATACAGAAATCAAATTAGGATTCTCTTTTTAAGCTGTTCCTTAAAACACTAGTGCTTAGGAAATCTATTGGAGGCAGAAGCAGTCAAGGGTAGCCTAGGGTTAGGGTTAGGCTTAGGGTACGGCTTAGGGTACGGGTTCGGGGAGGGCTTCGGGTACGGCGTAGGGTATGGGTTAGGGTTAGGGTTAGGGTTAGTGTTAGGGTTAGGGCTCGGTTTAGGGTACGGGTTAGGATTAGGGTACGTGTTAGGGTTAGGGTAGGGGTTAGGGTTAGGGTACGCGTTAGGGTTAGGGTAGTTATTAAACCTATCCCATTCTCTAGTTACCCCTTAGCACGTAAAGGAATATTATTTGGGGGTCCAGCCATGGAGAAGAGTTTAGACACTAGGATAAGATAAGGAACACACCCATTATAAAGAAATCACATTAGGATTCTCTTTTTAAGCTGTTCCTTAAAACACTAGTGCTTAGGAAATCTATTGGAGGCAGAAGCAGTCAAGGGTAGCCTAGGGTTAGGGTTAGGCTTAGGGTACGGCTTAGGGTACGGGTTCGGGGAGGGCTTCGGGTACGGCGTAGGGTATGGGTTAGGGTTAGGGTTAGGGTTAGTGTTAGGGTTAGGGCTCAGTTTAGGATACGGGTTAGGATTAGGGTACGTGTTAGGGTTAGGGCAGGGGTTAGGGTTAGGGTACCCGTTAGGGTTAGGGTAGTTATTAAACCTATCCCACTCTCTAGATACCCCTTAGCACGTAAAGGAATATTATTTGCGGTTCCAGCCATGGAGAAGAGTTTAGACACTAAGGTAATATAAGGAACACACACATTATAAAGAAATCACATTAGGATTCTCTTTTTAAGCTGTTCCTTAAAACACTAGTGCTTAGGAAATCTATTGGAGGCAGAAGCAGTCAAGGGTAGCCTAGGGTTAGGGTTAGGCTTAGGGTTAGGCTTAGGGTACGGGTTCGGGGAGGGCTTCGGGTACGGCGTAGGGTATGGGTTAGGGTTAGGGTTAGGGTTAGTGTTAGGGTTAGGGCTCGGTTTAGGGTACGGGTTAGGATTAGGGTACGTGTTAGGGTTAGGGTAGGGGTTAGGGTTAGGGTACGCGTTAGGGTTAGGGTAGTGATTAAACCTATCCCACTCTCTAGATACCCCTTAGCACATAAAGGAATATTATTTGGGGGTCCAGCCATGGAGAAGAGTTTAGACACTAGGATTAGATAAGGAACACACCCATTATACAGAAATCACATTAGGATTCTCTTTTTAAGCTGTTCCTTAAAACACTAGTGCTTAGGAAATCTATTGGAGGCAGAAGCAGTCAAGGGTAGCCTAGGGTTAGTGTTAGGCTTAGGGTACGGCTTAGGGTACGGGTTCGGGGAGGGCTTCGGGTACGGCGTAGGGTATGGGTTAGGGTTAGGGTTAGGGTTAGTGTTAGGGTTAGGGCTCGCTTTAGGGTACGGGTTAGGATTAGGGTACGTGTTAGGGTTAGGGTAGGGGTTAGCGTTAGGGTACGCGTTAGGGTTAGGGTAGTTATTAAACCTATCCCACTCTCTAGTTACCCCTTAGCACGTAAAGGAATATTATTTGGGGGTCCAGCCATGGAGAAGAGTTTAGACACTAGGATAAGATAAGGAACACACCCATTATAAAGAAATCACATTAGGATTCTCTTTTTAAGCTGTTCCTTAAAACACTAGTGCTTAGGAAATCTATTGGAGGCAGAAGCAGTCAAGGGTAGCCTAGGGTTAGGGTTAGGCTTAGGGTTAGGCTTAGGGTACGGCTTATGGTACGGGTTCGGGGAGGGCTTCGGGTACGGCGTAGGGTATGGGTTAGGGTTAGGGTTAGGGTTAGTGTTAGGGTTAGGGCTCGGTTTAGGGTACGGGTTAGGATTAGGGTACGTGTTAGGGTTAGGGTAGGGGTTAGGTTTAGGGTACGCGTTAGGGTTAGGGTAGTTATTAAACCTATCCCACTCTCTAGATACCCCTTAGCACGTAAAGGAATATTATTTGGGGGTCCAGCCATGGAGAAGAGTTTAGACACTAGGATAAGATAAGGAACACACACATTATAAAGAAATCACATTAGGATTCTCTTTTTAAGCAGTTCTTTAAAACACTAGTGCTTAGGAAATCTATTGGAGGCAGAAGCAGTCAAGGGTAGCCTAGGGTTAGGGTTAGGCTTAGGGTTAGGCTTAGGGTACGGCTTAGGGTACGGGTTCGGGGAGGGCTTCGGGTACGGCGTAGGGTATGGGTTAGGGTTAGGGTTAGGGTTAGTGTTAGGGTTAGGGCTCGGTTTAGGGTACGGGTTAGGATTAGGGTACGTGTTAGGGTTAGGGTAGGGGTTAGGGTTAGGGTACGCGTTAGGGTTAGGGTAGTGATTAAACCTATCCCACTCTCTAGATACCCCTTAGCACATAAAGGAATATTATTTGGGGGTCCAGCCATGGAGAAGAGTTTAGACACTAGGATTAGATAAGGAACACACCCATTATACAGAAATCACATTAGGATTCTCTTTTTAAGCTGTTCCTTAAAACACTAGTGCTTAGGAAATCTATTGGAGGCAGAAGCAGTCAAGGGTAGCCTAGGGTTAGGGTTAGGCTTAGGGTACGGCTTAGGGTACGGGTTCGGGGAGGGCTTCGGGTACGGCGTAGGGTATGGGTTAGGGTTAGGGTTAGGGTTAGTGTTAGGGTTAGGGCTCGGTTTAGGGTACGGCTTAGGATTAGGGTACGTGTTAGGGTTAGGGTAGGGGTTAGCGTTAGGGTACGCGTTAGGGTTAGGGTAGTTATTAAACCTATCCCACTCTCTAGTTACCCCTTAGCACGTAAAGGAATATTATTTGGGGGTCCAGCCATGGAGAAGAGTTTAGACACTAGGATAAGATAAGGAACACACACATTATAAAGAAATCACATTAGGATTCTCTTTTTAAGCAGTTCCTTAAAACACTAGTGCTTAGGAAATCTATTGGAGGCAGAAGCAGTCAAGGGTAGCCTAGGGTTAGGGTTAGGCTTAGGGTTAGGCTTAGGGTACGGCTTAGGGTCCGGGTTCGGGGAGGGCTTCGGGTACGGCGTAGGGTATGGGTTAGGGTTAGGGTTAGGGTTAGTGTTAGGGTTAGAGCTCGGGTTAGGGTACGGGTTAGGATTAGGGTACGTGTTAGTGTTAGGGTAGGGGTTAGGATTAGGGTACGCGTTAGGGTTAGGGTAGTGATTAAACCTATCCCACTCTCTAGATACCCCTTAGCACATAAAGGAATATTATTTGGGGGTCCAGCCATGGAGAAGAGTTTAGACACTAGGATTAGATAAGGAACACACCCATTATAAAGAAATCACATTAGGATTCTCTTTTTAAGCTGTTCCTTAAAACACTAGTGCTTAGGAAATCTATTGGAGGCAGAAGCAGTCAAGGGTAGCCTAGGGTTAGGGTTAGGCTTAGGGTACGGCTTAGGGTACGGGTTCGGGGAGGGCTTCGGGTACGGCGTAGGGTATGGGATAGGGTTAGGGTTAGGGTTAGTGTTAGTGTTAGGGCTCGGTTTAGGGTACGGGTTAGGATTAGGGTACGTGTTAGGGTTAGGGTAGGGGTTAGCGATAGGGTACGCGTTAGGGTTAGGGTAGTTATTAAACCTATCCCACTCTCTAGTTATCCCTTAGCACGTAAAGGAATATTATTTTGGGGTCCAGCCATGGAGAAGAGTTTAGACACTAAGATAATATAAGGAACACACACATTATAAAGAAATCACATTAGGATTCTCTTTTTAAGCTGTTCCTTAAAACACTAGTGCTTAGGAAATCTATTGGAGGCAGAAGCAGTCAAGGGTAGCCTAGGGTTAGGGTTAGGCTTAGGGTTAGGCTTAGGGTACGGCTTAGGGTACGGGTTCGGGGAGGGCTTTGGGTACGGCGTAGGGTATGGGTTAGGGTTAGGGTTAGGGTTAGTGTTAGGGTTAGGGCTCGGTTTAGGGTACGGGTTAGGATTAGGGTACGTGTTAGGGTTAGGGTAGGGGTTAGGGTTAGGGTACGCGTTAGGGTTAGGGTAGTTATTAAACCTATCCCACTCTCTAGATACCCCTTAGCACGTAAAGGAATATTATTTGTGGGTCCAGCCATGGAGAAGAGTTTAGACACTAGGATAAGATAAGGAACACACACATTATAAAGAAATCACATTAGGATTCTCTTTTTAAGCAGTTCCTTAAAACACTAGTGCTTAGGAAATCTATTGGAGGCAGAAGCAGTCAAGGGTAGCCTAGGGTTAGGGTTAGGCTTAGGGTTAGGCTTAGGGTACGGGTTCGGGGAGGGCTTCGGGTACGGCATAGGGTATGGGTTAGGGTTAGGGTTAGGGTTAGTGTTAGGGTTAGGGCTCGGTTTAGAGTACGGGTTAGGATTAGGGTACGTGTTAGGGTTAGGGTAGGGGTTAGGGTTAGGGTACGCGTTAGGGTTAGGGTAGTGATTAAACCTATCCCACTCTCTAGATACCCCTTAGCACATAAAGGAATATTATTTGGGGGTCCAGTCATGGAGAAGAGTTTAGACACTAGGATTAGATAAGGAACACACCCATTATAAAGAAATCACATTAGGATTCTCTTTTTAAGCTGTTCCTTAAAACACTAGTGCTTAGGAAATCTATTGGAGGCAGAAGCAGTCAAGGGTAGCCTAGGGTTAGGGTTAGGCTTAGGGTACGGCTTAGGGTACGGATTCGGGGAGGGCTTCGGGTACGGCGTAGGGTATGGGTTAGGGTTAGGGTTAGGGTTAGTGTTAGGGTTAGGGCTTGGTTTAGGGTACGGGTTAGGATTAGGGTACGTGTTAGGGTTAGGGTAGGGGTTAGCGATAGGGTGCGCGTTAGGGTTAGGGTCGTTATTAAACCTATCCCACTCTCTAGTTATCCCTTAGCACGTAAAGGAATGTTATTTGGGGGTCCAGCCATGGAGAAGAGTTTAGACACTAGGATAAGATAAGGAACACACACATTATAAAGAAATCACATTAGGATTCTCTTTTTAAGCAGTTCCTTAAAACACTAGTGCTTAGGAAATCTATTGGAGGCAGAAGCAGTCAAGGGTAGCCTAGGGTTAGGGTTAGGCTTAGGGTTAGGCTTAGGGTTCGGCTTAGGGTACGGGTTCGGGGAGGGCTTCGGGTACGGCGTCGGGTATGGGTTAGGGTTAGGGTTAGGGTTAGTGTTAGGGTTAGGGCTCGGTTTAGGGTACGGGTTAGGATTAGGGTACGTATTAGGGTTAGGGTAGGGGTTAGGGTTAGGGTACGCGTTACGGTTAGGGTAGTGATTAAACCTATCCCACTCTCTAGATACCCCTTAGCACGTAAAGGAATATTATTTTGGGGTCCAGCCATGGAGAAGAGTTTAGACACTAAGATAATATAAGGAACACACACATTATAAAGAAATCACATTAGGATTCTCTTTTTAAGCTGTTCCTTAAAACACTAGTGCTTAGGAAATCTATTGGAGGCAGAAGCAGTCAAGGGTAGCCTAGGGTTAGGGTTAGGCTTAGGGTTAGGCTTAGGGTACGGGTTCGGGGAGGGCTTCGGGTACGGCGTAGGGTATGGGTTAGGGTTAGGGTTAGGGTTAGTGTTAGGGTTAGGGCTCGGTTTAGGGTACGGGTTAGGATTAGGGTACGTGTTAGGGTTAGGGTAGGGGTTAGCGTTAGGGTACGCGTTAGGGTTAGGGTAGTTATTAAACCTATCCCACTCTCTAGTTACCCCTTAACACGTAAAGGAATATTATTTGGGGGTCCAGCCATGGAGAAGAGTTTAGACACTAGGATAAGATAAGGAACACACCCATTATAAAGAAATCACATTAGGATTCTCTTTTTAAGCTGTTCCTTAAAACACTAGTGCTTAGGAAATCTATTGGAGGCAGAAGCAGTCAAGGGTAGCCTAGGGTTAGGGTTAGGCTTAGGGTTAGGCTTAGGGTACGGCTTAGGGTACGGGTTCGGGGAGGGCTTCGGGTACGGCGTAGGGTATGGGTTAGGGTTAGGGTTAGGGTTACTGTTAGGGTTAGGGCTCGGTTTAGGGTACGGGTTAGGATTAGGGTACATGTTAGGGTTAGGGTAGGGGTTAGGGTTAGGGTACGGGTTAGGGTTAGGGTAGTTATTAAACCTATCCCACTCTCTAGATACCCCTTAGCACGTAAAGGAATATTATTTGGGGGTCCAGCCATGGAGAAGAGTTTAGACAGTAGGATAAGATAAGGAACACACACATTATAAAGAAATCACATTAGGATTCTCTTTTTAAGCAGTTCCTTAAAACACTAGTGCTTAGGAAATCTATTGGAGGCAGAAGCAGTCAAGGGTAGCCTAGGGTTAGGGTTAGGCTTAGGGTTAGGCTTAGGGTACGGCTTAGGGTCCGGGTTCGGGGAGGGCTTCGGGTACGGCGTAGGGTATGGGTTAGGGTTAGGGTTAGGGTTAGTGTTAGGGTTAGGGCTCGGTTTAGGGTACGGGTTAGGATTAGGGTACGTGTTAGTGTTAGGGTAGGGGTTAGGATTAGGGTACGCGTTAGGGTTAGGGTAGTGATTAAACCTATCCCACTCTCTAGATATCCCTTAGCACATAAAGGAATATTATTTGGGGGTCCAGCCATGGAGAAGAGTTTAGACACTAGGATTAGATAAGGAACACACCCATTATAAAGAAATCACATTAGGATTCTCTTTTTAAGCTGTTCCTTAAAACACTAGTGCTTAGGAAATCTATTGGAGGCAGAAGCAGTCAAGGGTAGCCTAGGGTTAGGGTTAGGCTTAGGGTACGGCTTAGGGTACGGGTTCGGGGAGGGCTTCGGGTACGGCGTAGGGTATGGGATAGGGTTAGGGTTAGGGTTAGTGTTAGTGTTAGGGCTCGGTTTAGGGTACGGGTTAGGATTAGGGTACGTGTTAGGGTTAGGGTAGGGGTTAGCGATAGGGTACGCGTTAGGGTTAGGGTAGTTATTAAACCTATCCCACTCTCTAGTTATCCCTTAGCACGTAAAGGAATATTATTTTGGGGTCCAGCCATGGAGAAGAGTTTAGACACTAAGATAATATAAGGAACACACACATTATAAAGAAATCACATTAGGATTCTCTTTTTAAGCTGTTCCTTAAAACACTAGTGCTTAGGAAATCTATTGGAGGCAGAAGCAGTCAAGGGTAGCCTAGGGTTAGGGTTAGGCTTAGGGTTAGGCTTAGGGTACGGCTTAGGGTACGGGTTCGGGGAGGGCTTTGGGTACGGCGTAGGGTATGGGTTAGGGTTAGGGTTAGGGTTAGTGTTAGTGTTAGGGCTCGGTTTAGGGTACGGGTTAGGATTAGGGTACGTGTTAGGGTTAGGGTAAGGGTTAGGGTTAGGGTACGCGTTAGGGTTAGGGTAGTTATTAAACCTATCCCACTCTCTAGATACCCCTTAGCACGTAAAGGAATATTATTTGTGGGTCCAGCCATGGAGAAGAGTTTAGACACTAGGATAAGATAAGGAACACACACATTATAAAGAAATCACATTAGGATTCTCTTTTTAAGCAGTTCCTTAAAACACTAGTGCTTAGGAAATCTATTGGAGGCAGAAGCAGTCAAGGGTAGCCTAGGGTTAGGGTTAGGCTTAGGGTTAGGCTTAGGGTACGGGTTCGGGGAGGGCTTCGGGTACGGCATAGGGTATGGGTTAGGGTTAGGGTTAGGGTTAGTGTTAGGGTTAGGGCTCGGTTTAGGGTACGGGTTAGGATTAGGGTACGTGTTAGGGTTAGGGTAGGGGTTAGGGTTAGGGTACGCGTTAGGGTTAGGGTAGTGATTAAACCTATCCCACTCTCTAGATACCCCTTAGCACATAAAGGAATATTATTTGGGGGTCCAGTCATGGAGAAGAGTTTAGACACTAGGATTAGATAAGGAACACACCCATTATAAAGAAATCACATTAGGATTCTCTTTTTAAGCTGTTCCTTAAAACACTAGTGCTTAGGAAATCTATTGGAGGCAGAAGCAGTCAAGGGTAGCCTAGGGTTAGGGTTAGGCTTAGGGTACGGCTTAGGGTACGGATTCGGGGAGGGCTTCGGGTACGGCGTAGGGTATGGGTTAGGGTTAGGGTTAGGGTTAGTGTTAGGGTTAGGGCTTGGTTTAGGGTACGGGTTAGGATTAGGGTACGTGTTAGGGTTAGGGTAGGGGTTAGCGATAGGGTGCGCGTTAGGGTTAGGGTCGTTATTAAACCTATCCCACTCTCTAGTTATCCCTTAGCACGTAAAGGAATGTTATTTGGGGGTCCAGCCATGGAGAAGAGTTTAGACACTAGGATAAGATAAGGAACACACACATTATAAAGAAATCACATTAGGATTCTCTTTTTAAGCAGTTCCTTAAAACACTAGTGCTTAGGAAATCTATTGGAGGCAGAAGCAGTCAAGGGTAGCCTAGGGTTAGGGTTAGGCTTAGGGTTAGGCTTAGGGTTCGGCTTAGGGTACGGGTTCGGGGAGGGCTTCGGGTACGGCGTCGGGTATGGGTTAGGGTTAGGGTTAGGGTTAGTGTTAGGGTTAGGGCTCGGTTTAGGGTACGGGTTAGGATTAGGGTACGTATTAGGGTTAGGGTAGGGGTTAGGGTTAGGGTACGCGTTACGGTTAGGGTAGTGATTAAACCTATCCCACTCTCTAGATACCCCTTAGCACGTAAAGGAATATTATTTTGGGGTCCAGCCATGGAGAAGAGTTTAGACACTAAGATAATATAAGGAACACACACATTATAAAGAAATCACATTAGGATTCTCTTTTTAAGCTGTTCCTTAAAACACTAGTGCTTAGGAAATCTATTGGAGGCAGAAGCAGTCAAGGGTAGCCTAGGGTTAGGGTTAGGCTTAGGGTTAGGCTTAGGCTACGGTTTAGGGTACGAGTTTGGGGAGGGCTTCGGGTACGGCGTAGGGTATGGGTTAGAGTTAGGGTTAGGGTTAGTGTTAGGGTTAGGGCTCGGTTTAGGGTACGGGTTAGGATTAGGGTACGTGTTAGGGTTAGGGTAGGGGTTAGGGTTAGGGTACGCGTTAGGGTTAGGGTAGTGATTAAACCTATCCCACTCTCTAGATACCCCTTAGCACATAAAGGAATATTATTTGGGGGTCCAGCCATGGAGAAGAGTTTAGACACTAGGATTAAATAAGGAACACACCCATTATAAAGAAATCACATTAGGATTCTCTTTTTAAGCTGTTCCTTAAAACACTAGTGCTTAGGAAATCTATTGGAGGCAGAAGCAGTCAAGGGTAGCCTAGGGTTAGGGTTAGGCTTAGGGTACGGCTTAGGGTACGGGTTCGGGGAGGGCTTCGGGTACGGCGTAGAGTATGGGTTAGGGTTAGGGTTAGGGTTAGTGTTAGGGTTAGGGCTCGGTTTAGGGTACGGGTTAGGATTAGGGTACGTGTTAGGGTTAGGGTAGGGGTTAGCGTTAGGGTACGCGTTAGGGTTAGGGTAGTTATTAAACCTATCCCACTCTCTAGTTACCCCTTAACACGTAAAGGTATATTATTTGGGGGTCCAGCCATGGAGAAGAGTTTAGACACTAGGATAAGATAAGGAACACACCCATTATAAAGAAATCACATTAGGATTCTCTTTTTAAGCTGTTCCTTAAAACACTAGTGCTTAGGAAATCTATTGGAGGCAGAAGCAGTCAAGGGTAGCCTAGGGTTAGGGTTAGGCTTAGGGTTAGGCTTAGGGTACGGCTTAGGGTACGGGTTCGGGGAGGGCTTCGGGTACGGCGTAGGGTATGGGTTAGGGTTAGGGTTAGGGTTAGTGTTAGGGTTAGGGCTCGGTTTAGGGTACGGGTTAGGATTAGGGTACGTGTTAGTGTTAGGGTAGGGGTTAGGATTAGGGTACGCGTTAGGGTTAGGGTAGTGATTAAACCTATCCCACTCTCTAGATACCCCTTAGCACATAAAGGAATATTATTTGGGGGTCCAGCCATGGAGAAGAGTTTAGACACTAGGATTAGATAAGGAACACACCCATTATAAAGAAATCACATTAGGATTCTCTTTTTAAGCTGTTCCTTAAAACACTAGTGCTTAGGAAATCTATTGGAGGCAGAAGCAGTCAAGGGTAGCCTAGGGTTAGGGTTAGGCTTAGGGTACGGCTTAGGGTACGGGTTCGGGGAGGGCTTCGGGTACGGCGTAGGGTATGGGATAGGGTTAGGGTTAGGGTTAGTGTTAGTGTTAGGGCTCGGTTTAGGGTACGGGTTAGGATTAGGGTACGTGTTAGGGTTAGGGTAGGGGTTAGCGATAGGGTACGCATTAGGGTTAGGGTAGTTATTAAACCTATCCCACTCTCTAGTTATCCCTTAGCACGTAAAGGAATATTATTTTGGGGTCCAGCCATGGAGAAGAGTTTAGACACTAAGATAATATAAGGAACACACACATTATAAAGAAATCACATTAGGATTCTCTTTTTAAGCTGTTCCTTAAAACACTAGTGCTTAGGAAATCTATTGGAGGCAGAAGCAGTCAAGGGTAGCCTAGGGTTAGGGTTAGGCTTAGGGTTAGGCTTAGGGTACGGCTTAGGGTACGGGTTGGGGGAGGGCTTTGGGTACGGCGTAGGGTATGGGTTAGGGTTAGGGTTAGGGTTAGTGTTAGGGTTAGGGCTCGGTTTAGGGTACGGGTTAGGATTAGGGTACGTGTTAGGGTTAGGGTAGGGGTTAGGGTTAGGGTACGCGTTAGGGTTAGGGTAGTTATTAAACCTATCCCACTCTCTAGATACCCCTTAGCACGTAAAGGAATATTATTTGTGGGTCCAGCCATGGAGAAGAGTTTAGACACTAGGATAAGATAAGGAACACACACATTATAAAGAAATCACATTAGGATTCTCTTTTTAAGCAGTTCCTTAAAACAGTAGTGCTTAGGAAATCTATTGGAGGCAGAAGCAGTCAAGGGTAGCCTAGGGTTAGGGTTAGGCTTAGGGTTAGGCTTAGGGTACGGGTTCGGGGAGGGCTTCGGGTACGGCATAAGGTATGGGTTAGGGTTAGGGTTAGGGTTAGTGTTAGGGTTAGGGCTCGGTTTAGGGTACGGGTTAGGATTAGGGTACGTGTTAGGGTTAGGGTAGGGGTTAGGGTTAGGGTACGCGTTAGGGTTAGGGTAGTGATTAAACCTATCCCACTCTCTAGATACCCCTTAGCACATAAAGGAATATTATTTGGGGGTCCAGTCATGGAGAAGAGTTTAGACACTAGGATTAGATAAGGAACACACCCATTATAAAGAAATCACATTAGGATTCTCTTTTTAAGCTGTTCCTTAAAACACTAGTGCTTAGGAAATCTATTGGAGGCAGAAGCAGTCAAGGGTAGCCTAGGGTTAGGGTTAGGCTTAGGGTACGGCTTAGGGTACGGATTCGGGGAGGGCTTCGGGTACGGCGTAGGGTATGGGTTAGGGTTAGGGTTAGGGTTAGTGTTAGGGTTAGGGCTTGGTTTAGGGTACGGGTTAGGATTAGGGTACGTGTTAGGGTTAGGGTAGGGGTTAGCGATAGGGTGCGCGTTAGGGTTAGGGTCGTTATTAAACCTATCCCACTCTCTAGTTATCCCTTAGCACGTAAAGGAATGTTATTTGGGGGTCCAGCCATGGAGAAGAGTTTAGACACTAGGATAAGATAAGGAACACACACATTATAAAGAAATCACATTAGGATTCTCTTTTTAAGCAGTTCCTTAAAACACTAGTGCTTAGGAAATCTATTGGAGGCAGAAGCAGTCAAGGGTAGCCTAGGGTTAGGGTTAGGCTTAGGGTTAGGCTTAGGGTTCGGCTTAGGGTACGGGTTCGGGGAGGGCTTCGGGTACGGCGTCGGGTATGGGTTAGGGTTAGGGTTAGGGTTAGTGTTAGGGTTAGGGCTCGGTTTAGGGTACGGGTTAGGATTAGGGTACGTGTTAGGGTTATGGTAGGGGTTAGTGTTAGGGTACGCGTTAGGGTTAGGGTAGTTATTAAACCTATCCCACTCTCTAGATACCCCTTAGCACGTAAAGGAATATTATTTGGGGGTCCAGCCATGGAGAAGAGTTTAGACACTAGGATAAGATAAGGAACACACCCATTATAAAGAAATCACATTAGGATTCTCTTTTTAAGCTGTTCCTTAAAACACTAGTGCTTAGGAAATCTATTGGAGGCAGAAGCAGTCAAGGGTAGCCTAGGGTTAGGGTTAGGCTTAGGGTTAGGCTTAGGGTACGGCTTATGGTACGGGTTCGGGGAGGGCTTCGGGTACGGCGTAGGGTATGGGTTAGGGTTAGGGTTAGGGTTAGTGTTAGGGTTAGGGCTCGGTTTAGGGTACGGGTTAGGATTAGGGTACGTGTTAGGGTTAGGGTAGGGGTTAGGTTTAGGGTACGCGTTAGGGTTAGGGTAGTTATTAAACCTATCCCACTCTCTAGATACCCCTTAGCACGTAAAGGAATATTATTTGGGGGTCCAGCCATGGAGAAGAGTTTAGACACTAGGATAAGATAAGGAACACACACATTATAAAGAAATCACATTAGGATTCTCTTTTTAAGCAGTTCTTTAAAACACTAGTGCTTAGGAAATCTATTGGAGGCAGAAGCAGTCAAGGGTAGCCTAGGGTTAGGGTTAGGCTTAGGGTTAGGCTTAGGGTACGGCTTAGGGTACGGGTTCGGGGAGGGCTTCGGGTACGGCGTAGGGTATGGGTTAGGGTTAGGGTTAGGGTTAGTGTTAGGGTTAGGGCTCGGTTTAGGGTACGGGTTAGGATTAGGGTACGTGTTAGGGTTAGGGTAGGGGTTAGGGTTAGGGTACGCGTTAGGGTTAGGGTAGTGATTAAACCTATCCCACTCTCTAGATACCCCTTAGCACATAAAGGAATATTATTTGGGGGTCCAGCCATGGAGAAGAGTTTAGACACTAGGATTAGATAAGGAACACACCCATTATACAGAAATCACATTAGGATTCTCTTTTTAAGCTGTTCCTTAAAACACTAGTGCTTAGGAAATCTATTGGAGGCAGAAGCAGTCAAGGGTAGCCTAGGGTTAGGGTTAGGCTTAGGGTACGGCTTAGGGTACGGGTTCGGGGAGGGCTTCGGGTACGGCGTAGGGTATGGGTTAGGGTTAGGGTTAGGGTTAGTGTTAGGGTTAGGGCTCGGTTTAGGGTACGGCTTAGGATTAGGGTACGTGTTAGGGTTAGGGTAGGGGTTAGCGTTAGGGTACGCGTTAGGGTTAGGGTAGTTATTAAACCTATCCCACTCTCTAGTTACCCCTTAGCACGTAAAGGAATATTATTTGGGGGTCCAGCCATGGAGAAGAGTTTAGACACTAGGATAAGATAAGAAACACACACATTATAAAGAAATCACATTAGGATTCTCTTTTTAAGCTGTTCCTTAAAACACTAGTGCTTAGGAAATCTATTGGAGGCAGAAGCAGTCAAGGGTAGCCTAGGGTTAGGGTTAGGCTTAGGGTTAGGCTTAGGCTACGGTTTAGGGTACGGGTTTGGGGAGGGCTTCGGGTACGGCGTAGGGTATGGGTTAGAGTTAGGGTTAGGGTTAGTGTTAGGGTTAGGGCTCGGTTTAGGGTACGGGTTAGGATTAGGGTACGTGTTAGGGTTAGGGTAGGGGTTAGGGTTAGGGTACGCGTTAGGGTTAGGGTAGTGATTAAACCTATCCCACTCTCTAGATACCCCTTAGCACATAAAGGAATATTATTTGGGGGTCCAGCCATGGAGAAGAGTTTAGACACTAGGATTAAATAAGGAACACACCCATTATAAAGAAATCACATTAGGATTCTCTTTTTAAGCTGTTCCTTAAAACACTAGTGCTTAGGAAATCTATTGGAGGCAGAAGCAGTCAAGGGTAGCCTAGGGTTAGGGTTAGGCTTAGGGTACGGCTTAGGGTACGGGTTCGGGGAGGGCTTCGGGTACGGCGTAGGGTATGGGTTAGGGTTAGGGTTAGGGTTAGTGTTAGGGTTAGGGCTCGGTTTAGGGTACGGGTTAGGATTAGGGTACGTGTTAGGATTAGGGTAGGGGTTAGCGTTAGGGTACGCGTTAGGGTTAGGGTAGTTATTAAACCTATCCCACTCTCTAGTTACCCCTTAACACGTAAAGGAATATTATTTGGGGGTACAGCCATGGAGAAGAGTTTAGACACTAGGATAAGATAAGGAACACACCCATTATAAAGAAATCACATTAGGATTCTCTTTTTAAGCTGTTCCTTAAAACACTAGTGCTTAGGAAATCTATTGGAGGCAGAAGCAGTCAAGGGTAGCCTAGGGTTAGGGTTAGGCTTAGGGTTAGGCTTAGGGTACGGCTTAGGGTACGGGTTCGGGGAGGGCTTCGGGTACGGCGTAGGGTATGGGTTAGGGTTAGGGTTAGGGTTAGTGTTAGGGTTAGGGCTCGGTTTAGGGTACGGGTTAGGATTAGGGTACATGTTAGGGTTAGGGTAGGGGTTAGGGTTAGGGTACGCGTTAGGGTTAGGGTAGTTATTAAACCTATCCCACTCTCTAGATACCCCTTAGCACGTAAAGGAATATTATTTGGGGGTCCAGCCATGGAGAAGAGTTTAGACACTAGGATAAGATAAGGAACACACACATTATAAAGAAATCACATTAGGATTCTCTTTTTAAGCAGTTCCTTAAAACACTAGTGCTTAGGAAATCTATTGGAGGCAGAAGCAGTCAAGGGTAGCCTAGGGTTAGGGTTAGGCTTAGGGTTAGGCTTAGGGTACGGCTTAGGGTCCGGGTTCGGGGAGGGCTTCGGGTACGGCGTAGGGTATGGGTTAGGGTTAGGGTTAGGGTTAGTGTTAGGGTTAGGGCTCGGGTTAGGGTACGGGTTAGGATTAGGGTACGTGTTAGTGTTAGGGTAGGGGTTAGGATTAGGGTACGCGTTAGGGTTAGGGTAGTGATTAAACCTATCCCACTCTCTAGATACCCCTTAGCACATAAAGGAATATTATTTGGGGGTCCAGCCATGGAGAAGAGTTTAGACACTAGGATTAGATAAGGAACACACCCATTATAAAGAAATCACATTAGGATTCTCTTTTTAAGCTGTTCCTTAAAACACTAGTGCTTAGGAAATCTATTGGAGGCAGAAGCAGTCAAGGGTAGCCTAGGGTTAGGGTTAGGCTTAGGGTACGGCTTAGGGTACGGGTTCGGGGAGGGCTTCGGGTACGGCGTAGGGTATGGGATAGGGTTAGGGTTAGGGTTAGTGTTAGTGTTAGGGCTCGGTTTAGGGTACGGGTTAGGATTAGGGTACGTGTTAGGGTTAGGGTAGGGGTTAGCGATAGGGTACGCGTTAGGGTTAGGGTAGTTATTAAACCTATCCCACTCTCTAGTTATCCCTTAGCACGTAAAGGAATATTATTTTGGGGTCCAGCCATGGAGAAGAGTTTAGACACTAAGATAATATAAGGAGCACACACATTATAAAGAAATCACATTAGGATTCTCTTTTTAAGCTGTTCCTTAAAACACTAGTGCTTAGGAAATCTATTGGAGGCAGAAGCAGTCAAGGGTAGCCTAGGGTTAGGGTTAGGCTTAGGGTTAGGCTTAGGGTACGGCTTAGGGTACGGGTTCGGGGAGGGCTTTGGGTACGGCGTAGGGTATGGGTTAGGGTTAGGGTTAGGGTTAGTGTTAGGGTTAGGGCTCGGTTTAGGGTACGGGTTAGGATTAGGGTACGTGTTAGGGTTAGGGTAGGGGTTAGGGTTAGGGTACGCGTTAGGGTTAGGGTAGTTATTAAACCTATCCCACTCTCTAGATACCCCTTAGCACGTAAAGGAATATTATTTGTGGGTCCAGCCATGGAGAAGAGTTTAGACACTAGGATAAGATAAGGAACACACACATTATAAAGAAATCACATTAGGATTCTCTTTTTAAGCAGTTCCTTAAAACACTAGTGCTTAGGAAATCTATTGGAGGCAGAAGCAGTCAAGGGTAGCCTAGGGTTAGGGTTAGGCTTAGGGTTAGGCTTAGGGTACGGGTTCGGGGAGGGCTTCGGGTACGGCATAGGGTATGGGTTAGGGTTAGGGTTAGGGTTAGTGTTAGGGTTAGGGCTCGGTTTAGAGTACGGGTTAGGATTAGGGTACGTGTTAGGGTTAGGGTAGGGGTTAGGGTTAGGGTACGCGTTAGGGTTAGGGTAGTGATTAAACCTATCCCACTCTCTAGATACCCCTTAGCACATAAAGGAATATTATTTGGGGGTCCAGTCATGGAGAAGAGTTTAGACACTAGGATTAGATAAGGAACACACCCATTATAAAGAAATCACATTAGGATTCTCTTTTTAAGCTGTTCCTTAAAACACTAGTGCTTAGGAAATCTATTGGAGGCAGAAGCAGTCAAGGGTAGCCTAGGGTTAGGGTTAGGCTTAGGGTACGGCTTAGGGTACGGATTCGGGGAGGGCTTCGGGTACGGCGTAGGGTATGGGTTAGGGTTAGGGTTAGGGTTAGTGTTAGGGTTAGGGCTTGGTTTAGGGTACGGGTTAGGATTAGGGTACGTGTTAGGGTTAGGGTAGGGGTTAGCGATAGGGTGCGCGTTAGGGTTAGGGTCGTTATTAAACCTATCCCACTCTCTAGTTATCCCTTAGCACGTAAAGGAATGTTATTTGGGGGTCCAGCCATGGAGAAGAGTTTAGACACTAGGATAAGATAAGGAACACACACATTATAAAGAAATCACATTAGGATTCTCTTTTTAAGCAGTTCCTTAAAACACTAGTGCTTAGGAAATCTATTGGAGGCAGAAGCAGTCAAGGGTAGCCTAGGGTTAGGGTTAGGCTTAGGGTTAGGCTTAGGGTTCGGCTTAGGGTACGGGTTCGGGGAGGGCTTCGGGTACGGCGTCGGGTATGGGTTAGGGTTAGGGTTAGGGTTAGTGTTAGGGTTAGGGCTCGGTTTAGGGTACGGGTTAGGATTAGGGTACGTATTAGGGTTAGGGTAGGGGTTAGGGTTAGGGTACGCGTTACGGTTAGGGTAGTGATTAAACCTATCCCACTCTCTAGATACCCCTTAGCACGTAAAGGAATATTATTTTGGGGTCCAGCCATGGAGAAGAGTTTAGACACTAAGATAATATAAGGAACACACACATTATAAAGAAATCACATTAGGATTCTCTTTTTAAGCTGTTCCTTAAAACACTAGTGCTTAGGAAATCTATTGGAGGCAGAAGCAGTCAAGGGTAGCCTAGGGTTAGGGTTAGGCTTAGGGTTAGGCTTAGGCTACGGTTTAGGGTACGAGTTTGGGGAGGGCTTCGGGTACGGCGTAGGGTATGGGTTAGAGTTAGGGTTAGGGTTAGTGTTAGGGTTAGGGCTCGGTTTAGGGTACGGGTAAGGATTAGGGTACGTGTTAGGGTTAGGGTAGGGGTTAGGGTTAGGGTACGCGTTAGGGTTAGGGTAGTGATTAAACCTATCCCACTCTCTAGATACCCCTTAGCACATAAAGGAATATTATTTGGGGGTCCAGCCATGGAGAAGAGTTTAGACACTAGGATTAAATAAGGAACACACCCATTATAAAGAAATCACATTAGGATTCTCTTTTTAAGCTGTTCCTTAAAACACTAGTGCTTAGGAAATCTATTGGAGGCAGAAGCAGTCAAGGGTAGCCTAGGGTTAGGGTTAGGCTTAGGGTACGGCTTAGGGTACGGGTTCGGGGAGGGCTTCGGGTACGGCGTAGGGTATGGGTTAGGGTTAGGGTTAGGGTTAGTGTTAGGGTTAGGGCTCGGTTTAGGGTACGGGTTAGGATTAGGGTACGTGTTAGGGTTAGGGTAGGGGTTAGCGTTAGGGTACGCGTTAGGGTTAGGGTAGTTATTAAACCTATCCCACTCTCTAGTTACCCCTTAACACGTAAAGGAATATTATTTGGGGGTCCAGCCATGGAGAAGAGTTTAGACACTAGGATAAGATAAGGAACACACCCATTATAAAGAAATCACATTAGGATTCTCTTTTTAAGCTGTTCCTTAAAACACTAGTGCTTAGGAAATCTATTGGAGGCAGAAGCAGTCAAGGGTAGCCTAGGGTTAGGGTTAGGCTTAGGGTTAGGCTTAGGGTACGGCTTAGGGTACGGGTTCGGGGAGGGCTTCGGGTACGGCGTAGGGTATGGGTTAGGGTTAGGGTTAGGGTTACTGTTAGGGTTAGGGCTCGGTTTAGGGTACGGGTTAGGATTAGGGTACATGTTAGGGTTAGGGTAGGGGTTAGGGTTAGGGTACGCGTTAGGGTTAGGGTAGTTATTAAACCTATCCCACTCTCTAGATACCCCTTAGCACGTAAAGGAATATTATTTGGGGGTCCAGCCATGGAGAAGAGTTTAGACACTAGGATAAGATAAGGAACACACACATTATAAAGAAATCACATTAGGATTCTCTTTTTAAGCAGTTCCTTAAAACACTAGTGCTTAGGAAATCTATTGGAGGCAGAAGCAGTCAAGGGTAGCCTAGGGTTAGGGTTAGGCTTAGGGTTAGGCTTAGGGTACGGCTTAGGGTCCGGGTTCGGGGAGGGCTTCGGGTACGGCGTAGGGTATGGGTTAGGGTTAGGGTTAGGGTTAGTGTTAGGGTTAGGGCTCGGTTTAGGGTACGGGTTAGGATTAGGGTACGTGTTAGTGTTAGGGTAGGGGTTAGGATTAGGGTACGCGTTAGGGTTAGGGTAGTGATTAAACCTATCCCACTCTCTAGATACCCCTTAGCACATAAAGGAATATTATTTGGGGGTCCAGCCATGGAGAAGAGTTTAGACACTAGGATTAGATAAGGAACACACCCATTATAAAGAAATCACATTAGGATTCTCTTTTTAAGCTGTTCCTTAAAACACTAGTGCTTAGGAAATCTATTGGAGGCAGAAGCAGTCAAGGGTAGCCTAGGGTTAGGGTTAGGCTTAGGGTACGGCTTAGGGTACGGGTTCGGGGAGGGCTTCGGGTACGGCGTAGGGTATGGGATAGGGTTAGGGTTAGGGTTAGTGTTAGTGTTAGGGCTCGGTTTAGGGTACGGGTTAGGATTAGGGTACGTGTTAGGGTTAGGGTAGGGGTTAGCGATAGGGTACGCGTTAGGGTTAGGGTAGTTATTAAACCTATCCCACTCTCTAGTTATCCCTTAGCACGTAAAGGAATATTATTTTGGGGTCCAGCCATGGAGAAGAGTTTAGACACTAAGATAATATAAGGAACACACACATTATAAAGAAATCACATTAGGATTCTCTTTTTAAGCTGTTCCTTAAAACACTAGTGCTTAGGAAATCTATTGGAGGCAGAAGCAGTCAAGGGTAGCCTAGGGTTAGGGTTAGGCTTAGGGTTAGGCTTAGGGTACGGCTTAGGGTACGGGTTCGGGGAGGGCTTTGGGTACGGCGTAGGGTATGGGTTAGGGTTAGGGTTAGGGTTAGTGTTAGTGTTAGGGCTCGGTTTAGGGTACGGGTTAGGATTAGGGTACGTGTTAGGGTTAGGGTAAGGGTTAGGGTTAGGGTACGCGTTAGGGTTAGGGTAGTTATTAAACCTATCCCACTCTCTAGATACCCCTTAGCACGTAAAGGAATATTATTTGTGGGTCCAGCCATGGAGAAGAGTTTAGACACTAGGATAAGATAAGGAACACACACATTATAAAGAAATCACATTAGGATTCTCTTTTTAAGCAGTTCCTTAAAACACTAGTGCTTAGGAAATCTATTGGAGGCAGAAGCAGTCAAGGGTAGCCTAGGGTTAGGGTTAGGCTTAGGGTTAGGCTTAGGGTTCGGCTTAGGGTACGGGTTCGGGGAGGGCTTCGGGTACGGCGTCGGGTATGGGTTAGGGTTAGGGTTAGGGTTAGTGTTAGGGTTAGGGCTCGGTTTAGGGTACGGGTTAGGATTAGGGTACGTATTAGGGTTAGGGTAGGGGTTAGGGTTAGGGTACGCGTTACGGTTAGGGTAGTGATTAAACCTATCCCACTCTCTAGATACCCCTTAGCACGTAAAGGAATATTATTTTGGGGTCCAGCCATGGAGAAGAGTTTAGACACTAAGATAATATAAGGAACACACACATTATAAAGAAATCACATTAGGATTCTCTTTTTAAGCTGTTCTTTAAAACACTAGTGCTTAGGAAATCTATTGGAGGCAGAAGCAGTCAAGGGTAGCCTAGGGTTAGGGTTAGGCTTAGGGTTAGGCTTAGGCTACGGTTTAGGGTACGAGTTTGGGGAGGGCTTCGGGTACGGCGTAGGGTATGGGTTAGAGTTAGGGTTAGGGTTAGTGTTAGGGTTAGGGCTCGGTTTAGGGTACGGGTTAGGATTAGGGTACGTGTTAGGGTTAGGGTAGGGGTTAGGGTTAGGGTACGCGTTAGGGTTAGGGTAGTGATTAAACCTATCCCACTCTCTAGATACCCCTTAGCACATAAAGGAATATTATTTGGGGGTCCAGCCATGGAGAAGAGTTTAGACACTAGGATTAAATAAGGAACACACCCATTATAAAGAAATCACATTAGGATTCTCTTTTTAAGCTGTTCCTTAAAACACTAGTGCTTAGGAAATCTATTGGAGGCAGAAGCAGTCAAGGGTAGCCTAGGGTTAGGGTTAGGCTTAGGGTACGGCTTAGGGTACGGGTTCGGGGAGGGCTTCGGGTACGGCGTAGAGTATGGGTTAGGGTTAGGGTTAGGGTTAGTGTTAGGGTTAGGGCTCGGTTTAGGGTACGGGTTAGGATTAGGGTACGTGTTAGGGTTAGGGTAGGGGTTAGCGTTAGGGTACGCGTTAGGGTTAGGATAGTTATTAAACCTATCCCACTCTCTAGTTACCCTTTAACACGTAAAGGAATATTATTTGGGGGTCCAGCCATGGAGAAGAGTTTAGACACTAGGATAAGATAAGGAACACACCCATTATAAAGAAATCACATTAGGATTCTCTTTTTAAGCTGTTCCTTAAAACACTAGTGCTTAGGAAATCTATTGGAGGCAGAAGCAGTCAAGGGTAGCCTAGGGTTAGGGTTAGGCTTAGGGTTAGGCTTAGGGTACGGCTTAGGGTACGGGTTCGGGGAGGGCTTCGGGTACGGCGTAGGGTATGGGTTAGGGTTAGGGTTAGGGTTAGTGTTAGGGTTAGGGCTCGGTTTAGGGTACGGGTTAGGATTAGGGTACGTGTTAGTGTTAGGGTAGGGGTTAGGATTAGGGTACGCGTTAGGGTTAGGGTAGTGATTAAACCTATCCCACTCTCTAGATACCCCTTAGCACATAAAGGAATATTATTTGGGGGTCCAGCCATGGAGAAGAGTTTAGACACTAGGATTAGATAAGGAACACACCCATTATAAAGAAATCACATTAGGATTCTCTTTTTAAGCTGTTCCTTAAAACACTAGTGCTTAGGAAATCTATTGGAGGCAGAAGCAGTCAAGGGTAGCCTAGGGTTAGGGTTAGGCTTAGGGTACGGCTTAGGGTACGGGTTCGGGGAGGGCTTCGGGTACGGCGTAGGGTATGGGATAGGGTTAGGGTTAGGGTTAGTGTTAGTGTTAGGGCTCGGTTTAGGGTACGGGTTAGGATTAGGGTACGTGTTAGGGTTAGGGTAGGGGTTAGCGATAGGGTACGCATTAGGGTTAGGGTAGTTATTAAACCTATCCCACTCTCTAGTTATCCCTTAGCACGTAAAGGAATATTATTTTGGGGTCCAGCCATGGAGAAGAGTTTAGACACTAAGATAATATAAGGAACACACACATTATAAAGAAATCACATTAGGATTCTCTTTTTAAGCTGTTCCTTAAAACACTAGTGCTTAGGAAATCTATTGGAGGCAGAAGCAGTCAAGGGTAGCCTAGGGTTAGGGTTAGGCTTAGGGTTAGGCTTAGGGTACGGCTTAGGGTACGGGTTGGGGGAGGGCTTTGGGTACGGCGTAGGGTATGGGTTAGGGTTAGGGTTAGGGTTAGTGTTAGGGTTAGGGCTCGGTTTAGGGTACGGGTTAGGATTAGGGTACGTGTTAGGGTTAGGGTAGGGGTTAGGGTTAGGGTACGCGTTAGGGTTAGGGTAGTTATTAAACCTATCCCACTCTCTAGATACCCCTTAGCACGTAAAGGAATATTATTTGTGGGTCCAGCCATGGAGAAGAGTTTAGACACTAGGATAAGATAAGGAACACACACATTATAAAGAAATCACATTAGGATTCTCTTTTTAAGCAGTTCCTTAAAACACTAGTGCTTAGGAAATCTATTGGAGGCAGAAGCAGTCAAGGGTAGCCTAGGGTTAGGGTTAGGCTTAGGGTTAGGCTTAGGGTACGGGTTCGGGGAGGGCTTCGGGTACGGCATAAGGTATGGGTTAGGGTTAGGGTTAGGGTTAGTGTTAGGGTTAGGGCTCGGTTTAGGGTACGGGTTAGGATTAGGGTACGTGTTAGGGTTAGGGTAGGGGTTAGGGTTAGGGTACGCGTTAGGGTTAGGGTAGTGATTAAACCTATCCCACTCTCTAGATACCCCTTAGCACATAAAGGAATATTATTTGGGGGTCCAGTCATGGAGAAGAGTTTAGACACTAGGATTAGATAAGGAACACACCCATTATAAAGAAATCACATTAGGATTCTCTTTTTAAGCTGTTCCTTAAAACACTAGTGCTTAGGAAATCTATTGGAGGCAGAAGCAGTCAAGGGTAGCCTAGGGTTAGGGTTAGGCTTAGGGTACGGCTTAGGGTACGGATTCGGGGAGGGCTTCGGGTACGGCGTAGGGTATGGGTTAGGGTTAGGGTTAGGGTTAGTGTTAGGGTTAGGGCTTGGTTTAGGGTACGGGTTAGGATTAGGGTACGTGTTAGGGTTAGGGTAGGGGTTAGCGATAGGGTGCGCGTTAGGGTTAGGGTCGTTATTAAACCTATCCCACTCTCTAGTTATCCCTTAGCACGTAAAGGAATGTTATTTGGGGGTCCAGCCATGGAGAAGAGTTTAGACACTAGGATAAGATAAGGAACACACACATTATAAAGAAATCACATTAGGATTCTCTTTTTAAGCAGTTCCTTAAAACACTAGTGCTTAGGAAATCTATTGGAGGCAGAAGCAGTCAAGGGTAGCCTAGGGTTAGGGTTAGGCTTAGGGTTAGGCTTAGGGTTCGGCTTAGGGTACGGGTTCGGGGAGGGCTTCGGGTACGGCGTCGGGTATGGGTTAGGGTTAGGGTTAGGGTTAGTGTTAGGGTTAGGGCTCGGTTTAGGGTACGGGTTAGGATTAGGGTACGTGTTAGGGTTATGGTAGGGGTTAGTGTTAGGGTACGCGTTAGGGTTAGGGTAGTTATTAAACCTATCCCACTCTCTAGATACCCCTTAGCACGTAAAGGAATATTATTTGGGGGTCCAGCCATGGAGAAGAGTTTAGAAACTAGGATAAGATAAGGAACACACACATTATAAAGAAATCACATTAGGATTCTCTTTTTAAGCTGTTCCTTAAAACACTAGTGCTTAGGAAATCTATTGGAGGCAGAAGCAGTCAAGGGTAGCCTAGGGTTAGGGTTAGGCTTACGGTTAGGCTTAGGGTACGGTTTAGGGTACGGGTTCGGGGAAGGCTTCGGGTACGGCGTAGGGTATGGGTTAGGGTTAGGGTTAGGTTTAGTGTTAGGGTTAGGGCTCGGTATAGGGTACGGGTTAGGATTAGGGTACGTGTTAGGGTTAGGGTAGGGGTTAGGGTTATGGTACGCGTTAGGGTTAGGGTAGTGATTAAACCTATCCCACTCTCTAGATACCCCTTAGCACATAAAGGAATATTATTTGGGGGTCCAGCGACGGAGAAGAGTTTAGACACTAGGATTAGATAAGGAACACACCCATTATAAAGAAATCACATTAGGATTCTCTTTTTAAGCTGTTCCTTAAAACACTAGTGCTTAGGAAATCTAATGGAGGCAGAAGCAGTCAAGGGTAGCCTAGGGTTAGGGTTAGGCTTAGGGTTAGGCTTAGGGTACGGCTTAGGGCACGGGTTCGGGGAGGGCTTCGGGTACGGCGTAGGGTATGGGTTAGGGTTAGGGTTAGGGTTAGTGTTAGGGTTAGGGCTCGGTTTAGGGTACGGGTTAAGATTAGGGTACGTGTTAGGGTTAGGGTAGGGGTTAGCGTTAGGTTACGCATTACGGTTAGGGTAGTTATTAAACCTATCCCACTCTCTAGTTACCCCTTAGTACGTAAAGGAATATTATTTGGGGGTCCAGCCATGGAGAAGAGTTTAGACACTAGGAAAAGATAAGGAACACACCCATTATAAAGAAATCACATTAGGATTCTCTTTTTAAGCTGTTCCTTAAAACACTAGTGCTTAGGAAATCTATTGGAGGCAGAAGCAGTCAACGGTAGCCTAGGGTTAGGGTTAGGCTTAGGGTTAGGCTTAGGGTACGGCATAGGGTACGGGTTCGGGGAGGGATTCGGGTGCGGCGTAGGGTATGGGTTAGGGTTAGGGTTAGGGTTAGTGTTAGGGTTAGGGCTCGGTTTAGGGTATGCGTTAGGATTAGGGTACGTGTTAGGGTTAGGGTAGGGGTTAGGGTTAGGGTACGCGTTAGGGTTCGGGTAGTTATTAAACCTGTCCCACTCTCTAGATACCCCTTAGCACGTAAAGGAATATTATTTGGGGGTCCAGCCATGGAGAAGAGTTTAGACACTAAGATAATATAAGGAACACACACATTTTACAGAAATCACATTAGGATTCTCTTTTTAAGCTGTTCCTTAAAACACTAGTGCTTAGGAAATCTATTGGAGGCAGAAGCAGTCAAGGGTAGCCTAGGGTTAGGGTTAGGCTTAGGGTTAGGCTTAGGGTACGGCTTAGTGTACGGGTTCGGGGAGGGCTTCGGGTACGGCGTAGGGTATGGGTTAGGGTTAGGGTTAGGGTTAGTGTTAGGGTTAGGGCTCGGTTTAGGGTACGGGTTAGGATTAGGGTACGTGTTAGGATTAGGGTAGGGGTTAGGGTTAGGGTACGCGTTAGGGTTAGGGTAGTTATTAAACCTATCCCACTCTCTAGATACCCCTTAGCACGTAAAGGAATATTATTTGGGGGTCCAGCCATGGAGAAGACTTTAGACACTAAGATAATATAAGGAACACACACATTATAAAGAAATCACATTAGGATTCTCTTTTTAAGCTGTTCCTTAAAACACTAGTGCTTAGGAAATCTATTGGAGGCAGAAGCAGTCAAGGGTAGCCTAGGGTTAGGGTTAGGCTTAGGGTTAGGCTTAGGGTACGGCTTAGGGTACGGATTCGGGGAGGGCTTCGGGTACTGCGTAGGGTATGGGGTAGGGTTAGGGTTAGGGTTAGTGTTAGGGTTAGGGCTCGGTTTAGGGTACGGGTTAGGATTAGGGTATGTGTTAGGGTTAGGGTAGGGGTTAGCGTTAGGGTACGCGTTAGGGTTAGGGTAGTTATTAAACCTATCCCACTCTCTAGTTACCCCTTAGCACGTTAAGTAATATTATTTGGGGGTCCAACCATGGAGAAGAGTTTAGACACTAGGATAAGATAAGGAACACACCCATTATAAAGAAATCACATTAGGATTCTCTTTTTAAGGTGTTCCTTAAAACACTAGTGCTTAGGAAATCTATTGGAGGCAGAAGCAGTCAAGGGTAGCCTAGGGTTAGGGTTAGGCTTAGGGTTAGGCTTAGGGTTAGGCTTAGGGTACGGGTTCGGGGAGGGCTTCGGGTACGGCGTATGGTATGGGTTAGGGTTTGGATTAGGGTTAGTGTTAGGGTTAGGGCTCGGTTTAGGGTACGGGTTAGGATTAGGGTACGTGTTAGGGTTAGGTTAGGGGTTAGGGTTAGGGTACGCGTTAGGGTTAGGGTAGTTATTAAACCTATCCCACTCTCTAGATACCCCTTAGCACGTAAAGGAATATTATTTGGGGGTCCAGCCATGGAGAAGAATTTAGACACTAAGATAATATAAGGAATACACACATTATAAAGAAATCACATTAGGATTCTCTTTTTAAGCTGTTCCTTAAAACACTAGTGCTTAGGAAATCTATTGGAGGCAGAAGCAGTCAAGGGTAGCCTAGGGTTAGGGTTAGGCTTACGGTTAGGCTTAGGGTACGGTTTAGGGTACGGGTTCGGGGAAGGCTTCGGGTACGGCGTAGGGTATGGGTTAGGGTTAGGGTTAGGTTTAGTGTTAGGGTTAGGGCTCGGTATAGGGTACGGGTTAGGATTAGGGTACGTGTTAGGGTTAGGGTAGGGGTTAGGGTTATGGTACGCGTTAGGGTTAGGGTAGTGATTAAACCTATCCCACTCTCTAGATACCCCTTAGCACATAAAGGAATATTATTTGGGGGTCCAGCGACGGAGAAGAGTTTAGACACTAGGATTAGATAAGGAACACACCCATTATAAAGAAATCACATTAGGATTCTCTTTTTAAGCTGTTCCTTAAAACACTAGTGCTTAGGAAATCTAATGGAGGCAGAAGCAGTCAAGGGTAGCCTAGGGTTAGGGTTAGGCTTAGGGTTAGGCTTAGGGTACGGCTTAGGGCACGGGTTCGGGGAGGGCTTCGGGTACGGCGTAGGGTATGGGTTAGGGTTAGGGTTAGGGTTAGTGTTAGGGTTAGGGCTCGGTTTAGGGTACGGGTTAAGATTAGGGTACGTGTTAGGGTTAGGGTAGGGGTTAGCGTTAGGTTACGCATTACGGTTAGGGTAGTTATTAAACCTATCCCACTCTCTAGTTACCCCTTAGTACGTAAAGGAATATTATTTGGGGGTCCAGCCATGGAGAAGAGTTTAGACACTAGGAAAAGATAAGGAACACACCCATTATAAAGAAATCACATTAGGATTCTCTTTTTAAGCTGTTCCTTAAAACACTAGTGCTTAGGAAATCTATTGGAGGCAGAAGCAGTCAACGGTAGCCTAGGGTTAGGGTTAGGCTTAGGGTTAGGCTTAGGGTACGGCATAGGGTACGGGTTCGGGGAGGGATTCGGGTGCGGCGTAGGGTATGGGTTAGGGTTAGGGTTAGGGTTAGTGTTAGGGTTAGGGCTCGGTTTAGGGTATGCGTTAGGATTAGGGTACGTGTTAGGGTTAGGGTAGGGGTTAGGGTTAGGGTACGCGTTAGGGTTCGGGTAGTTATTAAACCTGTCCCACTCTCTAGATACCCCTTAGCACGTAAAGGAATATTATTTGGGGGTCCAGCCATGGAGAAGAGTTTAGACACTAAGATAATATAAGGAACACACACATTTTACAGAAATCACATTAGGATTCTCTTTTTAAGCTGTTCCTTAAAACACTAGTGCTTAGGAAATCTATTGGAGGCAGAAGCAGTCAAGGGTAGCCTAGGGTTAGGGTTAGGCTTAGGGTTAGGCTTAGGGTACGGCTTAGTGTACGGGTTCGGGGAGGGCTTCGGGTACGGCGTAGGGTATGGGTTAGGGTTAGGGTTAGGGTTAGTGTTAGGGTTAGGGCTCGGTTTAGGGTACGGGTTAGGATTAGGGTACGTGTTAGGATTAGGGTAGGGGTTAGGGTTAGGGTACGCGTTAGGGTTAGGGTAGTTATTAAACCTATCCCACTCTCTAGATACCCCTTAGCACGTAAAGGAATATTATTTGGGGGTCCAGCCATGGAGAAGACTTTAGACACTAAGATAATATAAGGAACACACACATTATAAAGAAATCACATTAGGATTCTCTTTTTAAGCTGTTCCTTAAAACACTAGTGCTTAGGAAATCTATTGGAGGCAGAAGCAGTCAAGGGTAGCCTAGGGTTAGGGTTAGGCTTAGGGTTAGGCTTAGGGTACGGCTTAGGGTACGGATTCGGGGAGGGCTTCGGGTACTGCGTAGGGTATGGGGTAGGGTTAGGGTTAGGGTTAGTGTTAGGGTTAGGGCTCGGTTTAGGGTACGGGTTAGGATTAGGGTATGTGTTAGGGTTAGGGTAGGGGTTAGCGTTAGGGTACGCGTTAGGGTTAGGGTAGTTATTAAACCTATCCCACTCTCTAGTTACCCCTTAGCACGTTAAGTAATATTATTTGGGGGTCCAACCATGGAGAAGAGTTTAGACACTAGGATAAGATAAGGAACACACCCATTATAAAGAAATCACATTAGGATTCTCTTTTTAAGGTGTTCCTTAAAACACTAGTGCTTAGGAAATCTATTGGAGGCAGAAGCAGTCAAGGGTAGCCTAGGGTTAGGGTTAGGCTTAGGGTTAGGCTTAGGGTTAGGCTTAGGGTACGGGTTCGGGGAGGGCTTCGGGTACGGCGTATGGTATGGGTTAGGGTTTGGATTAGGGTTAGTGTTAGGGTTAGGGCTCGGTTTAGGGTACGGGTTAGGATTAGGGTACGTGTTAGGGTTAGGTTAGGGGTTAGGGTTAGGGTACGCGTTAGGGTTAGGGTAGTTATTAAACCTATCCCACTCTCTAGATACCCCTTAGCACGTAAAGGAATATTATTTGGGGGTCCAGCCATGGAGAAGAATTTAGACACTAAGATAATATAAGGAATACACACATTATAAAGAAATCACATTAGGATTCTCTTTTTAAGCTGTTCCTTAAAACACTAGTGCTTAGGAAATCTATTGGAGGCAGAAGCAGTCAAGGGTAGCCTAGGGTTAGGGTTAGGCTTAGGGTTAGGCTTAGGGTACGGCTTAGGGTACGGGTTCGGGGAGGGCTTCGGGTACAGCGTAGGGTATGGGTTAGGGTTAGGGTTAGGGTTAGTGTTAGGGTTAGGGCTCGGTTTAGGGTACGGGTTAGGATTAGGGTACGTGTTAGGGTTAGGGTAGGGGTTAGCGATAGGGTACGCGTTAGGGTTAGGGTAGTTATTAAACCTATCCCACTCTCTAGTTAACCCTTAGCACGTAAAGGAATATTATTTGGGGGTCCAGCCATGGAGAAGAGTTTAGACACTAGGATAAGATAAGGAACACACCCATTATAAAGAAATCACATTAGGATTCTCTTTTTAAGGTGTTCCTTAAAACACTAGTGCTTAGGAAATCTATTGGAGGCAGAAGCAGTCAAGGGTAGCCTAGGGTTAGGTTTAGGCTTAGGGTTAGGCTTAGGGTACGGCTTACGGTATGGGTTCGGGGAGGGCTTCGGGTACGGCGTAGGGTATGGGTTAGGGTTAGGGTTAGGGTTAGTGTTAGGGTTAGGGCTCGGTTTAGGGTACGGGTCAGGATTAGGGTACGTGTTAGGGTTAGGTTAGGGGTTAGGGTTAGGGTACGCTTTAGGGTTAGGGTAGATATTAAACCTATCCCACTCTCTAGATACCCCTTAGCACATAAAGGAATATTATTTGGGGGTCCAGCCATGGAGAAGAGTTTAGAAACTAAGATAATATAAGGAACACACACATTATAAAGAAATCACATTAGGATTCTCTTTTTAAGCTGTTCCTTAAAACACTAGTGCTTAGGAAATCTATTGGAGGCAGAAGCAGTCAAGGGTAGCCTAGGGTTAGGGTTAGGCTTAGTGTTAGGCTTAGGGTACGGCTTAGTGTACGGGTTCGGGGAGGGCTTCGGGTACGGCGTAGGGTATGGGTTAGGGTTAGGGTTAGTGTTAGGGTTAGGGCTCGGTTTAGGGTACAGGTTAGGATTAGGGTACGTGTTAGGGTTAGGGTAGGGGTTAGCGTTAGGGTACGCGTTAGGGTTAGGGTAGTTATTAAACCTATCCCACTCTCTAGTTACCCCTTAGCACGTAAAGTAATATTATTTGGGGGTCCAACCATGGAGAAGAGTTTAGACACTAGGATAAGATAAGGAACACACCCATTATAAGGAAATCACAGTAGGATTCTCTTTTTAAGGTGTTCCTTAAAACACTAGTGCTTAGGAAATCTATTGGAGGCAGAAGCAGTCAAGTGTAGCCTAGGGTTAGGGTTAGGCTTAGGGTTAGGCTTAGGGTTAGGCTTAGGGTACGGGTTCGGGGAGGGCTTCGGGTATGGTGTAGGGTATGGGTTAGGGTTAGGGTTAGGGTTAGTGTTAGGGTTAGGGCTCGGTTTAGGGTACGGGTTAGGATTAGGGTACGTGTTAGGGTTAGGGTAGGGGTTAGGGTTAGGGTACGCGTTAGGGTTAGGGTAGTTATTAAACCTATCCCACTCTCTAGATACCCCTTAGCACGTAAAGGAATATTATTTGGGGGTCCAGCCATGGAGAAGAGTTTAGACACTAGGATAAGATAAGGAACACACCCATTATAAAGAAATCACATTAGGATTCTCTTTTTAAGGTGTTCCTTAAAACACTAGTGCTTAGGAAATCTATTGGAGGCAGAAGCAGTCAAGGGTAGCCTAGGGTTAGGGTTAGGCTTAGGGTTAGGCTTAGGGTACGGCTTAGGGTACGGATTCGGGGAGGGCTTCGGGTACGGCGTAGTGTATGGGTTAGGGTTAGGGTTAGGGTTAGTGTTAGGGTTAGGGCTCGGTTTAGGGTACGTGTTAGGATTAGGGTACGTGTTAGGGTTAGGGTAGGGGTTAGGGTTAGGGTACGCCTTACGGTTAGGGTAGTTATTAAACCTATCCCACACTCTAGATACCCCTTAGCACGTAAAGGAATATTATTTGGGGGTCCAGCCATGGAGAAGAGTTTAGACACTAGGATAAGATAAGGAACACACCCATTATAAAGAAATCACATTAGGATTCTCTTTTTAAGCTGTTCCTTAAAACACTAGTGCTTAGGAAATCTATTGGAGGCAGAAGCAGTCAAGGGTAGCCTAGGGTTAGGGTTAGGCTTAGGGTTAGGCTTAGGGTACGGCTTACGGTATGGGTTCGGGGAGGGCTTCGGGTACGGCGTAGGGTATGGGTTAGGGTTAGGGTTAGGGTTAGTGTTAGGGTTAGGGCTCGGTTTAGGGTACGGGTCAGGATTAGGGTACGTGTTAGGGTTAGGGTAGGGGTTAGGGTTAGGGTACGCTTTAGGGTTAGGGTAGATATTAAACCTATCCCACTCTCTAGATACCCCTTAGCACATAAAGGAATATTATTTCGGGGTCCAGCCATGGAGAAGAGTTTAGACACTAAGATAATATAAGGAACACACACATTATAAAGAAATCACATTAGGATTCTCTTTTTAAGCTGTTCCTTAAAACACTAGTGCTTAGGAAATCTATTGGAGGCAGAAGCAGTCAAGGGTAGCCTAGGGTTAGGGTTAGGCTTAGGGTTAGGCTTAGGGTACGGCTTAGGGTACGGGTTCGGGGAGGGCTTCGGGTACGGCGTAGGGTATGGGTTAGGGTTAGGGTTAGTGTTAGGGTTAGGGCTCGGTTTAGGGTACAGGTTAGGATTAGGGTACGTGTTAGGGTTAGGGTAGGGGTTAGCGTTAGGGTACGCGTTAGGGTTAGGGTAGTTATTAAACCTATCCCACTCTCTAGTTACCCCTTAGCACGTAAAGTAATATTATTTGGGGGTCCAACCATGGAGAAGAGTTTAGACACTAGGATAAGATAAGGAACACACCCATTATAAGGAAATCACGTTAGGATTCTCTTTTTAAGGTGTTCCTTAAAACACTAGTGCTTAGGAAATCTATTGGAGGCAGAAGCAGTCAAGGGTAGCCTAGGGTTAGGGTTAGGCTTAGGGTTAGGCTTAGGGTTAGGCTTAGGGTACGGGTTCGGGGAGGGCTTCGGGTATGGTGTAGGGTATGGGTTAGGGTTAGGGTTAGGGTTAGTGTTAGGGTTAGGGCTCGGTTTAGGGTACGGGTTAGGATTAGGGTACGTGTTAGGGTTAGGGTAGGGGTTAGGGTTAGGGTACGCGTTAGGGTTAGGGTAGTTATTAAACCTATCCCACTCTCTAGATACCCCTTAGCACGTAAAGGAATATTATTTGGGGGTCCAGCCATGGAGAAGAGTTTAGACACTAGGATAAGATAAGGAACACACCCATTATAAAGAAATCACATTAGGATTCTCTTTTTAAGGTGTTCCTTAAAACACTAGTGCTTAGGAAATCTATTGGAGGCAGAAGCAGTCAAGGGTAGCCTAGGGTTAGGGTTAGGCTTAGGGTTAGGCTTAGGGTACGGCTTAGGGTACGGGTTCGGGGAGGGCTTCGGGTACGGCGTAGTGTATGGGTTAGGGTTAGGGTTAGGGTTAGTGTTAGGGTTAGGGCTCGGTTTAGGGTACGTGTTAGGATTAGGGTACGTCTTAGGGTTAGGGTAGGGGTTAGGGTTAGGGTACGCCTTACGGTTAGGGTAGTTATTAAACCTATCCCACACTCTAGATACCCCTTAGCACGTAAAGGAATATTATTTGGGGGTCCAGCCATGGAGAAGAGTTTAGACACTAGGATAAGATAAGGAACACACCCATTATAAAGAAATCACATTAGGATTCTCTTTTTAAGCTGTTCCTTAAAACACTAGTGCTTAGCAAATCTATTGGAGGCAGAAGCAGTCAAGGGTATCCTAGGGTTAGGGTTAGGCTTAGGGTTAGGCTTAGGGTACGGCTTACGGTATGGGTTCGGGGAGGGCTTCGGGTACGGCGTAGGGTATGGGTTAGGGTTAGGGTTAGGGTTAGTGTTAGGGTTAGGGCTCGGTTTAGGGTACGGGTCAGGATTAGGGTACGTGTTAGGGTTAGGGTAGGGGTTAGGGTTAGGGTACGCTTTAGGGTTAGGGTAGATATTAAACCTATCCCACTCTCTAGATACCCCTTAGCACATAAAGGAATATTATTTCGGGGTCCAGCCATGGAGAAGAGTTTAGACACTAAGATAATATAAGGAACACACACATTATAAAGAAATCACATTAGGATTCTCTTTTTAAGCTGTACCTTAAAACACTAGTGCTTAGGAAATCTATTGGAGGCAGAAGCAGTCAAGGGTAGCCTAGGGTTAGGGTTAGGCTTAGGGTTAGGCTTAGGGTACGGCTTAGGGTACGGGTTCGGGGAGGGCTTCGGGTACGGCGTAGGGTATGGGTTAGTGTTAGGGTTAGTGTTAGGGTTAGGGCTCGGTTTAGGGTACAGGTTAGGATTAGGGTACGTGTTAGGGTTAGGGTAGGGGTTAGCGTTAGGGTACGCATTAGGGTTAGGGTAGTTATTAAACCTATCCCACTCTCTAGTTACCCCTTAGCACGTAAAGTAATATTATTTGGGGGTCCAACCATGGAGAAGAGTTTAGACACTAGGATAAGATAAGGAACACACCCATTATAAAGAAATCACATTAGGATTCTCTTTTTAAGGTGTTCCTTAAAACACTAGTGCTTAGGAAATCTATTGGAGGCAGAAGCAGTCAAGGGTAGCCTAGGGTTAGGGTTAGGCTTAGGGTTAGGCTTAGGGTTAAGCTTAGGGTACGGCTTAGGGTACGGGTTCGGGGAGGGCTTCGGGTACGGCGTAGGGTATGGGTTAGGGTTTGGATTAGGGTTAGTGTTAGGGTTAGGGCTCGGTTTAGGGTACGGGTTAGGATTAGGGTACGTGTTAGGGTTAGGTTAGGGGTTAGGGTTAGGGTACGCATTAGGGTTAGGGTAGTTATTAAACCTATCCCACTCTCTAGATACCCCTTAGCACGTAAAGGAATATTATTTGGGGGTCCAGCCATGGAGAAGAGTTTAGACACTAAGATAATATAAGGAACACACACATTATAAAGAAATCACATTAGGATTCTCTTTTTAAGCTGTTCCTTAAAACACTAGTGCTTAGGAAATCTATTGGAGGCAGAAGCAGTCAAGGGTAGCCTAGGGTTAGGGTTAGGCTTAGGGTTAGGCTTAGGGTACGGCTTAGGGTACGGGTTCGGGGAGGGCTTCGGGTACGGCGTAGGGTATGGGTTAGGGTTAGGGTTAGGGTTAGTGTTAGGGTTAGGGCTCGGTTTAGGGTACGGGTTAGGATTAGGGTACGTGTTAGGGTTAGGGTAGGGGTTAGGGTTATGGTACGCGTTAGGGTTAGGGTAGTTATTAAACCTATCCCACTCTCTAGATACTCCTTAGCACGTAAAGGAATATTATTTGGGGGTCCAGCCATGGAGAAGAGTTTAGACACTAAGATAATATAAGGAACACACACATTATAAAGAAATCACATTAGGATTCTCTTTTTAAGCTGTTTCTTAAAACACTAGTGCTTAGGAAATCTATTGGAGGCAGAAGCAGTCAAGGGTAGCCTAGGGTTAGGGTTAGGCTTAGGGTTAGGCTTAGGGTACGGCTTAGGGTACGGGTTCGGGGAGGGCTTCGGGTACGGCGTAGGGTACGGGTTAGGGTTAGGGTTAGGGTTAGTGTTAGGGTTAGGGCTCGGTTTAGGGTACGGGTTAGGATTAGGGTACGTGTTAGGGTTAGGGTAGGGGTTAGCGTTAGGGTACGCGTTAGGGTTAGGGTAGTTATTAAACCTATCCCACTCTCTAGTTACCCCTTAGCACGTAAAGGAATATTATTTGGGGGTCCAGCCATGGAGAAGAGTTTAGACACTAGGATAAGATAAGGAACACACCCATTATAAAGAAATCACATTAGGATTCTCTTTTTAAGCTGTTCCTTAAAACACTAGTGCTTAGGAAATCTATTGGAGGCAGAAGCAGTCAAGGGTAGCCTAGGGTTAGGGTTAGGCTTAGGGTTAGGCTTAGGGTACGGGTTCGGGGAGGGCTTCGGGTATGGTGTAGGGTATGGGTTAGGGTTAGGGTTAGTGTTAGGGTTAGGGCTCGGTTTAGGGTACGGGTTAGGATTAGGGTACGTGTTAGGGTTAGGGTAGGGGTTAGGGTTAGGGTACGCGTTAGGGTTAGGGTAGTTATTAAACCTATCCCACTCTCTAGATACCCCTTAGCACGTAAAGGAATATTATTTGGGGGTCCAGCCATGGAGAAGAGTTTAGACACTAGGATAAGATAAGGAACACACACATTATAAAGAAATCACATTAGGATTCTCTTTTTAAGCTGTTCCTTAAAACACTAGTGCTTAGGAAATCTATTGGAGGCAGAAGCAGTCAAGGGTAGCCTAGGGTTAGGGTTAGGCTTAGGGTTAGGCTTAGGGTACGGCTTAGGGTACGGGTTCGGGGAGGGCTTCGGGTACGGCGTAGGGTATGGGTTAGGGTTAGGGTTAGTGTTAGGGTTAGGGCTCGGTTTGGGGTACAGGTTAGGATTAGGGTACGTGTTAGGGTTAGGGTAGGGGTTAGCGTTAGGGTACGCGTTAGGGTTAGGGTAGTTATTAAACCTATCCCACTCTCTAGTTACCCCTTAGCACGTAAAGTAATATTATTTGGGGGTCCAACCATGGAGAAGAGTTTAGACACTAGGATAAGATAAGGAACACACCCATTATAAAGAAATCACATTAGGATTCTCTTTTTAAGGTGTTCCTTAAAACACTAGTGCTTAGGAAATCTATTGGAGGCAGAAGCAGTCAAGGGTAGCCTAGGGTTAGGGTTAGGCTTAGGGTTAGGCTTAGGGTTAGGCTTAGGGTACGGCTTAGGGTACGGGTTCGGGGAGGGCTTCGGGTACGGCGTAGGGTATGGGTTAGGGTTTGGATTAGGGTTAGTGTTAGGGTTAGGGCTCGGTTTAGGGTACGGGTTAGGATTAGGGTACGTGTTAGGGTTAGGTTAGGGGTTAGGGTTAGGGTACGCATTAGGGTTAGGGTAGTTATTAAACCTATCCCACTCTCTAGATACCCCTTAGCACGTAAAGGAATATTATTTGGGGGTCCAGCCATGGAGAAGAGTTTAGACACTAAGATAATATAAGGAACACACACATTATAAAGAAATCACATTAGGATTCTCTTTTTAAGCTGTTCCTTAAAACACTAGTGCTTAGGAAATCTATTGGAGGCAGAAGCAGTCAAGGGTAGCCTAGGGTTAGGGTTAGGCTTAGGGTTAGGCTTAGGGTACGGCTTAGGGTACGGGTTCGGGGAGGGCTTCGGGTACGGCGTAGGGTATGGGTTAGGGTTAGGGTTAGGGTTAGTGTTAGGGTTAGGGCTCGGTTTAGGGTACGGGTTAGGATTAGGGTACGTGTTAGGGTTAGGGTAGGGGTTAGGGTTATGGTACGCGTTAGGGTTAGGGTAGTTATTAAACCTATCCCACTCTCTAGATACTCCTTAGCACGTAAAGGAATATTATTTGGGGGTCCAGCCATGGAGAAGTGTTTAGACACTAAGATAATATAAGGAACACACACATTATAAAGAAATCACATTAGGATTCTCTTTTTAAGCTGTTCCTTAAAACACTAGTGCTTAGGAAATCTATTGGAGGCAGAAGCAGTCAAGGGTAGCCTAGGGTTAGGGTTAGGCTTAGGGTTAGGCTTAGGGTACGGCTTAGGGTACGGGTTCGGGGAGGGCTTCGGGTACGGCGTAGGGTACGGGTTAGGGTTAGGGTTAGGGTTAGTGTTAGGGTTAGGGCTCGGTTTAGGGTACGGGTTAGGATTAGGGTACGTGTTAGGGTTAGGGTAGGGGTTAGCGTTAGGGTACGCGTTAGGGTTAGGGTAGTTATTAAACCTATCCCACTCTCTAGTTACCCCTTAGCACGTAAAGGAATATTATTTGGGGGTCCAGCCATGGAGAAGAGTTTAGACACTAGGATAAGATAAGGAACACACCCATTATAAAGAAATCACATTAGGATTCTCTTTTTAAGCTGTTCCTTAAAACACTAGTGCTTAGGAAATCTATTGGAGGCAGAAGCAGTCAAGGGTAGCCTAGGGTTAGGGTTAGGCTTAGGGTTAGGCTTAGGGTACGGGTTCGGGGAGGGCTTCGGGTATGGTGTAGGGTATGGGTTAGGGTTAGGGTTAGTGTTAGGGTTAGGGCTCGGTTTAGGGTACGGGTTAGGATTAGGGTACGTGTTAGGGTTAGGGTAGGGGTTAGGGTTAGGGTACGCGTTAGGGTTAGGGTAGTTATTAAACCTATCCCACTCTCTAGATACCCCTTAGCACGTAAAGGAATATTATTTGGGGGTCCAGCCATGGAGAAGAGTTTAGACACTAGGATAAGATAAGGAACACACACATTATAAAGAAATCACATTAGGATTCTCTTTTTAAGCTGTTCCTTAAAACACTAGTGCTTAGGAAATCTATTGGAGGCAGAAGCAGTCAAGGGTAGCCTAGGGTTAGGGTTAGGCTTAGGGTTAGGCTTAGGGTACGGCTTAGGGTACGGGTTCGGGGAGGGCTTCGGGTACGGCGTAGGGTATGGGTTAGGGTTAGGGTTAGTGTTAGGGTTAGGGCTCGGTTTGGGGTACAGGTTAGGATTAGGGTACGTGTTAGGGTTAGGGTAGGGGTTAGCGTTAGGGTACGCGTTAGGGTTAGGGTAGTTATTAAACCTATCCCACTCTCTAGTTACCCCTTAGCACGTAAAGGAATATTATTTGGGGGTCCAACCATGGAGAAGAGTTTAGACACTAGGATAAGATAAGGAACACACCCATTATAAAGAAATCACATTAGGATTCTCTTTTTAAGGTGTTCCTTAAAACACTAGTGCTTAGGAAATCTATTGGAGGCAGAAGCAGTCAAGGGTAGCCTAGGGTTAGGGTTAGGCTTAGGGTTAGGCTTAGGGTTAGGCTTAGGGTACGGCTTAGGGTACGGGTTCGGGGAGGGCTTCGGGTACGGCGTAGGGTATGGGTTAGGGTTTGGATTAGGGTTAGTGTTAGGGTTAGGGCTCGGTTTAGGGTACGGGTTAGGATTAGGGTACGTGTTAGGGTTAGGTTAGGGGTTAGCGTTAGGGTACGCGTTAGGGTTAGGGTAGCTATTAAACCTATCCCACTCTCTAGTTACCCCTTAGCACGTAAAGGAATATTATTTGGGGGTCCAGCCATGGAGAAGAGTTTAGACACTAGGATAAGATAAGGAACACACCCATTATAAAGAAATCACATTAGGATTCTCTTTTTAAGCTGTTCCTTAAAACACTAGTGCTTAGGAAATCTATTGGAGGCAGAAGCAGTCAAGGGTAGCCTAGGGTTAGGGTTAGGCTTAGGGTTAGGCTTAGGGTACGGCTTAGGGTACGGGTTCGGGGAGGGCTTCGGGTACGGCGTAGGGTATGGGTTAGGGTTAGGGTTAGGGTTAGTGTTAGGGTTAGGGCTCGGTTTAGGGTACGGGTTAGGATTAGGGTACGTGTTAGGGTTAGGGTAGGGGTTAGGGTTATGGTACGCGTTAGGGTTAGGGTAGTGATTAAACCTATCCCACTCTCTAGATACCCCTTAGCCCATAAAGGAATATTATTTTGGGTTCCAGCCATGGAGAAGAGTTTAGACACTAGGATTAGATAAGGAACACACCCATTATAAAGAAATCACATTAGGATTCTCTTTTTAAGCTGTTCTTTAAAACACTAGTGCTTAGGAAATCTATTGAAGGCAGAAGCAGTCAAGGGTAGCCTAGGGTTAGGGTTAGGCTTAGGGTTAGGCTTAGGGTACGGCTTAGGGTACGGGTTCGGGGAGGGCTTCGGGTACGGCGTAGGGTATGGGTTAGGGTTAGGGTTAGGGTTAGTGTTAGGGTTAGGGCTCGGTTTAGGGTACGGGTTAGGATTAGGGTACGTGTTAGGGTTAGGGTAGGGGTTAGCGATAGGGTACGCGTTAGGGTTAGGGTAGTTATTAAACCTATCCCACTCTCTAGTTATCCCTTAGCACGTAAAGGAATATTATTTGGGGGTCCAGCCATGGAGAAGAGTTTAGACACTAGGATAAGATAAGGAACACACCCATTATAAAGAAATCACATTAGGATTCTCTTTTTAAGCTGTTCCTTAAAACACTAGTGCTTAGGAAATCTATTGGAGGCAGAAGCAGTCAAGGGTAGCCTAGGGTTAGGGTTAGGCTTAGGGTTAGGCTTAGGGTACGGGTTCGGGGAGGTCTTCGGGTACGGCGTAGGGTATGGGTTAGGGTTAGGGTTAGGGTTAGTGTTAGGGTTAGGGCTCGGTTTAGGGTACGGGTTAGGATTAGGGTACGTGTTAGGGTTAGGGTAGGGGTTAGGGTTAGGGTACGCGTTACGGTTAGGGTAGTGATTAAACCTATCCCACTCTCTAGATACCCTTTAGCACGTAAAGGAATATTATTTTGGGGTCCAGCCATGGAGAAGAGTTTAGACACTAAGATAATATAAGGAACACACACATTATAAAGAAATCACATTAGGATTCTCTTTTTAAGCTGTTCCTTAAAACACTAGTGCTTAGGAAATCTATTGGAGGCAGAAGCAGTCAAGGGTAGCCTAGGGTAAGGGTTAGGCTTAGGGTTAGGCTTAGGGTACGGTTTAGGGTACGGGTTTGGGGTGGGCTTCGGGTACGGCGTAGGGTATGGGTTAGAGTTAGGGTTAGGGTTAGTGTTATGGTTAGGGCTCGGTTTAGGGTACGGGTTAGGATTAGGGTACGTGTTAGGGTTAGGGTAGGGGTTAGCGATAGGGTACGCGTTAGGGTTAGGGTAGTTATTAAACCTATCCCACTCTCTAGTTACCCCTTAGCACGTAAAGGAATATTATTTGGGGGTCCAGCCATGGAGAAGAGTTTAGACACTAGGATAAGATAAGGAACACACCCATTATAAAGAAATCACATTAGGATTCTCTTTTTAAGCTGTTCCTTAAAACACTAGTGCTTAGGAAATCTATTGGAGGCAGAAGCAGTCAAGGGTAGCCTAGGGTTAGGGTTAGGCTTAGGGTTAGGCTTAGGGTACGGGTTCGGGGAGGGCTTCGGGTATGGTGTAGGGTATGGGTTAGGGTTAGGGTTAGTGTTAGGGTTAGGGCTCGGTTTAGGGTACGGGTTAGGATTAGGGTACGTGTTAGGGTTAGGGTAGGGGTTAGGGTTAGGGTACGCGTTAGGGTTAGGGTAGTTATTAAACCTATCCCACTCTCTAGATACCCCTTAGCACGTAAAGGAATATTATTTGGGGGTCCAGCCATGGAGAAGAGTTTAGACACTAGGATAAGATAAGGAACACACACATTATAAAGAAATCACATTAGGATTCTCTTTTTAAGCTGTTCCTTAAAACACTAGTGCTTAGGAAATCTATTGGAGGCAGAAGCAGTCAAGGGTAGCCTAGGGTTAGGGTTAGGCTTAGGGTTAGGCTTAGGGTACGGCTTAGGGTACGGGTTCGGGGAGGGCTTCGGGTACGGCGTAGGGTATGGGTTAGGGTTAGGGTTAGGGTTAGTGTTAGGGTTAGGGCTCGGTTTAGGGTACGGGTTAGGATTAGGGTACGTGTTAGGGTTAGGGTAGGGGTTAGGGTTAGGGTACGCGTTAGGGTTAGGGTAGTGATTAAACCTATCCCACTCTCTAGATACCCCTTAGCACATAAAGGAATATTATTTGGGGGTCCAGCCATGGAGAAGAGTTTAGACACTAGGATTAGATAAGGAACACACCCATTATACAGAAATCACATTAGGATTCTCTTTTTAAGCTGTTCCTTAAAACACTAGTGCTTAGGAAATCTATTGGAGGCAGAAGCAGTCAAGGGTAGCCTAGGGTTAGGGTTAGGCTTAGGGTACGGCTTAGGGTACGGGTTCGGGGAGGGCTTCGGGTACGGCGTAGGGTATGGGTTAGGGTTAGGGTTAGGGTTAGTGTTAGGGTTAGGGCTCGGTTTAGGGTACGGCTTAGGATTAGGGTACGTGTTAGGGTTAGGGTAGGGGTTAGCGTTAGGGTACGCGTTAGGGTTAGGGTAGTTATTAAACCTATCCCACTCTCTAGTTACCCCTTAGCACGTAAAGGAATATTATTTGGGGGTCCAGCCATGGAGAAGAGTTTAGACACTAGGATAAGATAAGAAACACACACATTATAAAGAAATCACATTAGGATTCTCTTTTTAAGCTGTTCCTTAAAACACTAGTGCTTAGGAAATCTATTGGAGGCAGAAGCAGTCAAGGGTAGCCTAGGGTTAGGGTTAGGCTTAGGGTTAGGCTTAGGCTACGGTTTAGGGTACGGGTTTGGGGAGGGCTTCGGGTACGGCGTAGGGTATGGGTTAGAGTTAGGGTTAGGGTTAGTGTTAGGGTTAGGGCTCGGTTTAGGGTACGGGTTAGGATTAGGGTACGTGTTAGGGTTAGGGTAGGGGTTAGGGTTAGGGTACGCGTTAGGGTTAGGGTAGTGATTAAACCTATCCCACTCTCTAGATACCCCTTAGCACATAAAGGAATATTATTTGGGGGTCCAGCCATGGAGAAGAGTTTAGACACTAGGATTAAATAAGGAACACACCCATTATAAAGAAATCACATTAGGATTCTCTTTTTAAGCTGTTCCTTAAAACACTAGTGCTTAGGAAATCTATTGGAGGCAGAAGCAGTCAAGGGTAGCCTAGGGTTAGGGTTAGGCTTAGGGTACGGCTTAGGGTACGGGTTCGGGGAGGGCTTCGGGTACGGCGTAGGGTATGGGTTAGGGTTAGGGTTAGGGTTAGTGTTAGGGTTAGGGCTCGGTTTAGGGTACGGGTTAGGATTAGGGTACGTGTTAGGATTAGGGTAGGGGTTAGCGTTAGGGTACGCGTTAGGGTTAGGGTAGTTATTAAACCTATCCCACTCTCTAGTTACCCCTTAACACGTAAAGGAATATTATTTGGGGGTACAGCCATGGAGAAGAGTTTAGACACTAGGATAAGATAAGGAACACACCCATTATAAAGAAATCACATTAGGATTCTCTTTTTAAGCTGTTCCTTAAAACACTAGTGCTTAGGAAATCTATTGGAGGCAGAAGCAGTCAAGGGTAGCCTAGGGTTAGGGTTAGGCTTAGGGTTAGGCTTAGGGTACGGCTTAGGGTACGGGTTCGGGGAGGGCTTCGGGTACGGCGTAGGGTATGGGTTAGGGTTAGGGTTAGGGTTAGTGTTAGGGTTAGGGCTCGGTTTAGGGTACGGGTTAGGATTAGGGTACATGTTAGGGTTAGGGTAGGGGTTAGGGTTAGGGTACGCGTTAGGGTTAGGGTAGTTATTAAACCTATCCCACTCTCTAGATACCCCTTAGCACGTAAAGGAATATTATTTGGGGGTCCAGCCATGGAGAAGAGTTTAGACACTAGGATAAGATAAGGAACACACACATTATAAAGAAATCACATTAGGATTCTCTTTTTAAGCAGTTCCTTAAAACACTAGTGCTTAGGAAATCTATTGGAGGCAGAAGCAGTCAAGGGTAGCCTAGGGTTAGGGTTAGGCTTAGGGTACGGCTTAGGGTCCGGGTTCGGGGAGGGCTTCGGGTACGGCGTAGGGTATGGGTTAGGGTTAGGGTTAGGGTTAGTGTTAGGGTTAGAGCTCGGGTTAGGGTACGGGTTAGGATTAGGGTACGTGTTAGTGTTAGGGTAGGGGTTAGGATTAGGGTACGCGTTAGGGTTAGGGTAGTGATTAAACCTATCCCACTCTCTAGATACCCCTTAGCACATAAAGGAATATTATTTGGGGGTCCAGCCATGGAGAAGAGTTTAGACACTAGGATTAGATAAGGAACACACCCATTATAAAGAAATCACATTAGGATTCTCTTTTTAAGCTGTTCCTTAAAACACTAGTGCTTAGGAAATCTATTGGAGGCAGAAGCAGTCAAGGGTAGCCTAGGGTTAGGGTTAGGCTTAGGGTACGGCTTAGGGTACGGGTTCGGGGAGGGCTTCGGGTACGGCGTAGGGTATGGGATAGGGTTAGGGTTAGGGTTAGTGTTAGTGTTAGGGCTCGGTTTAGGGTACGGGTTAGGATTAGGGTACGTGTTAGGGTTAGGGTAGGGGTTAGCGATAGGGTACGCGTTAGGGTTAGGGTAGTTATTAAACCTATCCCACTCTCTAGTTATCCCTTAGCACGTAAAGGTATATTATTTTGGGGTCCAGCCATGGAGAAGAGTTTAGACACTAAGATAATATAAGGAACACACACATTATAAAGAAATCACATTAGGATTCTCTTTTTAAGCTGTTCCTTAAAACACTAGTGCTTAGGAAATCTATTGGAGGCAGAAGCAGTCAAGGGTAGCCTAGGGTTAGGGTTAGGCTTAGGGTTAGGCTTAGGGTACGGCTTAGGGTACGGGTTCGGGGAGGGCTTTGGGTACGGCGTAGGGTATGGGTTAGGGTTAGGGTTAGGGTTAGTGTTAGGGTTAGGGCTCGGTTTAGGGTACGGGTTAGGATTAGGGTACGTGTTAGGGTTAGGGTAGGGGTTAGGGTTAGGGTACGCGTTAGGGTTAGGGTAGTTATTAAACCTATCCCACTCTCTAGATACCCCTTAGCACGTAAAGGAATATTATTTGTGGGTCCAGCCATGGAGAAGAGTTTAGACACTAGGATAAGATAAGGAACACACACATTATAAAGAAATCACATTAGGATTCTCTTTTTAAGCAGTTCCTTAAAACACTAGTGCTTAGGAAATCTATTGGAGGCAGAAGCAGTCAAGGGTAGCCTAGGGTTAGGGTTAGGCTTAGGGTTAGGCTTAGGGTACGGGTTCGGGGAGGGCTTCGGGTACGGCATAGGGTATGGGTTAGGGTTAGGGTTAGGGTTAGTGTTAGGGTTAGGGCTCGGTTTAGAGTACGGGTTAGGATTAGGGTACGTGTTAGGGTTAGGGTAGGGGTTAGGGTTAGGGTACGCGTTAGGGTTAGGGTAGTGATTAAACCTATCCCACTCTCTAGATACCCCTTAGCACATAAAGGAATATTATTTGGGGGTCCAGTCATGGAGAAGAGTTTAGACACTAGGATTAGATAAGGAACACACCCATTATAAAGAAATCACATTAGGATTCTCTTTTTAAGCTGTTCCTTAAAACACTAGTGCTTAGGAAATCTATTGGAGGCAGAAGCAGTCAAGGGTAGCCTAGGGTTAGGGTTAGGCTTAGGGTACGGCTTAGGGTACGGATTCGGGGAGGGCTTCGGGTACGGCGTAGGGTATGGGTTAGGGTTAGGGTTAGGGTTAGTGTTAGGGTTAGGGCTTGGTTTAGGGTACGGGTTAGGATTAGGGTACGTGTTAGGGTTAGGGTAGGGGTTAGCGATAGGGTGCGCGTTAGGGTTAGGGTCGTTATTAAACCTATCCCACTCTCTAGTTATCCCTTAGCACGTAAAGGAATGTTATTTGGGGGTCCAGCCATGGAGAAGAGTTTAGACACTAGGATAAGATAAGGAACACACACATTATAAAGAAATCACATTAGGATTCTCTTTTTAAGCAGTTCCTTAAAACACTAGTGCTTAGGAAATCTATTGGAGGCAGAAGCAGTCAAGGGTAGCCTAGGGTTAGGGTTAGGCTTAGGGTTAGGCTTAGGGTTCGGCTTAGGGTACGGGTTCGGGGAGGGCTTCGGGTACGGCGTCGGGTATGGGTTAGGGTTAGGGTTAGGGTTAGTGTTAGGGTTAGGGCTCGGTTTAGGGTACGGGTTAGGATTAGGGTACGTATTAGGGTTAGGGTAGGGGTTAGGGTTAGGGTACGTGTTACGGTTAGGGTAGTGATTAAACCTATCCCACTCTCTAGATACCCCTTAGCACGTAAAGGAATATTATTTTGGGGTCCAGCCATGGAGAAGAGTTTAGACACTAAGATAATATAAGGAACACACACATTATAAAGAAATCACATTAGGATTCTCTTTTTAAGCTGTTCCTTAAAACACTAGTGCTTAGGAAATCTATTGGAGGCAGAAGCAGTCAAGGGTAGCCTAGGGTTAGGGTTAGGCTTAGGGTTAGGCTTAGGCTACGGTTTAGGGTACGAGTTTGGGGAGGGCTTCGGGTACGGCGTAGGGTATGGGTTAGAGTTAGGGTTAGGGTTAGTGTTAGGGTTAGGGCTCGGTTTAGGGTACGGGTAAGGATTAGGGTACGTGTTAGGGTTAGGGTAGGGGTTAGGGTTAGGGTACGCGTTAGGGTTAGGGTAGTGATTAAACCTATCCCACTCTCTAGATACCCCTTAGCACATAAAGGAATATTATTTGGGGGTCCAGCCATGGAGAAGAGTTTAGACACTAGGATTAAATAAGGAACACACCCATTATAAAGAAATCACATTAGGATTCTCTTTTTAAGCTGTTCCTTAAAACACTAGTGCTTAGGAAATCTATTGGAGGCAGAAGCAGTCAAGGGTAGCCTAGGGTTAGGGTTAGGCTTAGGGTACGGCTTAGGGTACGGGTTCGGGGAGGGCTTCGGGTACGGCGTAGGGTATGGGTTAGGGTTAGGGTTAGGGTTAGTGTTAGGGTTAGGGCTCGGTTTAGGGTACGGGTTAGGATTAGGGTACGTGTTAGGGTTAGGGTAGGGGTTAGCGTTAGGGTACGCGTTAGGGTTAGGGTAGTTATTAAACCTATCCCACTCTCTAGTTACCCCTTAACACGTAAAGGAATATTATTTGGGGGTCCAGCCATGGAGAAGAGTTTAGACACTAGGATAAGATAAGGAACACACCCATTATAAAGAAATCACATTAGGATTCTCTTTTTAAGCTGTTCCTTAAAACACTAGTGCTTAGGAAATCTATTGGAGGCAGAAGCAGTCAAGGGTAGCCTAGGGTTAGGGTTAGGCTTAGGGTTAGGCTTAGGGTACGGCTTAGGGTACGGGTTCGGGGAGGGCTTCGGGTACGGCGTAGGGTATGGGTTAGGGTTAGGGTTAGGGTTACTGTTAGGGTTAGGGCTCGGTTTAGGGTACGGGTTAGGATTAGGGTACATGTTAGGGTTAGGGTAGGGGTTAGGGTTAGGGTACGCGTTAGGGTTAGGGTAGTTATTAAACCTATCCCACTCTCTAGATACCCCTTAGCACGTAAAGGAATATTATTTGGGGGTCCAGCCATGGAGAAGAGTTTAGACACTAGGATAAGATAAGGAACACACACATTATAAAGAAATCACATTAGGATTCTCTTTTTAAGCAGTTCCTTAAAACACTAGTGCTTAGGAAATCTATTGGAGGCAGAAGCAGTCAAGGGTAGCCTAGGGTTAGGGTTAGGCTTAGGGTTAGGCTTAGGGTACGGCTTAGGGTCCGGGTTCGGGGAGGGCTTCGGGTACGGCGTAGGGTATGGGTTAGGGTTAGGGTTAGGGTTAGTGTTAGGGTTAGGGCTCGGTTTAGGGTACGGGTTAGGATTAGGGTACGTGTTAGTGTTAGGGTAGGGGTTAGGATTAGGGTACGCGTTAGGGTTAGGGTAGTGATTAAACCTATCCCACTCTCTAGATAACCCTTAGCACATAAAGGAATATTATTTGGGGGTCCAGCCATGGAGAAGAGTTTAGACACTAGGATTAGATAAGGAACACACCCATTATAAAGAAATCACATTAGGATTCTCTTTTTAAGCTGTTCCTTAAAACACTAGTGCTTAGGAAATCTATTGGAGGCAGAAGCAGTCAAGGGTAGCCTAGGGTTAGGGTTAGGCTTAGGGTACGGCTTAGGGTACGGGTTCGGGGAGGGCTTCGGGTACGGCGTAGGGTATGGGATAGGGTTAGGGTTAGGGTTAGTGTTAGTGTTAGGGCTCGGTTTAGGGTACGGGTTAGGATTAGGGTACGTGTTAGGGTTAGGGTAGGGGTTAGCGATAGGGTACGCGTTAGGGTTAGGGTAGTTATTAAACCTATCCCACTCTCTAGTTATCCCTTAGCACGTAAAGGAATATTATTTTGGGGTCCAGCCATGGAGAAGAGTTTAGACACTAAGATAATATAAGGAACACACACATTATAAAGAAATCACATTAGGATTCTCTTTTTAAGCTGTTCCTTAAAACACTAGTGCTTAGGAAATCTATTGGAGGCAGAAGCAGTCAAGGGTAGCCTAGGGTTAGGGTTAGGCTTAGGGTTAGGCTTAGGGTACGGCTTAGGGTACGGGTTCGGGGAGGGCTTTGGGTACGGCGTAGGGTATGGGTTAGGGTTAGGGTTAGGGTTAGTGTTAGTGTTAGGGCTCGGTTTAGGGTACGGGTTAGGATTAGGGTACGTGTTAGGGTTAGGGTAAGGGTTAGGGTTAGGGTACGCGTTAGGGTTAGGGTAGTTATTAAACCTATCCCACTCTCTAGATACCCCTTAGCACGTAAAGGAATATTATTTGTGGGTCCAGCCATGGAGAAGAGTTTAGACACTAGGATAAGATAAGGAACACACACATTATAAAGAAATCACATTAGGATTCTCTTTTTAAGCAGTTCCTTAAAACACTAGTGCTTAGGAAATCTATTGGAGGCAGAAGCAGTCAAGGGTAGCCTAGGGTTAGGGTTAGGCTTAGGGTTAGGCTTAGGGTACGGGTTCGGGGAGGGCTTCGGGTACGGCATAGGGTATGGGTTAGGGTTAGGGTTAGGGTTAGTGTTAGGGTTAGGGCTCGGTTTAGGGTACGGGTTAGGATTAGGGTACGTGTTAGGGTTAGGGTAGGGGTTAGGGTTAGGGTACGCGTTAGGGTTAGGGTAGTGATTAAACCTATCCCACTCTCTAGATACCCCTTAGCACATAAAGGAATATTATTTGGGGGTCCAGTCATGGAGAAGAGTTTAGACACTAGGATTAGATAAGGAACACACCCATTATAAAGAAATCACATTAGGATTCTCTTTTTAAGCTGTTCCTTAAAACACTAGTGCTTAGGAAATCTATTGGAGGCAGAAGCAGTCAAGGGTAGCCTAGGGTTAGGGTTAGGCTTAGGGTACGGCTTAGGGTACGGATTCGGGGAGGGCTTCGGGTACGGCGTAGGGTATGGGTTAGGGTTAGGGTTAGGGTTAGTGTTAGGGTTAGGGCTTGGTTTAGGGTACGGGTTAGGATTAGGGTACGTGTTAGGGTTAGGGTAGGGGTTAGCGATAGGGTGCGCGTTAGGGTTAGGGTCGTTATTAAACCTATCCCACTCTCTAGTTATCCCTTAGCACGTAAAGGAATGTTATTTGGGGGTCCAGCCATGGAGAAAAGTTTAGACACTAGGATAAGATAAGGAACACACACATTATAAAGAAATCACATTAGGATTCTCTTTTTAAGCAGTTCCTTAAAACACTAGTGCTTAGGAAATCTATTGGAGGCAGAAGCAGTCAAGGGTAGCCTAGGGTTAGGGTTAGGCTTAGGGTTAGGCTTAGGGTTCGGCTTAGGGTACGGGTTCGGGGAGGGCTTCGGGTACGGCGTCGGGTATGGGTTAGGGTTAGGGTTAGGGTTAGTGTTAGGGTTAGGGCTCGGTTTAGGGTACGGGTTAGGATTAGGGTACGTATTAGGGTTAGGGTAGGGGTTAGGGTTAGGGTACGCGTTACGGTTAGGGTAGTGATTAAACCTATCCCACTCTCTAGATACCCCTTAGCACGTAAAGGAATATTATTTTGGGGTCCAGCCATGGAGAAGAGTTTAGACACTAAGATAATATAAGGAACACACACATTATAAAGAAATCACATTAGGATTCTCTTTTTAAGCTGTTCCTTAAAACACTAGTGCTTAGGAAATCTATTGGAGGCAGAAGCAGTCAAGGGTAGCCTAGGGTTAGGGTTAGGCTTAGGGTTAGGCTTAGGCTACGGTTTAGGGTACGAGTTTGGGGAGGGCTTCGGGTACGGCGTAGGGTATGGGTTAGAGTTAGGGTTAGGGTTAGTGTTAGGGTTAGGGCTCGGTTTAGGGTACGGGTTAGGATTAGGGTACGTGTTAGGGTTAGGGTAGGGGTTAGGGTTAGGGTACGCGTTAGGGTTAGGGTAGTGATTAAACCTATCCCACTCTCTAGATACCCCTTAGCACATAAAGGAATATTATTTGGGGGTCCAGCCATGGAGAAGAGTTTAGACACTAGGATTAAATAAGGAACACACCCATTATAAAGAAATCACATTAGGATTCTCTTTTTAAGCTGTTCCTTAAAACACTAGTGCTTAGGAAATCTATTGGAGGCAGAAGCAGTCAAGGGTAGCCTAGGGTTAGGGTTAGGCTTAGGGTACGGCTTAGGGTACGGGTTCGGGGAGGGCTTCGGGTACGGCGTAGAGTATGGGTTAGGGTTAGGGTTAGGGTTAGTGTTAGGGTTAGGGCTCGGTTTAGGGTACGGGTTAGGATTAGGGTACGTGTTAGGGTTAGGGTAGGGGTTAGCGTTAGGGTACGCGTTAGGGTTAGGGTAGTTATTAAACCTATCCCACTCTCTAGTTACCCCTTAACACGTAAAGGAATATTATTTGGGGGTCCAGCCATGGAGAAGAGTTTAGACACTAGGATAAGATAAGGAACACACCCATTATAAAGAAATCACATTAGGATTCTCTTTTTAAGCTGTTCCTTAAAACACTAGTGCTTAGGAAATCTATTGGAGGCAGAAGCAGTCAAGGGTAGCCTAGGGTTAGGGTTAGGCTTAGGGTTAGGCTTAGGGTACGGCTTAGGGTACGGGTTCGGGGAGGGCTTCGGGTACGGCGTAGGGTATGGGTTAGGGTTAGGGTTAGGGTTAGTGTTAGGGTTAGGGCTCGGTTTAGGGTACGGGTTAGGATTAGGGTACGTGTTAGTGTTAGGGTAGGGGTTAGGATTAGGGTACGCGTTAGGGTTAGGGTAGTGATTAAACCTATCCCACTCTCTAGATACCCCTTAGCACATAAAGGAATATTATTTGGGGGTCCAGCCATGGAGAAGAGTTTAGACACTAGGATTAGATAAGGAACACACCCATTATAAAGAAATCACATTAGGATTCTCTTTTTAAGCTGTTCCTTAAAACACTAGTGCTTAGGAAATCTATTGGAGGCAGAAGCAGTCAAGGGTAGCCTAGGGTTAGGGTTAGGCTTAGGGTACGGCTTAGGGTACGGGTTCGGGGAGGGCTTCGGGTACGGCGTAGGGTATGGGATAGGGTTAGGGTTAGGGTTAGTGTTAGTGTTAGGGCTCGGTTTAGGGTACGGGTTAGGATTAGGGTACGTGTTAGGGTTAGGGTAGGGGTTAGCGATAGGGTACGCATTAGGGTTAGGGTAGTTATTAAACCTATCCCACTCTCTAGTTATCCCTTAGCACGTAAAGGAATATTATTTTGGGGTCCAGCCATGGAGAAGAGTTTAGACACTAAGATAATATAAGGAACACACACATTATAAAGAAATCACATTAGGATTCTCTTTTTAAGCTGTTCCTTAAAACACTAGTGCTTAGGAAATCTATTGGAGGCAGAAGCAGTCAAGGGTAGCCTAGGGTTAGGGTTAGGCTTAGGGTTAGGCTTAGGGTACGGCTTAGGGTACGGGTTGGGGGAGGGCTTTGGGTACGGCGTAGGGTATGGGTTAGGGTTAGGGTTAGGGTTAGTGTTAGGGTTAGGGCTCGGTTTAGGGTACGGGTTAGGATTAGGGTACGTGTTAGGGTTAGGGTAGGGGTTAGGGTTAGGGTACGCGTTAGGGTTAGGGTAGTTATTAAACCTATCCCACTCTCTAGATACCCCTTAGCACGTAAAGGAATATTATTTGTGGGTCCAGCCATGGAGAAGAGTTTAGACACTAGGATAAGATAAGGAACACACCCATTATAAAGAAATCACATTAGGATTCTCTTTTTAAGCTGTTCCTTAAAACACTAGTGCTTAGGAAATCTATTGGAGGCAGAAGCAGTCAAGGGTAGCCTAGGGTTAGGGTTAGGCTTAGGGTACGGCTTAGGGTACGGATTCGGGGAGGGCTTCGGGTACGGCGTAGGGTATGGGTTAGGGTTAGGGTTAGGGTTAGTGTTAGGGTTAGGGCTTGGTTTAGGGTACGGGTTAGGATTAGGGTACGTGTTAGGGTTAGGGTAGGGGTTAGCGATAGGGTGCGCGTTAGGGTTAGGGTCGTTATTAAACCTATCCCACTCTCTAGTTATCCCTTAGCACGTAAAGGAATGTTATTTGGGGGTCCAGCCATGGAGAAGAGTTTAGACACTAGGATAAGATAAGGAACACACACATTATAAAGAAATCACATTAGGATTCTCTTTTTAAGCAGTTCCTTAAAACACTAGTGCTTAGGAAATCTATTGGAGGCAGAAGCAGTCAAGGGTAGCCTAGGGTTAGGGTTAGGCTTAGGGTTAGGCTTAGGGTTCGGCTTAGGGTACGGGTTCGGGGAGGGCTTCGGGTACGGCGTCGGGTATGGGTTAGGGTTAGGGTTAGGGTTAGTGTTAGGGTTAGGGCTCGGTTTAGGGTACGGGTTAGGATTAGGGTACGTGTTAGGGTTATGGTAGGGGTTAGTGTTAGGGTACGCGTTAGGGTTAGGGTAGTTATTAAACCTATCCCACTCTCTAGATACCCCTTAGCACGTAAAGGAATATTATTTGGGGGTCCAGCCATGGAGAAGAGTTTAGACACTAGGATAAGATAAGGAACACACCCATTATAAAGAAATCACATTAGGATTCTCTTTTTAAGCTGTTCCTTAAAACACTAGTGCTTAGGAAATCTATTGGAGGCAGAAGCAGTCAAGGGTAGCCTAGGGTTAGGGTTAGGCTTAGGGTTAGGCTTAGGGTACGGCTTATGGTACGGGTTCGGGGAGGGCTTCGGGTACGGCGTAGGGTATGGGTTAGGGTTAGGGTTAGGGTTAGTGTTAGGGTTAGGGCTCGGTTTAGGGTACGGGTTAGGATTAGGGTACGTGTTAGGGTTAGGGTAGGGGTTAGGTTTAGGGTACGCGTTAGGGTTAGGGTAGTTATTAAACCTATCCCACTCTCTAGATACCCCTTAGCACGTAAAGGAATATTATTTGGGGGTCCAGCCATGGAGAAGAGTTTAGACACTAGGATAAGATAAGGAACACACACATTATAAAGAAATCACATTAGGATTCTCTTTTTAAGCAGTTCTTTAAAACACTAGTGCTTAGGAAATCTATTGGAGGCAGAAGCAGTCAAGGGTAGCCTAGGGTTAGGGTTAGGCTTAGGGTTAGGCTTAGGGTACGGCTTAGGGTACGGGTTCGGGGAGGGCTTCGGGTACGGCGTAGGGTATGGGTTAGGGTTAGGGTTAGGGTTAGTGTTAGGGTTAGGGCTCGGTTTAGGGTACGGGTTAGGATTAGGGTACGTGTTAGGGTTAGGGTAGGGGTTAGGGTTAGGGTACGCGTTAGGGTTAGGGTAGTGATTAAACCTATCCCACTCTCTAGATACCCCTTAGCACATAAAGGAATATTATTTGGGGGTCCAGCCATGGAGAAGAGTTTAGACACTAGGATTAGATAAGGAACACACCCATTATACAGAAATCACATTAGGATTCTCTTTTTAAGCTGTTCCTTAAAACACTAGTGCTTAGGAAATCTATTGGAGGCAGAAGCAGTCAAGGGTAGCCTAGGGTTAGGGTTAGGCTTAGGGTACGGCTTAGGGTACGGGTTCGGGGAGGGCTTCGGGTACGGCGTAGGGTATGGGTTAGGGTTAGGGTTAGGGTTAGTGTTAGGGTTAGGGCTCGGTTTAGGGTACGGCTTAGGATTAGGGTACGTGTTAGGGTTAGGGTAGGGGTTAGCGTTAGGGTACGCGTTAGGGTTAGGGTAGTTATTAAACCTATCCCACTCTCTAGTTACCCCTTAGCACGTAAAGGAATATTATTTGGGGGTCCAGCCATGGAGAAGAGTTTAGACACTAGGATAAGATAAGAAACACACACATTATAAAGAAATCACATTAGGATTCTCTTTTTAAGCTGTTCCTTAAAACACTAGTGCTTAGGAAATCTATTGGAGGCAGAAGCAGTCAAGGGTAGCCTAGGGTTAGGGTTAGGCTTAGGGTTAGGCTTAGGCTACGGTTTAGGGTACGGGTTTGGGGAGGGCTTCGGGTACGGCGTAGGGTATGGGTTAGAGTTAGGGTTAGGGTTAGTGTTAGGGTTAGGGCTCGGTTTAGGGTACGGGTTAGGATTAGGGTACGTGTTAGGGTTAGGGTAGGGGTTAGGGTTAGGGTACGCGTTAGGGTTAGGGTAGTGATTAAACCTATCCCACTCTCTAGATACCCCTTAGCACATAAAGGAATATTATTTGGGGGTCCAGCCATGGAGAAGAGTTTAGACACTAGGATTAAATAAGGAACACACCCATTATAAAGAAATCACATTAGGATTCTCTTTTTAAGCTGTTCCTTAAAACACTAGTGCTTAGGAAATCTATTGGAGGCAGAAGCAGTCAAGGGTAGCCTAGGGTTAGGGTTAGGCTTAGGGTACGGCTTAGGGTACGGGTTCGGGGAGGGCTTCGGGTACGGCGTAGGGTATGGGTTAGGGTTAGGGTTAGGGTTAGTGTTAGGGTTAGGGCTCGGTTTAGGGTACGGGTTAGGATTAGGGTACGTGTTAGGATTAGGGTAGGGGTTAGCGTTAGGGTACGCGTTAGGGTTAGGGTAGTTATTAAACCTATCCCACTCTCTAGTTACCCCTTAACACGTAAAGGAATATTATTTGGGGGTACAGCCATGGAGAAGAGTTTAGACACTAGGATAAGATAAGGAACACACCCATTATAAAGAAATCACATTAGGATTCTCTTTTTAAGCTGTTCCTTAAAACACTAGTGCTTAGGAAATCTATTGGAGGCAGAAGCAGTCAAGGGTAGCCTAGGGTTAGGGTTAGGCTTAGGGTTAGGCTTAGGGTACGGCTTAGGGTACGGGTTCGGGGAGGGCTTCGGGTACGGCGTAGGGTATGGGTTAGGGTTAGGGTTAGGGTTAGTGTTAGGGTTAGGGCTCGGTTTAGGGTACGGGTTAGGATTAGGGTACATGTTAGGGTTAGGGTAGGGGTTAGGGTTAGGGTACGCGTTAGGGTTAGGGTAGTTATTAAACCTATCCCACTCTCTAGATACCCCTTAGCACGTAAAGGAATATTATTTGGGGGTCCAGCCATGGAGAAGAGTTTAGACACTAGGATAAGATAAGGAACACACACATTATAAAGAAATCACATTAGGATTCTCTTTTTAAGCAGTTCCTTAAAACACTAGTGCTTAGGAAATCTATTGGAGGCAGAAGCAGTCAAGGGTAGCCTAGGGTTAGGGTTAGGCTTAGGGTTAGGCTTAGGGTACGGCTTAGGGTCCGGGTTCGGGGAGGGCTTCGGGTACGGCGTAGGGTATGGGTTAGGGTTAGGGTTAGGGTTAGTGTTAGGGTTAGGGCTCGGGTTAGGGTACGGGTTAGGATTAGGGTACGTGTTAGTGTTAGGGTAGGGGTTAGGATTAGGGTACGCGTTAGGGTTAGGGTAGTGATTAAACCTATCCCACTCTCTAGATACCCCTTAGCACATAAAGGAATATTATTTGGGGGTCCAGCCATGGAGAAGAGTTTAGACACTAGGATTAGATAAGGAACACACCCATTATAAAGAAATCACATTAGGATTCTCTTTTTAAGCTGTTCCTTAAAACACTAGTGCTTAGGAAATCTATTGGAGGCAGAAGCAGTCAAGGGTAGCCTAGGGTTAGGGTTAGGCTTAGGGTACGGCTTAGGGTACGGGTTCGGGGAGGGCTTCGGGTACGGCGTAGGGTATGGGATAGGGTTAGGGTTAGGGTTAGTGTTAGTGTTAGGGCTCGGTTTAGGGTACGGGTTAGGATTAGGGTACGTGTTAGGGTTAGGGTAGGGGTTAGCGATAGGGTACGCGTTAGGGTTAGGGTAGTTATTAAACCTATCCCACTCTCTAGTTATCCCTTAGCACGTAAAGGAATATTATTTTGGGGTCCAGCCATGGAGAAGAGTTTAGACACTAAGATAATATAAGGAACACACACATTATAAAGAAATCACATTAGGATTCTCTTTTTAAGCTGTTCCTTAAAACACTAGTGCTTAGGAAATCTATTGGAGGCAGAAGCAGTCAAGGGTAGCCTAGGGTTAGGGTTAGGCTTAGGGTTAGGCTTAGGGTACGGCTTAGGGTACGGGTTCGGGGAGGGCTTTGGGTACGGCGTAGGGTATGGGTTAGGGTTAGGGTTAGGGTTAGTGTTAGGGTTAGGGCTCGGTTTAGGGTACGGGTTAGGATTAGGGTACGTGTTAGGGTTAGGGTAGGGGTTAGGGTTAGGGTACGCGTTAGGGTTAGGGTAGTTATTAAACCTATCCCACTCTCTAGATACCCCTTAGCACGTAAAGGAATATTATTTGTGGGTCCAGCCATGGAGAAGAGTTTAGACACTAGGATAAGATAAGGAACACACACATTATAAAGAAATCACATTAGGATTCTCTTTTTAAGCAGTTCCTTAAAACACTAGTGCTTAGGAAATCTATTGGAGGCAGAAGCAGTCAAGGGTAGCCTAGGGTTAGGGTTAGGCTTAGGGTTAGGCTTAGGGTACGGGTTCGGGGAGGGCTTCGGGTACGGCATAGGGTATGGGTTAGGGTTAGGGTTAGGGTTAGTGTTAGGGTTAGGGCTCGGTTTAGAGTACGGGTTAGGATTAGGGTACGTGTTAGGGTTAGGGTAGGGGTTAGGGTTAGGGTACGCGTTAGGGTTAGGGTAGTGATTAAACCTATCCCACTCTCTAGATACCCCTTAGCACATAAAGGAATATTATTTGGGGGTCCAGTCATGGAGAAGAGTTTAGACACTAGGATTAGATAAGGAACACACCCATTATAAAGAAATCACATTAGGATTCTCTTTTTAAGCTGTTCCTTAAAACACTAGTGCTTAGGAAATCTATTGGAGGCAGAAGCAGTCAAGGGTAGCCTAGGGTTAGGGTTAGGCTTAGGGTACGGCTTAGGGTACGGATTCGGGGAGGGCTTCGGGTACGGCGTAGGGTATGGGTTAGGGTTAGGGTTAGGGTTAGTGTTAGGGTTAGGGCTTGGTTTAGGGTACGGGTTAGGATTAGGGTACGTGTTAGGGTTAGGGTAGGGGTTAGCGATAGGGTGCGCGTTAGGGTTAGGGTCGTTATTAAACCTATCCCACTCTCTAGTTATCCCTTAGCACGTAAAGGAATGTTATTTGGGGGTCCAGCCATGGAGAAGAGTTTAGACACTAGGATAAGATAAGGAACACACACATTATAAAGAAATCACATTAGGATTCTCTTTTTAAGCAGTTCCTTAAAACACTAGTGCTTAGGAAATCTATTGGAGGCAGAAGCAGTCAAGGGTAGCCTAGGGTTAGGGTTAGGCTTAGGGTTAGGCTTAGGGTTCGGCTTAGGGTACGGGTTTGGGGAGGGCTTCGGGTACGGCGTCGGGTATGGGTTAGGGTTAGGGTTAGGGTTAGTGTTAGGGTTAGGGCTCGGTTTAGGGTACGGGTTAGGATTAGGGTACGTATTAGGGTTAGGGTAGGGGTTAGGGTTAGGGTACGCGTTACGGTTAGGGTAGTGATTAAACCTATCCCACTCTCTAGATACCCCTTAGCACGTAAAGGAATATTATTTTGGGGTCCAGCCATGGAGAAGAGTTTAGACACTAAGATAATATAAGGAACACACACATTATAAAGAAATCACATTAGGATTCTCTTTTTAAGCTGTTCCTTAAAACACTAGTGCTTAGGAAATCTATTGGAGGCAGAAGCAGTCAAGGGTAGCCTAGGGTTAGGGTTAGGCTTAGGGTTAGGCTTAGGCTACGGTTTAGGGTACGAGTTTGGGGAGGGCTTCGGGTACGGCGTAGGGTATGGGTTAGAGTTAGGGTTAGGGTTAGTGTTAGGGTTAGGGCTCGGTTTAGGGTACGGGTAAGGATTAGGGTACGTGTTAGGGTTAGGGTAGGGGTTAGGGTTAGGGTACGCGTTAGGGTTAGGGTAGTGATTAAACCTATCCCACTCTCTAGATACCCCTTAGCACATAAAGGAATATTATTTGGGGGTCCAGCCATGGAGAAGAGTTTAGACACTAGGATTAAATAAGGAACACACCCATTATAAAGAAATCACATTAGGATTCTCTTTTTAAGCTGTTCCTTAAAACACTAGTGCTTAGGAAATCTATTGGAGGCAGAAGCAGTCAAGGGTAGCCTAGGGTTAGGGTTAGGCTTAGGGTACGGCTTAGGGTACGGGTTCGGGGAGGGCTTCGGGTACGGCGTAGGGTATGGGTTAGGGTTAGGGTTAGGGTTAGTGTTAGGGTTAGGGCTCGGTTTAGGGTACGGGTTAGGATTAGGGTACGTGTTAGGGTTAGGGTAGGGGTTAGCGTTAGGGTACGCGTTAGGGTTAGGGTAGTTATTAAACCTATCCCACTCTCTAGTTACCCCTTAACACGTAAAGGAATATTATTTGGGGGTCCAGCCATGGAGAAGAGTTTAGACACTAGGATAAGATAAGGAACACACCCATTATAAAGAAATCACATTAGGATTCTCTTTTTAAGCTGTTCCTTAAAACACTAGTGCTTAGGAAATCTATTGGAGGCAGAAGCAGTCAAGGGTAGCCTAGGGTTAGGGTTAGGCTTAGGGTTAGGCTTAGGGTACGGCTTAGGGTACGGGTTCGGGGAGGGCTTCGGGTACGGCGTAGGGTATGGGTTAGGGTTAGGGTTAGGGTTACTGTTAGGGTTAGGGCTCGGTTTAGGGTACGGGTTAGGATTAGGGTACATGTTAGGGTTAGGGTAGGGGTTAGGGTTAGGGTACGCGTTAGGGTTAGGGTAGTTATTAAACCTATCCCACTCTCTAGATACCCCTTAGCACGTAAAGGAATATTATTTGGGGGTCCAGCCATGGAGAAGAGTTTAGACACTAGGATAAGATAAGGAACACACACATTATAAAGAAATCACATTAGGATTCTCTTTTTAAGCAGTTCCTTAAAACACTAGTGCTTAGGAAATCTATTGGAGGCAGAAGCAGTCAAGGGTAGCCTAGGGTTAGGGTTAGGCTTAGGGTTAGGCTTAGGGTACGGCTTAGGGTCCGGGTTCGGGGAGGGCTTCGGGTACGGCGTAGGGTATGGGTTAGGGTTAGGGTTAGGGTTAGTGTTAGGGTTAGGGCTCGGTTTAGGGTACGGGTTAGGATTAGGGTACGTGTTAGTGTTAGGGTAGGGGTTAGGATTAGGGTACGCGTTAGGGTTAGGGTAGTGATTAAACCTATCCCACTCTCTAGATACCCCTTAGCACATAAAGGAATATTATTTGGGGGTCCAGCCATGGAGAAGAGTTTAGACACTAGGATTAGATAAGGAACACACCCATTATAAAGAAATCACATTAGGATTCTCTTTTTAAGCTGTTCCTTAAAACACTAGTGCTTAGGAAATCTATTGGAGGCAGAAGCAGTCAAGGGTAGCCTAGGGTTAGGGTTAGGGTTAGGGTACGGCTTAGGGTACGGGTTCGGGGAGGGCTTCGGGTACGGCGTAGGGTATGGGATAGGGTTAGGGTTAGGGTTAGTGTTAGTGTTAGGGCTCGGTTTAGGGTACGGGTTAGGATTAGGGTACGTGTTAGGGTTAGGGTAGGGGTTAGCGATAGGGTACGCGTTAGGGTTAGGGTAGTTATTAAACCTATCCCACTCTCTAGTTATCCCTTAGCACGTAAAGGAATATTATTTAGGGGTCCAGCCATGGAGAAGAGTTTAGACACTAAGATAATATAAGGAACACACACATTATAAAGAAATCACATTAGGATTCTCTTTTTAAGCTGTTCCTTAAAACACTAGTGCTTAGGAAATCTATTGGAGGCAGAAGCAGTCAAGGGTAGCCTAGGGTTAGGGTTAGGCTTAGGGTTAGGCTTAGGGTACGGCTTAGGGTACGGGTTCGGGGAGGGCTTTGGGTACGGCGTAGGGTATGGGTTAGGGTTAGGGTTAGGGTTAGTGTTAGTGTTAGGGCTCGGTTTAGGGTACGGGTTAGGATTAGGGTACGTGTTAGGGATAGGGTAAGGGTTAGGGTTAGGGTACGCGTTAGGGTTAGGGTAGTTATTAAACCTATCCCACTCTCTAGATACCCCTTAGCACGTAAAGGAATATTATTTGTGGGTCCAGCCATGGAGAAGAGTTTAGACACTAGGATAAGATAAGGAACACACACATTATAAAGAAATCACATTAGGATTCTCTTTTTAAGCAGTTCCTTAAAACACTAGTGCTTAGGAAATCTATTGGAGGCAGAAGCAGTCAAGGGTAGCCTAGGGTTAGGGTTAGGCTTAGGGTTAGGCTTAGGGTACGGGTTCGGGGAGGGCTTCGGGTACGGCATAGGGTATGGGTTAGGGTTAGGGTTAGGGTTAGTGTTAGGGTTAGGGCTCGGTTTAGGGTACGGGTTAGGATTAGGGTACGTGTTAGGGTTAGGGTAGGGGTTAGGGTTAGGGTACGCGTTAGGGTTAGGGTAGTGATTAAACCTATCCCACTCTCTAGATACCCCTTAGCACATAAAGGAATATTATTTGGGGGTCCAGTCATGGAGAAGAGTTTAGACACTAGGATTAGATAAGGAACACACCCATTATAAAGAAATCACATTAGGATTCTCTTTTTAAGCTGTTCCTTAAAACACTAGTGCTTAGGAAATCTATTGGAGGCAGAAGCAGTCAAGGGTAGCCTAGGGTTAGGGTTAGGCTTAGGGTACGGCTTAGGGTACGGATTCGGGGAGGGCTTCGGGTACGGCGTAGGGTATGGGTTAGGGTTAGGGTTAGGGTTAGTGTTAGGGTTAGGGCTTGGTTTAGGGTACGGGTTAGGATTAGGGTACGTGTTAGGGTTAGGGTAGGGGTTAGCGATAGGGTGCGCGTTAGGGTTAGGGTCGTTATTAAACCTATCCCACTCTCTAGTTATCCCTTAGCACGTAAAGGAATGTTATTTGGGGGTCCAGCCATGGAGAAGAGTTTAGACACTAGGATAAGATAAGGAACACACACATTATAAAGAAATCACATTAGGATTCTCTTTTTAAGCAGTTCCTTAAAACACTAGTGCTTAGGAAATCTATTGGAGGCAGAAGCAGTCAAGGGTAGCCTAGGGTTAGGGTTAGGCTTAGGGTTAGGCTTAGGGTTCGGCTTAGGGTACGGGTTCGGGGAGGGCTTCGGGTACGGCGTCGGGTATGGGTTAGGGTTAGGGTTAGGGTTAGTGTTAGGGTTAGGGCTCGGTTTAGGGTACGGGTTAGGATTAGGGTACGTATTAGGGTTAGGGTAGGGGTTAGGGTTAGGGTACGCGTTACGGTTAGGGTAGTGATTAAACCTATCCCACTCTCTAGATACCCCTTAGCACGTAAAGGAATATTATTTTGGGGTCCAGCCATGGAGAAGAGTTTAGACACTAAGATAATATAAGGAACACACACATTATAAAGAAATCACATTAGGATTCTCTTTTTAAGCTGTTCTTTAAAACACTAGTGCTTAGGAAATCTATTGGAGGCAGAAGCAGTCAAGGGTAGCCTAGGGTTAGGGTTAGGCTTAGGGTTAGGCTTAGGCTACGGTTTAGGGTACGAGTTTGGGGAGGGCTTCGGGTACGGCGTAGGGTATGGGTTAGAGTTAGGGTTAGGGTTAGTGTTAGGGTTAGGGCTCGGTTTAGGGTACGGGTTAGGATTAGGGTACGTGTTAGGGTTAGGGTAGGGGTTAGGGTTAGGGTACGCGTTAGGGTTAGGGTAGTGATTAAACCTATCCCACTCTCTAGATACCCCTTAGCACATAAAGGAATATTATTTGGGGGTCCAGCCATGGAGAAGAGTTTAGACACTAGGATTAAATAAGGAACACACCCATTATAAAGAAATCACATTAGGATTCTCTTTTTAAGCTGTTCCTTAAAACACTAGTGCTTAGGAAATCTATTGGAGGCAGAAGCAGTCAAGGGTAGCCTAGGGTTAGGGTTAGGCTTAGGGTACGGCTTAGGGTACGGGTTCGGGGAGGGCTTCGGGTACGGCGTAGAGTATGGGTTAGGGTTAGGGTTAGTGTTAGGGTTAGGGCTCGGTTTAGGGTACGGGTTAGGATTAGGGTACGTGTTAGGGTTAGGGTAGGGGTTAGCGTTAGGGTACGCGTTAGGGTTAGGGTAGTTATTAAACCTATCCCACTCTCTAGTTACCCCTTAACACGTAAAGGAATATTATTTGGGGGTCCAGCCATGGAGAAGAGTTTAGACACTAGGATAAGATAAGGAACACACCCATTATAAAGAAATCACATTAGGATTCTCTTTTTAAGCTGTTCCTTAAAACACTAGTGCTTAGGAAATCTATCGGAGGCAGAAGCAGTCAAGGGTAGCCTAGGGTTAGGGTTAGGCTTAGGGTTAGGCTTAGGGTACGGCTTAGGGTACGGGTTCGGGGAGGGCTTCGGGTACGGCGTAGGGTATGGGTTAGGGTTAGGGTTAGGGTTAGTGTTAGGGTTAGGGCTCGGTTTAGGGTACGGGTTAGGATTAGGGTACGTGTTAGTGTTAGGGTAGGGGTTAGGATTAGGGTACGCGTTAGGGTTAGGGTAGTGATTAAACCTATCCCACTCTCTAGATACCCCTTAGCACATAAAGGAATATTATTTGGGGGTCCAGCCATGGAGAAGAGTTTAGACACTAGGATTAGATAAGGAACACACCCATTATAAAGAAATCACATTAGGATTCTCTTTTTAAGCTGTTCCTTAAAACACTAGTGCTTAGGAAATCTATTGGAGGCAGAAGCAGTCAAGGGTAGCCTAGGGTTAGGGTTAGGCTTAGGGTACGGCTTAGGGTACGGGTTCGGGGAGGGCTTCGGGTACGGCGTAGGGTATGGGATAGGGTTAGGGTTAGGGTTAGTGTTAGTGTTAGGGCTCGGTTTAGGGTACGGGTTAGGATTAGGGTACGTGTTAGGGTTAGGGTAGGGGTTAGCGATAGGGTACGCATTAGGGTTAGGGTAGTTATTAAACCTATCCCACTCTCTAGTTATCCCTTAGCACGTAAAGGAATATTATTTTGGGGTCCAGCCATGGAGAAGAGTTTAGACACTAAGATAATATAAGGAACACACACATTATAAAGAAATCACATTAGGATTCTCTTTTTAAGCTGTTCCTTAAAACACTAGTGCTTAGGAAATCTATTGGAGGCAGAAGCAGTCAAGGGTAGCCTAGGGTTAGGGTTAGGCTTAGGGTTAGGCTTAGGGTACGGCTTAGGGTACGGGTTGGGGGAGGGCTTTGGGTACGGCGTAGGGTATGGGTTAGGGTTAGGGTTAGGGTTAGTGTTAGGGTTAGGGCTCGGTTTAGGGTACGGGTTAGGATTAGGGTACGTGTTAGGGTTAGGGTAGGGGTTAGGGTTAGGGTACGCGTTAGGGTTAGGGTAGTTATTAAACCTATCCCACTCTCTAGATACCCCTTAGCACGTAAAGGAATATTATTTGTGGGTCCAGCCATGGAGAAGAGTTTAGACACTAGGATAAGATAAGGAACACACACATTATAAAGAAATCACATTAGGATTCTCTTTTTAAGCAGTTCCTTAAAACACTAGTGCTTAGGAAATCTATTGGAGGCAGAAGCAGTCAAGGGTAGCCTAGGGTTAGGGTTAGGCTTAGGGTTAGGCTTAGGGTACGGGTTCGGGGAGGGCTTCGGGTACGGCATAAGGTATGGGTTAGGGTTAGGGTTAGGGTTAGTGTTAGGGTTAGGGCTCGGTTTAGGGTACGGGTTAGGATTAGGGTACGTGTTAGGGTTAGGGTAGGGGTTAGGGTTAGGGTACGCGTTAGGGTTAGGGTAGTGATTAAACCTATCCCACTCTCTAGATACCCCTTAGCACATAAAGGAATATTATTTGGGGGTCCAGTCATGGAGAAGAGTTTAGACACTAGGATTAGATAAGGAACACACCCATTATAAAGAAATCACATTAGGATTCTCTTTTTAAGCTGTTCCTTAAAACACTAGTGCTTAGGAAATCTATTGGAGGCAGAAGCAGTCAAGGGTAGCCTAGGGTTAGGGTTAGGCTTAGGGTACGGCTTAGGGTACGGATTCGGGGAGGGCTTCGGGTACGGCGTAGGGTATGGGTTAGGGTTAGGGTTAGGGTTAGTGTTAGGGTTAGGGCTTGGTTTAGGGTACGGGTTAGGATTAGGGTACGTGTTAGGGTTAGGGTAGGGGTTAGCGATAGGGTGCGCGTTAGGGTTAGGGTCGTTATTAAACCTATCCCACTCTCTAGTTATCCCTTAGCACGTAAAGGAATGTTATTTGGGGGTCCAGCCATGGAGAAGAGTTTAGACACTAGGATAAGATAAGGAACACACACATTATAAAGAAATCACATTAGGATTCTCTTTTTAAGCAGTTCCTTAAAACACTAGTGCTTAGGAAATCTATTGGAGGCAGAAGCAGTCAAGGGTAGCCTAGGGTTAGGGTTAGGCTTAGGGTTAGGCTTAGGGTTCGGCTTAGGGTACGGGTTCGGGGAGGGCTTCGGGTACGGCGTCGGGTATGGGTTAGGGTTAGGGTTAGGGTTAGTGTTAGGGTTAGGGCTCGGTTTAGGGTACGGGTTAGGATTAGGGTACGTGTTAGGGTTATGGTAGGGGTTAGTGTTAGGGTACGCGTTAGGGTTAGGGTAGTTATTAAACCTATCCCACTCTCTAGATACCCCTTAGCACGTAAAGGAATATTATTTGGGGGTCCAGCCATGGAGAAGAGTTTAGAAACTAGGATAAGATAAGGAACACACACATTATAAAGAAATCACATTAGGATTCTCTTTTTAAGCTGTTCCTTAAAACACTAGTGCTTAGGAAATCTATTGGAGGCAGAAGCAGTCAAGGGTAGCCTAGGGTTAGGGTTAGGCTTACGGTTAGGCTTAGGGTACGGTTTAGGGTACGGGTTCGGGGAAGGCTTCGGGTACGGCGTAGGGTATGGGTTAGGGTTAGGGTTAGGTTTAGTGTTAGGGTTAGGGCTCGGTATAGGGTACGGGTTAGGATTAGGGTACGTGTTAGGGTTAGGGTAGGGGTTAGGGTTATGGTACGCGTTAGGGTTAGGGTAGTGATTAAACCTATCCCACTCTCTAGATACCCCTTAGCACATAAAGGAATATTATTTGGGGGTCCAGCGACGGAGAAGAGTTTAGACACTAGGATTAGATAAGGAACACACCCATTATAAAGAAATCACATTAGGATTCTCTTTTTAAGCTGTTCCTTAAAACACTAGTGCTTAGGAAATCTAATGGAGGCAGAAGCAGTCAAGGGTAGCCTAGGGTTAGGGTTAGGCTTAGGGTTAGGCTTAGGGTACGGCTTAGGGCACGGGTTCGGGGAGGGCTTCGGGTACGGCGTAGGGTATGGGTTAGGGTTAGGGTTAGGGTTAGTGTTAGGGTTAGGGCTCGGTTTAGGGTACGGGTTAAGATTAGGGTACGTGTTAGGGTTAGGGTAGGGGTTAGCGTTAGGTTACGCATTACGGTTAGGGTAGTTATTAAACCTATCCCACTCTCTAGTTACCCCTTAGTACGTAAAGGAATATTATTTGGGGGTCCAGCCATGGAGAAGAGTTTAGACACTAGGAAAAGATAAGGAACACACCCATTATAAAGAAATCACATTAGGATTCTCTTTTTAAGCTGTTCCTTAAAACACTAGTGCTTAGGAAATCTATTGGAGGCAGAAGCAGTCAACGGTAGCCTAGGGTTAGGGTTAGGCTTAGGGTTAGGCTTAGGGTACGGCATAGGGTACGGGTTCGGGGAGGGATTCGGGTGCGGCGTAGGGTATGGGTTAGGGTTAGGGTTAGGGTTAGTGTTAGGGTTAGGGCTCGGTTTAGGGTATGCGTTAGGATTAGGGTACGTGTTAGGGTTAGGGTAGGGGTTAGGGTTAGGGTACGCGTTAGGGTTCGGGTAGTTATTAAACCTGTCCCACTCTCTAGATACCCCTTAGCACGTAAAGGAATATTATTTGGGGGTCCAGCCATGGAGAAGAGTTTAGACACTAAGATAATATAAGGAACACACACATTTTACAGAAATCACATTAGGATTCTCTTTTTAAGCTGTTCCTTAAAACACTAGTGCTTAGGAAATCTATTGGAGGCAGAAGCAGTCAAGGGTAGCCTAGGGTTAGGGTTAGGCTTAGGGTTAGGCTTAGGGTACGGCTTAGTGTACGGGTTCGGGGAGGGCTTCGGGTACGGCGTAGGGTATGGGTTAGGGTTAGGGTTAGGGTTAGTGTTAGGGTTAGGGCTCGGTTTAGGGTACGGGTTAGGATTAGGGTACGTGTTAGGATTAGGGTAGGGGTTAGGGTTAGGGTACGCGTTAGGGTTAGGGTAGTTATTAAACCTATCCCACTCTCTAGATACCCCTTAGCACGTAAAGGAATATTATTTGGGGGTCCAGCCATGGAGAAGACTTTAGACACTAAGATAATATAAGGAACACACACATTATAAAGAAATCACATTAGGATTCTCTTTTTAAGCTGTTCCTTAAAACACTAGTGCTTAGGAAATCTATTGGAGGCAGAAGCAGTCAAGGGTAGCCTAGGGTTAGGGTTAGGCTTAGGGTTAGGCTTAGGGTACGGCTTAGGGTACGGATTCGGGGAGGGCTTCGGGTACTGCGTAGGGTATGGGGTAGGGTTAGGGTTAGGGTTAGTGTTAGGGTTAGGGCTCGGTTTAGGGTACGGGTTAGGATTAGGGTATGTGTTAGGGTTAGGGTAGGGGTTAGCGTTAGGGTACGCGTTAGGGTTAGGGTAGTTATTAAACCTATCCCACTCTCTAGTTACCCCTTAGCACGTTAAGTAATATTATTTGGGGGTCCAACCATGGAGAAGAGTTTAGACACTAGGATAAGATAAGGAACACACCCATTATAAAGAAATCACATTAGGATTCTCTTTTTAAGGTGTTCCTTAAAACACTAGTGCTTAGGAAATCTATTGGAGGCAGAAGCAGTCAAGGGTAGCCTAGGGTTAGGGTTAGGCTTAGGGTTAGGCTTAGGGTTAGGCTTAGGGTACGGGTTCGGGGAGGGCTTCGGGTACGGCGTATGGTATGGGTTAGGGTTTGGATTAGGGTTAGTGTTAGGGTTAGGGCTCGGTTTAGGGTACGGGTTAGGATTAGGGTACGTGTTAGGGTTAGGTTAGGGGTTAGGGTTAGGGTACGCGTTAGGGTTAGGGTAGTTATTAAACCTATCCCACTCTCTAGATACCCCTTAGCACGTAAAGGAATATTATTTGGGGGTCCAGCCATGGAGAAGAATTTAGACACTAAGATAATATAAGGAATACACACATTATAAAGAAATCACATTAGGATTCTCTTTTTAAGCTGTTCCTTAAAACACTAGTGCTTAGGAAATCTATTGGAGGCAGAAGCAGTCAAGGGTAGCCTAGGGTTAGGGTTAGGCTTAGGGTTAGGCTTAGGGTACGGCTTAGGGTACGGGTTCGGGGAGGGCTTCGGGTACAGCGTAGGGTATGGGTTAGGGTTAGGGTTAGGGTTAGTGTTAGGGTTAGGGCTCGGTTTAGGGTACGGGTTAGGATTAGGGTACGTGTTAGGGTTAGGGTAGGGGTTAGCGATAGGGTACGCGTTAGGGTTAGGGTAGTTATTAAACCTATCCCACTCTCTAGTTAACCCTTAGCACGTAAAGGAATATTATTTGGGGGTCCAGCCATGGAGAAGAGTTTAGACACTAGGATAAGATAAGGAACACACCCATTATAAAGAAATCACATTAGGATTCTCTTTTTAAGGTGTTCCTTAAAACACTAGTGCTTAGGAAATCTATTGGAGGCAGAAGCAGTCAAGGGTAGCCTAGGGTTAGGTTTAGGCTTAGGGTTAGGCTTAGGGTACGGCTTACGGTATGGGTTCGGGGAGGGCTTCGGGTACGGCGTAGGGTATGGGTTAGGGTTAGGGTTAGGGTTAGTGTTAGGGTTAGGGCTCGGTTTAGGGTACGGGTCAGGATTAGGGTACGTGTTAGGGTTAGGTTAGGGGTTAGGGTTAGGGTACGCTTTAGGGTTAGGGTAGATATTAAACCTATCCCACTCTCTAGATACCCCTTAGCACATAAAGGAATATTATTTGGGGGTCCAGCCATGGAGAAGAGTTTAGAAACTAAGATAATATAAGGAACACACACATTATAAAGAAATCACATTAGGATTCTCTTTTTAAGCTGTTCCTTAAAACACTAGTGCTTAGGAAATCTATTGGAGGCAGAAGCAGTCAAGGGTAGCCTAGGGTTAGGGTTAGGCTTAGTGTTAGGCTTAGGGTACGGCTTAGGGTACGGGTTCGGGGAGGGCTTCGGGTACGGCGTAGGGTATGGGTTAGGGTTAGGGTTAGTGTTAGGGTTAGGGCTCGGTTTAGGGTACAGGTTAGGATTAGGGTACGTGTTAGGGTTAGGGTAGGGGTTAGCGTTAGGGTACGCGTTAGGGTTAGGGTAGTTATTAAACCTATCCCACTCTCTAGTTACCCCTTAGCACGTAAAGTAATATTATTTGGGGGTCCAACCATGGAGAAGAGTTTAGACACTAGGATAAGATAAGGAACACACCCATTATAAGGAAATCACAGTAGGATTCTCTTTTTAAGGTGTTCCTTAAAACACTAGTGCTTAGGAAATCTATTGGAGGCAGAAGCAGTCAAGTGTAGCCTAGGGTTAGGGTTAGGCTTAGGGTTAGGCTTAGGGTTAGGCTTAGGGTACGGGATCGGGGAAGGCTTCGGGTATGGTGTAGGGTATGGGTTAGGGTTAGGGTTAGGGTTAGTGTTAGGGTTACGGCTCGGTTTAGGGTATGGGTTAGGATTAGGGTACGTGTTAGGGTTAGGGTAGGGGTTAGGGTTAGGGTACGCGTTAGGGTTAGGGTAGTTATTAAACCTATCCCACTCTCTAGATACCCCTTAGCACGTAAAGGAATATTATTTGGGGGTCCAGCCATGGAGAAGAGTTTAGACACTAGGATAAGATAAGGAACACACCCATTATAAAGAAATCACATTAGGATTCTCTTTTTAAGGTGTTCCTTAAAACACTAGTGCTTAGGAAATCTATTGGAGGCAGAAGCAGTCAAGGGTAGCCTAGGGTTAGGGTTAGGCTTAGGGTTAGGCTTAGGGTACGGCTTAGGGTACGGATTCGGGGAGGGCTTCGGGTACGGCGTAGTGTATGGGTTAGGGTTAGGGTTAGGGTTAGTGTTAGGGTTAGGGCTCGGTTTAGGGTACGTGTTAGGATTAGGGTACGTGTTAGTGTTAGGGTAGGGGTTAGGGTTAGGGTACGCCTTACGGTTAGGGTAGTTATTAAACCTATCCCACACTCTAGATACCCCTTAGCACGTAAAGGAATATTATTTGGGGGTCCAGCCATGGAGAAGAGTTTAGACACTAGGATAAGATAAGGAACACACCCATTATAAAGAAATCACATTAGGATTCTCTTTTTAAGCTGTTCCTTAAAACACTAGTGCTTAGGAAATCTATTGGAGGCAGAAGCAGTCAAGGGTAGCCTAGGGTTAGGGTTAGGCTTAGGGTTAGGCTTAGGGTACGGCTTACGGTATGGGTTCGGGGAGGGCTTCGGGTACGGCGTAGGGTATGGGTTAGGGTTAGGGTTAGGGTTAGTGTTAGGGTTAGGGCTCGGTTTAGGGTACGGGTCAGGATTAGGGTACGTGTTAGGGTTAGGGTAGGGGTTAGGGTTAGGGTACGCTTTAGGGTTAGGGTAGATATTAAACCTATCCCACTCTCTAGATACCCCTTAGCACATAAAGGAATATTATTTCGGGGTCCAGCCATGGAGAAGAGTTTAGACACTAAGATAATATAAGGAACACACACATTATAAAGAAATCGCATTAGGATTCTCTTTTTAAGCTGTTCCTTAAAACACTAGTGCTTAGGAAATCTATTGGAGGCAGAAGCAGTCAAGGGTAGCCTAGGGTTAGGGTTAGGCTTAGGGTTAGGCTTAGGGTACGGCTTAGGGTACGGGTTCGGGGAGGGCTTCGGGTACGGCGTAGGGTATGGGTTAGGGTTAGGGTTAGTGTTAGGGTTAGGGCTCGGTTTAGGGTACAGGTTAGGATTAGGGTACGTGTTAGGGTTAGGGTAGGGGTTAGCGTTAGGGTACGCGTTAGGGTTAGGGTAGTTATTAAACCTATCCCACTCTCTAGTTACCCCTTAGCACGTAAAGTAATATTATTTGGGGGTCCAACCATGGAGAAGAGTTTAGACACTAGGATAAGATAAGGAACACACCCATTATAAGGAAATCACGTTAGGATTCTCTTTTTAAGGTGTTCCTTAAAACACTAGTGCTTAGGAAATCTATTGGAGGCAGAAGCAGTCAAGGGTAGCCTAGGGTTAGGGTTAGGCTTAGGGTTAGGCTTAGGGTTAGGCTTAGGGTACGGGTTCGGGGAGGGCTTCGGGTATGGTGTAGGGTATGGGTTAGGGTTAGGGTTAGGGTTAGTGTTAGGGTTAGGGCTCGGTTTAGGGTACGGGTTAGGATTAGGGTACGTGTTAGGGTTAGGGTAGGGGTTAGGGTTAGGGTACGCGTTAGGGTTAGGGTAGTTATTAAACCTATCCCACTCTCTAGATACCCCTTAGCACGTAAAGGAATATTATTTGGGGGTCCAGCCATGGAGAAGAGTTTAGACACTAGGATAAGATAAGGAACACACCCATTATAAAGAAATCACATTAGGATTCTCTTTTTAAGGTGTTCCTTAAAACACTAGTGCTTAGGAAATCTATTGGAGGCAGAAGCAGTCAAGGGTAGCCTAGGGTTAGGGTTAGGCTTAGGGTTAGGCTTAGGGTACGGCTTAGGGTACGGGTTCGGAGAGGGCTTCGGGTACGGCGTAGTGTATGGGTTAGGGTTAGGGTTAGGGTTAGTGTTAGGGTTAGGGCTCGGTTTAGGGTACGTGTTAGGATTAGGGTACGTCTTAGGGTTAGGGTAGGGGTTAGGGTTAGGGTACGCCTTACGGTTAGGGTAGTTATTAAACCTATCCCACACTCTAGATACCCCTTAGCACGTAAAGGAATATTATTTGGGGGTCCAGCCATGGAGAAGAGTTTAGACACTAGGATAAGATAAGGAACACACCCATTATAAAGAAATCACATTAGGATTCTCTTTTTAAGCTGTTCCTTAAAACACTAGTGCTTAGCAAATCTATTGGAGGCAGAAGCAGTCAAGGGTATCCTAGGGTTAGGGTTAGGCTTAGGGTTAGGCTTAGGGTACGGCTTACGGTATGGGTTCGGGGAGGGCTTCGGGTACGGCGTAGGGTATGGGTTAGGGTTAGGGTTAGGGTTAGTGTTAGGGTTAGGGCTCGGTTTAGGGTACGGGTCAGGATTAGGGTACGTGTTAGGGTTAGGGTAGGGGTTAGGGTTAGGGTACGCTTTAGGGTTAGGGTAGATATTAAACCTATCCCACTCTCTAGATACCCCTTAGCACATAAAGGAATATTATTTCGGGGTCCAGCCATGGAGAAGAGTTTAGACACTAAGATAATATAAGGAACACACACATTATAAAGAAATCACATTAGGATTCTCTTTTTAAGCTGTTCCTTAAAACACTAGTGCTTAGGAAATCTATTGGAGGCAGAAGCAGTCAAGGGTAGCCTAGGGTTAGGGTTAGGCTTAGGGTTAGGCTTAGGGTACGGCTTAGGGTACGGGTTCGGGGAGGGCTTCGGGTACGGCGTAGGGTATGGGTTAGTGTTAGGGTTAGTGTTAGGGTTAGGGCTCGGTTTAGGGTACAGGTTAGGATTAGGGTACGTGTTAGGGTTAGGGTAGGGGTTAGCGTTAGGGTACGCATTAGGGTTAGGGTAGTTATTAAACCTATCCCACTCTCTAGTTACCCCTTAGCACGTAAAGTAATATTATTTGGGGGTCCAACCATGGAGAAGAGTTTAGACACTAGGATAAGATAAGGAACACACCCATTATAAAGAAATCACATTAGGATTCTCTTTTTAAGGTGTTCCTTAAAACACTAGTGCTTAGGAAATCTATTGGAGGCAGAAGCAGTCAAGGGTAGCCTAGGGTTAGGGTTAGGCTTAGGGTTAGGCTTAGGGTTAAGCTTAGGGTACGGCTTAGGGTACGGGTTCGGGGAGGGCTTCGGGTACGGCGTAGGGTATGGGTTAGGGTTTGGATTAGGGTTAGTGTTAGGGTTAGGGCTCGGTTTAGGGTACGGGTTAGGATTAGGGTACGTGTTAGGGTTAGGTTAGGGGTTAGGGTTAGGGTACGCATTAGGGTTAGGGTAGTTATTAAACCTATCCCACTCTCTAGATACCCCTTAGCACGTAAAGGAATATTATTTGGGGGTCCAGCCATGGAGAAGAGTTTAGACACTAAGATAATATAAGGAACACACACATTATAAAGAAATCACATTAGGATTCTCTTTTTAAGCTGTTCCTTAAAACACTAGTGCTTAGGAAATCTATTGGAGGCAGAAGCAGTCAAGGGTAGCCTAGGGTTAGGGTTAGGCTTAGGGTTAGGCTTAGGGTACGGCTTAGGGTACGGGTTCGGGGAGGGCTTCGGGTACGGCGTAGGGTATGGGTTAGGGTTAGGGTTAGGGTTAGTGTTAGGGTTAGGGCTCGGTTTAGGGTACGGGTTAGGATTAGGGTACGTGTTAGGGTTAGGGTAGGGGTTAGGGTTATGGTACGCGTTAGGGTTAGGGTAGTTATTAAACCTATCCCACTCTCTAGATACTCCTTAGCACGTAAAGGAATATTATTTGGGGGTCCAGCCATGGAGAAGAGTTTAGACACTAAGATAATATAAGGAACACACACATTATAAAGAAATCACATTAGGATTCTCTTTTTAAGCTGTTTCTTAAAACACTAGTGCTTAGGAAATCTATTGGAGGCAGAAGCAGTCAAGGGTAGCCTAGGGTTAGGGTTAGGCTTAGGGTTAGGCTTAGGGTACGGCTTAGGGTACGGGTTCGGGGAGGGCTTCGGGTACGGCGTAGGGTACGGGTTAGGGTTAGGGTTAGGGTTAGTGTTAGGGTTAGGGCTCGGTTTAGGGTACGGGTTAGGATTAGGGTACGTGTTAGGGTTAGGGTAGGGGTTAGCGTTAGGGTACGCGTTAGGGTTAGGGTAGTTATTAAACCTATCCCACTCTCTAGTTACCCCTTAGCACGTAAAGGAATATTATTTGGGGGTCCAGCCATGGAGAAGAGTTTAGACACTAGGATAAGATAAGGAACACACCCATTATAAAGAAATCACATTAGGATTCTCTTTTTAAGCTGTTCCTTAAAACACTAGTGCTTAGGAAATCTATTGGAGGCAGAAGCAGTCAAGGGTAGCCTAGGGTTAGGGTTAGGCTTAGGGTTAGGCTTAGGGTACGGGTTCGGGGAGGGCTTCGGGTATGGTGTAGGGTATGGGTTAGGGTTAGGGTTAGTGTTAGGGTTAGGGCTCGGTTTAGGGTACGGGTTAGGATTAGGGTACGTGTTAGGGTTAGGGTAGGGGTTAGGGTTAGGGTACGCGTTAGGGTTAGGGTAGTTATTAAACCTATCCCACTCTCTAGATACCCCTTAGCACGTAAAGGAATATTATTTGGGGGTCCAGCCATGGAGAAGAGTTTAGACACTAGGATAAGATAAGGAACACACACATTATAAAGAAATCACATTAGGATTCTCTTTTTAAGCTGTTCCTTAAAACACTAGTGCTTAGGAAATCTATTGGAGGCAGAAGCAGTCAAGGGTAGCCTAGGGTTAGGGTTAGGCTTAGGGTTAGGCTTAGGGTACGGCTTAGGGTACGGGTTCGGGGAGGGCTTCGGGTACGGCGTAGGGTATGGGTTAGGGTTAGGGTTAGTGTTAGGGTTAGGGCTCGGTTTGGGGTACAGGTTAGGATTAGGGTACGTGTTAGGGTTAGGGTAGGGGTTAGCGTTAGGGTACGCGTTAGGGTTAGTGTAGTTATTAAACCTATCCCACTCTCTAGTTACCCCTTAGCACGTAAAGTAATATTATTTGGGGGTCCAACCATGGAGAAGAGTTTAGACACTAGGATAAGATAAGGAACACACCCATTATAAAGAAATCACATTAGGATTCTCTTTTTAAGGTGTTCCTTAAAACACTAGTGCTTAGGAAATCTATTGGAGGCAGAAGCAGTCAAGGGTAGCCTAGGGTTAGGGTTAGGCTTAGGGTTAGGCTTAGGGTTAGGCTTAGGGTACGGCTTAGGGTACGGGTTCGGGGAGGGCTTCGGGTACGGCGTAGGGTATGGGTTAGGGTTTGGATTAGGGTTAGTGTTAGGGTTAGGGCTCGGTTTAGGGTACGGGTTAGGATTAGGGTACGTGTTAGGGTTAGGTTAGGGGTTAGGGTTAGGGTACGCATTAGGGTTAGGGTAGTTATTAAACCTATCCCACTCTCTAGATACCCCTTAGCACGTAAAGGAATATTATTTGGGGGTCCAGCCATGGAGAAGAGTTTAGACACTAAGATAATATAAGGAACACACACATTATAAAGAAATCACATTAGGATTCTCTTTTTAAGCTGTTCCTTAAAACACTAGTGCTTAGGAAATCTATTGGAGGCAGAAGCAGTCAAGGGTAGCCTAGGGTTAGGGTTAGGCTTAGGGTTAGGCTTAGGGTACGGCTTAGGGTACGGGTTCGGGGAGGGCTTCGGGTACGGCGTAGGGTATGGGTTAGGGTTAGGGTTAGGGTTAGTGTTAGGGTTAGGGCTCGGTTTAGGGTACGGGTTAGGATTAGGGTACGTGTTAGGGTTAGGGTAGGGTTTAGGGTTATGGTACGCGTTAGGGTTAGGGTAGTTATTAAACCTATCCCACTCTCTAGATACTCCTTAGCACGTAAAGGAATATTATTTGGGGGTCCAGCCATGGAGAAGAGTTTAGACACTAAGATAATATAAGGAACACACACATTATAAAGAAATCACATTAGGATTCTCTTTTTAAGCTGTTCCTTAAAACACTAGTGCTTAGGAAATCTATTGGAGGCAGAAGCAGTCAAGGGTAGCCTAGGGTTAGGGTTAGGCTTAGGGTTAGGCTTAGGGTACGGCTTAGGGTACGGGTTCGGGGAGGGCTTCGGGTACGGCGTAGGGTACGGGTTAGGGTTAGGGTTAGGGTTAGTGTTAGGGTTAGGGCTCGGTTTAGGGTACGGGTTAGGATTAGGGTACGTGTTAGGGTTAGGGTAGGGGTTAGCGTTAGGGTACGCGTTAGGGTTAGGGTAGTTATTAAACCTATCCCACTCTCTAGTTACCCCTTAGCACGTAAAGGAATATTATTTGGGGGTCCAGCCATGGAGAAGAGTTTAGACACTAGGATAAGATAAGGAACACACCCATTATAAAGAAATCACATTAGGATTCTCTTTTTAAGCTGTTCCTTAAAACACTAGTGCTTAGGAAATCTATTGGAGGCAGAAGCAGTCAAGGGTAGCCTAGGGTTAGGGTTAGGCTTAGGGTTAGGCTTAGGGTACGGGTTCGGGGAGGGCTTCGGGTATGGTGTAGGGTATGGGTTAGGGTTAGGGTTAGTGTTAGGGTTAGGGCTCGGTTTAGGGTACGGGTTAGGATTAGGGTACGTGTTAGGGTTAGGGTAGGGGTTAGGGTTAGGGTACGCGTTAGGGTTAGGGTAGTTATTAAACCTATCCCACTCTCTAGATACCCCTTAGCACGTAAAGGAATATTATTTGGGGGTCCAGCCATGGAGAAGAGTTTAGACACTAGGATAAGATAAGGAACACACACATTATAAAGAAATCACATTAGGATTCTCTTTTTAAGCTGTTCCTTAAAACACTAGTGCTTAGGAAATCTATTGGAGGCAGAAGCAGTCAAGGGTAGCCTAGGGTTAGGGTTAGGCTTAGGGTTAGGCTTAGGGTACGGCTTAGGGTACGGGTTCGGGGAGGGCTTCGGGTACGGCGTAGGGTATGGGTTAGGGTTAGGGTTAGTGTTAGGGTTAGGGCTCGGTTTGGGGTACAGGTTAGGATTAGGGTACGTGTTAGGGTTAGGGTAGGGGTTAGCGTTAGGGTACGCGTTAGGGTTAGGGTAGTTATTAAACCTATCCCACTCTCTAGTTACCCCTTAGCACGTAAAGTAATATTATTTGGGGGTCCAACCATGGAGAAGAGTTTAGACACTAGGATAAGATAAGGAACACACCCATTATAAAGAAATCACATTAGGATTCTCTTTTTAAGGTGTTCCTTAAAACACTAGTGCTTAGGAAATCTATTGGAGGCAGAAGCAGTCAAGGGTAGCCTAGGGTTAGGGTTAGGCTTAGGGTTAGGCTTAGGGTTAGGCTTAGGGTACGGCTTAGGGTACGGGTTCGGGGAGGGCTTCGGGTACGGCGTAGGGTATGGGTTAGGGTTTGGATTAGGGTTAGTGTTAGGGTTAGGGCTCGGTTTAGGGTACGGGTTAGGATTAGGGTACGTGTTAGGGTTAGGTTAGGGGTTAGGGTTAGGGTACGCATTAGGGTTAGGGTAGTTATTAAACCTATCCCACTCTCTAGATACCCCTTAGCACGTAAAGGAATATTATTTGGGGGTCCAGCCATGGAGAAGAGTTTAGACACTAAGATAATATAAGGAACACACACATTATAAAGAAATCACATTAGGATTCTCTTTTTAAGCTGTTCCTTAAAACACTAGTGCTTAGGAAATCTATTGGAGGCAGAAGCAGTCAAGGGTAGCCTAGGGTTAGGGTTAGGCTTAGGGTTAGGCTTAGGGTACGGCTTAGGGTACGGGTTCGGGGAGGGCTTCGGGTACGGCGTAGGGTATGGGTTAGGGTTAGGGTTAGGGTTAGTGTTAGGGTTAGGGCTCGGTTTAGGGTACGGGTTAGGATTAGGGTACGTGTTAGGGTTAGGGTAGGGGTTAGGGTTATGGTACGCGTTAGGGTTAGGGTAGTTATTAAACCTATCCCACTCTCTAGATACTCCTTAGCACGTAAAGGAATATTATTTGGGGGTCCAGCCATGGAGAAGAGTTTAGACACTAAGATAATATAAGGAACACACACATTATAAAGAAATCACATTAGGATTCTCTTTTTAAGCTGTTCCTTAAAACACTAGTGCTTAGGAAATCTATTGGAGGCAGAAGCAGTCAAGGGTAGCCTAGGGTTAGGGTTAGGCTTAGGGTTAGGCTTAGCGTACGGCTTAGGGTACGGGTTCGGGGAGGGCTTCGGGTACGGCGTAGGGTACGGGTTAGGGTTAGGGTTAGGGTTAGTGTTAGGGTTAGGGCTCGGTTTAGGGTACGGGTTAGGATTAGGGTACGTGTTAGGGTTAGGGTAGGGGTTAGCGTTAGGGTACGCGTTAGGGTTAGGGTAGTTATTAAACCTATCCCACTCTCTAGTTACCCCTTAGCACGTAAAGGAATATTATTTGGGGGTCCAGCCATGGAGAAGAGTTTAGACACTAGGATAAGATAAGGAACACACCCATTATAAAGAAATCACATTAGGATTCTCTTTTTAAGCTGTTCCTTAAAACACTAGTGCTTAGGAAATCTATTGGAGGCAGAAGCAGTCAAGGGTAGCCTAGGGTTAGGGTTAGGCTTAGGGTTAGGCTTAGGGTACGGGTTCGGGGAGGGCTTCGGGTATGGTGTAGGGTATGGGTTAGGGTTAGGGTTAGTGTTAGGGTTAGGGCTCGGTTTAGGGTACGGGTTAGGATTAGGGTACGTGTTAGGGTTAGGGTAGGGGTTAGGGTTAGGGTACGCGTTAGGGTTAGGGTAGTTATTAAACCTATCCCACTCTCTAGATACCCCTTAGCACGTAAAGGAATATTATTTGGGGGTCCAGCCATGGAGAAGAGTTTAGACACTAGGATAAGATAAGGAACACACACATTATAAAGAAATCACATTAGGATTCTCTTTTTAAGCTGTTCCTTAAAACACTAGTGCTTAGGAAATCTATTGGAGGCAGAAGCAGTCAAGGGTAGCCTAGGGTTAGGGTTAGGCTTAGGGTTAGGCTTAGGGTACGGCTTAGGGTACGGGTTCGGGGAGGGCTTCGGGTACGGCGTAGGGTATGGGTTAGGGTTAGGGTTAGTGTTAGGGTTAGGGCTCGGTTTGGGGTACAGGTTAGGATTAGGGTACGTGTTAGGGTTAGGGTAGGGGTTAGCGTTAGGGTACGCGTTAGGGTTAGGGTAGTTATTAAACCTATCCCACTCTCTAGTTACCCCTTAGCACGTAAAGGAATATTATTTGGGGGTCCAACCATGGAGAAGAGTTTAGACACTAGGATAAGATAAGGAACACACCCATTATAAAGAAATCACATTAGGATTCTCTTTTTAAGGTGTTCCTTAAAACACTAGTGCTTAGGAAATCTATTGGAGGCAGAAGCAGTCAAGGGTAGCCTAGGGTTAGGGTTAGGCTTAGGGTTAGGCTTAGGGTTAGGCTTAGGGTACGGCTTAGGGTACGGGTTCGGGGAGGGCTTCGGGTACGGCGTAGGGTATGGGTTAGGGTTTGGATTAGGGTTAGTGTTAGGGTTAGGGCTCGGTTTAGGGTACGGGTTAGGATTAGGGTACGTGTTAGGGTTAGGTTAGGGGTTAGCGTTAGGGTACGCGTTAGGGTTAGGGTAGCTATTAAACCTATCCCACTCTCTAGTTACCCCTTAGCACGTAAAGGAATATTATTTGGGGGTCCAGCCATGGAGAAGAGTTTAGACACTAGGATAAGATAAGGAACACACCCATTATAAAGAAATCACATTAGGATTCTCTTTTTAAGCTGTTCCTTAAAACACTAGTGCTTAGGAAATCTATTGGAGGCAGAAGCAGTCAAGGGTAGCCTAGGGTTAGGGTTAGGCTTAGGGTTAGGCTTAGGGTACGGCTTAGGGTACGGGTTCGGGGAGGGCTTCGGGTACGGCGTAGGGTATGGGTTAGGGTTAGGGTTAGGGTTAGTGTTAGGGTTAGGGCTCGGTTTAGGGTACGGGTTAGGATTAGGGTACGTGTTAGGGTTAGGGTAGGGGTTAGGGTTATGGTACGCGTTAGGGTTAGGGTAGTGATTAAACCTATCCCACTCTCTAGATACCCCTTAGCCCATAAAGGAATATTATTTTGGGTTCCAGCCATGGAGAAGAGTTTAGACACTAGGATTAGATAAGGAACACACCCATTATAAAGAAATCACATTAGGATTCTCTTTTTAAGCTGTTCTTTAAAACACTAGTGCTTAGGAAATCTATTGGAGGCAGAAGCAGTCAAGGGTAGCCTAGGGTTAGGGTTAGGCTTAGGGTTAGGCTTAGGGTACGGCTTAGGGTACGGGTTCGGGGAGGTCTTCGGGTACGGCGTAGGGTATGGGTTAGGGTTAGGGTTAGGGTTAGTGTTAGGGTTAGGGCTCGGTTTAGGGTACGGGTTAGGATTAGGGTACGTGTTAGGGTTAGGGTAGGGGTTAGGGTTAGGGTACGCGTTACGGTTAGGGTAGTGATTAAACCTATCCCACTCTCTAGATACCCTTTAGCACGTAAAGGAATATTATTTTGGGGTCCAGCCATGGAGAAGAGTTTAGACACTAAGATAATATAAGGAACACACACATTATAAAGAAATCACATTAGGATTCTCTTTTTAAGCTGTTCCTTAAAACACTAGTGCTTAGGAAATCTATTGGAGGCAGAAGCAGTCAAGGGTAGCCTAGGGTAAGGGTTAGGCTTAGGGTTAGGCTTAGGGTACGGTTTAGGGTACGGGTTTGGGGTGGGCTTCGGGTACGGCGTAGGGTATGGGTTAGAGTTAGGGTTAGGGTTAGTGTTATGGTTAGGGCTCGGTTTAGGGTACGGGTTAGGATTAGGGTACGTGTTAGGGTTAGGGTAGGGGTTAGCGATAGGGTACGCGTTAGGGTTAGGGTAGTTATTAAACCTATCCCACTCTCTAGTTACCCCTTAGCACGTAAAGGAATATTATTTGGGGGTCCAGCCATGGAGAAGAGTTTAGACACTAGGATAAGATAAGGAACACACCCATTATAAAGAAATCACATTAGGATTCTCTTTTTAAGCTGTTCCTTAAAACACTAGTGCTTAGGAAATCTATTGGAGGCAGAAGCAGTCAAGGGTAGCCTAGGGTTAGGGTTAGGCTTAGGGTTAGGCTTAGGGTACGGGTTCGGGGAGGGCTTCGGGTATGGTGTAGGGTATGGGTTAGGGTTAGGGTTAGTGTTAGGGTTAGGGCTCGGTTTAGGGTACGGGTTAGGATTAGGGTACGTGTTAGGTTTAGGGTAGGGGTTAGGGTTAGGGTACGCGTTAGGGTTAGGGTAGTTATTAAACCTATCCCACTCTCTAGATACCCCTTAGCACGTAAAGGAATATTATTTGGGGGTCCAGCCATGGAGAAGAGTTTAGACACTAGGATAAGATAAGGAACACACACATTATAAAGAAATCACATTAGGATTCTCTTTTTAAGCTGTTCCTTAAAACACTAGTGGTTAGGAAATCTATTGGAGGCAGAAGCAGTCAAGGGTAGCCTAGGGTTAGGGTTAGGCTTAGGGTTAGGCTTAGGGTACGGCTTAGGGTACGGGTTCGGGGAGGGCTTCGGGTACGGCGTAGGGTATGGGTTAGGGTTAGGGTTAGTGTTAGGGTTAGGGCTCGGTTTGGGGTACAGGTTAGGATTAGGGTACGTGTTAGGGTTAGGGTAGGGGTTAGCGTTAGGGTACGCGTTAGGGTTAGGGTAGTTATTAAACCTATCCCACTCTCTAGTTACCCCTTAGCACGTAAAGGAATATTATTTGCGGGTCCAACCATGGAGAAGAGTTTAGACACTAGGATAAGATAAGGAACACACCCATTATAAAGAAATCACATTAGGATTCTCTTTTTAAGGTGTTCCTTAAAACACTAGTGCTTAGGAAATCTATTGGAGGCAGAAGCAGTCAAGGGTAGCCTAGGGTTAGGGTTAGGCTTAGGGTTAGGCTTAGGGTTAGGCTTAGGGTACGGCTTAGGGTACGGGTTCGGGGAGGGCTTCGGGTACGGCGTAGGGTATGGGTTAGGGTTTGGATTAGGGTTAGTGTTAGGGTTAGGGCTCGGTTTAGGGTACGGGTTAGGATTAGGGTACGTGTTAGGGTTAGGTTAGGGGTTAGCGTTAGGGTACGCGTTAGGGTTAGGGTAGCTATTAAACCTATCCCACTCTCTAGTTACCCCTTAGCACGTAAAGGAATATTATTTGGGGGTCCAGCCATGGAGAAGAGTTTAGACACTAGGATAAGATAAGGAACACACCCATTATAAAGAAATCACATTAGGATTCTCTTTTTAAGCTGTTCCTTAAAACACTAGTGCTTAGGAAATCTATTGGAGGCAGAAGCAGTCAAGGGTAGCCTAGGGTTAGGGTTAGGCTTAGGGTTAGGCTTAGGGTACGGCTTAGGGTACGGGTTCGGGGAGGGCTTCGGGTACGGCGTAGGGTATGGGTTAGGGTTAGGGTTAGGGTTAGTGTTAGGGTTAGGGCTCGGTTTAGGGTACGGGTTAGGATTAGGGTACGTGTTAGGGTTAGGGTAGGGGTTAGGGTTATGGTACGCGTTAGGGTTAGGGTAGTGATTAAACCTATCCCACTCTCTAGATACCCCTTAGCCCATAAAGGAATATTATTTTGGGTTCCAGCCATGGAGAAGAGTTTAGACACTAGGATTAGATAAGGAACACACCCATTATAAAGAAATCACATTAGGATTCTCTTTTTAAGCTGTTCTTTAAAACACTAGTGCTTAGGAAATCTATTGAAGGCAGAAGCAGTCAAGGGTAGCCTAGGGTTAGGGTTAGGCTTAGGGTTAGGCTTAGGGTACGGCTTAGGGTACGGGTTCGGGGAGGGCTTCGGGTACGGCGTAGGGTATGGGTTAGGGTTAGGGTTAGGGTTAGTGTTAGGGTTAGGGCTCGGTTTAGGGTACGGGTTAGGATTAGGGTACGTGTTAGGGTTAGGGTATGGGTTAGCGATAGGGTACGCGTTAGGGTTAGGGTAGTTATTAAACCTATCCCACTCTCTAGTTATCCCTTAGCACGTAAAGGAATATTATTTGGGGGTCCAGCCATGGAGAAGAGTTTAGACACTAGGATAAGATAAGGAACACACCCATTATAAAGAAATCACATTAGGATTCTCTTTTTAAGCTGTTCCTTAAAACACTAGTGCTTAGGAAATCTATTGGAGGCAGAAGCAGTCAAGGGTAGCCTAGGGTTAGGGTTAGGCTTAGGGTTAGGCTTAGGGTACGGGTTCGGGGAGGTCTTCGGGTACGGCGTAGGGTATGGGTTAGGGTTAGGGTTAGGGTTAGTGTTAGGGTTAGGGCTCGGTTTAGGGTACGGGTTAGGATTAGGGTACGTGTTAGGGTTAGGGTAGGGGTTAGGGTTAGGGTACGCGTTACGGTTAGGGTAGTGATTAAACCTATCCCACTCTCTAGATACCCTTTAGCACGTAAAGGAATATTATTTTGGGGTCCAGCCATGGAGAAGAGTTTAGACACTAAGATAATATAAGGAACACACACATTATAAAGAAATCACATTAGGATTCTCTTTTTAAGCTGTTCCTTAAAACACTAGTGCTTAGGAAATCTATTGGAGGCAGAAGCAGTCAAGGGTAGCCTAGGGTAAGGGTTAGGCTTAGGGTTAGGCTTAGGGTACGGTTTAGGGTACGGGTTTGGGGTGGGCTTCGGGTACGGCGTAGGGTATGGGTTAGAGTTAGGGTTAGGGTTAGTGTTATGGTTAGGGCTCGGTTTAGGGTACGGGTTAGGATTAGGGTACGTGTTAGGGTTAGGGTAGGGGTTAGGGTTAGGGTACGCGTTAGGGTTAGGGTAGTTATTAAACCTATCCCACTCTCTAGATACCCCTTAGCACGTAAAGGAATATTATTTGGGGGTCCAGCCATGGAGAAGAGTTTAGACACTAGGATAAGATAAGGAACACACACATTATAAAGAAATCACATTAGGATTCTCTTTTTAAGCTGTTCCTTAAAACACTAGTGCTTAGGAAATCTATTGGAGGCAGAAGCAGTCAAGGGTAGCCTAGGGTTAGGGTTAGGCTTAGGGTTAGGCTTAGGGTACGGCTTAGGGTACGGGTTCGGGGAGGGCTTCGGGTACGGCGTAGGGTATGGGTTAGGGTTAGGGTTAGTGTTAGGGTTAGGGCTCGGTTTGGGGTACAGGTTAGGATTAGGGTACGTGTTAGGGTTAGGGTAGGGGTTAGCGTTAGGGTACGCGTTAGGGTTAGGGTAGTTATTAAACCTATCCCACTCTCTAGTTACCCCTTAGCACGTAAAGTAATATTATTTGGGGGTCCAACCATGGAGAAGAGTTTAGACACTAGGATAAGATAAGGAACACACCCATTATAAAGAAATCACATTAGGATTCTCTTTTTAAGGTGTTCCTTAAAACACTAGTGCTTAGGAAATCTATTGGAGGCAGAAGCAGTCAAGGGTAGCCTAGGGTTAGGGTTAGGCTTAGGGTTAGGCTTAGGGTTAGGCTTAGGGTACGGCTTAGGGTACGGGTTCGGGGAGGGCTTCGGGTACGGCGTAGGGTATGGGTTAGGGTTTGGATTAGGGTTAGTGTTAGGGTTAGGGCTCGGTTTAGGGTACGGGTTAGGATTAGGGTACGTGTTAGGGTTAGGTTAGGGGTTAGGGTTAGGGTACGCATTAGGGTTAGGGTAGTTATTAAACCTATCCCACTCTCTAGATACCCCTTAGCACGTAAAGGAATATTATTTGGGGGTCCAGCCATGGAGAAGAGTTTAGACACTAAGATAATATAAGGAACACACACATTATAAAGAAATCACATTAGGATTCTCTTTTTAAGCTGTTCCTTAAAACACTAGTGCTTAGGAAATCTATTGGAGGCAGAAGCAGTCAAGGGTAGCCTAGGGTTAGGGTTAGGCTTAGGGTTAGGCTTAGGGTACGGCTTAGGGTACGGGTTCGGGGAGGGCTTCGGGTACGGCGTAGGGTATGGGTTAGGGTTAGGGTTAGGGTTAGTGTTAGGGTTAGGGCTCGGTTTAGGGTACGGGTTAGGATTAGGGTACGTGTTAGGGTTAGGGTAGGGGTTAGGGTTATGGTACGCGTTAGGGTTAGGGTAGTTATTAAACCTATCCCACTCTCTAGATACTCCTTAGCACGTAAAGGAATATTATTTGGGGGTCCAGCCATGGAGAAGAGTTTAGACACTAAGATAATATAAGGAACACACACATTATAAAGAAATCACATTAGGATTCTCTTTTTAAGCTGTTCCTTAAAACACTAGTGCTTAGGAAATCTATTGGAGGCAGAAGCAGTCAAGGGTAGCCTAGGGTTAGGGTTAGGCTTAGGGTTAGGCTTAGCGTACGGCTTAGGGTACGGGTTCGGGGAGGGCTTCGGGTACGGCGTAGGGTACGGGTTAGGGTTAGGGTTAGGGTTAGTGTTAGGGTTAGGGCTCGGTTTAGGGTACGGGTTAGGATTAGGGTACGTGTTAGGGTTAGGGTAGGGGTTAGCGTTAGGGTACGCGTTAGGGTTAGGGTAGTTATTAAACCTATCCCACTCTCTAGTTACCCCTTAGCACGTAAAGGAATATTATTTGTGGGTCCAGCCATGGAGAAGAGTTTAGACACTAGGATAAGATAAGGAACACACCCATTATAAAGAAATCACATTAGGATTCTCTTTTTAAGCTGTTCCTTAAAACACTAGTGCTTAGGAAATCTATTGGAGGCAGAAGCAGTCAAGGGTAGCCTAGGGTTAGGGTTAGGCTTAGGGTTAGGCTTAGGGTACGGGTTCGGGGAGGGCTTCGGGTATGGTGTAGGGTATGGGTTAGGGTTAGGGTTAGTGTTAGGGTTAGGGCTCGGTTTAGGGTACGGGTTAGGATTAGGGTACGTGTTAGGGTTAGGGTAGGGGTTAGGGTTAGGGTACGCGTTAGGGTTAGGGTAGTTATTAAACCTATCCCACTCTCTAGATACCCCTTAGCACGTAAAGGAATATTATTTGGGGGTCCAGCCATGGAGAAGAGTTTAGACACTAGGATAAGATAAGGAACACACACATTATAAAGAAATCACATTAGGATTCTCTTTTTAAGCTGTTCCTTAAAACACTAGTGCTTAGGAAATCTATTGGAGGCAGAAGCAGTCAAGGGTAGCCTAGGGTTAGGGTTAGGCTTAGGGTTAGGCTTAGGGTACGGCTTAGGGTACGGGTTCGGGGAGGGCTTCGGGTACGGCGTAGGGTATGGGTTAGGGTTAGGGTTAGTGTTAGGGTTAGGGCTCGGTTTGGGGTACAGGTTAGGATTAGGGTACGTGTTAGGGTTAGGGTAGGGGTTAGCGTTAGGGTACGCGTTAGGGTTAGGGTAGTTATTAAACCTATCCCACTCTCTAGTTACCCCTTAGCACGTAAAGGAATATTATTTGGGGGTCCAACCATGGAGAAGAGTTTAGACACTAGGATAAGATAAGGAACACACCCATTATAAAGAAATCACATTAGGATTCTCTTTTTAAGGTGTTCCTTAAAACACTAGTGCTTAGGAAATCTATTGGAGGCAGAAGCAGTCAAGGGTAGCCTAGGGTTAGGGTTAGGCTTAGGGTTAGGCTTAGGGTTAGGCTTAGGGTACGGCTTAGGGTACGGGTTCGGGGAGGGCTTCGGGTACGGCGTAGGGTATGGGTTAGGGTTTGGATTAGGGTTAGTGTTAGGGTTAGGGCTCGGTTTAGGGTACGGGTTAGGATTAGGGTACGTGTTAGGGTTAGGTTAGGGGTTAGCGTTAGGGTACGCGTTAGGGTTAGGGTAGCTATTAAACCTATCCCACTCTCTAGTTACCCCTTAGCACGTAAAGGAATATTATTTGGGGGTCCAGCCATGGAGAAGAGTTTAGACACTAGGATAAGATAAGGAACACACCCATTATAAAGAAATCACATTAGGATTCTCTTTTTAAGCTGTTCCTTAAAACACTAGTGCTTAGGAAATCTATTGGAGGCAGAAGCAGTCAAGGGTAGCCTAGGGTTAGGGTTAGGCTTAGGGTTAGGCTTAGGGTACGGCTTAGGGTACGGGTTCGGGGAGGGCTTCGGGTACGGCGTAGGGTATGGGTTAGGGTTAGGGTTAGGGTTAGTGTTAGGGTTAGGGCTCGGTTTAGGGTACGGGTTAGGATTAGGGTACGTGTTAGGGTTAGGGTAGGGGTTAGGGTTATGGTACGCGTTAGGGTTAGGGTAGTGATTAAACCTATCCCACTCTCTAGATACCCCTTAGCCCATAAAGGAATATTATTTTGGGTTCCAGCCATGGAGAAGAGTTTAGACACTAGGATTAGATAAGGAACACACCCATTATAAAGAAATCACATTAGGATTCTCTTTTTAAGCTGTTCTTTAAAACACTAGTGCTTAGGAAATCTATTGAAGGCAGAAGCAGTCAAGGGTAGCCTAGGGTTAGGGTTAGGCTTAGGGTTAGGCTTAGGGTACGGCTTAGGGTACGGGTTCGGGGAGGTCTTCGGGTACGGCGTAGGGTATGGGTTAGGGTTAGGGTTAGGGTTAGTGTTAGGGTTAGGGCTCGGTTTAGGGTACGGGTTAGGATTAGGGTACGTGTTAGGGTTAGGGTAGGGGTTAGGGTTAGGGTACGCGTTACGGTTAGGGTAGTGATTAAACCTATCCCACTCTCTAGATACCCTTTAGCACGTAAAGGAATATTATTTTGGGGTCCAGCCATGGAGAAGAGTTTAGACACTAAGATAATATAAGGAACACACACATTATAAAGAAATCACATTAGGATTCTCTTTTTAAGCTGTTCCTTAAAACACTAGTGCTTAGGAAATCTATTGGAGGCAGAAGCAGTCAAGGGTAGCCTAGGGTAAGGGTTAGGCTTAGGGTTAGGCTTAGGGTACGGTTTAGGGTACGGGTTTGGGGTGGGCTTCGGGTACGGCGTAGGGTATGGGTTAGAGTTAGGGTTAGGGTTAGTGTTATGGTTAGGGCTCGGTTTAGGGTACGGGTTAGGATTAGGGTACGTGTTAGGGTTAGGGTAGGGGTTAGCGATAGGGTACGCGTTAGGGTTAGGGTAGTTATTAAACCTATCCCACTCTCTAGTTACCCCTTAGCACGTAAAGGAATATTATTTGGGGGTCCAGCCATGGAGAAGAGTTTAGACACTAGGATAAGATAAGGAACACACCCATTATAAAGAAATCACATTAGGATTCTCTTTTTAAGCTGTTCCTTAAAACACTAGTGCTTAGGAAATCTATTGGAGGCAGAAGCAGTCAAGGGTAGCCTAGGGTTAGGGTTAGGCTTAGGGTTAGGCTTAGGGTACGGGTTCGGGGAGGGCTTCGGGTATGGTGTAGGGTATGGGTTAGGGTTAGGGTTAGTGTTAGGGTTAGGGCTCGGTTTAGGGTACGGGTTAGGATTAGGGTACGTGTTAGGTTTAGGGTAGGGGTTAGGGTTAGGGTACGCGTTAGGGTTAGGGTAGTTATTAAACCTATCCCACTCTCTAGATACCCCTTAGCACGTAAAGGAATATTATTTGGGGGTCCAGCCATGGAGAAGAGTTTAGACACTAGGATAAGATAAGGAACACACACATTATAAAGAAATCACATTAGGATTCTCTTTTTAAGCTGTTCCTTAAAACACTAGTGCTTAGGAAATCTATTGGAGGCAGAAGCAGTCAAGGGTAGCCTAGGGTTAGGGTTAGGCTTAGGGTTAGGCTTAGGGTACGGCTTAGGGTACGGGTTCGGGGAGGGCTTCGGGTACGGCGTAGGGTATGGGTTAGGGTTAGGGTTAGTGTTAGGGTTAGGGCTCGGTTTGGGGTACAGGTTAGGATTAGGGTACGTGTTAGGGTTAGGGTAGGGGTTAGCGTTAGGGTACGCGTTAGGGTTAGGGTAGTTATTAAACCTATCCCACTCTCTAGTTACCCCTTAGCACGTAAAGGAATATTATTTGGGGGTCCAACCATGGAGAAGAGTTTAGACACTAGGATAAGATAAGGAACACACCCATTATAAAGAAATCACATTAGGATTCTCTTTTTAAGGTGTTCCTTAAAACACTAGTGCTTAGGAAATCTATTGGAGGCAGAAGCAGTCAAGGGTAGCCTAGGGTTAGGGTTAGGCTTAGGGTTAGGCTTAGGGTTAGGCTTAGGGTACGGCTTAGGGTACGGGTTCGGGGAGGGCTTCGGGTACGGCGTAGGGTATGGGTTAGGGTTTGGATTAGGGTTAGTGTTAGGGTTAGGGCTCGGTTTAGGGTACGGGTTAGGATTAGGGTACGTGTTAGGGTTAGGTTAGGGGTTAGCGTTAGGGTACGCGTTAGGGTTAGGGTAGCTATTAAACCTATCCCACTCTCTAGTTACCCCTTAGCACGTAAAGGAATATTATTTGGGGGTCCAGCCATGGAGAAGAGTTTAGACACTAGGATAAGATAAGGAACACACCCATTATAAAGAAATCACATTAGGATTCTCTTTTTAAGCTGTTCCTTAAAACACTAGTGCTTAGGAAATCTATTGGAGGCAGAAGCAGTCAAGGGTAGCCTAGGGTTAGGGTTAGGCTTAGGGTTAGGCTTAGGGTACGGCTTAGGGTACGGGTTCGGGGAGGGCTTCGGGTACGGCGTAGGGTATGGGTTAGGGTTAGGGTTAGGGTTAGTGTTAGGGTTAGGGCTCGGTTTAGGGTACGGGTTAGGATTAGGGTACGTGTTAGGGTTAGGGTAGGGGTTAGGGTTATGGTACGCGTTAGGGTTAGGGTAGTGATTAAACCTATCCCACTCTCTAGATACCCCTTAGCCCATAAAGGAATATTATTTTGGGTTCCAGCCATGGAGAAGAGTTTAGACACTAGGATTAGATAAGGAACACACCCATTATAAAGAAATCACATTAGGATTCTCTTTTTAAGCTGTTCTTTAAAACACTAGTGCTTAGGAAATCTATTGAAGGCAGAAGCAGTCAAGGGTAGCCTAGGGTTAGGGTTAGGCTTAGGGTTAGGCTTAGGGTACGGCTTAGGGTACGGGTTCGGGGAGGGCTTCGGGTACGGCGTAGGGTATGGGTTAGGGTTAGGGTTAGGGTTAGTGTTAGGGTTAGGGCTCGGTTTAGGGTACGGGTTAGGATTAGGGTACGTGTTAGGGTTAGGGTATGGGTTAGCGATAGGGTACGCGTTAGGGTTAGGGTAGTTATTAAACCTATCCCACTCTCTAGTTATCCCTTAGCACGTAAAGGAATATTATTTGGGGGTCCAGCCATGGAGAAGAGTTTAGACACTAGGATAAGATAAGGAACACACCCATTATAAAGAAATCACATTAGGATTCTCTTTTTAAGCTGTTCCTTAAAACACTAGTGCTTAGGAAATCTATTGGAGGCAGAAGCAGTCAAGGGTAGCCTAGGGTTAGGGTTAGGCTTAGGGTTAGGCTTAGGGTACGGGTTCGGGGAGGTCTTCGGGTACGGCGTAGGGTATGGGTTAGGGTTAGGGTTAGGGTTAGTGTTAGGGTTAGGGCTCGGTTTAGGGTACGGGTTAGGATTAGGGTACGTGTTAGGGTTAGGGTAGGGGTTAGGGTTAGGGTACGCGTTACGGTTAGGGTAGTGATTAAACCTATCCCACTCTCTAGATACCCTTTAGCACGTAAAGGAATATTATTTTGGGGTCCAGCCATGGAGAAGAGTTTAGACACTAAGATAATATAAGGAACACACACATTATAAAGAAATCACATTAGGATTCTCTTTTTAAGCTGTTCCTTAAAACACTAGTGCTTAGGAAATCTATTGGAGGCAGAAGCAGTCAAGGGTAGCCTAGGGTAAGGGTTAGGCTTAGGGTTAGGCTTAGGGTACGGTTTAGGGTACGGGTTTGGGGTGGGCTTCGGGTACGGCGTAGGGTATGGGTTAGAGTTAGGGTTAGGGTTAGTGTTATGGTTAGGGCTCGGTTTAGGGTACGGGTTAGGATTAGGGTACGTGTTAGGGTTAGGGTAGGGGTTAGCGATAGGGTACGCGTTAGGGTTAGGGTAGTTATTAAACCTATCCCACTCTCTAGTTATCCCTTAGCACGTAAAGGAATATTATTTGGGGGTCCAGCCATGGAGAAGAGTTTAGACACTAGGATAAGATAAGGAACACACCCATTATAAAGAAATCACATTAGGATTCTCTTTTTAAGCTGTTCCTTAAAACACTAGTGCTTAGGAAATCTATTGGAGGCAGAAGCAGTCAAGGGTAGCCTAGGGTTAGGGTTAGGCTTAGGGTTAGGCTTAGGGTACGGCTTAGGGTACGGGTTCGGGGAGGGCTTCGGGTACGGCGTAGGGTATGGGTTAGGGTTAGGGTTAGTGTTAGGGTTAGGGCTCAGTTTAGGATACTGGTTAGGATTAGGGTACGTGTTAGAGTTAGGGTAGGGGTTAGGGTTAGGGTACGCGTTAGGGTTAGGGTAGTGATTAAACCTATCCCACTCTCTAGATACCCCTTAGCACATAAAGGAATATTATTTGGGGGTCCAGCCATGGAGAAGAGTTTAGACACTAGGATTAGATAAGGAACACACCCATTATAAAGAAATCACATTAGGATTCTCTTTTTAAGCTGTTCCTTAAAACACTAGTGCTTAGGAAATCTATTGGAGGCAGAAGCAGTCAAGGGTAGCCTAGGGTTAGGGTTAGGCTTAGGGTACGGCTTAGGGTACGGGTTCGGGGAGGGCTTCGTGTACGGCGTAGGGTATGGGTTAGGGTTAGGGTTAGGGTTAGTGTTAGGGTTAGGGCTCGGTTTAGGGTACGGGTTAGGATTAGGGTACGTGTTAGGGTTAGGGTTGGGGTTAGCGATAGGGTACGCGTTAGGGTTAGGGTAGTTATTAAACCTATCCCACTCTCTAGTTATCCCTTAGCACGTAAAGGAATATTATTTGGGGGTCCAGCCATGGAGAAGAGTTTAGACACTAGGATAAGATAAGGAACACACCCATTATAAAGAAATCACATTAGGATTCTCTTTTTAAGCTGTTCCTTAAAACACTAGTGCTTAGGAAATCTATTGGACGCAGAAGCAGTCAAGGGTAGCCTAGGGTTAGGGTTAGGCTTAGGGTTAGGCTTAGGGTACGGCTTAGGGTACGGGTTCGGGGAGGGCTTCGGGTACGGCGTAGGGTATGGGTTAGGGTTAGGGTTAGGGTTAGTGTTAGGGTTAGGGCTCGGTTTAGGGTACGGGTTAGGATTAGGGTACGTGTTAGGGTTAGTGTAGGGGTTAGGGTTAGGGTACGCGTTCGGGTTAGGGTAGTGATTAAACCTATCCCACTCTCTAGATACCCCTTAGCACATAAAGGAATATTATTTGGGGGTCCAGTCATGGAGAAGAGTTTAGACACTAGGATTAGATAAGGAACACACCCATTATAAAGAAATCACATTAGGATTTTCTTTTTAAGCTGTTCCTTAAAACACTAGTGCTTAGGAAATCTATTGGAGGCAGAAGCAGTCAAGGGTAGCCTAGGGTTAGGGTTAGGCTTAGGGTACGGCTTAGGGTACGGGTTCGGGGATGGCTTCGGGTACGGCGTAGGGTATGGGTTAGGGTTAGGGTTAGGGTTAGTGTTAGGGTTAGGGCTCGGTTTAGGGTACGGGTTAGGATTAGGGTACGTGTTAGGGTTAGGGTAGGGGTTAGGGTTAGGGTACGCGTTACGGTTAGGGTAGTTATTAAACCTATCCCACTCTCTAGATACCCCTTAGCACGTAAAGGAATATTATTTGGGGGTCCAGCCATGGAGAAGAGTTTAGACACTAAGATAATATAAGGAACACACACATTATAAAGAAATCACATTAGGATTCTCTTTTTAAGCTGTTCCTTAAAACACTAGTGCTTAGGAAATCTATTGGAGGCAGAAGCAGTCAAGGGTAGCCTAGGGTTAGGGTTAGGCTTAGGGGTAGGCTTAGGGTACGGCTTAGGGTACGGGTTCGGGGAGGGCTTCGGGTACGGCGTAGGGTATGGGTTAGGGTTAGGGTTAGGGTTAGTGTTAGGGTTAGGGCTCGGTTTAGGGTACGGGTTAGGATTAGGTTACGTGTTAGGGTTAGGGTAGGGGTTAGGGTTAGGGTACGCGTTACGGTTAGGGTAGTTATTAAACCTATCCCACTCTCTAGATACCCCTTAGCACGTAAAGGAATATTATTTGGGGGTCCAGCCATGGAGAAGAGTTTAGACACTAAGATAATATAAGGAACACACACATTATAAAGAAATCACATTAGGATTCTCTTTTTAAGCTGTTCCTTAAAACACTAGTGCTTAGGAAATCTATTGGAGGCAGAAGAAGTCAAGGGTAGCCTAGGGTTAGGGTTAGGCTTAGGGTTAGGCTCAGGGTACGGCTTAGGGTACGGGTTCGGGGAGGGCTTTGGGTACGGCGTAGGGTATGGGTTAGGGTTAGGGTTAGGGTTAGTGTTAGGGTTAGGGCTCGGTTTAGGGTACGGGTTAGGATTAGGGTACGTGTTAGGGTGAGGGTAGGGGTTAGCGTTAGGGTACGCGTTAGGGTTAGGGTAGTTATTAAACCTATCCCACTCTCTAGTTACCCCTTAGCACGTAAAGGAATATTATTTGGGGGACCAGCCATGGAGAAGAGTTTAGACACTAGGATAAGATAAGGAACACACCCATTATAAAGAAATCACATTAGGATTCTCTTCCTAAGCTGTTCCTTAAAACACTAGTGCTTAGGAAATCTATTGGAGGCAGAAGCAGTCAAGGGTAGCCTAGGGTTAGGGTTAGGCTTAGGGTTAGGCTTAGGGTACGGCTTAGGGTACGGGTTCGGGGAGGGCTTCGGCTACGGCGTAGGGTATGGGTTAGGGTTAGGGTTAGGGTTAGTGTTAGGGTTAGGGCTCGATTTAGGGTATTGGTTAGGATTAGGGTACGTGTTAGGGTTAGGGTAGGGGTTAGGGTTAGGGTACGCGTTAGGGTTAGGGTAGTTATTAAACCTATCCCACTCTCTAGATACCCCTTAGCACGTAAAGGAATATTATTTGGGGGTCCAGCCATGGAGAAGAGTTTAGACACTAAGATAATATAAGGAACACACACATTATAAAGAAATCACATTAGGATTCTCTTTTTAAGCTGTTCCTTAAAACACTAGTGCTTAGGAAATCTATTGGAGGCAGAAGCAGTCAAGGGTAGCCTAGGTTTAGGGTTAGGCTTAGGGGTAGGCTTAGGGTACGGGTTTGGGGAGGGCTTCGGGTACGGCGTAGGGTATGGGTTAGAGTTAGGGTTAGGGTTAGTGTTAGGGTTAGGGCTCGGTTTAGGGTACGGGTTAGGATTAGGGTACGTGTTAGGGTTAGGGTAGGGGTTAGGGTTAGGGTACGCGTTAGGGTTAGGGTAGTGATTAAACCTATCCCACTCTCTAGATACCCCTTAGCACATAAAGGAATATTATTTGGGGGTCCAGCCATGGAGAAGAGTTTAGACACTAGGATTAGATAAGGAACACACCCATTATAAAGAAATCACATTAGGATTCTCTTTTTAAGCTGTTCCTTAAAACACTAGTGCTTAGGAAATCTATTGGAGGCAGAAGCAGTCAAGGGTAGCCTAGGGTTAGGGTTAGGCTTAGGGTTAGGCTTAGGGTACGGCTTATGGTACGGGTTCGGGGAGGGCTTCGGGTACGGCGTAGGGTATGGGTTAGGGTTAGGGTTAGGGTTAGTGTTAGGGTTAGGGCTCGGTTTAGGGTACGGGTTAGGATTAGGGTACGTGTTAGGGTTAGGGTAGGGGTGAGCGATAGGGTACGCGTTAGGGTTAGGGTAGTTATTAAACCTATCCCACTCTCTAGTAATCCCTTAGCACGTAAAGGAATATTATTTGGGGGTCCAGCCATGGAGAAGAGTTTAGACACTAGGATAAGATAAGGAACACACCCATTATAAAGAAATCACATTAGGATTCTCTTTTTAAGCTGTTCCTTACAACACTAGTGCTTAGGAAATCTATTGGAGGCAGAAGCAGTCAAGGGTAGCCTAGGGTTAGGGTTAGGCTTAGGGTTAGGCTTAGGGTACGGGTTCGGGGAGGGCTTCGGGTACGGCGTAGGGTATGGGTTAGGGTTAGGGTTAGGGTTAGTGTTAGGGTTAGGGCTCGGTTTAGGGTACGGGTTAGGATTAGGGTACGTGTTAGGGTTAGGGTAGGGGTTAGGGTTAGGGTACGCGTTACGGTTAGGGTAGTGATTAAACCTATCCCACTCTCTAGATACCCTTTAGCACGTAAAGGAATATTATTTTGGGGTCCAGCCATGGAGAAGAGTTTAGACACTAAGATAATATAAGGAACACACACATTATAAAGAAATCACATTAGGATTCTCTTTTTAAGCTGTTCCTTAAAACACTAGTGCTTAGGAAATCTATTGGAGGCAGAAGCAGTCAAGGGTAGCCTAGGGTTAGGGTTAGGCTTAGGGTTAGGCTTAGGCTACGGTTTAGGGTACGGGTTTGGGGAGGGTTTCGGGTACGGCGTAGGGTATGGGTTAGAGTTAGGGTTAGGGTTAGTGTTAGGGTTAGGGCTCGGTTTAGGGTACGGGTTAGGATTAGGGTACGTGTTAGGGTTAGGGTACGGGTTAGCGTTAGGGTACGCGTTAGGGTTAGGGTAGTTATTAAACCTATCCCACTCTCTAGTTACCTCTTAACACGTAAAGGAATATTATTTGGGGGTCCAGCCATGGAGAAGAGTTTAGACACTAGGATAAGATAAGGAACACACCCATTATAAAGAAATCACATTAGGATTCTCTTTTTAAGCTGTTCCTTAAAACACTAGTGCTTAGGAAATCTATTGGAGGCAGAAGCAGTCAAGGGTAGCCTAGGGTTAGGGTTAGGCTTAGGGTTAGGCTTAGGGTACGGCTTAGGGTACGGGTTCGGGGAGGGCTTCGGGTACGGCGTAGGTTATGGGTTAGGGTTAGGGTTAGGGTTAGTGTTAGGGTTAGGGCTCGGTTTAGGGTACGGCTTAGGATTAGGGTACGTGTTAGGGTTAGGGTAGGGGTTAGGGTTAGGGTACGCGTTAGGGTTAGTGTAGTTATTAAACCTATCCCACTCTCTAGATACCTCTTAGCACGTAAAGGAATATTATTTGTGGGTCCAGCCATGGAGAAGAGTTTAGACACTAGGATAAGATAAGGAACACACACATTATAAAGAAATCACATTAGGATTCTCTTTTTAAGCAGTTCCTTAAAACACTAGTGCTTAGGAAATCTATTGGAGGCAGAAGCAGTCAAGGGTAGCCTAGGGTTAGGGTTAGGCTTAAGGTTAGGCTTAGGGTACGGCTTAGGGTACGGGTTCGGGGAGGGCTTCGGGTACGGCGTAGGGTATGGGTTAGGGTTAGGGTTAGGGTTAGTGTTAGGGTTAGGGCTCGGTTTAGGGTACGGGTTAGGATTAGGGTACGTGTTAGGGTTAGTGTAGGGGTTAGGGTTAGGGTACGCGTTCGGGTTAGGGTAGTGATTAAACCTATCCCACTCTCTAGATACCCCTTAGCACATAAAGGAATATTATTTGGGGGTCCAGTCATGGAGAAGAGTTTAGACACTAGGATTAGATAAGGAACACACCCATTATAAAGAAATCACATTAGGATTTTCTTTTTAAGCTGTTCCTTAAAACACTAGTGCTTAGGAAATCTATTGGAGGCAGAAGCAGTCAAGGGTAGCCTAGGGTTAGGGTTAGGCTTAGGGTACGGCTTAGGGTACGGGTTCGGGGATGGCTTCGGGTACGGCGTAGGGTATGGGTTAGGGTTAGGGTTAGGGTTAGTGTTAGGGTTAGGGCTCGGTTTAGGGTACGGGTTAGGATTAGGGTACGTGTTAGGGTTAGGGTAGGGGTTAGGGTTAGGGTACGCGTTACGGTTAGGGTAGTTATTAAACCTATCCCACTCTCTAGATACCCCTTAGCACGTAAAGGAATATTATTTGGGGGTCCAGCCATGGAGAAGAGTTTAGACACTAAGATAATATAAGGAACACACACATTATAAAGAAATCACATTAGGATTCTCTTTTTAAGCTGTTCCTTAAAACACTAGTGCTTAGGAAATCTATTGGAGGCAGAAGCAGTCAAGGGTAGCCTAGGGTTAGGGTTAGGCTTAGGGGTAGGCTTAGGGTACGGCTTAGGGTACGGGTTCGGGGAGGGCTTCGGGTATGGCGTAGGGTATGGGTTAGGGTTAGGGTTAGGGTTAGTGTTAGGGTTAGGGCTCGGTTTAGGGTACGGGTTAGGATTAGGTTACGTGTTAGGGTTAGGGTAGGGGTTAGGGTTAGGGTACGCGTTACGGTTAGGGTAGTTATTAAACCTATCCCACTCTCTAGATACCCCTTAGCACGTAAAGGAATATTATTTGGGGGTCCAGCCATGGAGAAGAGTTTAGACACTAAGATAATATAAGGAACACACACATTATAAAGAAATCACATTAGGATTCTCTTTTTAAGCTGTTCCTTAAAACACTAGTGCTTAGGAAATCTATTGGAGGCAGAAGAAGTCAAGGGTAGCCTAGGGTTAGGGTTAGGCTTAGGGTTAGGCTCAGGGTACGGCTTAGGGTACGGGTTCGGGGAGGGCTTTGGGTACGGCGTAGGGTATGGGTTAGGGTTAGGGTTAGGGTTAGTGTTAGGGTTAGGGCTCGGTTTAGGGTACGGGTTAGGATTAGGGTACGTGTTAGGGTGAGGTAGGGGTTAGCGTTAGGGTACGCGTTAGGGTTAGGGTAGTTATTAAACCTATCCCACTCTCTAGTTACCCCTTAGCACGTAAAGGAATATTATTTGGGGGACCAGCCATGGAGAAGAGTTTAGACACTAGGATAAGATAAGGAACACACCCATTATAAAGAAATCACATTAGGATTCTCTTCCTAAGCTGTTCCTTAAAACACTAGTGCTTAGGAAATCTATTGGAGGCAGAAGCAGTCAAGGGTAGCCTAGGGTTAGGGTTAGGCTTAGGGTTAGGCTTAGGGTACGGCTTAGGGTACGGGTTCGGGGAGGGCTTCGGCTACGGCGTAGGGTATGGGTTAGGGTTAGGGTTAGGGTTAGTGTTAGGGTTAGGGCTCGATTTAGGGTATTGGTTAGGATTAGGGTACGTGTTAGGGTTAGGGTAGGGGTTAGGGTTAGGGTACGCGTTAGGGTTAGGGTAGTTATTAAACCTATCCCACTCTCTAGATACCCCTTAGCACGTAAAGGAATATTATTTGGGGGTCCAGCCATGGAGAAGAGTTTAGACACTAAGATAATATAAGGAACACACACATTATAAAGAAATCACATTAGGATTCTCTTTTTAAGCTGTTCCTTAAAACACTAGTGCTTAGGAAATCTATTGGAGGCAGAAGCAGTCAAGGGTAGCCTAGGTTTAGGGTTAGGCTTAGGGGTAGGCTTAGGGTACGGGTTTGGGGAGGGCTTCGGGTACGGCGTAGGGTATGGGTTAGAGTTAGGGTTAGGGTTAGTGTTAGGGTTAGGGCTCGGTTTAGGGTACGGGTTAGGATTAGGGTACGTGTTAGGGTTAGGGTAGGGGTTAGGGTTAGGGTACGCGTTAGGGTTAGGGTAGTGATTAAACCTATCCCACTCTCTAGATACCCCTTAGCACATAAAGGAATATTATTTGGGGGTCCAGCCATGGAGAAGAGTTTAGACACTAGGATTAGATAAGGAACACACCCATTATAAAGAAATCACATTAGGATTCTCTTTTTAAGCTGTTCCTTAAAACACTAGTGCTTAGGAAATCTATTGGAGGCAGAAGCAGTCAAGGGTAGCCTAGGGTTAGGGTTAGGCTTAGGGTTAGGCTTAGGGTACGGCTTAGGGTACGGGTTCGGGGAGGGCTTCGGGTACGGCGTAGGGTATGGGTTAGGGTTAGGGTTAGGGTTAGTGTTAGGGTTAGGGCTCGGTTTAGGGTACGGGTTAGGATTAGGGTACGTGTTAGGGTTAGGGTAGGGGTGAGCGATAGGGTACGCGTTAGGGTTAGGGTAGTTATTAAACCTATCCCACTCTCTAGTAATCCCTTAGCACGTAAAGGAATATTATTTGGGGGTCCAGCCATGGAGAAGAGTTTAGACACTAGGATAAGATAAGGAACACACCCATTATAAAGAAATCACATTAGGATTCTCTTTTTAAGCTGTTCCTTACAACACTAGTGCTTAGGAAATCTATTGGAGGCAGAAGCAGTCAAGGGTAGCCTAGGGTTAGGGTTAGGCTTAGGGTACGGCTTAGGGTACGGGTTCGGGGAGGGCTTCGGGTACGGCGTAGGGTATGGGTTAGGGTTAGGGTTAGGGTTAGTGTTAGGGTTAGGGCTCGGTTTAGGGTACGGGTTAGGATTAGGGTACGTGTTAGGGTTAGGGTAGGGGTTAGGGTTAGGGTACGCGTTAGGGTTAGGGTAGTGATTAAACCTATCCCACTCTCTAGATACCCCTTAGCACATAAAGGAATATTATTTGGGGGTCCAGCCATGGAGAAGAGTTTAGACACTAGGATTAGATAAGGAACACACCCATTATAAAGAAATAACATTAGGATTCTCTTTTTAAGCTGTTCCTTAAAACACTAGTGCTTAGGAAATCTATTGGAGGCAGAAGCAGTCAAGGGTAGCCTAGGGTTAGGGTTAGGCTTAGGGTTAGGCTTAGGGTACGGCTTAGGGTACGGGTTCGGGGAGGGCTTCGGGTACGGCGTAGGGTATGGGTTAGGGTTAGGGTTAGGGTTAGTGTTAGGGTTAGGGCTCGGTTTAGGGTACGGGTTAGGATTAGGGTACGTGGTAGGGTTAGGGTAGGGGTTAGCGATAGGGTACGCGTTAGGGTTAGGGTAGTTATTAAACCTATCCCACTCTCTAATTATCCCTTAGCACGTAAAGGAATATTATTTGGGGGTCCAGCCATGGAGAAGAGTTTAGACACTAGGATAAGATAAGGAACACACCCATTATAAAGAAATCACATTAGGATTCTCTTTTTAAGCTGTTCCTTAAAACACTAGTGCTTAGGAAATCTATTGGAGGCAGAAGCAGTCAAGGGTAGCCTAGGGTTAGGGTTAGGCTTAGGGGTAGGCTTAGGGTACGGGTTTGGGGAGGGCTTCGGTTACGGCCTAGGGTATGGGTTAGAGTTAGGGTTAGGGTTAGTGTTAGGCTTAGGGCTCGGTTTAGGGTACGGGTTAGGATTAGGGTACGTGTTAGGGTTAGGGTAGGGGTTAGGGTTAGGGTACGCGTTAGGGTTAGGTTAGTGATTAAACCTATCCCACTCTCTAGATACCCCTTAGCACATAAAGGAATATTATTTGGGGGTCCAGCCATGGAGAAGAGTTTAGACACTAGGATTAGATAAGGAACACACCCATTATAAAGAAATCACATTAGGATTCTCTTTTTAAGCTGTTCCTTAAAACACTAGTGCTTAGGAAATCTATTGGAGGCAGAAGCAGTCAAGGGTAGCCTAGGGTTAGGGTTAGGCTTAGGGTTAGGCTTAGGGTACAGCTTAGGGTACGGGTTCGGGGAGGGCTTCGGGTACGGCGTAGGGTATGGGTTAGGGTTAGGGTTAGGGTTAGTGTTAGGGTTAGGGCTCGGTTTAGGGTACGGGTTAGGATTAGGGTACGTGTTAGGGTTAGGGTAGGGTTTAGCGATAGGGTACGCATTAGGGTTAGGGTAGTTATTAAACCTATCCCACTCTCTAGTTATCCCTTAGCACGTAAAGGAATATTATTTGGGGGTCCAGCCATGGAGAAGAGTTTAGACACTAGGATAAGATAAGGAACACACCCATTATAAAGAAATCACATTAGGATTCTCTTTTTAAGCTGTTCCTTAAAACACTAGTGCTTAGGAAATCTATTGGAGGCAGAAGCAGTCAAGGGTAGCCTAGGGTTAGGGTTAGGCTTAGGGTACGGCTTAGGGTACGGGTTCGGGGAGGGCTTCGGGTACGGCGTAGGGTATGGGTTAGGGTTAGGGTTAGGGTTAGTGTTAGGGTTAGGGCTCGGTTTAGGGTACGGGTTAGGATTAGGGTACGTGTTAGGGTTAGGGTAGGGTTTAGCGATAGGGTACGCGTTAGGGTTAGGGTAGTTATTAAACCTATCCCACTCTCTAGTTATCCCTTAGCACGTAAAGGAATATTATTTGGGGGTCCAGCCATGGAGAAGAGTTTAGACACTAGGATAAGATAAGGAACACACACATTATAAAGAAATCACATTAGGATTCTCTTTTTAAGCAGTTCCTTAAAACACTAGTGCTTAGGAAATCTATTGGAGGCAGAAGCAGTCAAGGGTAGCCTAGGGTTAGGGTTAGGCTTAAGGTTAGGCTTAGGGTACGGCTTAGGGTACGGGTTCGGGGAGGGCTTCGGGTACGGCGTAGGGTATGGGTTAGGGTTAGGGTTAGGGTTAGTGTTAGGGTTAGGGCTCGGTTTAGGGTACGGGTTAGGATTAGGGTACGTGTTAGGGTTAGGGTAGGGGTTAGGGTTAGGGTACGCGTTAGGGTTAGGGTAGTGATTAAACCTATCCCACTCTCTAGATACCCCTTAGCACATAAAGGAATATTATTTGGGGGTCCAGCCATGGAGAAGAGTTTAGACACTAGGATTAGATAAGGAACACACCCATTATAAAGAAATAACATTAGGATTCTCTTTTTAAGCTGTTCCTTAAAACACTAGTGCTTAGGAAATCTATTGGAGGCAGAAGCAGTCAAGGGTAGCCTAGGGTTAGGGTTAGGCTTAGGGTTAGGCTTAGGGTACGGCTTAGGGTACGGGTTCGGGGAGGGCTTCGGGTACGGCGTAGGGTATGGGTTAGGGTTAGGGTTAGGGTTAGTGTTAGGGTTAGGGCTCGGTTTAGGGTACGGGTTAGGATTAGGGTACGTGTTAGGGTTAGGGTAGGGGTTAGCGATAGGGTACGCGTTAGGGTTAGGGTAGTTATTAAACCTATCCCACTCTCTAATTATCCCTTAGCACGTAAAGGAATATTATTTGGGGGTCCAGCCATGGAGAAGAGTTTAGACACTAGGATAAGATAAGGAACACACCCATTATAAAGAAATCACATTAGGATTCTCTTTTTAAGCTGTTCCTTAAAACACTAGTGCTTAGGAAATCTATTGGAGGCAGAAGCAGTCAAGGGTAGCCTAGGGTTAGGGTTAGGCTTAGGGGTAGGCTTAGGGTACGGGTTTGGGGAGGGCTTCGGTTACGGCGTAGGGTATGGGTTAGAGTTAGGGTTAGGGTTAGTGTTAGGCTTAGGGCTCGGTTTAGGGTACGGGTTAGGATTAGGGTACGTGTTAGGGTTAGGGTAGGGGTTAGGGTTAGGGTACGCCTTAGGGTTAGGTTAGTGATTAAACCTATCCCACTCTCTAGATACCCCTTAGCACATAAAGGAATATTATTTGGGGGTCCAGCCATGGAGAAGAGTTTAGACACTAGGATTAGATAAGGAACACACCCATTATAAAGAAATCACATTAGGATTCTCTTTTTAAGCTGTTCCTTAAAACACTAGTGCTTAGGAAATCTATTGGAGGCAGAAGCAGTCAAGGGTAGCCTAGGGTTAGGGTTAGGCTTAGGGTTAGGCTTAGGGTACAGCTTAGGGTACGGGTTCGGGGAGGGCTTCGGGTACGGCGTAGGGTATGGGTTAGGGTTAGGGTTAGGGTTAGTGTTAGGGTTAGGGCTCGGTTTAGGGTACGGGTTAGGATTAGGGTACGTGTTAGGGTTAGGGTAGGGTTTAGCGATAGGGTACGCATTAGGGTTAGGGTAGTTATTAAACCTATCCCACTCTCTAGTTATCCCTTAGCACGTAAAGGAATATTATTTGGGGGTCCAGCCATGGAGAAGAGTTTAGACACTAGGATAAGATAAGGAACACACCCATTATAAAGAAATCACATTAGGATTCTCTTTTTAAGCTGTTCCTTAAAACACTAGTGCTTAGGAAATCTATTGGAGGCAGAAGCAGTCAAGGGTAGCCTAGGGTTAGGGTTAGGCTTAGGGTACCGCTTAGGGTACGGGTTCGGGGAGGGCTTCGGGTACGGCGTAGGGTATGGGTTAGGGTTAGGGTTAGGGTTAGTGTTAGGGTTAGGGCTCGGTTTAGGGTACGGGTTAGGATTAGGGTACGTGTTAGGGTTAGGGTAGGGGTTAGCGATAGGGTACGCGTTAGGGTTAGGGTAGTTATTAAACCTATCCCACTCTCTAGTTATCCCTTAGCACGTAAAGGAATATTATTTGGGGGTCCAGCCATGGAGAAGAGTTTAGACACTAGGATAAGATAAGGAACACACCCATTATAAAGAAATCACATTAGGATTCTCTTTTTAAGCTGTTCCTTAAAACACTAGTGCTTAGGAAATCTATTGGAGGCAGAAGCAGTCAAGGGTAGCCTAGGGTTAGGGTTAGGCTTAGGGTTAGGCTTAGGGTACGGGTTCGGGGAGGGCTTCGGGTACGGCGTAGGGTATGGGTTAGGGTTAGGGTTAGGGTTAGTGTTAGGGTTAGGGCTCGGTTTAGGGTACGGGTTAGGATTAGGGTACGTGTTAGGGTTAGGGTAGGGGTTAGGGTTAGGGTAGGCGTTACGGTTAGGGTAGTGATTAAACCTATCCCACTCTCTAGATACCCTTTAGCACGTAAAGGAATATTATTTTGGGGTCCAGCCATGGAGAAGAGTTTAGACACTAAGATAATATAAGGAACACACACATTATAAAGAAATCACATTAGGATTCTCTTTTTAAGCTGTTCCTTAAAACACTAGTGCTTAGGAAATCTATTGGAGGCAGAAGCAGTCAAGGGTAGCCTAGGGTTAGGGTTAGGCTTAGGGTTAGGCTTAGGCTACGGTTTAGGGTACGGGTTTGGGGAGGGCTTCGGGTACGGCGTAGGGTATGGGTTAGAGTTAGGGTTAGGGTTAGTGTTAGGGTTAGGGCTCGGTTTAGGGTACGGGTTAGGATTAGGGTACGTGTTAGGGTTAGGGTACGGGTTAGCGTTAGGGTACGCGTTAGGGTTAGGGTAGTTATTAAACCTATCCCACTCTCTAGTTACCTCTTAACACGTAAAGGAATATTATTTGGGGGTCCAGCCATGGAGAAGAGTTTAGACACTAGGATAAGATAAGGAACACACCCATTATAAAGAAATCACATTAGGATTCTCTTTTTAAGCTGTTCCTTAAAACACTAGTGCTTAGGAAATCTATTGGAGGCAGAAGCAGTCAAGGGTAGCCTAGGGTTAGGGTTAGGCTTAGGGTTAGGCTTAGGGTACGGCTTAGGGTACGGGTTCGGGGAGGGCTTCGGGTACGGCGTAGGTTATGGGTTAGGGTTAGGGTTAGGGTTAGTGTTAGGGTTAGGGCTCGGTTTAGGGTACGGCTTAGGATTAGGGTACGTGTTAGGGTTAGGGTAGGGGTTAGGGTTAGGGTACGCGTTAGGGTTAGTGTAGTTATTAAACCTATCCCACTCTCTAGATACCTCTTAGCACGTAAAGGAATATTATTTGTGGGTCCAGCCATGGAGAAGAGTTTAGACACTAGGATAAGATAAGGAACACACACATTATAAAGAAATCACATTAGGATTCTCTTTTTAAGCAGTTCCTTAAAACACTAGTGCTTAGGAAATCTATTGGAGGCAGAAGCAGTCAAGGGTAGCCTAGGGTTAGGGTTAGGCTTAAGGTTAGGCTTAGGGTACGGCTTAGGGTACGGGTTCGGGGAGGGCTTCGGGTACGGCGTAGGGTATGGGTTAGGGTTAGGGTTAGGGTTAGTGTTAGGGTTAGGGCTCGGTTTAGGGTACGGGTTAGGATTAGGGTACGTGTTAGGGTTAGGGTAGGGGTTAGGGTTAGGGTACGCGTTAGGGTTAGGGTAGTGATTAAACCTATCCCACTCTCTAGATACCCCTTAGCACATAAAGGAATATTATTTGGGGGTCCAGCCATGGAGAAGAGTTTAGACACTAGGATTAGATAAGGAACACACCCATTATAAAGAAATAACATTAGGATTCTCTTTTTAAGCTGTTCCTTAAAACACTAGTGCTTAGGAAATCTATTGGAGGCAGAAGCAGTCAAGGGTAGCCTAGGGTTAGGGTTAGGCTTAGGGTTAGGCTTAGGGTACGGCTTAGGGTACGGGTTCGGGGAGGGCTTCGGGTACGGCGTAGGGTATGGGTTAGGGTTAGGGTTAGGGTTAGTGTTAGGGTTAGGGCTCGGTTTAGGGTACGGGTTAGGATTAGGGTACGTGTTAGGTTTAGGGTAGGGGTTAGCGATAGGGTACGCGTTAGGGTTAGGGTAGTTATTAAACCTATCCCACTCTCTAGTTATCCCTTAGCACGTAAAGGAATATTATTTGGGGGTCCAGCCATGGAGAAGAGTTTAGACACTAGGATAAGATAAGGAACACACCCATTATAAAGAAATCACATTAGGATTCTCTTTTTAAGCTGTTCCTTAAAACACTAGTGCTTAGGAAATCTATTGGAGGCAGAAGCAGTCAAGGGTAGCCTAGGGTTAGGGTTAGGCTTAGGGGTAGGCTTAGGGTACGGGTTTGGGGAGGGCTTCGGTTACGGCGTAGGGTATGGGTTAGAGTTAGGGTTAGGGTTAGTGTTAGGCTTAGGGCTCGGTTTAGGGTACGGGTTAGGATTAGGGTACGTGTTAGGGTTAGGGTAGGGGTTAGGGTTAGGGTACGCGTTAGGGTTAGGGTAGTGATTAAACCTATCCCACTCTCTAGATACCCCTTAGCACATAAAGGAATATTATTTGGGGGTCCAGCCATGGAGAAGAGTTTAGACACTAGGATTAGATAAGGAACACACCCATTATAAAGAAATCACATTAGGATTCTCTTTTTAAGCTGTTCCTTAAAACACTAGTGCTTAGGAAATCTATTGGAGGCAGAAGCAGTCAAGGGTAGCCTAGGGTTAGGGTTAGGCTTAGGGTTAGGCTTAGGGTACGGCTTAGGGTACGGGTTCGGGGAGGGCTTCGGGTACGGCGTAGGGTATGGGTTAGGGTTAGGGTTAGGGTTAGTGTTAGGGTTAGGGCTCGGTTTAGGGTACGGGTTAGGATTAGGGTACGTGTTAGGGTTAGGGTAGGGTTTAGCGATAGGGTACGCGTTAGGGTTAGGGTAGTTATTAAACCTATCCCATTCTCTAGTTATCCCTTAGCACGTAAAGGAATATTATTTGGGGGTCCAGCCATGGAGAAGAGTTTAGACACTAGGATAAGATAAGGAACACACCCATTATAAAGAAATCACATTAGGATTCTCTTTTTAAGCTGTTCCTTAAAACACTAGTGCTTAGGAAATCTATTGGAGGCAGAAGCAGTCAAGGGTAGCCTAGGGTTAGGGTTAGGCTTAGGGTTAGGCTTAGGGTACGGCTTAGGGTACGGGTTCGGGGAGGGCTTCGGGTACGGCGTAGGGTATGGGTTAGGGTTAGGGTTAGGGTTAGTGTTAGGGTTAGGGCTCGGTTTAGGGTACGGGTTAGGATTAGGGTACGTGTTAGGGTTAGGGTAGGGGTTAGCGATAGGGTACGCGTTAGGGTTAGGGTAGTTATTAAACCTATCCCACTCTCTAATTATCCCTTAGCACGTAAAGGAATATTATTTGGGGGTCCAGCCATGGAGAAGAGTTTAGACACTAGGATAAGATAAGGAACACACCCATTATAAAGAAATCACATTAGGATTCTCTTTTTAAGCTGTTCCTTAAAACACTAGTGCTTAGGAAATCTATTGGAGGCAGAAGCAGTCAAGGGTAGCCTAGGGTTAGGGTTAGGCTTAGGGGTAGGCTTAGGGTACGGGTTTGGGGAGGGCTTCGGTTACGGCGTAGGGTATGGGTTAGAGTTAGGGTTAGGGTTAGTGTTAGGCTTAGGGCTCGGTTTAGGGTACGGGTTAGGATTAGGGTACGTGTTAGGGTTAGGGTAGGGGTTAGGGTTAGGGTACGCGTTAGGGTTAGGTTAGTGATTAAACCTATCCCACTCTCTAGATACCCCTTAGCACATAAAGGAATATTATTTGGGGGTCCAGCCATGGAGAAGAGTTTAGACACTAGGATTAGATAAGGAACACACCCATTATAAAGAAATCACATTAGGATTCTCTTTTTAAGCTGTTCCTTAAAACACTAGTGCTTAGGAAATCTATTGGAGGCAGAAGCAGTCAAGGGTAGCCTAGGGTTAGGGTTAGGCTTAGGGTTAGGCTTAGGGTACAGCTTAGGGTACGGGTTCGGGGAGGGCTTCGGGTACGGCGTAGGGTATGGGTTAGGGTTAGGGTTAGGGTTAGTGTTAGGGTTAGGGCTCGGTTTAGGGTACGGGTTAGGATTAGGGTACGTGTTAGGGTTAGGGTAGGGTTTAGCGATAGGGTACGCATTAGGGTTAGGGTAGTTATTAAACCTATCCCACTCTCTAGTTATCCCTTAGCACGTAAAGGAATATTATTTGGGGGTCCAGCCATGGAGAAGAGTTTAGACACTAGGATAAGATAAGGAACACACCCATTATAAAGAAATCACATTAGGATTCTCTTTTTAAGCTGTTCCTTAAAACACTAGTGCTTAGGAAATCTATTGGAGGCAGAAGCAGTCAAGGGTAGCCTAGGGTTAGGGTTAGGCTTAGGGTACGGCTTAGGGTACGGGTTCGGGGAGGGCTTCGGGTACGGCGTAGGGTATGGGTTAGGGTTAGGGTTAGGGTTAGTGTTAGGGTTAGGGCTCGGTTTAGGGTACGGGTTAGGATTAGGGTACGTGTTAGGGTTAGGGTAGGGGTTAGCGATAGGGTACGCGTTAGGGTTAGGGTAGTTATTAAACCTATCCCACTCTCTAGTTATCCCTTAGCACGTAAAGGAATATTATTTGGGGGTCCAGCCATGGAGAAGAGTTTAGACACTAGGATAAGATAAGGAACACACCCATTATAAAGAAATCACATTAGGATTCTCTTTTTAAGCTGTTCCTTAAAACACTAGTGCTTAGGAAATCTATTGGAGGCAGAAGCAGTCAAGGGTAGCCTAGGGTTAGGGTTAGGCTTAGGGTTAGGCTTAGGGTACGGGTTCGGGGAGGGCTTCGGGTACGGCGTAGGGTATGGGTTAGGGTTAGGGTTAGGGTTAGTGTTAGGGTTAGGGCTCGGTTTAGGGTACGGGTTAGGATTAGGGTACGTGTTAGGGTTAGGGTAGGGGTTAGGGTTAGGGTAGGCGTTACGGTTAGGGTAGTGATTAAACCTATCCCACTCTCTAGATACCCTTTAGCACGTAAAGGAATATTATTTTGGGGTCCAGCCATGGAGAAGAGTTTAGACACTAAGATAATATAAGGAACACACACATTATAAAGAAATCACATTAGGATTCTCTTTTTAAGCTGTTCCTTAAAACACTAGTGCTTAGGAAATCTATTGGAGGCAGAAGCAGTCAAGGGTAGCCTAGGGTTAGGGTTAGGCTTAGGGTTAGGCTTAGGCTACGGTTTAGGGTACGGGTTTGGGGAGGGCTTCGGGTACGGCGTAGGGTATGGGTTAGAGTTAGGGTTAGGGTTAGTGTTAGGGTTAGGGCTCGGTTTAGGGTACGGGTTAGGATTAGGGTACGTGTTAGGGTTAGGGTACGGGTTAGCGTTAGGGTACGCGTTAGGGTTAGGGTAGTTATTAAACCTATCCCACTCTCTAGTTACCTCTTAACACGTAAAGGAATATTATTTGGGGGTCCAGCCATGGAGAAGAGTTTAGACACTAGGATAAGATAAGGAACACACCCATTATAAAGAAATCACATTAGGATTCTCTTTTTAAGCTGTTCCTTAAAACACTAGTGCTTAGGAAATCTATTGGAGGCAGAAGCAGTCAAGGGTAGCCTAGGGTTAGGGTTAGGCTTAGGGTTAGGCTTAGGGTACGGCTTAGGGTACGGGTTCGGGGAGGGCTTCGGGTACGGCGTAGGTTATGGGTTAGGGTTAGGGTTAGGGTTAGTGTTAGGGTTAGGGCTCGGTTTAGGGTACGGCTTAGGATTAGGGTACGTGTTAGGGTTAGGGTAGGGGTTAGGGTTAGGGTACGCGTTAGGGTTAGTGTAGTTATTAAACCTATCCCACTCTCTAGATACCTCTTAGCACGTAAAGGAATATTATTTGTGGGTCCAGCCATGGAGAAGAGTTTAGACACTAGGATAAGATAAGGAACACACACATTATAAAGAAATCACATTAGGATTCTCTTTTTAAGCAGTTCCTTAAAACACTAGTGCTTAGGAAATCTATTGGAGGCAGAAGCAGTCAAGGGTAGCCTAGGGTTAGGGTTAGGCTTAAGGTTAGGCTTAGGGTACGGCTTAGGGTACGGGTTCGGGGAGGGCTTCGGGTACGGCGTAGGGTATGGGTTAGGGTTAGGGTTAGGGTTAGTGTTAGGGTTAGGGCTCGGTTTAGGGTACGGGTTAGGATTAGGGTACGTGTTAGGGTTAGGGTAGGGGTTAGGGTTAGGGTACGCGTTAGGGTTAGGGTAGTGATTAAACCTATCCCACTCTCTAGATACCCCTTAGCACATAAAGGAATATTATTTGGGGGTCCAGCCATGGAGAAGAGTTTAGACACTAGGATTAGATAAGGAACACACCCATTATAAAGAAATAACATTAGGATTCTCTTTTTAAGCTGTTCCTTAAAACACTAGTGCTTAGGAAATCTATTGGAGGCAGAAGCAGTCAAGGGTAGCCTAGGGTTAGGGTTAGGCTTAGGGTTAGGCTTAGGGTACGGCTTAGGGTACGGGTTCGGGGAGGGCTTCGGGTACGGCGTAGGGTATGGGTTAGGGTTAGGGTTAGGGTTAGTGTTAGGGTTAGGGCTCGGTTTAGGGTACGGGTTAGGATTAGGGTACGTGTTAGGTTTAGGGTAGGGGTTAGCGATAGGGTACGCGTTAGGGTTAGGGTAGTTATTAAACCTATCCCACTCTCTAGTTATCCCTTAGCACGTAAAGGAATATTATTTGGGGGTCCAGCCATGGAGAAGAGTTTAGACACTAGGATAAGATAAGGAACACACCCATTATAAAGAAATCACATTAGGATTCTCTTTTTAAGCTGTTCCTTAAAACACTAGTGCTTAGGAAATCTATTGGAGGCAGAAGCAGTCAAGGGTAGCCTAGGGTTAGGGTTAGGCTTAGGGGTAGGCTTAGGGTACGGGTTTGGGGAGGGCTTCGGTTACGGCGTAGGGTATGGGTTAGAGTTAGGGTTAGGGTTAGTGTTAGGCTTAGGGCTCGGTTTAGGGTACGGGTTAGGATTAGGGTACGTGTTAGGGTTAGGGTAGGGGTTAGGGTTAGGGTACGCGTTAGGGTTAGGGTAGTGATTAAACCTATCCCACTCTCTAGATACCCCTTAGCACATAAAGGAATATTATTTGGGGGTCCAGCCATGGAGAAGAGTTTAGACACTAGGATTAGATAAGGAACACACCCATTATAAAGAAATCACATTAGGATTCTCTTTTTAAGCTGTTCCTTAAAACACTAGTGCTTAGGAAATCTATTGGAGGCAGAAGCAGTCAAGGGTAGCCTAGGGTTAGGGTTAGGCTTAGGGTTAGGCTTAGGGTACGGCTTAGGGTACGGGTTCGGGGAGGGCTTCGGGTACGGCGTAGGGTATGGGTTAGGGTTAGGGTTAGGGTTAGTGTTAGGGTTAGGGCTCGGTTTAGGGTACGGGTTAGGATTAGGGTACGTGTTAGGGTTAGGGTAGGGTTTAGCGATAGGGTACGCGTTAGGGTTAGGGTAGTTATTAAACCTATCCCATTCTCTAGTTATCCCTTAGCACGTAAAGGAATATTATTTGGGGGTCCAGCCATGGAGAAGAGTTTAGACACTAGGATAAGATAAGGAACACACCCATTATAAAGAAATCACATTAGGATTCTCTTTTTAAGCTGTTCCTTAAAACACTAGTGCTTAGGAAATCTATTGGAGGCAGAAGCAGTCAAGGGTAGCCTAGGGTTAGGGTTAGGCTTAGGGTTAGGCTTAGGGTACGGCTTAGGGTACGGGTTCGGGGAGGGCTTCGGGTACGGCGTAGGGTATGGGTTAGGGTTAGGGTTAGGGTTAGTGTTAGGGTTAGGGCTCGGTTTAGGGTACGGGTTAGGATTAGGGTACGTGTTAGGGTTAGGGTAGGGGTTAGCGATAGGGTACGCGTTAGGGTTAGGGTAGTTATTAAACCTATCCCACTCTCTAATTATCCCTTAGCACGTAAAGGAATATTATTTGGGGGTCCAGCCATGGAGAAGAGTTTAGACACTAGGATAAGATAAGGAACACACCCATTATAAAGAAATCACATTAGGATTCTCTTTTTAAGCTGTTCCTTAAAACACTAGTGCTTAGGAAATCTATTGGAGGCAGAAGCAGTCAAGGGTAGCCTAGGGTTAGGGTTAGGCTTAGGGGTAGGCTTAGGGTACGGGTTTGGGGAGGGCTTCGGTTACGGCGTAGGGTATGGGTTAGAGTTAGGGTTAGGGTTAGTGTTAGGCTTAGGGCTCGGTTTAGGGTACGGGTTAGGATTAGGGTACGTGTTAGGGTTAGGGTAGGGGTTAGGGTTAGGGTACGCGTTAGGGTTAGGTTAGTGATTAAACCTATCCCACTCTCTAGATACCCCTTAGCACATAAAGGAATATTATTTGGGGGTCCAGCCATGGAGAAGAGTTTAGACACTAGGATTAGATAAGGAACACACCCATTATAAAGAAATCACATTAGGATTCTCTTTTTAAGCTGTTCCTTAAAACACTAGTGCTTAGGAAATCTATTGGAGGCAGAAGCAGTCAAGGGTAGCCTAGGGTTAGGGTTAGGCTTAGGGTTAGGCTTAGGGTACAGCTTAGGGTACGGGTTCGGGGAGGGCTTCGGGTACGGCGTAGGGTATGGGTTAGGGTTAGGGTTAGGGTTAGTGTTAGGGTTAGGGCTCGGTTTAGGGTACGGGTTAGGATTAGGGTACGTGTTAGGGTTAGGGTAGGGTTTAGCGATAGGGTACGCATTAGGGTTAGGGTAGTTATTAAACCTATCCCACTCTCTAGTTATCCCTTAGCACGTAAAGGAATATTATTTGGGGGTCCAGCCATGGAGAAGAGTTTAGACACTAGGATAAGATAAGGAACACACCCATTATAAAGAAATCACATTAGGATTCTCTTTTTAAGCTGTTCCTTAAAACACTAGTGCTTAGGAAATCTATTGGAGGCAGAAGCAGTCAAGGGTAGCCTAGGGTTAGGGTTAGGCTTAGGGTACGGCTTAGGGTACGGGTTCGGGGAGGGCTTCGGGTACGGCGTAGGGTATGGGTTAGGGTTAGGGTTAGGGTTAGTGTTAGGGTTAGGGCTCGGTTTAGGGTACGGGTTAGGATTAGGGTACGTGTTAGGGTTAGGGTAGGGGTTAGCGATAGGGTACGCGTTAGGGTTAGGGTAGTTATTAAACCTATCCCACTCTCTAGTTATCCCTTAGCACGTAAAGGAATATTATTTGGGGGTCCAGCCATGGAGAAGAGTTTAGACACTAGGATAAGATAAGGAACACACCCATTATAAAGAAATCACATTAGGATTCTCTTTTTAAGCTGTTCCTTAAAACACTAGTGCTTAGGAAATCTATTGGAGGCAGAAGCAGTCAAGGGTAGCCTAGGGTTAGGGTTAGGCTTAGGGTTAGGCTTAGGGTACGGGTTCGGGGAGGGCTTCGGGTACGGCGTAGGGTATGGGTTAGGGTTAGGGTTAGGGTTAGTGTTAGGGTTAGGGCTCGGTTTAGGGTACGGGTTAGGATTAGGGTACGTGTTAGGGTTAGGGTAGGGGTTAGGGTTAGGGTAGGCGTTACGGTTAGGGTAGTGATTAAACCTATCCCACACTCTAGATACCCTTTAGCACGTAAAGGAATATTATTTTGGGGTCCAGCCATGGAGAAGAGTTTAGACACTAAGATAATATAAGGAACACACACATTATAAAGAAATCACATTAGGATTCTCTTTTTAAGCTGTTCCTTAAAACACTAGTGCTTAGGAAATCTATTGGAGGCAGAAGCAGTCAAGGGTAGCCTAGGGTTAGGGTTAGGCTTAGGGTTAGGCTTAGGCTACGGTTTAGGGTACGGGTTTGGGGAGGGCTTCGGGTACGGCGTAGGGTATGGGTTAGAGTTAGGGTTAGGGTTAGTGTTAGGGTTAGGGCTCGGTTTAGGGTACGGGTTAGGATTAGGGTACGTGTTAGGGTTAGGGTACGGGTTAGCGTTAGGGTACGCGTTAGGGTTAGGGTAGTTATTAAACCTATCCCACTCTCTAGTTACCTCTTAACACGTAAAGGAATATTATTTGGGGGTCCAGCCATGGAGAAGAGTTTAGACACTAGGATAAGATAAGGAACACACCCATTATAAAGAAATCACATTAGGATTCTCTTTTTAAGCTGTTCCTTAAAACACTAGTGCTTAGGAAATCTATTGGAGGCAGAAGCAGTCAAGGGTAGCCTAGGGTTAGGGTTAGGCTTAGGGTTAGGCTTAGGGTACGGCTTAGGGTACGGGTTCGGCTAGGGCTTCGGGTACGGCGTAGGTTATGGGTTAGGGTTAGGGTTAGGGTTAGTGTTAGGGTTAGGGCTCGGTTTAGGGTACGGCTTAGGATTAGGGTACGTGTTAGGGTTAGGGTAGGGGTTAGGGTTAGGGTACGCGTTAGGGTTAGTGTAGTTATTAAACCTATCCCACTCTCTAGATACCTCTTAGCACGTAAAGGAATATTATTTGTGGGTCCAGCCATGGAGAAGAGTTTAGACACTAGGATAAGATAAGGAACACACACATTATAAAGAAATCACATTAGGATTCTCTTTTTAAGCAGTTCCTTAAAACACTAGTGCTTAGGAAATCTATTGGAGGCAGAAGCAGTCAAGGGTAGCCTAGGGTTAGGGTTAGGCTTAAGGTTAGGCTTAGGGTACGGCTTAGGGTACGGGTTCGGGGAGGGCTTCGGGTACGGCGTAGGGTATGGGTTAGGGTTAGGGTTAGGGTTAGTGTTAGGGTTAGGGCTCGGTTTAGGGTACGGGTTAGGATTAGGGTACGTGTTAGGGTTAGGGTAGGGGTTAGGGTTAGGGTACGCGTTAGGGTTAGGGTAGTGATTAAACCTATCCCACTCTCTAGATACCCCTTAGCACATAAAGGAATATTATTTGGGGGTCCAGCCATGGAGAAGAGTTTAGACACTAGGATTAGATAAGGAACACACCCATTATAAAGAAATAACATTAGGATTCTCTTTTTAAGCTGTTCCTTAAAACACTAGTGCTTAGGAAATCTATTGGAGGCAGAAGCAGTCAAGGGTAGCCTAGGGTTAGGGTTAGGCTTAGGGTTAGGCTTAGGGTACGGCTTAGGGTACGGGTTCGGGGAGGGCTTCGGGTACGGCGTAGGGTATGGGTTAGGGTTAGGGTTAGGGTTAGTGTTAGGGTTAGGGCTCGGTTTAGGGTACGGGTTAGGATTAGGGTACGTGTTAGGTTTAGGGTAGGGGTTAGCGATAGGGTACGCGTTAGGGTTAGGGTAGTTATTAAACCTATCCCACTCTCTAGTTATCCCTTAGCACGTAAAGGAATATTATTTGGGGGTCCAGCCATGGAGAAGAGTTTAGACACTAGGATAAGATAAGGAACACACCCATTATAAAGAAATCACATTAGGATTCTCTTTTTAAGCTGTTCCTTAAAACACTAGTGCTTAGGAAATCTATTGGAGGCAGAAGCAGTCAAGGGTAGCCTAGGGTTAGGGTTAGGCTTAGGGGTAGGCTTAGGGTACGGGTTTGGGGAGGGCTTCGGTTACGGCGTAGGGTATGGGTTAGAGTTAGGGTTAGGGTTAGTGTTAGGCTTAGGGCTCGGTTTAGGGTACGGGTTAGGATTAGGGTACGTGTTAGGGTTAGGGTAGGGGTTAGGGTTAGGGTACGCGTTAGGGTTAGGGTAGTGATTAAACCTATCCCACTCTCTAGATACCCCTTAGCACATAAAGGAATATTATTTGGGGGTCCAGCCATGGAGAAGAGTTTAGACACTAGGATTAGATAAGGAACACACCCATTATAAAGAAATCACATTAGGATTCTCTTTTTAAGCTGTTCCTTAAAACACTAGTGCTTAGGAAATCTATTGGAGGCAGAAGCAGTCAAGGGTAGCCTAGGGTTAGGGTTAGGCTTAGGGTTAGGCTTAGGGTACGGCTTAGGGTACGGGTTCGGGGAGGGCTTCGGGTACGGCGTAGGGTATGGGTTAGGGTTAGGGTTAGGGTTAGTGTTAGGGTTAGGGCTCGGTTTAGGGTACGGGTTAGGATTAGGGTACGTGTTAGGGTTAGGGTAGGGTTTAGCGATAGGGTACGCGTTAGGGTTAGGGTAGTTATTAAACCTATCCCATTCTCTAGTTATCCCTTAGCACGTAAAGGAATATTATTTGGGGGTCCAGCCATGGAGAAGAGTTTAGACACTAGGATAAGATAAGGAACACACCCATTATAAAGAAATCACATTAGGATTCTCTTTTTAAGCTGTTCCTTAAAACACTAGTGCTTAGGAAATCTATTGGAGGCAGAAGCAGTCAAGGGTAGCCTAGGGTTAGGGTTAGGCTTAGGGTTAGGCTTAGGGTACGGCTTAGGGTACGGGTTCGGGGAGGGCTTCGGGTACGGCGTAGGGTATGGGTTAGGGTTAGGGTTAGGGTTAGTGTTAGGGTTAGGGCTCGGTTTAGGGTACGGGTTAGGATTAGGGTACGGGTTAGGGTTAGGGTAGGGGTTAGGGTTAGGGTACGCGTTACGGTTAGGGTAGTGATTAAACCTATCCCACTCTCTAGATACCCTTTAGCACGTAAAGGAATATTATTTTGGGGTCCAGCCATGGAGAAGAGTTTAGACACTAAGATAATATAAGGAACACACACATTATAAAGAAATCACATTAGGATTCTCTTTTTAAGCTGTTCCTTAAAACACTAGTGCTTAGGAAATCTATTGGAGGCAGAAGCAGTCAAGGGTAGCCTAGGGTAAGGGTTAGGCTTAGGGTTAGGCTTAGGGTACGGTTTAGGGTACGGGTTTGGGGTGGGCTTCGGGTACGGCGTAGGGTATGGGTTAGAGTTAGGGTTAGGGTTAGTGTTATGGTTAGGGCTCGGTTTAGGGTACGGGTTAGGATTAGGGTACGTGTTAGGGTTAGGGTAGGGGTTAGCGATAGGGTACGCGTTAGGGTTAGGGTAGTTATTAAACCTATCCCACTCTCTAGTTATCCCTTAGCACGTAAAGGAATATTATTTGGGGGTCCAGCCATGGAGAAGAGTTTAGACACTATGATAAGATAAGGAACACACCCATTATAAAGAAATCACATTAGGATTCTCTTTTTAAGCTGTTCCTTAAAACACTAGTGCTTAGGAAATCTATTGGAGGCAGAAGCAGTCAAGGGTAGCCTAGGGTTAGGGTTAGGCTTAGGGTTAGGCTTAGGGTACGGCTTAGGGTACGGGTTCGGGGAGGGCTTCGGGTACGGCGTAGGGTATGGGTTAGGGTTAGGGTTAGTGTTAGGGTTAGGGCTCAGTTTAGGATACTGGTTAGGATTAGGGTACGTGTTAGAGTTAGGGTAGGGGTTAGGGTTAGGGTACGCGTTAGGGTTAGGGTAGTGATTAAACCTATCCCACTCTCTAGATACCCCTTAGCACATAAAGGAATATTATTTGGGGGTCCAGCCATGGAGAAGAGTTTAGACACTAGGATTAGATAAGGAACACACCCATTATAAAGAAATCACATTAGGATTCTCTTTTTAAGCTGTTCCTTAAAACACTAGTGCTTAGGAAATCTATTGGAGGCAGAAGCAGTCAAGGGTAGCCTAGGGTTAGGGTTAGGCTTAGGGTACGGCTTAGGGTACGGGTTCGGGGAGGGCTTCGTGTACGGCGTAGGGTATGGGTTAGGGTTAGGGTTAGGGTTAGTGTTAGGGTTAGGGCTCGGTTTAGGGTACGGGTTAGGATTAGGGTACGTGTTAGGGTTAGGGTTGGGGTTAGCGATAGGGTACGCGTTAGGGTTAGGGTAGTTATTAAACCTATCCCACTCTCTAGTAATCCCTTAGCACGTAAAGGAATATTATTTGGGGTCCAGCCATGGAGAAGAGTTTAGACACTAGGATAAGATAAGGAACACACCCATTATAAAGAAATCACATTAGGATTCTCTTTTTAAGCTGTTCCTTAAAACACTAGTGCTTAGGAAATCTATTGGAGGCAGAAGCAGTCAAGGGTAGCCTAGGGTTAGGGTTAGGCTTAGGGTTAGGCTTAGGGTACGGCTTAGGGTACGGGTTCGGGGAGGGCTTCGGGTACGGCCTAGGGTATGGGTTAGGGTTAGGGTTAGGGTTAGTGTTAGGGTTAGGGCTCGGTTTAGGGTACGGGTTAGGATTAGGGTACGTGTTAGGGTTAGTGTAGGGGTTAGGGTTAGGGTACGCGTTAGGGTTAGGGTAGTGATTAAACCTATCCCACTCTCTAGATACCCCTTAGCACATAAAGGAATATTATTTGGGGGTCCAGCCATGGAGAAGAGTTTAGACACTAGGATTAGATAAGGAACACACCCATTATAAAGAAATCACATTAGGATTTTCTTTTTAAGCTGTTCCTTAAAACACTAGTGCTTAGGAAATCTATTGGAGGCAGAAGCAGTCAAGGGTAGCCTAGGGTTAGGGTTAGGCTTAGGGTACGGCTTAGGGTACGGGTTCGGGGATGGCTTCGGGTACGGCGTAGGGTATGGGTTAGGGTTAGGGTTAGGGTTAGTGTTAGGGTTAGGGCTCGGTTTAGGGTACGGGTTAGGATTAGGGTACGTGTTAGGGTTAGGGTAGGGGTTAGGGTTAGGGTACGCGTTACGGTTAGGGTAGTTATTAAACCTATCCCACTCTCTAGATACCCCTTAGCACGTAAAGGAATATTATTTGGGGGTCCAGCCATGGAGAAGAGTTTAGACACTAAGATAATATAAGGAACACACACATTATAAAGAAATCACATTAGGATTCTCTTTTTAAGCTGTTCCTTAAAACACTAGTGCTTAGGAAATCTATTGGAGGCAGAAGCAGTCAAGGGTAGCCTAGGGTTAGGGTTAGGCTTAGGGGTAGGCTTAGGGTACGGCTTAGGGTACGGGTTCGGGGAGGGCTTCGGGTACGGCGTAGGGTATGGGTTAGGGTTAGGGTTAGGGTTAGTGTTAGGGTTAGGGCTCGGTTTAGGGTACGGGTTAGGATTAGGTTACGTGTTAGGGTTAGGGTAGGGGTTAGGGTTAGGGTACGCGTTACGGTTAGGGTAGTTATTAAACCTATCCCACTCTCTAGATACCCCTTAGCACGTAAAGGAATATTATTTGGGGGTCCAGCCATGGAGAAGAGTTTAGACACTAAGATAATATAAGGAACACACACATTATAAAGAAATCACATTAGGATTCTCTTTTTAAGCTGTTCCTTAAAACACTAGTGCTTAGGAAATCTATTGGAGGCAGAAGAAGTCAAGGGTAGCCTAGGGTTAGGGTTAGGCTTAGGGTTAGGCTCAGGGTACGGCTTAGGGTACAGGTTCGGGGAGGGCTTTGGGTACGGCGTAGGGTATGGGTTAGGGTTAGGGTTAGGGTTAGTGTTAGGGTTAGGGCTCGGTTTAGGGTACGGGTTAGGATTAGGGTACGTGTTAGGGTTAGGGTAGGGGTTAGCGTTAGGGTACGCGTTAGGGTTAGGGTAGTTATTAAACCTATCCCACTCTCTAGTTACCCCTTAGCACGTAAAGGAATATTATTTGGGGGACCAGCCATGGAGAAGAGTTTAGACACTAGGATAAGATAAGGAACACACCCATTATAAAGAAATCACATTAGGATTCTCTTCCTAAGCTGTTCCTTAAAACACTAGTGCTTAGGAAATCTATTGGAGGCAGAAGCAGTCAAGGGTAGCCTAGGGTTAGGGTTAGGCTTAGGGTTAGGCTAAGGGTACGGCTTAGGGTACGGGTTCGGGGAGGGCTTCGGCTACGGCGTAGGGTATGGGTTAGGGTTAGGGTTAGGGTTAGTGTTAGGGTTAGGGCTCGGTTTAGGGTATTGGTTAGGATTAGGGTACGTGTTAGGGTTAGGGTAGGGGTTAGGGTTAGGGTACGCGTTAGGGTTAGGGTAGTTATTAAACCTATCCCACTCTCTAGATACCCCTTAGCACGTAAAGGAATATTATTTGGGGGTCCAGCCATGGAGAAGAGTTTAGACACTAAGATAATATAAGGAACACACACATTATAAAGAAATCACATTAGGATTCTCTTTTTAAGCTGTTCCTTAAAACACTAGTGCTTAGGAAATCTATTGGAGGCAGAAGCAGTCAAGGGTAGCCTAGGTTTAGGGTTAGGCTTAGGGGTAGGCTTAGGGTACGGGTTTGGGGAGGGCTTCGGGTACGGCGTAGGGTATGGGTTAGAGTTAGGGTTAGGGTTAGTGTTAGGGTTAGGGCTCGGTTTAGGGTACGGGTTAGGATTAGGGTACGTGTTAGGGTTAGGGTAGGGGTTAGGGTTAGGGTACGCGTTAGGGTTAGGGTAGTGATTAAACCTATCCCACTCTCTAGATACCCCTTAGCACATAAAGGAATATTATTTGGGGGTCCAGCCATGGAGAAGAGTTTAGACACTAGGATTAGATAAGGAACATACCCATTATAAAGAAATCACATTAGGATTCTCTTTTTAAGCTGTTCCTTAATACACTAGTGCTTAGGAAATCTATTGGAGGCAGAAGCAGTCAAGGGTAGCCTAGGGTTAGGGTTAGGCTTAGGGTTAGGCTTAGGGTACGGCTTAGGGTACGGGTTCGGGGAGGGCTTCGGGTACGGCGTAGGGTATGGGTTAGGGTTAGGGTTAGGGTTAGTGTTAGGGTTAGGGCTCGGTTTAGGGTACGGGTTAGGATTAGGGTACGTGTTAGGGTTAGGGTAGGGGTGAGCGATAGGGTACGCGTTAGGGTTAGGGTAGTTATTAAACCTATCCCACTCTCTAGTAATCCCTTAGCACATAAAGGAATATTATTTGGGGGTCCAGCCATGGAGAAGAGTTTAGACACTAGGATAAGATAAGGAACACACACATTATAAAGAAATCACATTAGGATTCTCTTTTTAAGCTGTTCCTTAAAACACTAGTGCTTAGGAAATCTATTGGAGGCAGAAGCAGTCAAGGGTAGCCTAGGGTTAGGGTTAGGCTTAGGGTTAGGCTTAGGCTACGGTTTAGGGTACGGGTTTGGGGAGGGCTTCGGGTACGGCGTAGGGTATGGGTTAGAGTTAGGGTTAGGGTTAGTGTTAGGGTTAGGGCTCGGTTTAGGGTACGGGTTAGGATTAGGGTACGTGTTAGGGTTAGGGTACGGGTTAGCGTTAGGGTACGCGTTAGGGTTAGGGTAGTTATTAAACCTATCCCACTCTCTAGTTACCTCTTAACACGTAAAGGAATATTATTTGGGGGTCCAGCCATGGAGAAGAGTTTAGACACTAGGATAAGATAAGGAACACACCCATTATAAAGAAATCACATTAGGATTCTCTTTTTAAGCTGTTCCTTAAAACACTAGTGCTTAGGAAATCTATTGGAGGCAGAAGCAGTCAAGGGTAGCCTAGGGTTAGGGTTAGGCTTAGGGTTAGGCTTAGGGTACGGCTTAGGGTACGGGTTCGGGGAGGGCTTCGGGTACGGCGTAGGTTATGGGTTAGGGTTAGGGTTAGGGTTAGTGTTAGGGTTAGGGCTCGGTTTAGGGTACGGCTTAGGATTAGGGTACGTGTTAGGGTTAGGGTAGGGGTTAGGGTTAGGGTACGCGTTAGGGTTAGTGTAGTTATTAAACCTATCCCACTCTCTAGATACCTCTTAGCACGTAAAGGAATATTATTTGTGGGTCCAGCCATGGAGAAGAGTTTAGACACTAGGATAAGATAAGGAACACACACATTATAAAGAAATCACATTAGGATTCTCTTTTTAAGCAGTTCCTTAAAACACTAGTGCTTAGGAAATCTATTGGAGGCAGAAGCAGTCAAGGGTAGCCTAGGGTTAGGGTTAGGCTTAAGGTTAGGCTTAGGGTACGGCTTAGGGTACGGGTTCGGGGAGGGCTTCGGGTACGGCGTAGGGTATGGGTTAGGGTTAGGGTTAGGGTTAGTGTTAGGGTTAGGGCTCGGTTTAGGGTACGGGTTAGGATTAGGGTACGTGTTAGGGTTAGGGTAGGGGTTAGGGTTAGGGTACGCGTTAGGGTTAGGGTAGTGATTAAACCTATCCCACTCTCTAGATACCCCTTAGCACATAAAGGAATATTATTTGGGGGTCCAGCCATGGAGAAGAGTTTAGACACTAGGATTAGATAAGGAACACACCCATTATAAAGAAATCACATTAGGATTCTCTTTTTAAGCTGTTCCTTAAAACACTAGTGCTTAGGAAATCTATTGGAGGCAGAAGCAGTCAAGGGTAGCCTAGGGTTAGGGTTAGGCTTAGGGTTAGGCTTAGGGTACAGCTTAGGGTACGGGTTCGGGGAGGGCTTCGGGTACGGCGTAGGGTATGGGTTAGGGTTAGGGTTAGGGTTAGTGTTAGGGTTAGGGCTCGGTTTAGGGTACGGGTTAGGATTAGGGTACGTGTTAGGGTTAGGGTAGGGTTTAGCGATAGGGTACGCGTTAGGGTTAGGGTAGTTATTAAACCTATCCCACTCTCTAGTTATCCCTTAGCACGTAAAGGAATATTATTTGGGGGTCCAGCCATGGAGAAGAGTTTAGACACTAGGATAAGATAAGGAACACACCCATTATAAAGAAATCACATTAGGATTCTCTTTTTAAGCTGTTCCTTAAAACACTAGTGCTTAGGAAATCTATTGGAGGCAGAAGCAGTCAAGGGTAGCCTAGGGTTAGGGTTAGGCTTAGGGTACGGCTTAGGGTACGGGTTCGGGGAGGGCTTCGGGTACGGCGTAGGGTATGGGTTAGGGTTAGGGTTAGGGTTAGTGTTAGGGTTAGGGCTCGGTTTAGGGTACGGGTTAGGATTAGGGTACGTGTTAGGGTTAGGGTAGGGGTTAGCGATAGGGTACGCGTTAGGGTTAGGGTAGTTATTAAACCTATCCCACTCTCTAGTTATCCCTTAGCACGTAAAGGAATATTATTTGGGGGTCCAGCCATGGAGAAGAGTTTAGACACTAGGATAAGATAAGGAACACACCCATTATAAAGAAATCACATTAGGATTCTCTTTTTAAGCTGTTCCTTAAAACACTAGTGCTTAGGAAATCTATTGGAGGCAGAAGCAGTCAAGGGTAGCCTAGGGTTAGGGTTAGGCTTAGGGTTAGGCTTAGGGTACGGGTTCGGGGAGGGCTTCGGGTACGGCGTAGGGTATGGGTTAGGGTTAGGGTTAGGGTTAGTGTTAGGGTTAGGGCTCGGTTTAGGGTACGGGTTAGGATTAGGGTACGTGTTAGGGTTAGGGTAGGGGTTAGGGTTAGGGTAGGCGTTACGGTTAGGGTAGTGATTAAACCTATCCCACTCTCTAGATACCCTTTAGCACGTAAAGGAATATTATTTTGGGGTCCAGCCATGGAGAAGAGTTTAGACACTAGGATAAGATAAGGAACACACACATTATAAAGAAATCACATTAGGATTCTCTTTTTAAGCTGTTCCTTAAAACACTAGTGCTTAGGAAATCTATTGGAGGCAGAAGCAGTCAAGGGTAGCCTAGGGTTAGGGTTAGGCTTAGGGTTAGGCTTAGGCTATGGTTTAGGGTACGGGTTTGGGGAGGGCTTCGGGTACGGCGTAGGGTATGGGTTAGAGTTAGGGTTAGGGTTAGTGTTAGGGTTAGGGCTCGGTTTAGGGTACGGGTTAGGATTAGGGTACGTGTTAGGGTTAGGGTACGGGTTAGCGTTAGGGTACGCGTTAGGGTTAGGGTAGTTATTAAACCTATCCCACTCTCTAGTTACCTCTTAACACGTAAAGGAATATTATTTGGGGGTCCAGCCATGGAGAAGAGTTTAGACACTAGGATAAGATAAGGAACACACCCATTATAAAGAAATCACATTAGGATTCTCTTTTTAAGCTGTTCCTTAAAACACTAGTGCTTAGGAAATCTATTGGAGGCAGAAGCAGTCAAGGGTAGCCTAGGGTTAGGGTTAGGCTTAGGGTTAGGCTTAGGGTACGGCTTAGGGTACGGGTTCGGGGAGGGCTTCGGGTACGGCGTAGGTTATGGGTTAGGGTTAGGGTTAGGGTTAGTGTTAGGGTTAGGGCTCGGTTTAGGGTACGGCTTAGGATTAGGGTACGTGTTAGGGTTAGGGTAGGGGTTAGGGTTAGGGTACGCGTTAGGGTTAGTGTAGTTATTAAACCTATCCCACTCTCTAGATACCTCTTAGCACGTAAAGGAATATTATTTGTGGGTCCAGCCATGGAGAAGAGTTTAGACACTAGGTTAAGATAAGGAACACACACATTATAAAGAAATCACATTAGGATTCTCTTTTTAAGCAGTTCCTTAAAACACTAGTGCTTAGGAAATCTATTGGAGGCAGAAGCAGTCAAGGGTAGCCTAGGGTTAGGGTTAGGCTTAAGGTTAGGCTTAGGGTACGGCTTAGGGTACGGGTTCGGGGAGGGCTTCGGGTACGGCGTAGGGTATGGGTTAGGGTTAGGGTTAGGGTTAGTGTTAGGGTTAGGGCTCGGTTTAGGGTACGGGTTAGGATTAGGGTACGTGTTAGGGTTAGGGTAGGGGTTAGGGTTAGGGTACGCGTTAGGGTTAGGGTAGTGATTAAACCTATCCCACTCTCTAGATACCCCTTAGCACATAAAGGAATATTATTTGGGGGTCCAGCCATGGAGAAGAGTTTAGACACTAGGATTAGATAAGGAACACACCCATTATAAAGAAATAACATTAGGATTCTCTTTTTAAGCTGTTCCTTAAAACACTAGTGCTTAGGAAATCTATTGGAGGCAGAAGCAGTCAAGGGTAGCCTAGGGTTAGGGTTAGGCTTAGGGTTAGGCTTAGGGTACGGCTTAGGGTACGGGTTCGGGGAGGGCTTCGGGTACGGCGTAGGGTATGGGTTAGGGTTAGGGTTAGGGTTAGTGTTAGGGTTAGGGCTCGGTTTAGGGTACGGGTTAGGATTAGGGTACGTGTTAGGGTTAGGGTAGGGGTTAGCGATAGGGTACGCGTTAGGGTTAGGGTAGTTATTAAACCTATCCCACTCTCTAGTTATCCCTTAGCACGTAAAGGAATATTATTTGGGGGTCCAGCCATGGAGAAGAGTTTAGACACTAGGATAAGATAAGGAACACACCCATTATAAAGAAATCACATTAGGATTCTCTTTTTAAGCTGTTCCTTAAAACACTAGTGCTTAGGAAATCTATTGGAGGCAGAAGCAGTCAAGGGTAGCCTAGGGTTAGGGTTAGGCTTAGGGGTAGGCTTAGGGTACGGGTTTGGGGAGGGCTTCGGTTACGGCGTAGGGTATGGGTTAGAGTTAGGGTTAGGGTTAGTGTTAGGCTTAGGGCTCGGTTTAGGGTACGGGTTAGGATTAGGGTACGTGTTAGGGTTAGGGTAGGGGTTAGGGTTAGGGTACGCGTTAGGGTTAGGGTAGTGATTAAACCTATCCCACTCTCTAGATACCCCTTAGCACATAAAGGAATATTATTTGGGGGTCCAGCCATGGAGAAGAGTTTAGACACTAGGATTAGATAAGGAACACACCCATTATAAAGAAATCACATTAGGATTCTCTTTTTAAGCTGTTCCTTAAAACACTAGTGCTTAGGAAATCTATTGGAGGCAGAAGCAGTCAAGGGTAGCCTAGGGTTAGGGTTAGGCTTAGGGTTAGGCTTAGGGTACGGCTTAGGGTACGGGTTCGGGGAGGGCTTCGGGTACGGCGTAGGGTATGGGTTAGGGTTAGGGTTAGGGTTAGTGTTAGGGTTAGGGCTCGGTTTAGGGTACGGGTTAGGATTAGGGTACGTGTTAGGGTTAGGGTAGGGTTTAGCGATAGGGTACGCGTTAGGGTTAGGGTAGTTATTAAACCTATCCCACTCTCTAGTTATCCCTTAGCACGTAAAGGAATATTATTTGGGGGTCCAGCCATGGAGAAGAGTTTAGACACTAGGATAAGATAAGGAACACACCCATTATAAAGAAATCACATTAGGATTCTCTTTTTAAGCTGTTCCTTAAAACACTAGTGCTTAGGAAATCTATTGGAGGCAGAAGCAGTCAAGGGTAGCCTAGGGTTAGGGTTAGGCTTAGGGTTAGGCTTAGGCTGCGGTTTAGGGTACGGGTTTGGGGAGGGCTTCGGGTACGGCGTAGGGTATGGGTTAGAGTTAGGGTTAGGGTTAGTGTTAGGGTTAGGGCTCGGTTTAGGGTACGGGTTAGGATTAGGGTACGTGTTAGGGTTAGGGTACGGGTTAGCGTTAGGGTACGCGTTAGGGTTAGGGTAGTTATTAAACCTATCCCACTCTCTAGTTACCTCTTAACACGTAAAGGAATATTATTTGGGGGTCCAGCCATGGAGAAGAGTTTAGACACTAGGATAAGATAAGGAACACACCCATTATAAAGAAATCACATTAGGATTCTCTTTTTAAGCTGTTCCTTAAAACACTAGTGCTTAGGAAATCTATTGGAGGCAGAAGCAGTCAAGGGTAGCCTAGGGTTAGGGTTAGGCTTAGGGTTAGGCTTAGGGTACGGCTTAGGGTACGGGTTCGGGGAGGGCTTCGGGTACGGCGTAGGTTATGGGTTAGGGTTAGGGTTAGGGTTAGTGTTAGGGTTAGGGCTCGGTTTAGGGTACGGCTTAGGATTAGGGTACGTGTTAGGGTTAGGGTAGGGGTTAGGGTTAGGGTACGCGTTAGGGTTAGTGTAGTTATTAAACCTATCCCACTCTCTAGATACCTCTTAGCACGTAAAGGAATATTATTTGTGGGTCCAGCCATGGAGAAGAGTTTAGACACTAGGTTAAGATAAGGAACACACACATTATAAAGAAATCACATTAGGATTCTCTTTTTAAGCAGTTCCTTAAAACACTAGTGCTTAGGAAATCTATTGGAGGCAGAAGCAGTCAAGGGTAGCCTAGGGTTAGGGTTAGGCTTAAGGTTAGGCTTAGGGTACGGCTTAGGGTACGGGTTCGGGGAGGGCTTCGGGTACGGCGTAGGGTATGGGTTAGGGTTAGGGTTAGGGTTAGTGTTAGGGTTAGGGCTCGGTTTAGGGTACGGGTTAGGATTAGGGTACGTGTTAGGGTTAGGGTAGGGGTTAGGGTTAGGGTACGCGTTAGGGTTAGGGTAGTGATTAAACCTATCCCACTCTCTAGATACCCCTTAGCACATAAAGGAATATTATTTGGGGGTCCAGCCATGGAGAAGAGTTTAGACACTAGGATTAGATAAGGAACACACCCATTATAAAGAAATAACATTAGGATTCTCTTTTTAAGCTGTTCCTTAAAACACTAGTGCTTAGGAAATCTATTGGAGGCAGAAGCAGTCAAGGGTAGCCTAGGGTTAGGGTTAGGCTTAGGGTTAGGCTTAGGGTACGGCTTAGGGTACGGGTTCGGGGAGGGCTTCGGGTACGGCGTAGGGTATGGGTTAGGGTTAGGGTTAGGGTTAGTGTTAGGGTTAGGGCTCGGTTTAGGGTACGGGTTAGGATTAGGGTACGTGTTAGGGTTAGGGTAGGGGTTAGCGATAGGGTACGCGTTAGGGTTAGGGTAGTTATTAAACCTATCCCACTCTCTAGTTATCCCTTAGCACGTAAAGGAATATTATTTGGGGGTCCAGCCATGGAGAAGAGTTTAGACACTAGGATAAGATAAGGAACACACCCATTATAAAGAAATCACATTAGGATTCTCTTTTTAAGCTGTTCCTTAAAACACTAGTGCTTAGGAAATCTATTGGAGGCAGAAGCAGTCAAGGGTAGCCTAGGGTTAGGGTTAGGCTTAGGGGTAGGCTTAGGGTACGGGTTTGGGGAGGGCTTCGGTTACGGCGTAGGGTATGGGTTAGAGTTAGGGTTAGGGTTAGTGTTAGGCTTAGGGCTCGGTTTAGGGTACGGGTTAGGATTAGGGTACGTGTTAGGGTTAGGGTAGGGGTTAGGGTTAGGGTACGCGTTAGGGTTAGGGTAGTGATTAAACCTATCCCACTCTCTAGATACCCCTTAGCACATAAAGGAATATTATTTGGGGGTCCAGCCATGGAGAAGAGTTTAGACACTAGGATTAGATAAGGAACACACCCATTATAAAGAAATCACATTAGGATTCTCTTTTTAAGCTGTTCCTTAAAACACTAGTGCTTAGGAAATCTATTGGAGGCAGAAGCAGTCAAGGGTAGCCTAGGGTTAGGGTTAGGCTTAGGGTTAGGCTTAGGGTACGGCTTAGGGTACGGGTTCGGGGAGGGCTTCGGGTACGGCGTAGGGTATGGGTTAGGGTTAGGGTTAGGGTTAGTGTTAGGGTTAGGGCTCGGTTTAGGGTACGGGTTAGGATTAGGGTACGTGTTAGGGTTAGGGTAGGGTTTAGCGATAGGGTACGCGTTAGGGTTAGGGTAGTTATTAAACCTATCCCACTCTCTAGTTATCCCTTAGCACGTAAAGGAATATTATTTGGGGGTCCAGCCATGGAGAAGAGTTTAGACACTAGGATAAGATAAGGAACACACCCATTATAAAGAAATCACATTAGGATTCTCTTTTTAAGCTGTTCCTTAAAACACTAGTGCTTAGGAAATCTATTGGAGGCAGAAGCAGTCAAGGGTAGCCTAGGGTTAGGGTTAGGCTTAGGGTTAGGCTTAGGGTACAGCTTAGGGTACGGGTTCGGGGAGGGCTTCGGGTACGGCGTAGGGTATGGGTTAGGGTTAGGGTTAGGGTTAGTGTTAGGGTTAGGGCTCGGTTTAGGGTACGGGTTAGGATTAGGGTACGTGTTAGGGTTAGGGTAGGGTTTAGCGATAGGGTACGCGTTAGGGTTAGGGTAGTTATTAAACCTATCCCACTCTCTAGTTATCCCTTAGCACGTAAAGGAATATTATTTGGGGGTCCAGCCATGGAGAAGAGTTTAGACACTAGGATAAGATAAGGAACACACCCATTATAAAGAAATCACATTAGGATTCTCTTTTTAAGCTGTTCCTTAAAACACTAGTGCTTAGGAAATCTATTGGAGGCAGAAGCAGTCAAGGGTAGCCTAGGGTTAGGGTTAGGCTTAGGGTACGGCTTAGGGTACGGGTTCGGGGAGGGCTTCGGGTACGGCGTAGGGTATGGGTTAGGGTTAGGGTTAGGGTTAGTGTTAGGGTTAGGGCTCGGTTTAGGGTACGGGTTAGGATTAGGGTACGTGTTAGGGTTAGGGTAGGGGTTAGCGATAGGGTACGCGTTAGGGTTAGGGTAGTTATTAAACCTATCCCACTCTCTAGTTATCCCTTAGCACGTAAAGGAATATTATTTGGGGGTCCAGCCATGGAGAAGAGTTTAGACACTAGGATAAGATAAGGAACACACCCATTATAAAGAAATCACATTAGGATTCTCTTTTTAAGCTGTTCCTTAACACACTAGTGCTTAGGAAATCTATTGGAGGCAGAAGCAGTCAAGGGTAGCCTAGGGTTAGGGTTAGGCTTAGGGTTAGGCTTAGGGTACGGGTTCGGGGAGGGCTTCGGGTACGGCGTAGGGTATGGGTTAGGGTTAGGGTTAGGGTTAGTGTTAGGGTTAGGGCTCGGTTTAGGGTACGGGTTAGGATTAGGGTACGTGTTAGGGTTAGGGTAGGGGTTAGGGTTAGGGTAGGCGTTACGGTTAGGGTAGTGATTAAACCTATCCCACTCTCTAGATACCCTTTAGCACGTAAAGGAATATTATTTTGGGGTCCAGCCATGGAGAAGAGTTTAGACACTAGGATAAGATAAGGAACACACACATTATAAAGAAATCACATTAGGATTCTCTTTTTAAGCTGTTCCTTAAAACACTAGTGCTTAGGAAATCTATTGGAGGCAGAAGCAGTCAAGGGTAGCCTAGGGTTAGGGTTAGGCTTAGGGTTAGGCTTAGGCTACGGTTTAGGGTACGGGTTTGGGGAGGGCTTCGGGTACGGCGTAGGGTATGGGTTAGAGTTAGGGTTAGGGTTAGTGTTAGGGTTAGGGCTCGGTTTAGGGTACGGGTTAGGATTAGGGTACGTGTTAGGGTTAGGGTACGGGTTAGCGTTAGGGTACGCGTTAGGGTTAGGGTAGTTATTAAACCTATCCCACTCTCTAGTTACCTCTTAACACGTAAAGGAATATTATTTGGGGGTCCAGCCATGGAGAAGAGTTTAGACACTAGGATAAGATAAGGAACACACCCATTATAAAGAAATCACATTAGGATTCTCTTTTTAAGCTGTTCCTTAAAACACTAGTGCTTAGGAAATCTATTGGAGGCAGAAGCAGTCAAGGGTAGCCTAGGGTTAGGGTTAGGCTTAGGGTTAGGCTTAGGGTACGGCTTAGGGTACGGGTTCGGGGAGGGCTTCGGGTACGGCGTAGGTTATGGGTTAGGGTTAGGGTTAGGGTTAGTGTTAGGGTTAGGGCTCGGTTTAGGGTACGGCTTAGGATTAGGGTACGTGTTAGGGTTAGGGTAGGGGTTAGGGTTAGGGTACGCGTTAGGGTTAGTGTAGTTATTAAACCTATCCCACTCTCTAGATACCTCTTAGCACGTAAAGGAATATTATTTGTGGGTCCAGCCATGGAGAAGAGTTTAGACACTAGGTTAAGATAAGGAACACACACATTATAAAGAAATCACATTAGGATTCTCTTTTTAAGCAGTTCCTTAAAACACTAGTGCTTAGGAAATCTATTGGAGGCAGAAGCAGTCAAGGGTAGCCTAGGGTTAGGGTTAGGCTTAAGGTTAGGCTTAGGGTACGGCTTAGGGTACGGGTTCGGGGAGGGCTTCGGGTACGGCGTAGGGTATGGGTTAGGGTTAGGGTTAGGGTTAGTGTTAGGGTTAGGGCTCGGTTTAGGGTACGGGTTAGGATTAGGGTACGTGTTAGGGTTAGGGTAGGGGTTAGGGTTAGGGTACGCGTTAGGGTTAGGGTAGTGATTAAACCTATCCCACTCTCTAGATACCCCTTAGCACATAAAGGAATATTATTTGGGGGTCCAGCCATGGAGAAGAGTTTAGACACTAGGATTAGATAAGGAACACACCCATTATAAAGAAATAACATTAGGATTCTCTTTTTAAGCTGTTCCTTAAAACACTAGTGCTTAGGAAATCTATTGGAGGCAGAAGCAGTCAAGGGTAGCCTAGGGTTAGGGTTAGGCTTAGGGTTAGGCTTAGGGTACGGCTTAGGGTACGGGTTCGGGGAGGGCTTCGGGTACGGCGTAGGGTATGGGTTAGGGTTAGGGTTAGGGTTAGTGTTAGGGTTAGGGCTCGGTTTAGGGTACGGGTTAGGATTAGGGTACGTGTTAGGGTTAGGGTAGGGGTTAGCGATAGGGTACGCGTTAGGGTTAGGGTAGTTATTAAACCTATCCCACTCTCTAGTTATCCCTTAGCACGTAAAGGAATATTATTTGGGGGTCCAGCCATGGAGAAGAGTTTAGACACTAGGATAAGATAAGGAACACACCCATTATAAAGAAATCACATTAGGATTCTCTTTTTAAGCTGTTCCTTAAAACACTAGTGCTTAGGAAATCTATTGGAGGCAGAAGCAGTCAAGGGTAGCCTAGGGTTAGGGTTAGGCTTAGGGGTAGGCTTAGGGTACGGGTTTGGGGAGGGCTTCGGTTACGGCGTAGGGTATGGGTTAGAGTTAGGGTTAGGGTTAGTGTTAGGCTTAGGGCTCGGTTTAGGGTACGGGTTAGGATTAGGGTACGTGTTAGGGTTAGGGTAGGGGTTAGGGTTAGGGTACGCGTTAGGGTTAGGGTAGTGATTAAACCTATCCCACTCTCTAGATACCCCTTAGCACATAAAGGAATATTATTTGGGGGTCCAGCCATGGAGAAGAGTTTAGACACTAGGATTAGATAAGGAACACACCCATTATAAAGAAATCACATTAGGATTCTCTTTTTAAGCTGTTCCTTAAAACACTAGTGCTTAGGAAATCTATTGGAGGCAGAAGCAGTCAAGGGTAGCCTAGGGTTAGGGTTAGGCTTAGGGTTAGGCTTAGGGTACGGCTTAGGGTACGGGTTCGGGGAGGGCTTCGGGTACGGCGTAGGGTATGGGTTAGGGTTAGGGTTAGGGTTAGTGTTAGGGTTAGGGCTCGGTTTAGGGTACGGGTTAGGATTAGGGTACGTGTTAGGGTTAGGGTAGGGTTTAGCGATAGGGTACGCGTTAGGGTTAGGGTAGTTATTAAACCTATCCCACTCTCTAGTTATCCCTTAGCACGTAAAGGAATATTATTTGGGGGTCCAGCCATGGAGAAGAGTTTAGACACTAGGATAAGATAAGGAACACACCCATTATAAAGAAATCACATTAGGATTCTCTTTTTAAGCTGTTCCTTAAAACACTAGTGCTTAGGAAATCTATTGGAGGCAGAAGCAGTCAAGGGTAGCCTAGGGTTAGGGTTAGGCTTAGGGTTAGGCTTAGGCTGCGGTTTAGGGTACGGGTTTGGGGAGGGCTTCGGGTACGGCGTAGGGTATGGGTTAGAGTTAGGGTTAGGGTTAGTGTTAGGGTTAGGGCTCGGTTTAGGGTACGGGTTAGGATTAGGGTACGTGTTAGGGTTAGGGTACGGGTTAGCGTTAGGGTACGCGTTAGGGTTAGGGTAGTTATTAAACCTATCCCACTCTCTAGTTACCTCTTAACACGTAAAGGAATATTATTTGGGGGTCCAGCCATGGAGAAGAGTTTAGACACTAGGATAAGATAAGGAACACACCCATTATAAAGAAATCACATTAGGATTCTCTTTTTAAGCTGTTCCTTAAAACACTAGTGCTTAGGAAATCTATTGGAGGCAGAAGCAGTCAAGGGTAGCCTAGGGTTAGGGTTAGGCTTAGGGTTAGGCTTAGGGTACGGCTTAGGGTACGGGTTCGGGGAGGGCTTCGGGTACGGCGTAGGTTATGGGTTAGGGTTAGGGTTAGGGTTAGTGTTAGGGTTAGGGCTCGGTTTAGGGTACGGCTTAGGATTAGGGTACGTGTTAGGGTTAGGGTAGGGGTTAGGGTTAGGGTACGCGTTAGGGTTAGTGTAGTTATTAAACCTATCCCACTCTCTAGATACCTCTTAGCACGTAAAGGAATATTATTTGTGGGTCCAGCCATGGAGAAGAGTTTAGACACTAGGTTAAGATAAGGAACACACACATTATAAAGAAATCACATTAGGATTCTCTTTTTAAGCAGTTCCTTAAAACACTAGTGCTTAGGAAATCTATTGGAGGCAGAAGCAGTCAAGGGTAGCCTAGGGTTAGGGTTAGGCTTAAGGTTAGGCTTAGGGTACGGCTTAGGGTACGGGTTCGGGGAGGGCTTCGGGTACGGCGTAGGGTATGGGTTAGGGTTAGGGTTAGGGTTAGTGTTAGGGTTAGGGCTCGGTTTAGGGTACGGGTTAGGATTAGGGTACGTGTTAGGGTTAGGGTAGGGGTTAGGGTTAGGGTACGCGTTAGGGTTAGGGTAGTGATTAAACCTATCCCACTCTCTAGATACCCCTTAGCACATAAAGGAATATTATTTGGGGGTCCAGCCATGGAGAAGAGTTTAGACACTAGGATTAGATAAGGAACACACCCATTATAAAGAAATAACATTAGGATTCTCTTTTTAAGCTGTTCCTTAAAACACTAGTGCTTAGGAAATCTATTGGAGGCAGAAGCAGTCAAGGGTAGCCTAGGGTTAGGGTTAGGCTTAGGGTTAGGCTTAGGGTACGGCTTAGGGTACGGGTTCGGGGAGGGCTTCGGGTACGGCGTAGGGTATGGGTTAGGGTTAGGGTTAGGGTTAGTGTTAGGGTTAGGGCTCGGTTTAGGGTACGGGTTAGGATTAGGGTACGTGTTAGGGTTAGGGTAGGGGTTAGCGATAGGGTACGCGTTAGGGTTAGGGTAGTTATTAAACCTATCCCACTCTCTAGTTATCCCTTAGCACGTAAAGGAATATTATTTGGGGGTCCAGCCATGGAGAAGAGTTTAGACACTAGGATAAGATAAGGAACACACCCATTATAAAGAAATCACATTAGGATTCTCTTTTTAAGCTGTTCCTTAAAACACTAGTGCTTAGGAAATCTATTGGAGGCAGAAGCAGTCAAGGGTAGCCTAGGGTTAGGGTTAGGCTTAGGGGTAGGCTTAGGGTACGGGTTTGGGGAGGGCTTCGGTTACGGCGTAGGGTATGGGTTAGAGTTAGGGTTAGGGTTAGTGTTAGGCTTAGGGCTCGGTTTAGGGTACGGGTTAGGATTAGGGTACGTGTTAGGGTTAGGGTAGGGGTTAGGGTTAGGGTACGCGTTAGGGTTAGGGTAGTGATTAAACCTATCCCACTCTCTAGATACCCCTTAGCACATAAAGGAATATTATTTGGGGGTCCAGCCATGGAGAAGAGTTTAGACACTAGGATTAGATAAGGAACACACCCATTATAAAGAAATCACATTAGGATTCTCTTTTTAAGCTGTTCCTTAAAACACTAGTGCTTAGGAAATCTATTGGAGGCAGAAGCAGTCAAGGGTAGCCTAGGGTTAGGGTTAGGCTTAGGGTTAGGCTTAGGGTACGGCTTAGGGTACGGGTTCGGGGAGGGCTTCGGGTACGGCGTAGGGTATGGGTTAGGGTTAGGGTTAGGGTTAGTGTTAGGGTTAGGGCTCGGTTTAGGGTACGGGTTAGGATTAGGGTACGTGTTAGGGTTAGGGTAGGGTTTAGCGATAGGGTACGCGTTAGGGTTAGGGTAGTTATTAAACCTATCCCACTCTCTAGTTATCCCTTAGCACGTAAAGGAATATTATTTGGGGGTCCAGCCATGGAGAAGAGTTTAGACACTAGGATAAGATAAGGAACACACCCATTATAAAGAAATCACATTAGGATTCTCTTTTTAAGCTGTTCCTTAAAACACTAGTGCTTAGGAAATCTATTGGAGGCAGAAGCAGTCAAGGGTAGCCTAGGGTTAGGGTTAGGCTTAGGGTTAGGCTTAGGCTGCGGTTTAGGGTACGGGTTTGGGGAGGGCTTCGGGTACGGCGTAGGGTATGGGTTAGAGTTAGGGTTAGGGTTAGTGTTAGGGTTAGGGCTCGGTTTAGGGTACGGGTTAGGATTAGGGTACGTGTTAGGGTTAGGGTACGGGTTAGCGTTAGGGTACGCGTTAGGGTTAGGGTAGTTATTAAACCTATCCCACTCTCTAGTTACCTCTTAGCACGTAAAGGAATATTATTTGGGGGTCCAGCCATGGAGAAGAGTTTAGACACTAGGATAAGATAAGGAACACACCCATTATAAAGAAATCACATTAGGATTCTCTTTTTAAGCTGTTCCTTAAAACACTAGTGCTTAGGAAATCTATTGGAGGCAGAAGCAGTCAAGGTTAGCCTAGGGTTAGGGTTAGGCTTAGGGTTAGGCTTAGGGTACGGCTTAGGGTACGGGTTCGGGGAGGGCTTCGGGTACGGCGTAGGGTATGGGTTAGGGTTAGGGTTAGGGTTAGTGTTAGGGTTAGGGCTCGGTTTAGGGTACGGGTTAGGATTAGGGTACGTGTTAGGGTTAGGGTAGGGGTTAGCGATAGGGTACGCGTTAGGGTTAGGGTAGTTATTAAACCTATCCCACTCTCTAGTTATCCCTTAGCACGTAAAGGAATATTATTTGGGGGTCCAGCCATGGAGAAGAGTTTAGACACTAGGATAAGATAAGGAACACACCCATTATAAAGAAATCACATTAGGATTCTCTTTTTAAGCTGTTCCTTAAAACACTAGTGCTTAGGAAATCTATTGGAGGCAGAAGCAGTCAAGGGTAGCCTAGGGTTAGGGTTAGGCTTAGGGTTAGGCTTAGGGTACGGGTTCGGGGAGGGCTTCGGGTACGGCGTAGGGTATGGGTTAGGGTTAGGGTTAGGGTTAGTGTTAGGGTTAGGGCTCGGTTTAGGGTACGGGTTAGGATTAGGGTACGTGTTAGGGTTAGGGTAGGGGTTAGGGTTAGGGTAGGCGTTACGGTTAGGGTAGTGATTAAACCTATCCCACTCTCTAGATACCCTTTAGCACGTAAAGGAATATTATTTTGGGGTCCAGCCATGGAGAAGAGTTTAGACACTAAGATAATATAAGGAACACACACATTATAAAGAAATCACATTAGGATTCTCTTTTTAAGCTGTTCCTTAAAACACTAGTGCTTAGGAAATCTATTGGAGGCAGAAGCAGTCAAGGGTAGCCTAGGGTTAGGGTTAGGCTTAGGGTTAGGCTTAGGCTACGGTTTAGGGTACGGGTTTGGGGAGGGCTTCGGGTACGGCGTAGGGTATGGGTTAGAGTTAGGGTTAGGGTTAGTGTTAGGGTTAGGGCTCGGTTTAGGGTACGGGTTAGGATTAGGGTACGTGTTAGGGTTAGGGTACGGGTTAGCGTTAGGGTACGCGTTAGGGTTAGGGTAGTTATTAAACCTATCCCACTCTCTAGTTACCTCTTAACACGTAAAGGAATATTATTTGGGGGTCCAGCCATGGAGAAGAGTTTAGACACTAGGATAAGATAAGGAACACACCCATTATAAAGAAATCACATTAGGATTCTCTTTTTAAGCTGTTCCTTAAAACACTAGTGCTTAGGAAATCTATTGGAGGCAGAAGCAGTCAAGGGTAGCCTAGGGTTAGGGTTAGGCTTAGGGTTAGGCTTAGGGTACGGCTTAGGGTACGGGTTCGGGGAGGGCTTCGGGTACGGCGTAGGTTATGGGTTAGGGTTAGGGTTAGGGTTAGTGTTAGGGTTAGGGCTCGGTTTAGGGTAGGGCTTAGGATTAGGGTACGTGTTAGGGTTAGGGTAGGGGTTAGGGTTAGGGTACGCGTTAGGGTTAGTGTAGTTATTAAACCTATCCCACTCTCTAGATACCTCTTAGCACGTAAAGGAATATTATTTGTGGGTCCAGCCATGGAGAAGAGTTTAGACACTAGGTTAAGATAAGGAACACACACATTATAAAGAAATCACATTAGGATTCTCTTTTTAAGCAGTTCCTTAAAACACTAGTGCTTAGGAAATCTATTGGAGGCAGAAGCAGTCAAGGGTAGCCTAGGGTTAGGGTTAGGCTTAAGGTTAGGCTTAGGGTACGGCTTAGGGTACGGGTTCGGGGAGGGCTTCGGGTACGGCGTAGGGTATGGGTTAGGGTTAGGGTTAGGGTTAGTGTTAGGGTTAGGGCTCGGTTTAGGGTACGGGTTAGGATTAGGGTACGTGTTAGGGTTAGGGTAGGGGTTAGGGTTAGGGTACGCGTTAGGGTTAGGGTAGTGATTAAACCTATCCCACTCTCTAGATACCCCTTAGCACATAAAGGAATATTATTTGGGGGTCCAGCCATGGAGAAGAGTTTAGACACTAGGATTAGATAAGGAACACACCCATTATAAAGAAATCACATTAGGATTCTCTTTTTAAGCTGTTCCTTAAAACACTAGTGCTTAGGAAATCTATTGGAGGCAGAAGCAGTCAAGGGTAGCCTAGGGTTAGGGTTAGGCTTAGGGTTAGGCTTAGGGTACGGCTTAGGGTACGGGTTCGGGGAGGGCTTCGGGTACGGCGTAGGGTATGGGTTAGGGTTAGGGTTAGGGTTAGTGTTAGGGTTAGGGCTCGGTTTAGGGTACGGGTTAGGATTAGGGTACGTGTTAGGGTTAGGGTAGGGGTTAGCGATAGGGTACGCGTTAGGGTTAGGGTAGTTATTAAACCTATCCCACTCTCTAGTTATCCCTTAGCACGTAAAGGAATATTATTTGGGGGTCCAGCCATGGAGAAGAGTTTAGACACTAGGATAAGATAAGGAACACACCCATTATAAAGAAATCACATTAGGATTCTCTTTTTAAGCTGTTCCTTAAAACACTAGTGCTTAGGAAATCTATTGGAGGCAGAAGCAGTCAAGGGTAGCCTAGGGTTAGGGTTAGGCTTAGGGGTAGGCTTAGGGTACGGGTTTGGGGAGGGCTTCGGTTACGGCGTAGGGTATGGGTTAGAGTTAGGGTTAGGGTTAGTGTTAGGCTTAGGGCTCGGTTTAGGGTACGGGTTAGGATTAGGGTACGTGTTAGGGTTAGGGTAGGGGTTAGGGTTAGGGTACGCGTTAGGGTTAGGGTAGTGATTAAACCTATCCCACTCTCTAGATACCCCTTAGCACATAAAGGAATATTATTTGGGGGTCCAGCCATGGAGAAGAGTTTAGACACTAGGATTAGATAAGGAACACACCCATTATAAAGAAATCACATTAGGATTCTCTTTTTAAGCTGTTCCTTAAAACACTAGTGCTTAGGAAATCTATTGGAGGCAGAAGCAGTCAAGGGTAGCCTAGGGTTAGGGTTAGGCTTAGGGTTAGGCTTAGGGTACGGCTTAGGGTACGGGTTCGGGGAGGGCTTCGGGTACGGCGTAGGGTATGGGTTAGGGTTAGGGTTAGGGTTAGTGTTAGGGTTAGGGCTCGGTTTAGGGTACGGGTTAGGATTAGGGTACGTGTTAGGGTTAGGGTAGGGTTTAGCGATAGGGTACGCGTTAGGGTTAGGGTAGTTATTAAACCTATCCCACTCTCTAGTTATCCCTTAGCACGTAAAGGAATATTATTTGGGGGTCCAGCCATGGAGAAGAGTTTAGACACTAGGATAAGATAAGGAACACACCCATTATAAAGAAATCACATTAGGATTCTCTTTTTAAGCTGTTCCTTAAAACACTAGTGCTTAGGAAATCTATTGGAGGCAGAAGCAGTCAAGGGTAGCCTAGGGTTAGGGTTAGGCTTAGGGTTAGGCTTAGGCTGCGGTTTAGGGTACGGGTTTGGGGAGGGCTTCGGGTACGGCGTAGGGTATGGGTTAGAGTTAGGGTTAGGGTTAGTGTTAGGGTTAGGGCTCGGTTTAGGGTACGGGTTAGGATTAGGGTACGTGTTAGGGTTAGGGTACGGGTTAGCGTTAGGGTACGCGTTAGGGTTAGGGTAGTTATTAAACCTATCCCACTCTCTAGTTACCTCTTAGCACGTAAAGGAATATTATTTGGGGGTCCAGCCATGGAGAAGAGTTTAGACACTAGGATAAGATAAGGAACACACCCATTATAAAGAAATCACATTAGGATTCTCTTTTTAAGCTGTTCCTTAAAACACTAGTGCTTAGGAAATCTATTGGAGGCAGAAGCAGTCAAGGTTAGCCTAGGGTTAGGGTTAGGCTTAGGGTTAGGCTTAGGGTACGGCTTAGGGTACGGGTTCGGGGAGGGCTTCGGGTACGGCGTAGGGTATGGGTTAGGGTTAGGGTTAGGGTTAGTGTTAGGGTTAGGGCTCGGTTTAGGGTACGGGTTAGGATTAGGGTACGTGTTAGGGTTAGGGTAGGGGTTAGCGATAGGGTACGCGTTAGGGTTAGGGTAGTTATTAAACCTATCCCACTCTCTAGTTATCCCTTAGCACGTAAAGGAATATTATTTGGGGGTCCAGCCATGGAGAAGAGTTTAGACACTAGGATAAGATAAGGAACACACCCATTATAAAGAAATCACATTAGGATTCTCTTTTTAAGCTGTTCCTTAAAACACTAGTGCTTAGGAAATCTATTGGAGGCAGAAGCAGTCAAGGGTAGCCTAGGGTTAGGGTTAGGCTTAGGGTTAGGCTTAGGGTACGGGTTCGGGGAGGGCTTCGGGTACGGCGTAGGGTATGGGTTAGGGTTAGGGTTAGGGTTAGTGTTAGGGTTAGGGCTCGGTTTAGGGTACGGGTTAGGATTAGGGTACGTGTTAGGGTTAGGGTAGGGGTTAGGGTTAGGGTAGGCGTTACGGTTAGGGTAGTGATTAAACCTATCCCACTCTCTAGATACCCTTTAGCACGTAAAGGAATATTATTTTGGGGTCCAGCCATGGAGAAGAGTTTAGACACTAAGATAATATAAGGAACACACACATTATAAAGAAATCACATTAGGATTCTCTTTTTAAGCTGTTCCTTAAAACACTAGTGCTTAGGAAATCTATTGGAGGCAGAAGCAGTCAAGGGTAGCCTAGGGTTAGGGTTAGGCTTAGGGTTAGGCTTAGGCTACGGTTTAGGGTACGGGTTTGGGGAGGGCTTCGGGTACGGCGTAGGGTATGGGTTAGAGTTAGGGTTAGGGTTAGTGTTAGGGTTAGGGCTCGGTTTAGGGTACGGGTTAGGATTAGGGTACGTGTTAGGGTTAGGGTACGGGTTAGCGTTAGGGTACGCGTTAGGGTTAGGGTAGTTATTAAACCTATCCCACTCTCTAGTTACCTCTTAACACGTAAAGGAATATTATTTGGGGGTCCAGCCATGGAGAAGAGTTTAGACACTAGGATAAGATAAGGAACACACCCATTATAAAGAAATCACATTAGGATTCTCTTTTTAAGCTGTTCCTTAAAACACTAGTGCTTAGGAAATCTATTGGAGGCAGAAGCAGTCAAGGGTAGCCTAGGGTTAGGGTTAGGCTTAGGGTTAGGCTTAGGGTACGGCTTAGGGTACGGGTTCGGGGAGGGCTTCGGGTACGGCGTAGATTATGGGTTAGGGTTAGGGTTAGGGTTAGTGTTAGGGTTAGGGCTCGGTTTAGGGTACGGCTTAGGATTAGGGTACGTGTTAGGGTTAGGGTAGGGGTTAGGGTTAGGGTACGCGTTAGGGTTAGTGTAGTTATTAAACCTATCCCACTCTCTAGATACCTCTTAGCACGTAAAGGAATATTATTTGTGGGTCCAGCCATGGAGAAGAGTTTAGACACTAGGATAAGATAATGAACACACCCATTATAAAGAAATCACATTAGGATTCTCTTTTTAAGCTGTTCCTTAAAACACTAGTGCTTAGGAAATCTATTGGAGGCAGAAGCAGTCAAGGGTAGCCTAGGGTTAGGGTTAGGCTTAGGGGTAGGCTTAGGGTACGGGTTTGGGGAGGGCTTCGGTTACGGCGTAGGGTATGGGTTAGAGTTAGGGTTAGGGTTAGTGTTAGGCTTAGGGCTCGGTTTAGGGTACGGGTTAGGATTAGGGTACGTGTTAGGGTTAGGGTAGGGGTTAGGGTTAGGGTACGCGTTAGGGTTAGGTTAGTGATTAAACCTATCCCACTCTCTAGATACCCCTTAGCACATAAAGGAATATTATTTGGGGGTCCAGCCATGGAGAAGAGTTTAGACACTAGGATTAGATAAGGAACACACCCATTATAAAGAAATCACATTAGGATTCTCTTTTTAAGCTGTTCCTTAAAACACTAGTGCTTAGGAAATCTATTGGAGGCAGAAGCAGTCAAGGGTAGCCTAGGGTTAGGGTTAGGCTTAGGGTTAGGCTTAGGGTACAGCTTAGGGTACGGGTTCGGGGAGGGCTTCGGGTACGGCGTAGGGTATGGGTTAGGGTTAGGGTTAGGGTTAGTGTTAGGGTTAGGGCTCGGTTTAGGGTACGGGTTAGGATTAGGGTACGTGTTAGGGTTAGGGTAGGGTTTAGCGATAGGGTACGCGTTAGGGTTAGGGTAGTTATTAAACCTATCCCACTCTCTAGTTATCCCTTAGCACGTAAAGGAATATTATTTGGGGGTCCAGCCATGGAGAAGAGTTTAGACACTAGGATAAGATAAGGAACACACCCATTATAAAGAAATCACATTAGGATTCTCTTTTTAAGCTGTTCCTTAAAACACTAGTGCTTAGGAAATCTATTGGAGGCAGAAGCAGTCAAGGGTAGCCTAGGGTTAGGGTTAGGCTTAGGGTACGGCTTAGGGTACGGGTTCGGGGAGGGCTTCGGGTACGGCGTAGGGTATGGGTTAGGGTTAGGGTTAGGGTTAGTGTTAGGGTTAGGGCTCGGTTTAGGGTACGGGTTAGGATTAGGGTACGTGTTAGGGTTAGGGTAGGGGTTAGCGATAGGGTACGCGTTAGGGTTAGGGTAGTTATTAAACCTATCCCACTCTCTAGTTATCCCTTAGCACGTAAAGGAATATTATTTGGGGGTCCAGCCATGGAGAAGAGTTTAGACACTAGGATAAGATAAGGAACACACCCATTATAAAGAAATCACATTAGGATTCTCTTTTTAAGCTGTTCCTTAAAACACTAGTGATTAGGAAATCTATTGGAGGCAGAAGCAGTCAAGGGTAGCCTAGGGTTAGGGTTAGGCTTAGGGTTAGGCTTAGGGTACGGGTTCGGGGAGGGCTTCGGGTACGGCGTAGGGTATGGGTTAGGGTTAGGGTTAGGGTTAGTGTTAGGGTTAGGGCTCGGTTTAGGGTACGGGTTAGGATTAGGGTACGTGTTAGGGTTAGGGTAGGGGTTAGGGTTAGGGTAGGCGTTACGGTTAGGGTAGTGATTAAACCTATCCCACTCTCTAGATACCCTTTAGCACGTAAAGGAATATTATTTTGGGGTCCAGCCATGGAGAAGAGTTTAGACACTAAGATAATATAAGGAACACACACATTATAAAGAAATCACATTAGGATTCTCTTTTTAAGCTGTTCCTTAAAACACTAGTGCTTAGGAAATCTATTGGAGGCAGAAGCAGTCAAGGGTAGCCTAGGGTTAGGGTTAGGCTTAGGGTTAGGCTTAGGCTACGGTTTAGGGTACGGGTTTGGGGAGGGCTTCGGGTACGGCGTAGGGTATGGGTTAGAGTTAGGGTTAGGGTTAGTGTTAGGGTTAGGGCTCGGTTTAGGGTACGGGTTAGGATTAGGGTACGTGTTAGGGTTAGGGTACGGGTTAGCGTTAGGGTACGCGTTAGGGTTAGGGTAGTTATTAAACCTATCCCACTCTCTAGTTACCTCTTAACACGTAAAGGAATATTATTTGGGGGTCCAGCCATGGAGAAGAGTTTAGACACTAGGATAAGATAAGGAACACACCCATTATAAAGAAATCACATTAGGATTCTCTTTTTAAGCTGTTCCTTAAAACACTAGTGCTTAGGAAATCTATTGGAGGCAGAAGCAGTCAAGGGTAGCCTAGGGTTAGGGTTAGGCTTAGGGTTAGGCTTAGGGTACGGCTTAGGGTACGGGTTCGGGGAGGGCTTCGGGTACGGCGTAGGTTATGGGTTAGGGTTAGGGTTAGGGTTAGTGTTAGGGTTAGGGCTCGGTTTAGGGTACGGCTTAGGATTAGGGTACGTGTTAGGGTTAGGGTAGGGGTTAGGGTTAGGGTACGCGTTAGGGTTAGTGTAGTTATTAAACCTATCCCACTCTCTAGATACCTCTTAGCACGTAAAGGAATATTATTTGTGGGTCCAGCCATGGAGAAGAGTTTAGACACTAGGTTAAGATAAGGAACACACACATTATAAAGAAATCACATTAGGATTCTCTTTTTAAGCAGTTCCTTAAAACACTAGTGCTTAGGAAATCTATTGGAGGCAGAAGCAGTCAAGGGTAGCCTAGGGTTAGGGTTAGGCTTAAGGTTAGGCTTAGGGTACGGCTTAGGGTACGGGTTCGGGGAGGGCTTCGGGTACGGCGTAGGGTATGGGTTAGGGTTAGGGTTAGGGTTAGTGTTAGGGTTAGGGCTCGGATTAGGGTACGGCTTAGGATTAGGGTACGTGTTAGGGTTAGGGTAGGGGTTAGGGTTAGGGTACGCGTTAGGGTTAGGGTAGTGATTAAACCTATCCCACTCTCTAGATACCCCTTAGCACATAAAGGAATATTATTTGGGGGTCCAGCCATGGAGAAGAGTTTAGACACTAGGATTAGATAAGGAACACACCCATTATAAAGAAATAACATTAGGATTCTCTTTTTAAGCTGTTCCTTAAAACACTAGTGCTTAGGAAATCTATTGGAGGCAGAAGCAGTCAAGGGTAGCCTAGGGTTAGGGTTAGGCTTAGGGTTAGGCTTAGGGTACGGCTTAGGGTACGGGTTCGGGGAGGGCTTCGGGTACGGCGTAGGGTATGGGTTAGGGTTAGGGTTAGGGTTAGTGTTAGGGTTAGGGCTCGGTTTAGGGTACGGGTTAGGATTAGGGTACGTGTTAGGGTTAGGGTAGGGGTTAGCGATAGGGTACGCGTTAGGGTTAGGGTAGTTATTAAACCTATCCCACTCTCTAGTTATCCCTTAGCACGTAAAGGAATATTATTTGGGGGTCCAGCCATGGAGAAGAGTTTAGACACTAGGATAAGATAAGGAACACACCCATTATAAAGAAATCACATTAGGATTCTCTTTTTAAGCTGTTCCTTAAAACACTAGTGCTTAGGAAATCTATTGGAGGCAGAAGCAGTCAAGGGTAGCCTAGGGTTAGGGTTAGGCTTAGGGTACGGCTTAGGGTACGGGTTCGGGGAGGGCTTCGGGTACGGCGTAGGGTATGGGTTAGAGTTAGGGTTAGGGTTAGTGTTAGGGTTAGGGCTCGGTTTAGGGTACGGGTTAGGATTAGGGTACGTGTTAGGGTTAGGGTAGGGGTTAGCGATAGGGTACGCGATAGGGTTAGGGTAGTTATTAAACCTATCCCACTCTCTAGTTATCCCTTAGCACGTAAAGGAATATTATTTGGGGGTCCAGCCATGGAGAAGAGTTTAGACACTAGGATAAGATAAGGAACACACCCATTATAAAGAAATCACATTAGGATTCTCTTTTTAAGCTGTTCCTTAAAACACTAGTGCTTAGGAAATCTATTGGAGGCAGAAGCAGTCAAGGGTAGCCTAGGGTTAGGGTTAGGCTTAGGGTACGGCTTAGGGTACGGGTTCGGGGAGGGCTTCGGGTACGGCGTAGGGTATGGGTTAGAGTTAGGGTTAGGGTTAGTGTTAGGGTTAGGGCTCGGTTTAGGGTACGGGTTAGGATTAGGGTACGTGTTAGGGTTAGGGTAGGGGTTAGCGATAGGGTACGCGATAGGGTTAGGGTAGTTATTAAACCTATCCCACTCTCTAGTTATCCCTTAGCACGTAAAGGAATATTATTTGGGGGTCCAGCCATGGAGAAGAGTTTAGACACTAGGATAAGATAAGGAACACACCCATTATAAAGAAATCACATTAGGATTCTCTTTTTAAGCTGTTCCTTAAAACACTAGTGCTTAGGAAATCTATTGGAGGCAGAAGCAGTCAAGGGTGGCCTAGGGTTAGGGTTAGGCTTAGGGTTAGGCTTAGGGTACGGCTTAGGGTACGGGTTCGGGGAGGGCTTCGGGTACGGCGTAGGGTATGGGTTAGGGTTAGGGTTAGGGTTAGTGTTAGGGTTAGGGCTCGGTTTAGGGTACGGGTTAGGATTAGGGTACGTGTTAGGGTTAGGGTAGGGGTTAGGGTTAGGGTACGCGTTAGGGTTAGGGTAGTGATTAAACCTATCCCACTCTCTAGATACCCCTTAGCACATAAAGGAATATTATTTGGGGGTCCAGCCAATGAGAAGAGTTTAGACACTAGGATTAGATAAGGAACACACCCATTATAAAGAAATCACATTAGGATTCTCTTTTTAAGCTGTTCCTTAAAACACTAGTGCTTAGGAAATCTATTGGAGGCAGAAGCAGTCAAGGGTAGCCTAGGGTTAGGATTAGGCTTAGGGTACGGCTTAGGGTACGGGTTCGGGGAGGGCTTCGGGTACGGCGTAGGGTATGGGTTAGGGTTAGGGTTAGGGTTAGTGTTAGGGTTAGGGCTCGGTTTAGGGTACGGGTTAGGATTAGGGTACGTGTTAGGGTTAGGGTAGGGGTTAGGGTTAGGGTACGCGTTACGGTTAGGGTAGTGATTAAACCTATCCCACTCTCTAGATACCCCTTAGCACGTAAAGGAATATTATTTGGTGGTCCAGCCATGGAGAAGAGTTTAGACACTAGGATAATATAAAGAACACACACATTATAAAGAAATCACATTAGGATTCTCTTTTTAAGCTGTTCCTTAAAACACTAGTGCTTAGGAAATCTATTGGAGGCAGAAGCAGTCAAGGGTAGCCTAGGGTTAGGGTTAGGCTTACGGTTAGGCTTAGGGTACGGTTTAGGGTACGGGTTTGGGGAGGGCTTCGGTTATGGCGTAGGGTATGGGTTAGAGTTAGGGTTAGGGTTAGTGTTAGCGTTAGGGCTCGGTTTAGGGTACGGGTTAGGATTAGGGTACGTGTTAGGGTTAGGGTAGGGGTTAGCGATAGGGTACGCGTTAGGGTTAGGGTAGTTATTAAACCTATCCCACTCTCTAGTTATCCCTTAGCACGTAAAGGAATATTATTTGGGGGTCCAGCCATGGAGAAGAGTTTAGACACTAGGATAAGATAAGGAACACACCCATTATAAAGAAATCACATTAGGATTCTCTTTTTAAGCTGTTCCTTAAAACACTAGTGCTTAGGAAATCTATTGGAGGCAGAAGCAGTCAAGGGTAGCCTAGGGTTAGGGTTAGGCTTAGGGTTAGGCTTAGGGTACGGCTTAGGGTACGGGTTCGGGGAGGGCTTCGGGTACGGCGTAGGGTATGGGTTAGGGTTAGGGTTAGGTTTAGTGTTAGGGTTAGGGCTCAGTTTAGGATACTGGTTAGGATTAGGGTACGTGTTAGGGTTAGGGTAGGGGTTAGGGTTAGGGTACGCGTTAGGGTAAGGGTAGTGATTAAACCTATCCCACTCTCTAGATACCCCTTAGCACATAAAGGAATATTATATGGGGGTCCAGCCATGGAGAAGAGTTTAGACACTAGGATTAGATAAGGAACACACCCATTATAAAGAAATCACATTAGGATTCTCTTTTTAACCTGTTCCTTAAAACACTAGTGCTTAGGAAATCTATTGGAGGCAGAAGCAGTCAAGGGTAGCCTAGGGTTAGGGTTAGGCTTAGGGTACGGCTTAGGGTACGGGTTCGGTGAGGGCTTCGGGTACGGCGTAGGGTATGGGTTAGGGTTAGGGTTAGGGTTAGTGTTAGGGTTAGAGCTCGGTTTAGAGTACGGGTTAGGATTAGGGTACGTGTTAGGGTTAGGGTAGGGGTTAGCGATAGGGTACGCGTTAGGGTTAGGGTAGTTATTAAACCTATCCCACTCTCTAGTTATCCCTTAGCACGTAAAGGAATATTATTTGGGGGTCCAGCCATGGAGAAGAGTTTAGACACTAGGATAAGATAAGGAACACACCCATTATAAAGAAATCACATTAGGATTCTCTTTTTAAGCCGTTCCTTAAAACACTAGTGCTTAGGAAATCTATTGGAGGCAGAAGCAGTCAAGGGTAGCCTAGGGTTAGGGTTAGGCTTAGGGTTAGGCTTAGGGTACGGCTTAGGGTACGGGTTCGGGGATGGCTTCGGGTACGGCGTAGGGTATGGGTTAGGGTTAGGGTTAGGGTTAGTGTTAGGGTTAGGGCTCGGTTTAGGGTACGGGTTAGGATTAGGGTACGTGTTAGGGTTAGGATAGGTGTTAGGGATAGGGTACGCGTTACGGTTAGGGTAGTGATTAAACCTATCCCACTCTCTAGATACCCCTTAGCACGTAAAGGAATATTATTTGGGGGTCCAGCCATGGAGAAGAGTTTAGACACTAAGATAATATAAGGAACACACACATTATAAAGAAATCACATTAGGATTCTCTTTTTAAGCTGTTCCTTAAAACACTAGTGCTTAGGAAATCTATTGGAGGCAGAAGCAGTCAAGGGTAGCCTAGGGTTAGGGTTAGGCTTAGGGTTAGGCTTAGGGTACGGTTTAGGGTACGGGTTTGGGGAGGGCTTCGGATACGGCGTAGGGTATGGGTTATAGTTTGGGTTAGGGTTAGTGTTAGGGTTAGGGCTCGGTTTAGGGTACGGGTTAGGATTAGGGTACGTGTTAGGGTTAGGGTAGGGGTTAGCGATAGGGTACGCGTTAGGGTTAGGGTAGTTATTAAACCTATCCCACTCTCTAGTTATCCCTTAGCACGTAAAGGAATATTATTTGGGGGTCCAGCCATGGAGAAGAGTTTAGACACTAGGATAAGATAAGGAACACACCCATTATAAAGAAATCACATTACGATTCTCTTTTTAAGCTGTTCCTTAAAACACTAGTGCTTAGGAAATCTATTGGAGGCAGAAGCAGTCAAGGGTAGCCTAGGGTTAGGGTTAGGCTTAGGGTTAGGCTTAGGGTACGGCTTAGGGTACGGGTTCGGGGAGGGCTTCGGGTACGGCGTAGGGTATGGGTTAGGGTTAGGGTTAGGGTTAGTGTTAGGGTTAGGGCTCAGTTTAGGATACTGGTTAGGATTAGGGTACGTGTTAGGGTTAGGGTAGGGGTTAGGGTTAGGGTACGCGTTAGGGTTAGGGTAGTGATTAAACCTATCCCACTCTCTAGATACCCCTTAGCACATAAAGGAATATTATTTGGGGGTCCAGCCATGGAGAAGAGTTTAGGCACTAGGATTAGATAAGGAACACACCCATTATAAAGAAATCACATTAGGATTCTCTTTTTAAGCTGTTCCTTAAAACACTAGTGCTTAGGAAATCTAATGGAGGCAGAAGCAGTCAAGGGTAGCCTAGGGTTAGGGTTAGTCTTAGGGTACGGCTTAGGGTACGGGTTCGGGGAGGGCTTCGGGTACGGCGTAGGGTACGGGTTAGGGTTAGGGTTAGGGTTAGTGTTAGGGTTAGAGCTCGGTTTAGGGTACGGGTTAGGATTAGGGTACGTGTTAGGGTTAGGGTAGGGGTTAGCGATAGGGTACGCGTTAGGGTTAGGGTAGTTATTAAACCTATCCCACTCTCTAGTTATCCCTTAGCATGTAAAGGAATATTATTTGGGGGTCCAGTCATGGAGAAGAATTTAGACACTAGGATAAGATAAGGAACACACCCATTATAAAGAAATCAAATTAGGATTCTCTTTTTAAGCCGTTCCTTAAAACACTAGTGCTTAGGAAATCTATTGGAGGCAGAAGCAGTCAAGGGTGGCCTAGGGTTAGGGTTAGGCTTAGGGTTAGGCTTAGGGTACGGTTTGGGTACGGGTTCGGGGAGGGCTTCGGGTACGGCGTAGGGTATGGGTTAGGGTTAGGGTTAGGGTTAGGGCTCGGTTTAGGGTACGGGTTAGGATTAGGGTACGTGTTAGGGTTAGGGTAGGGGTTAGGGTTAGGGTACGCGTTAGGGTTAGGGTAGTGATTAACCCTATCCCACTCTCTAGATACCCCTTAGCACATAAAGGAATATTATTTGGGGGTCCAGCCATGGAGAAGAGTTTAGACACTAGGATTAGATAAGGAACACACCCATTATAAAGAAATCACATTAGGATTCTCTTTTTAAGCTGTTCCTTAAAACACTAGTGCTTAGGAAATCTATTGGAGGCAGAAGCAGTCAAGGGTAGCCTAGGGTTAGGGTTAGGCTTAGGGTACGGCTTAGGGTACGGGTTCGGGGAGGGCTTCGGGTACGGCGTAGGGTATGGGTTAGGGTTAGGGTTAGGGTTAGTGTTAGGGTTAGGGCTCGGTTTAGGGTACGGGTTAGGATTAGGGTACGTGTTAGGGTTAGGGTAGGGGTTAGGGTTAGGGTACGCGTTACGGTTAGGGTAGTGATTAAACCTATCCCACTCTCTAGATACCCCTTAGCACGTAAAGGAATATTATTTGGTGGTCCAGCCATGGAGAAGAGTTTATACACTAAGATAATATAAGGAACACACACATTATAAAGAAATCACATTAGGATTCTCTTTTTAAGCTGTTCCTTAAAACACTAGTGCTTAGGAAATCTATTGGAGGCAGAAGCAGTCAAGGGTAGCCTAGGGTTAGGGTTAGGCTTAGGGTTAGGCTTAGGGTACGGCTTAGAGTACGGGTTCGGGGAGGGCTTCGGGTACGGCGTAGGGTATGGGTTAGGGTTAGGGTTAGGGTTAGTGTTAGGGTTAGGGCTCAGTTTAGGATACTGGTTAGGATTAGGGTACGTGTTAGGGTTAGGGTAGGGGTTAGGGTTAGGGTACGCGTTAGGGTAAGGGTAGTGATTAAACCTATCCCACTCTCTAGATACCCCTTAGCACATAAAGGAATATTATATGGGGGTCCAGCCATGGAGAAGAGTTTAGACACTAGGATTAGATAAGGAACACACCCATTATAAAGAAATCACATTAGGATTCTCTTTTTAAGCTGTTCCTTAAAACACTAGTGCTTAGGAAATCTATTGGAGGCAGAAGCAGTCAAGGGTAGCCTAGGGTTAGGGTTAGGCTTAGGGTACGGCTTAGGGTACGGGTTCGGGGAGGGCTTCGGGTACGGCGTAGGGTATGGGTTAGAGTTAGGGTTAGGGTTAGTGTTAGGGTTAGGGCTCGGTTTAGGGTACGGGTTAGGATTAGGGTACGTGTTAGGGTTAGGGTAGGGGTTAGCGATAGGGTACGCGATAGGGTTAGGGTAGTTATTAAACCTATCCCACTCTCTAGTTATCCCTTAGCACGTAAAGGAATATTATTTGGGGGTCCAGCCATGGAGAAGAGTTTAGACACTAGGATAAGATAAGGAACACACCCATTATAAAGAAATCACATTAGGATTCTCTTTTTAAGCTGTTCCTTAAAACACTAGTGCTTAGGAAATCTATTGGAGGCAGAAGCAGTCAAGGGTGGCCTAGGGTTAGGGTTAGGCTTAGGGTTAGGCTTAGGGTACGGCTTAGGGTACGGGTTCGGGGAGGGCTTCGGGTACGGCGTAGGGTATGGGTTAGGGTTAGGGTTAGGGTTAGTGTTAGGGTTAGGGCTCGGTTTAGGGTACGGGTTAGGATTAGGGTACGTGTTAGGGTTAGGGTAGGGGTTAGGGTTAGGGTACGCGTTAGGGTTAGGGTAGTGATTAAACCTATCCCACTCTCTAGATACCCCTTAGCACATAAAGGAATATTATTTGGGGGTCCAGCCAATGAGAAGAGTTTAGACACTAGGATTAGATAAGGAACACACCCATTATAAAGAAATCACATTAGGATTCTCTTTTTAAGCTGTTCCTTAAAACACTAGTGCTTAGGAAATCTATTGGAGGCAGAAGCAGTCAAGGGTAGCCTAGGGTTAGGATTAGGCTTAGGGTACGGCTTAGGGTACGGGTTCGGGGAGGGCTTCGGGTACGGCGTAGGGTATGGGTTAGGGTTAGGGTTAGGGTTAGTGTTAGGGTTAGGGCTCGGTTTAGGGTACGGGTTAGGATTAGGGTACGTGTTAGGGTTAGGGTAGGGGTTAGCGATAGGGTACGCGTTAGGGTTAGGGTAGTTATTAAACCTATCCCACTCTCTTGTTATCCCTTAGCACGTAAAGGAATATTATTTGGGGGTCCAGCCATGGAGAAGAGTTTAGACACTAGGATAAGATAAGGAACACACCCATTATAAAGAAATCACATTAGGATTCTCTTTTTAAGCTGTTCCTTAAAACACTAGTGCTTAGGAAATCTATTGGAGGCAGAAGCAGTCAAGGGTAGCCTAGGGTTAGGGTTAGGCTTAGGGTTAGGCTTAGGGTACGGCTTAGGGTACGGGTTCGGGGAGGGCTTCGGGTACGGCGTAGGGTATGGGTTAGGGTTAGGGTTAGGTTTAGTGTTAGGGTTAGGGCTCAGTTTAGGATACTGGTTAGGATTAGGGTACGTGTTAGGGTTAGGGTAGGGGTTAGGGTTAGGGTACGCGTTAGGGTAAGGGTAGTGATTAAACCTATCCCACTCTCTAGATACCCCTTAGCACATAAAGGAATATTATATGGGGGTCCAGCCATGGAGAAGAGTTTAGACACTAGGATTAGATAAGGAACACACCCATTATAAAGAAATCACATTAGGATTCTCTTTTTAACCTGTTCCTTAAAACACTAGTGCTTAGGAAATCTATTGGAGGCAGAAGCAGTCAAGGGTAGCCTAGGGTTAGGGTTAGGCTTAGGGTACGGCTTAGGGTACGGGTTCGGTGAGGGCTTCGGGTACGGCGTAGGGTATGGGTTAGGGTTAGGGTTAGGGTTAGTGTTAGGGTTAGAGCTCGGTTTAGAGTACGGGTTAGGATTAGGGTACGTGTTAGGGTTAGGGTAGGGGTTAGCGATAGGGTACGCGTTAGGGTTAGGGTAGTTATTAAACCTATCCCACTCTCTAGTTATCCCTTAGCACGTAAAGGAATATTATTTGGGGGTCCAGCCATGGAGAAGAGTTTAGACACTAGGATAAGATAAGGAACACACCCATTATAAAGAAATCACATTAGGATTCTCTTTTTAAGCTGTTCCTTAAAACACTAGTGCTTAGGAAATCTATTGGAGGCAGAAGCAGTCAAGGGTAGCCTAGGGTTAGGGTTAGGCTTAGGGTTAGGCTTAGGGTACGGCTTAGGGTACGGGTTCGGGGAGGGCTTCGGGTACGGCGTAGGTTATGGGTTAGGGTTAGGGTTAGGGTTAGTGTTAGGGTTAGGGCTCGGTTTAGGGTACGGGTTAGGATTAGGGTACGTGTTAGGGTTAGGGTAGGGGTTAGGGTTAGGGTACGCGTTACGTTAGGGTAGTGATTAAACCTATCCCACTCTCTAGATACCCCTTAGCACATAAAGGAATATTATTTGGGGGTCCAGCCATGGAGAAGAGCTTAGACACTAGGATTAGATAAGGAACACAGCCATTATAAAGAAATCACATTAGGATTCTCTTTTTAAGCTGTTCCTTAAAACACTAGTGCTTAGGAAATCTATTAGAGGCAGAAGCAGTCAAGGGTAGCCTAGGGTTAGGGTTAGGCTTAGGGTTAGGCTTAGGATACGGCTTAGGGTACGGGTTCGGGGAGGGCTTCGGGTACGGCGTAGGGTATGGGTTAGGGTTAGGGTTAGGGTTAGTGTTAGGGTTAGGGCTCGGTTTAGGGTACGGGTTAGGATTAGGGTACGTGTTAGGGTTAGGGTAGGGGTTAGGGTTAGGGTACGCGTTAGGGTTAGGGTAGTGATTAAACCTATCCCACTCTCTAGATACCCCTTAGCACATAAAGGAATATTATTTGGGGGTCCAGCCATGGAGAAGAGTTTAGACACTAGGATTAGATAAGGAACACACCCATTATAAAGAAATCACATTAGGATTCTCTTTTTAAGCTGTTCCTTAAAACACTAGTGCTTAGGAAATCTATTGGAGGCAGAAGCAGTCAAGGGTAGCCTAGGGTTAGGGTTAGGCTTACGGTTAGGCTTAGGGTACGGTTTAGGGTACGGGTTTGGGGAGGGCTTCGGTTATGGCGTAGGGTATGTGTTAGAGTTAGGGTTAGGGTTAGTGTTAGGGTTAGGGCTCGGTTTAGGGTACGGGTTAGGATTAGGGTACATGTTAGGGTTAGGGTAGGGGTTAGCGATAGGGTACGCGTTAGGGTTAGGGTAGTTATTAAACCTATCCCACTCTCTAGTTATCCCGTAGCACGTAAAGGAATATTATTTGGGGGTCCAGCCATGGAGAAGAGTTTAGACACTAGGATAAGATAAGGAACACACCCATTATAAAGAAATCACATTAGGATTCTCTTTTTAAGCTGTTCCTTAAAACACTAGTGCTTAGGAAATCTATTGGAGGCAGAAGCAGTCAAGGGTAGCCTAGGGTTAGGGTTAGGCTTAGGGTTAGGCTTAGGGTACGGCTTAGGGTACGGGTTCGGGGAGGGCTTCGGGTACGGCGTAGGGTATGGGTTAGGGTTAGAGTTAGGTTTAGTGTTAGGGTTAGGGCTCAGTTTAGGATACTGGTTAGGATTAGGGTACGTGTTAGGGTTAGGGTAGGGGTTAGGGTTAGGGTACGCGTTAGGGTAAGGGTAGTGATTAAACCTATCCCACTCTCTAGATACCCCTTAGCACATAAAGGAATATTATATGGGGGTCCAGCCATGGAGAAGAGTTTAGACACTAGGATTAGATAAGGAACACACCCATTATAAAGAAATCACATTAGGATTCTCTTTTTAACCTGTTCCTTAAAACACTAGTGCTTAGGAAATCTATTGGAGGCAGAAGCAGTCAAGGGTAGCCTAGGGTTAGGGTTAGGCTTAGGGTACGGCTTAGGGTACGGGTTCGGGGAGGGCTTCGGGTACGGCGTAGGGTATGGGTTAGGGTTAGGGTTAGGGTTAGTGTTAGGGTTAGAGCTCGGTTTAGGGTACGGGTTAGGATTAGGGTACGTGTTAGGGTTAGGGTAGGGGTTAGCGATAGGGTACGCGTTAGGGTTAGGGTAGTTATTAAACCTATCCCACTCTCTAGTTATCCCTTAGCACGTAAAGGAATATTATTTGGGGGTCCAGCCATGGAGAAGAGTTTAGACACTAGGATAAGATAAGGAACACACCCATTATAAAGAAATCACATTAGGATTCTCTTTTTAAGCTGTTCCTTAAAACACTAGTGCTTAGGAAATCTATTGGAGGCAGAAGCAGTCAAGGGTAGCCTAGGGTTAGGGTTAGGCTTAGGGTTAGGCTTAGGGTACGGCTTAGGGTACGGGTTCGGGGAGGGCTTCGGGTACGGCGTAGGGTATGGGTTAGGGTTAGGGTTAGGGTTTGTGTTAGGGTTAGGGCTCGGTTTAGGGTACGGGTTAGGATTAGGGTACGTGTTAGGGTTAGGGTAGGGGTTAGGGTTAGGGTACGCGTTAGGGTTAGGGTAGTGATTAAACCTATCCCACTCTCTAGATACCCCGTAGCACATAAAGGAATATTATTTGGGGGTCCAGCCATGGAGAAGAGTTTAGACACTAGGATTAGATAAGGAACACAGCCATTATAAAGAAATCACATTAGGATTCTCTTTTTAAGCTGTTCCTTAAAACACTAGTGCTTAGGAAATCTATTAGAGGCAGAAGCAGTCAAGGGTAGCCTAGGGTTAGGGTTAGGCTTAGGGTTAGGCTTAGGATACGGCTTAGGGTACGGGTTCGGGGAGGGCTTCGGGTACGGCGTAGGGTATGGGTTAGGGTTAGGGTTAGGGTTAGTGTTAGGGTTAGGGCTCGGTTTAGGGTACGGGTTAGGATTAGGGTACGTGTTAGGGTTAGGGTAGGGGTTAGGGTTAGGGTACGCGTTAGGGTTAGGGTAGTGATTAAACCTATCTCACTCTCTAGATACCCCTTAGCACATAAAGGAATATTATTTGGGGGTCCAGCCATGGAGAAGAGTTTAGACACTAGGATTAGATAAGGAACACACCCATTATAAAGAAATCACATTAGCATTCTCTTTTTAAGCTGTTCCTTAAAACACTAGTGCTTAGGAAATCTATTGGAGGCAGAAGCAGTCAAGGGTAGCCTAGGGTTAGGGTTAGGCTTAGGGTTAGGCTTAGGGTACGGCTTAGGGTACGGGTTCGGTGAGGGCTTCGGGTACGGCGTAGGGTATGGGTTAGGTTTAGGGTTAGGGTTAGTGTTAGGGTTAGGGCTCGGTTTAGGGTACGGGTTAGGATTAGGGTACGTGTTAGGGTTAGGGTAGGGGTTAGGGTTAGGGTACGTGTTACGGTTAGGGTAGTTATTAAACCTATCCCACTCTCTAGATACCCCTTAGCACGTAGAGGAATATTATTTGGGGGTCCAGCCATGGAGAAAAGTTTAGACACTAAGATAATATAAGGAACACACACATTATAAAGAAATCACATTAGGATTCTCTTTTTAAGCTGTTCCTTAAAACACTAGTGCTTAGGAAATCTATTGGAGGCAGAAGCAGTCAAGGGTAGGCTAGGGTTAGGGTTACGCTTAGGGGTAGGCTTAGGGTACGGCTTAGGGTACGGGATCGGGGAGGGCTTTGGGTACGGCGTAGTGTATGGGTTAGGGTTAGGGTTAGGGTTAGTGTTACGGTTAGGGCTCGGTTTATGGTACGGGTTAGGATTAGGGTACGTGTTAGGGTTAGGGTAGGGGTTAGCGTTAGTGTACGCGTTAGGGTTAGGGTAGTTATTAAACCTATCCCACTCTCTAGTTACCCCTTAGCACGTAAAGGAATATTATTTGGGGGTCCAGCCATGGAGAAGAGTTTAGACACTAGGATAAGATAAGGAACACACCCATTATAAAGAAATCACATTAGGATTCTCTTCTTAAGCTGTTCCTTAAAACACTAGTGCTTAGGAAATCTATTGGAGGCAGAAGCAGTCAAGGGTAGCCTAGGGTTAGGGTTAGGCTTAGGGTTAGGCTTAGGGTACGGCTTAGGGTACGGGTTCGGGGAGGGCTTCGGGTTCGGCGTAGGGTATGGGTTAGGGTTAGGGTTAGGGTTAGTGTTAGGGTTAGGGCTCGGTTTAGGATACGGGTTAGGATTAGGGTACGTGTTAGGGTTAGGGTAGGGGTTAGCGTTAGGGTACGCGTTAGGGTTAGGGTAGTTATTAAACCTATCCCACTCTCTAGTTACCCCTTAGCACGTAAAGGAATATTATTTGGGGGTCCAGCCATGGAGAAGAGTTTAGACACTAGGATAAGATAAGGAACACACCCATTATAAAGAAATCACATTAGGATTCTCTTTTTAAGCTGTTCCTTAAAACACTAGTGCTTAGGAAATCTATTGGAGGCAGAAGCAGTCAAGGGTAGCCTAGGGTTAGGGTTAGGCTTAGGGTTAGGCTTAGGGTACGGCTTAGGGTACGGTTTCGGGGAGGGCTTCGGGTACGGCGTAGGGTATGGGTTAGGGTTAGGGTTAGGGTTAGTGTTAGGGTTAGGGCTCAGTTTACGATACGGGTTAGGATTAGGGTACGTGTTAGGGTTAGGGCAGGGGTTAGGGTTAGGGTACCCGTTAGGGTTAGGGTAGTTATTAAACCTATCCCACTCTCTAGATACCCCTTAGCACGTAAAGGAATATTATTTGGGGGTCCAGCCATGGAGAAGAGTTTAGACACTAAGATAATATAAGGAACACACACATTATAAAGAAATCACATTAGGATTCTCTTTTTAAGCTGTTCCTTAAAACACTAGTGCTTAGGAAATCTATTGGAGGCAGAAGCAGTCAAGGGTAGCCTAGGGTTAGGGTTAGGCTTAGGGTTAGGCTTAGGGTACGGCTTAGGGTACGGGTTCGGTGAGGGCTTCGGGTACGGCGTAGGGTATGGGTTAGGGTTAGGGTTAGGGTTAGTGTTAGGGTTAGGGCTCGGTTTAGGGTACGGGTTAGGATTAGGGTACGTGTTAGGGTTAGGGTAGGGGTTAGGGTTAGGGTACGCGTTAGGGTTAGGGTAGTGATTAAACCTATCCCACTCTCTAGATACCCCTTAGCACATAAAGGAATATTATTTGGGGGTCCAGCCATGGAGAAGAGTTTAGACACTAGGATTAGATAAGTAACACACCCATTATACAGAAATCACATTAGGATTCTCTTTTTAAGCTGTTCCTTAAAACACTAGTGCTTAGGAAATCTATTGGAGGCAGAAGCAGTCAAGGGTAGCCTAGGGTTAGGGTTAGGCTTAGGGTACGGCTTAGGGTACGGGTTCGGGGAGGGCTTCGGGTACGGCGTAGGGTATGGGTTAGGGTTAGGGTTAGGGTTAGTGTTAGGGTTAGGGCTCGGTTTAGGGTACGGGTTAGGATTAGGGTACGTGTTAGGGTTAGGGTAGGGGTTAGCGTTAGGGTACGCGTTAGGGTTAGGGTAGTTATTAAGCCTATCCCACTCTCTAGTTACCCCTTAGCACGTAAAGGAATATTATTTGGGGGTCCAGCCATGGAGAAGAGTTTAGACACTAGGATAAGATAAGGAACACACCCATTATAAAGAAATCACATTAGGATTCTCTTTTTAAGCTGTTCCTTAAAACACTAGTGCTTAGGAAATCTATTCGAGGCAGAAGCAGTCAAGGGTAGCCTAGGGTTAGGGTTAGGCTTAGGGTACGGCTTAGGGTACGGGTTCGGGGAGGGCTTCGGATACGGCGTAGGGTATGGGTTAGGGTTAGGGTTAGGGTTAGTGTTAGGGTTAGGGTACGGGTTAGGATTAGGGTACGTGTCAGGGTTAGGGTAGGGGTTAGCGTTAGGGTACGCGTTAGGGTTAGGGTAGTTATTAAACCTATCCCACTCTCTAGTTACCCCTTAGCACGTAAAGGAATATTATTTGGGGGTCCAGCCATGGAGAAGAGTTTAGACACTAGAATAAGATAAGGAACACACCCATTATAAAGAAATCACATTAGGATTCTCTTTTTAAGCTGTTCCTTAAAACACTAGTGCTTAGGAAATCTATTGGAGGCAGAAGCAGTCAAGGGTAGCCTAGGGTTAGGGTTAGGCTTAGGGTTAGGCTTAGGGTACGGCTTAGGGTACGGGTTCGGGGAGGGCTTCGGGTACGGCGTAGGGTATGGGTTAGGGTTAGGGTTAGGGTTAGTGTTAAGGTTAGGGCTCAGTTTAGGATACGGGTTAGGATTAGGGTACGTGTTAGGGTTAGGGCAGGGGTTAGGGTTAGGGTACCCGTTAGGGTTAGGGTAGTTATTAAACCTATCCCACTCTCTAGATACCCCTTAGCACGTAAAGGAATATTATTTGGGGGTCCAGCCATGGAGAAGAGTTTAGACACTAAGATAATATAAGGAACACACACATTATAAAGAAATCACATTAGGATTCTCTTTTTAAGCTGTTCCTTAAAACACTAGTGCTTAGGAAATCTATTGGAGGCAGAAGCAGTCAAGGGTAGCCTAGGGTTAGGGTTAGGCTTAGGGTTAGGCTTAGGGTACGGGTTCGGGGAGGGCTTCGGGTACGGCGTAGGGTATGGGTTAGGGTTAGGGTTAGGGTTAGTGTTAGGGTTAGGGCTCGGTTTAGGGTACGGGTTAGGATTAGGGTACGTGTTAGGGTTAGGGGATTGGTTAGGGTTAGGGTACGCGTTAGGGTTAGGGTAGTGATTAAACCTATCCCACTCTCTAGATACCCCTTAGCACATAAAGGAATATTATTTGGGGGTCCAGCCATGGAGAAGAGTTTAGACACTAGGATTAGATAAGGAACACACCCATTATACAGAAATCACATTAGGATTCTCTTTTTAAGCTGTTCCTTAAAACACTAGTGCTTAAGAAATCTATTGGAGGCAGAAGCAGTCAAGGGTAGCCTAGGGTTAGGGTTAGGCTTAGGGTACGGCTTAGGGTACGGGTTCGGGGAGGGCTTCGGGTACGGCGTAGGGTATGGGTTAGAGTTAGGGTTAGGGTTAGTGTTATGGTTAGGGCTCGGTTTAGGGTACGGGTTAGGTTTAGGGTACGTGTTAGGGTTAGGGTAGGGGTTAGCGATAGGGTACGCTTTAGGGTTAGGGTAGTTATTAAACCTATCCCACTCTCTAGTTATCCCTTAGCACGTAAAGGAATATTATTTGGGGGTCCAGCCATGGAGAAGAGTTTAGACACTAGGATAAGATAAGGAACACACCCATTATAAAGAAATCACATTAGGATTCTCTTTTTAAGCTGTTCCTTAAAACACTAGTGCTTAGGAAATCTATTGGAGGCAGAAGCAGTCAAGGGTAGCCTAGGGTTAGGGTTAGGCTTAGGGTTAGGCTTAGGGTACGGCTTAGGGTACGGGTTCGGGGAGGGCTTCGGGTACGGCGTAGGGTATGGGTTAGGGTTAGGGTTAGGGTTAGGGTACGCGTTAGGGTTAGGGTAGTGATTAAACCTATCCCACTCTCTAGATACCCCTTAGCACATAAAGGAATATTATTTGGGGCTCCAGCCATGGAGAAGAGTTTAGACACTAGGATTAGATAAGGAACACACCCATTATAAAGAAATCACATTAGGATTCTCTTTTTAAGCTGTTCCTTAAAACACTAGTGCTTAGGAAATCTATTGGAGGCAGAAGCAGTCAAGGGTAGCCTAGGGTTAGGGTTAGTCTTAGGGTACGGCTTAGGGTACGGGTTCGGGGAGGGCTTCGGTTACGGCGTAGGGTACAGGTTAGGGTTAGGGTTAGGGTTAGTGTTAGGGTTAGAGCTCGGTTTAGGGTACGGGTTAGGATTAGGGTACGTGTTAGGGTTAGGGTAGGGGTTAGCGATAGGGTACGCGTTAGGGTTAGGGTAGTTATTAAACCTATCCCACTCTCTAGTTATCCCTTAGCACGTAAAGGAATATTATTTGGGGGTCCAGTCATGGAGAAGAGTTTAGACACTAGGATAAGATAAGGAACACACCCATTATAAAGAAATCACATTAGGATTCTCTTTTTAAGCTGTTCCTTAAAACACTAGTGCTTAGGAAATCTATTGGAGGCAGAAGCAGTCAAGGGTGGCCTAGGGTTAGGGTTAGGCTTAGGGTTAGGCTTAGGGTACGGCTTAGGGTACGGGTTCGGGGAGGGCTTCGGGTACGGCGTAGGGTATGGGTTAGGGTTAGGGTTAGGGTTAGTGTTAGGGTTAGGGCTCGGTTTAGGGTACGGGTTAGGATTAGGGTACGTGTTAGGGTTAGGGTAGGGGTTAGGGTTAGGGTACGCGTTAGGGTTAGGGTAGTGATTAAACCTATCCCACTCTCTAGATACCCCTTAGCACATAAAGGAATATTATTTGGGGGTCCAGCCATGGAGAAGAGTTTAGACACTAGGATTAGATAAGGAACACACCCATTATACAGAAATCACATTAGGATTCTCTTTTTAAGCTGTTCCTTAAAACACTAGTGCTTAAGAAATCTATTGGAGGCAGAAGCAGTCAAGGGTAGCCTAGGGTTAGGGTTAGGCTTAGGGTACGGCTTAGGGTACGGGTTCGGGGAGGGCTTCGGGTACGGCGTAGGGTATGGGTTAGAGTTAGGGTTAGGGTTAGTGTTAGGGTTAGGGCTCGGTTTAGGGTACGGGTTAGGTTTAGGGTACGTGTTAGGGTTAGGGTAGGGGTTAGCGATAGGGTACGCGTTAGGGTTAGGGTAGTTATTAAACCTATCCCACTCTCTAGTTATCCCTTAGCACGTAAAGGAATATTATTTGGGGGTCCAGCCATGGAGAAGAGTTTAGACACTAGGATAAGATAAGGAACACACCCATTATAAAGAAATCACATTAGGATTCTCTTTTTAAGCTGTTCCTTAAAACACTAGTGCTTAGGAAATCTATTGGAGGCAGAAGCAGTCAAGGGTAGCCTAGGGTTAGGGTTAGGCTTAGGGTTAGGCTTAGGGTACGGCTTAGGGTACGGGTTCGGGGAGGGCTTCGGGTACGGCGTAGGGTATGGGTTAGGGTTAGGGTTAGGGTTAGGGTACGCGTTAGGGTTAGGGTAGTGATTAAACCTATCCCACTCTCTAGATACCCCTTAGCACATAAAGGAATATTATTTGGGGGTCCAGCCATGGAGAAGAGTTTAGACACTAGGATTAGATAAGGAACACACCCATTATAAAGAAATCACATTAGGATTCTCTTTTTAAGCTGTTCCTTAAAACACTAGTGCTTAGGAAATCTATTGGAGGCAGAAGCAGTCAAGGGTAGCCTAGGGTTAGGGTTAGGCTTAGGGTACGGCTTAGGGTACGGGTTCGGGGAGGGCTTCGGGTACGGCGTAGGGTATGGGTTAGGGTTAGGGTTAGGGTTAGTGTTAGGGTTAGGGCTCGGTTTTGGGTACGGGTTAGGATTAGGGTACGTGTTAGGTTTAGGGTAGGGGTTAGCGATAGGGTACGCGTTAGGGTTAGGGTAGTTATTAAACCTATCCCACTCTCTAGTTATCCCTTAGCACGTAAAGGAATATTATTTGGGGGTCCAGCCATGGAGAAGAGTTTAGACACTAGGATAAGATAAGGAACACACCCATTATAAAGAAATCACATTAGGATTCTCTTTTTAAGCTGTTCCTTAAAACACTAGTGCTTAGGAAATCTATTGGAGGCAGAAGCAGTCAAGGGTAGCCTAGGGTTAGGGTTAGGCTTAGGGTTAGGCTTAGGGTACGGCTTAGGGTACGGGTTCGGGGAGGGCTTCGTGTACGGCGTAGGGTATGGGTTAGGGTTAGGGTTAGTGTTAGTGTTAGGGTTAGGGCTCGGTTTAGGGTACGGGTTAGGATTAGGGTACGTGTTATGGTTAGGGTAGGGGTTAGGGTTAGGGCACGCGTTACGGTTAGGGTAGTGATTAAACCTATCCCACTCTCTAGATACCCCTTAGCACGTAAAGGAATATTATTTGGGGGTCCAGCCATGGAGAAGAGTTTAGACACTAAGATAATATAAGGAACACACACATTATAAAGAAATCACATTAGGATTCTCTTTTTAAGCTGTTCCTTAAAACACTAGTGCTTAGGAAATCTATTGGAGGCAGAAGCAGTCAAGGGTAGCCTAGGGTTAGGGTTAGGCTTACGGTTAGGCTTAGGGTACGGTTTAGGGTACGGGTTTGGGGAGGGCTTCGGGTATGGCGTAGGGTATGGGTTAGAGTTAGGGTTAGGGTTAGTGTTAGGGTTAGGGCTCGGTTTAGGGTACGGGTTAGGATTAGGGTACGTGTTAGGGTTAGGGTAGGGGTTAGCGATAGGGTAAGCGTTAGGGTTAGGGTAGTTATTAAACCTATCCCACTCTCTAGTTATCCCTTAGCACGTAAAGGAATATTATTTGGGGGTCCAGCCATGGAGAAGAGTTTAGACACTAGGATAAGATAAGGAACACACCCATTATAAAGAAATCACATTAGGATTCTCTTTTTAAGCTGTTCCTTAAAACACTAGTGCTTAGGAAATCTATTGGGGGCAGAAGAAGTCAAGGGTAGCCTAGGGTTAGGGTTAGGCTTAGGGTTAGGCTTAGGGTACGGCTTAGGGTACGGGTTCGGGGAGGGCTTCGGGTACGGTGTAGGGTATGGGTTAGGGTTAGGGTTAGGGTTAGTGTTAGGGTTAGGGCTCAGTTTAGGATACTGGTTAGGATTAGGGTACGTGTTAGGGTTAGGGTAGGGGTTAGGGTTAGGGTACGCGTTAGGGTAAGGGTAGTGATTAACCCTATCCCACTCTCTAGATACCCCTTAGCACAGAAAGGAATATTATATGGGGGTCCAGCCATGGAGAAGAGTTTAGACACTAGGATTAGATAAGGAACACACCCATTATAAAGAAATCACATTAGGATTCTCTTTTTAAGCTGTTCCTTAAAACACTAGTGCTTAGGAAATCTATTGGAGGCAGAAGCAGTCAAGGGTAGCCTAGGGTTAGGGTTAGGCTTAGGGTACGGCTTAGGGTACGGGTTCAGGGAGGGCTTCGGGTACGGCGTAGGGTATGGGTTAGGGTTAGGGTTAGGGTTAGTGTTAGGGTTAGAGCTCGGTTTAGGGTACGGGTTAGGATTAGGGTACGTGTTAGGGTTAGGGTAGGGGTTAGCGATAGGGTACGCGTTAGGGTTAGGGTAGTTATTAAACCTATCCCACTCTCTAGTTATCCCTTAGCACGTAAAGGAATATTATTTGGGGGTCCAGCCATGGAGAAGAGTTTAGACACTAGGATAAGATAAGGAACACACCCATTATAAAGAAATCACATTAGGATTCTCTTTTTAAGCTGTTCCTTAAAACACTAGTGCTTAGGAAATCTATTGGAGGCAGAAGCAGTCAAGGGTAGCCTAGGGTTAGGGTTAGGCTTAGGGTTAGGCTTAGGGTACGGCTTAGGGTACGGTTTCGGGGAGGGCTTCGGGTACGGCGTAGGGTATGGGTTAGGGTTAGGGTTAGGGTTAGTGTTAGGGTTAGGGCTCGGTTTAGGGTACGGGTTAGGATTAGGCTACGTGTTAGGGTTAGGGCAGGGGTTAGGGTTAGGGTACCCGTTAGGGTTAGGGTAGTTATTAAACCTATCCCACTCTCTAGATACCCCTTAGCACGTAAAGGAATATTATTTGGGGGTCCAGCCATGGAGAAGAGTTTAGACACTAAGATAATATAAGGAACACACACATTATAAAGAAATCACATTAGGATTCTCTTTTTAAGCTGTTCCTTAAAACACTAGTGCTTAGGAAATCTATTGGAGGCAGAAGCAGTCAAGGGTAGCCTAGGGTTAGGGTTAGGCTTAGGGTTAGGCTTAGGGTACGGGTTCGGGGAGGGCTTCGGGTACGGCGTAGGGTATGGGTTAGGGTTAGGGTTAGGGTTAGTGTTAGGGTTAGGGCTCGGTTTAGGGTACGGGTTAGGTTTAGGGTACGTGTTAGGGTTAGGGTAGGGGTTAGCGATAGGGTACGCGTTAGGGTTAGGGTAGTTATTAAACCTATCCCACTCTCTAGTTATCCCTTAGCACGTAAAGGAATATTATTTGGGGGTCCAGCCATGGAGAAGAGTTTAGACACTAGGATAAGATAAGGAACACACCCATTATAAAGAAATCACATTAGGATTCTCTTTTTAAGCTGTTCCTTAAAACACTAGTGCTTAGGAAATCTATTGGAGGCAGAAGCAGTCAAGGGTAGCCTAGGGTTAGGGTTAGGCTTAGGGTTAGGCTTAGGGTACGGCTTAGGGTACGGGTTCGGGGAGGGCTTCGTGTACGGCGTAGGGTATGGGTTAGGGTTAGGGTTAGTGTTAGTGTTAGGGTTAGGGCTCGGTTTAGGGTACGGGTTAGGATTAGGGTACGTGTTATGGTTAGGGTAGGGGTTAGGGTTAGGGCACGCGTTACGGTTAGGGTAGTGATTAAACCTATCCCACTCTCTAGATACCCCTTAGCACGTAAAGGAATATTATTTGGGGGTCCAGCCATGGAGAAGAGTTTAGACACTAAGATAATATAAGGAACACACACATTATAAAGAAATCACATTAGGATTCTCTTTTTAAGCTGTTCCTTAAAACACTAGTGCTTAGGAAATCTATTGGAGGCAGAAGCAGTCAAGGGTAGCCTAGGGTTAGGGTTAGGCTTACGGTTAGGCTTAGGGTACGGTTTAGGGTACGGGTTTGGGGAGGGCTTCGGGTATGGCGTAGGGTATGGGTTAGAGTTAGGGTTAGGGTTAGTGTTAGGGTTAGGGCTCGGTTTAGGGTACGGGTTAGGATTAGGGTACGTGTTAGGGTTAGGGTAGGGGTTAGCGATAGGGTAAGCGTTAGGGTTAGGGTAGTTATTAAACCTATCCCACTCTCTAGTTATCCCTTAGCACGTAAAGGAATATTATTTGGGGGTCCAGCCATGGAGAAGAGTTTAGACACTAGGATAAGATAAGGAACACACCCATTATAAAGAAATCACATTAGGATTCTCTTTTTAAGCTGTTCCTTAAAACACTAGTGCTTAGGAAATCTATTGGGGGCAGAAGAAGTCAAGGGTAGCCTAGGGTTAGGGTTAGGCTTAGGGTTAGGCTTAGGGTACGGCTTAGGGTACGGGTTCGGGGAGGGCTTCGGGTACGGTGTAGGGTATGGGTTAGGGTTAGGGTTAGGGTTAGTGTTAGGGTTAGGGCTCAGTTTAGGATACTGGTTAGGATTAGGGTACGTGTTAGGGTTAGGGTAGGGGTTAGGGTTAGGGTACGCGTTAGGGTAAGGGTAGTGATTAAACCTATCCCACTCTCTAGATACCCCTTAGCACAGAAAGGAATATTATATGGGGGTCCAGCCATGGAGAAGAGTTTAGACACTAGGATTAGATAAGGAACACACCCATTATAAAGAAATCACATTAGGATTCTCTTTTTAAGCTGTTCCTTAAAACACTAGTGCTTAGGAAATCTATTGGAGGCAGAAGCAGTCAAGGGTAGCCTAGGGTTAGGGTTAGGCTTAGGGTACGGCTTAGGGTACGGGTTCAGGGAGGGCTTCGGGTACGGCGTAGGGTATGGGTTAGGGTTAGGGTTAGGGTTAGTGTTAGGGTTAGAGCTCGGTTTAGGGTACGGGTTAGGATTAGGGTACGTGTTAGGGTTAGGGTAGGGGTTAGCGATAGGGTACGCGTTAGGGTTAGGGTAGTTATTAAACCTATCCCACTCTCTAGTTATCCCTTAGCACGTAAAGGAATATTATTTGGGGGTCCAGCCATGGAGAAGAGTTTAGACACTAGGATAAGATAAGGAACACACCCATTATAAAGAAATCACATTAGGATTCTCTTTTTAAGCTGTTCCTTAAAACACTAGTGCTTAGGAAATCTATTGGAGGCAGAAGCAGTCAAGGGTAGCCTAGGGTTAGGGTTAGGCTTAGGGTTAGGCTTAGGGTACGGCTTAGGGTACGGTTTCGGGGAGGGCTTCGGGTACGGCGTAGGGTATGGGTTAGGGTTAGGGTTAGGGTTAGTGTTAGGGTTAGGGCTCGGTTTAGGGTACGGGTTAGGATTAGGCTACGTGTTAGGGTTAGGGCAGGGGTTAGGGTTAGGGTACCCGTTAGGGTTAGGGTAGTTATTAAACCTATCCCACTCTCTAGATACCCCTTAGCACGTAAAGGAATATTATTTGGGGGTCCAGCCATGGAGAAGAGTTTAGACACTAAGATAATATAAGGAACACACACATTATAAAGAAATCACATTAGGATTCTCTTTTTAAGCTGTTCCTTAAAACACTAGTGCTTAGGAAATCTATTGGAGGCAGAAGCAGTCAAGGGTAGCCTAGGGTTAGGGTTAGGCTTAGGGTTAGGCTTAGGGTACGGGTTCGGGGAGGGCTTCGGGTACGGCGTAGGGTATGGGTTAGGGTTAGGGTTAGGGTTAGTGTTAGGGTTAGGGCTCGGTTTAGGGTACGGGTTAGGTTTAGGGTACGTGTTAGGGTTAGGGTAGGGGTTAGCGATAGGGTACGCGTTAGGGTTAGGGTAGTTATTAAACCTATCCCACTCTCTAGTTATCCCTTAGCACGTAAAGGAATATTATTTGGGGGTCCAGCCATGGAGAAGAGTTTAGACACTAGGATAAGATAAGGAAAGGATAAGATAAGGAACACACCCATTATAAAGAAATCACATTAGGATTCTCTTTTTAAGCTGTTCCTTAAAACACTAGTGCTTAGGAAATCTATTGGAGGCAGAAGCAGTCAAGGGTAGCCTAGGGTTAGGGTTAGGCTTAGGGTTAGGCTTAGGGTACGGCTTAGGGTACGGGTTCGGGGAGGGCTTCGGGTACGGCGTAGGGTATGGGTTAGGGTTAGGGTTAGGGTTAGGGTACGCGTTAGGGTTAGGGTAGTGATTAAACCTATCCCACTCTCTAGATACCCCTTAGCACATAAAGGAATATTATTTGGGGGTCCAGCCATGGAGAAGAGTTTAGACACTAGGATTAGATAAGGAACACACCCATTATAAAGAAATCACATTAGGATTCTCTTTTTAAGCTGTTCCTTAAAACACTAGTGCTTAGGAAATCTATTGGAGGCAGAAGCAGTCAAGGGTAGCCTAGGGTTAGGGTTAGTCTTAGGGTACGGCTTAGGGTACGGGTTCGGGGAGGGCTTCGGGTACGCCGTAGGGTACAGGTTAGGGTTAGGGTTAGGGTTAGTGTTAGGGTTAGAGCTCGGTTTAGGGTACGGGTTAGGATTAGGGTACGTGTTAGGGTTAGGGTAGGGGTTAGCGATAGGGTACGCGTTAGGGTTAGGGTAGTTATTAAACCTATCCCACTCTCTAGTTATCCCTTAGCACGTAAAGGAATATTATTTGGGGGTCCAGTCATGGAGAAGAGTTTAGACACTAGGATAAGATAAGGAACACACCCATTATAAAGAAATCACATTAGGATTCTCTTTTTAAGCTGTTCCTTAAAACACTAGTGCTTAGGAAATCTATTGGAGGCAGAAGCAGTCAAGGGTGGCCTAGGGTTAGGGTTAGGCTTAGGGTTAGGCTTAGGGTACGGCTTAGGGTACGGGTTCGGGGAGGGCTTCGGGTACGGCGTAGGGTATGGGTTAGGGTTAGGGTTAGGGTTAGTGTTAGGGTTAGGGCTCGGTTTAGGGTACGGGTTAGGATTAGGGTACGTGTTAGGGTTAGGGTAGGGGTTAGGGTTAGGGTACGCGTTAGGGTTAGGGTAGTGATTAAACCTATCCCACTCTCTAGATACCCCTTAGCACATAAAGGAATATTATATGGGGGTCCAGCCATGGAGAAGAGTTTAGACACTAGGATTAGATAAGGAACACACCCATTATAAAGAAATCACATTAGGATTCTCTTTTTAAGCTGTTCCTTAAAACACTAGTGCTTAGGAAATCTATTGGAGGCAGAAGCAGTCAAGGGTAGCCTAGGCTTAGGGTTAGGCTTAGGGTACGGCTTAGGGTACGGGTTCGGGGAGGGCTTCGGGTACGGCGTAGGGTATGGGTTAGGGTTAGGGTTAGGGTTAGTGTTAGGGTTAGGGCTCGGTTTTGGGTACGGGTTAGGATTAGGGTACGTGTTAGGGTTAGGGTAGGGGTTAGCGATAGGGTACGCGTTAGGGTTAGGGTAGTTATTAAACCTATCCCACTCTCTAGTTATCCCTTAGCACGTAAAGGAATATTATTTGGGGGTCCAGCCATGGAGAAGAGTTTAGACACTAGGATAAGATAAGGAACACACCCATTATAAAGAAATCACATTAGGATTCTCTTTTTAAGCTGTTCCTTAAAACACTAGTGCTTAGGAAATCTATTGGAGGCAGAAGCAGTCAAGGGTAGCCTAGGGTTAGGGTTAGGCTTAGGGTTAGGCTTAGGGTACGGCTTAGGGTACGGGTTCGGGGAGGGCTTCGTGTACGGCGTAGGGTATGGGTTAGGGTTAGGGTTAGTGTTAGTGTTAGGGTTAGGGCTCGGTTTACGGTACGGGTTAGGATTAGGGTACGTGTTATGGTTAGGGTAGGGGTTAGGGTTAGGGTACGCGTTACGGTTAGGGTAGTGATTAAACCTATCCCACTCTCTAGATACCCCTTAGCACGTAAAGGAATATTATTTGGGGGTCCAGCCATGGAGAAGAGTTTAGACACTAAGATAATATAAGGAACACACACATTATAAAGAAATCACATTAGGATTCTCTTTTTAAGCTGTTCCTTAAAACACTAGTGCTTAGGAAATCTATTGGAGGCAGAAGCAGTCAAGGGTAGCCTAGGGTTAGGGTTAGGCTTATGGTTAGGCTTAGGGTACGGTTTAGGGTACGGGTTTGGGGAGGGCTTCGGGTATGTCGTAGGGTATGGGTTAGAGTTAGGGTTAGGGTTAGTGTTAGGGTTAGGGCTCGGTTTAGGGTACGGGTTAGGATTAGGGTACGTGTTAGGGTTAGGGTAGGGGTTAGCGATAGGGTACGCGTTAGGGTTAGGGTAGTTATTAAACCTATCCCACTCTCTAGTTATCCCTTAGCACGTAAAGGAATATTATTTGGGGGTCCAGCCATGTAGAAGAGTTTAGACACTAGGATAAGATAAGGAACACACCCATTATAAAGAAATCACATTAGGATTCTCTTTTTAAGCTGTTCCTTAAAACACTAGTGCTTAGGAAATCTATTGGAGGCAGAAGCAGTCAAGGGTAGCCTAGGGTTAGGGTTAGGCTTAGGGTTAGGCTTAGGGTACGGGTTCGGGGAGGGCTTCGGGTACGGCGTAGGGTATGGGTTAGGGTTAGGGTTAGGGTTAGTGTTAGGGTTAGGGCTCGGTTTAGGGTACGGGTTAGGTTTAGGGTACGTGTTAGGGTTAGGGTAGGGGTTAGCGATAGGGTACGCGTTAGGGTTAGGGTAGTTATTAAACCTATCCCACTCTCTAGTTATCCCTTAGCACGTAAAGGAATATTATTTGGGGGTCCAGCCATGGAGAAGAGTTTAGACACTAGGATAAGATAAGGAACACACCCATTATAAAGAAATCACATTAGGATTCTCTTTTTAAGCTGTTCCTTAAAACACTAGTGCTTAGGAAATCTATTGGAGGCAGAAGCAGTCAAGGGTAGCCTAGGGTTAGGGTTAGGCTTAGGGTTAGGCTTAGGGTACGGCTTAGGGTACGGGTTCGGGGAGGGCTTCGGGTACGGCGTAGGGTATGGGTTAGGGTTAGGGTTAGGGTTAGGGTACGCATTAGGGTTAGGGTAGTGATTAAACCTATCCCACTCTCTAGATACCCCTTAGCACATAAAGGAATATTATTTGGGGGTCCAGCCATGGAGAAGAGTTTAGACACTAGGATTAGATAAGGAACACACCCATTATAAAGAAATCACATTAGGATTCTCTTTTTAAGCTGTTCCTTAAAACACTAGTGCTTAGGAAATCTATTGGAGGCAGAAGCAGTCAAGGGTAGCCTAGGGTTAGGGTTAGTCTTAGGGTACGGCTTAGGGTACGGGTTCGGGGAGGGCTTCGGGTACGGCGTAGGGTACAGGTTAGGGTTAGGGTTAGGGTTAGTGTTAGGGTTAGAGCTCGGTTTAGGGTACGGGTTAGGATTAGGGTACGTGTTAGGGTTAGGGTAGGGGTTAGCGATAGGGTACGCGTTAGGGTTAGGGTAGTTATTAAACCTATCCCACTCTCTAGTTATCCCTTAGCACGTAAAGGAATATTATTTGGGGGTCCAGTCATGGAGAAGAGTTTAGACACTAGGATAAGATAAGGAACACACCCATTATAAAGAAATCACATTAGGATTCTCTTTTTAAGCTGTTCCTTAAAACACTAGTGCTTAGGAAATCTATTGGAGGCAGAAGCAGTCAAGGGTGGCCTAGGGTTAGGGTTAGGCTTAGGGTTAGGCTTAGGGTACGGCTTAGGGTACGGGTTCGGGGAGGGCTTCGGGTACGGCGTAGGGTATGGGTTAGGGTTAGGGTTAGGGTTAGTGTTAGGGTTAGGGCTCGGTTTAGGGTACGGGTTAGGATTAGGTTACGTGTTAGGGTTAGGGTAGGGGTTAGGGTTAGGGTACGCGTTAGGGTTAGGGTAGTGATTAAACCTATCCCACTCTCTAGATACCCCTTAGCACATAAAGGAATATTATATGGGGGTCCAGCCATGGAGAAGAGTTTAGACACTAGGATTAGATAAGGAACACACCCATTATAAAGAAATCACATTAGGATTCTCTTTTTAAGCTGTTCCTTAAAACACTAGTGCTTAGGAAATCTATTGGAGGCAGAAGCAGTCAAGGGTAGCCTAGGGTTAGGGTTAGGCTTAGGGTACGGCTTAGGGTACGGGTTCGGGGAGGGCTTCGGGTACGGCGTAGGGTATGGGTTAGGGTTAGGGTTAGGGTTAGTGTTAGGGTTAGGGCTCGGTTTTGGGTACGGGTTAGGATTAGGGTACGTGTTAGGGTTAGGGTAGGGGTTAGCGATAGGGTACGCGTAAGGGTTAGGGTAGTTATTAAACCTATCCCACTCTCTAGTTATCCCTTAGCACGTAAAGGAATATTATTTGGGGGTCCAGCCATGGAGAAGAGTTTAGACACTAGGATAAGATAAGGAACACACCCATTATAAAGAAATCACATTAGGATTCTCTTTTTAAGCTGTTCCTTAAAACACTAGTGCTTAGGAAATCTATTGGAGGCAGAAGCAGTCAAGGGTAGCCTAGGGTTAGGGTTAGGCTTAGGGTTAGGCTTAGGGTACGGCTTAGGGTACGGGTTCGGGGAGGGCTTCGTGTACGGCGTAGGGTATGGGTTAGGGTTAGGGTTAGTGTTAGTGTTAGGGTTAGGGCTCGGTTTAGGGTACGGGTTAGGATTAGGGTACGTGTTATGGTTAGGGTAGGGGTTAGGGTTAGGGTACGCGTTACGGTTAGGGTAGTGATTAAACCTATCCCACTCTCTAGATACCCCTTAGCACGTAAAGGAATATTATTTGGGGGTCCAGCCATGGAGAAGAGTTTAGACACTAAGATAATATAAGGAACACACACATTATAAAGAAATCACATTAGGATTCTCTTTTTAAGCTGTTCCTTAAAACACTAGTGCTTAGGAAATCTATTGGAGGCAGAAGCAGTCAAGGGTAGCCTAGGGTTAGGGTTAGGCTTACGGTTAGGCTTAGGGTACGGTTTAGGGTACGGGTTTGGGGAGGGCTTCGGGTATGTCGTAGGGTATGGGTTAGAGTTAGGGTTAGGGTTAGTGTTAGGGTTAGGGCTCGGTTTAGGGTACGGGTTAGGATTAGGGTACGTGTTAGGGTTAGGGTAGGGGTTAGCGATAGGGTACGCGTTAGGGTTAGGGTAGTTATTAAACCTATCCCACTCTCTAGTTATCCCTTAGCACGTAAAGGAATATTATTTGGGGGTCCAGCCATGGAGAAGAGTTTAGACACTAGGATAAGATAAGGAACACACCCATTATAAAGAAATCACATTAGGATTCTCTTTTTAAGCTGTTCCTTAAAACACTAGTGCTTAGGAAATCTATTGGGGGCAGAAGCAGTCAAGGGTAGCCTAGGGTTAGGGTTAGGCTTAGGGTTAGGCTTAGGGTACGGCTTAGGGTACGGGTTCGGGGAGGGCTTCGGGTACGGTGCAGGGTATGGGTTAGGGTTAGGGTTAGGGTTAGTGTTAGGGTTAGGGCTCAGTTTAGGATACTGGTTAGGATTAGGGTACGTGTTAGGGTTAGGGTAGGGGTTAGGGTTAGGGTACGCGTTAGGGTAAGGGTAGTGATTAAACCTATCCCACTCTCTAGATACCCCTTAGCACAGAAAGGAATATTATATGGGGGTCCAGCCATGGAGAAGAGTTTAGACACTAGGATTAGATAAGGAACACACCCATTATAAAGAAATCACATTAGGATTCTCTTTTTAAGCTGTTCCTTAAAACACTAGTGCTTAGGAAATCTATTGGAGGCAGAAGCAGTCAAGGGTAGCCTAGGGTTAGGGTTAGGCTTAGGGTACGGCTTAGGGTACGGGTTCAGGGAGGGCTTCGGGTACGGCGTAGGGTATGGGTTAGGGTTAGGGTTAGGGTTAGTGTTAGGGTTAGAGCTCGGTTTAGGGTACGGGTTAGGATTAGGGTACGTGTTAGGGTTAGGGTAGGGGTTAGCGATAGGGTACGCGTTAGGGTTAGGGTAGTTATTAAACCTATCCCACTCTCTAGTTATCCCTTAGCACGTAAAGGAATATTATTTGGGGGTCCAGCCATGGAGAAGAGTTTAGACACTAGGATAAGATAAGGAACACACCCATTATAAAGAAATCACATTAGGATTCTCTTTTTAAGCTGTTCCTTAAAACACTAGTGCTTAGGAAATCTATTGGAGGCAGAAGCAGTCAAGGGTAGCCTAGGGTTAGGGTTAGGCTTAGGGTTAGGCTTAGGGTACGGCTTAGGGTACGGTTTCGGGGAGGGCTTCGGGTACGGCGTAGGGTATGGGTTAGGGTTAGGGTTAGGGTTAGTGTTAGGGTTAGGGCTCAGTTTACGATACGGGTTAGGATTAGGGTACGTTTTAGGGTTAGGGCAGGGGTTAGGGTTAGGGTACCCGTTAGGGTTAGGGTAGTTATTAAACCTATCCCACTCTCTAGATACCCCTTAGCACGTAAAGGAATATTATTTGGGGGTCCAGCCATGGAGAAGAGTTTAGACACTAAGACAATATAAGGAACACACACATTATAAAGAAATCACATTAGGATTCTCATTTTAAGCTGTTCCTTAAAACACTAGTGCTTAGGAAATCTATTGGAGGCAGAAGCAGTCAAGGGTAGCCTAGGGTTAGGGTTAGGCTTAGGGTTAGGCTTAGGGTACGGCTTAGGGTACGGGTTCGGGGAGGGCTTCGGGTACGGCGTAGGGTATGGGTTAGGGTTAGGGTTAGGGTTAGTGTTAGGGTTAGGGCTCGGTTTAGGGTATGGGTTAGGATTAGGGTACGTGTTAGGGTTAGGGTAGGGGTTAGGGTTAGGGTACGCGTTAGGGTTAGGGTAGTGATTAAACCTATCCCACTCTCTAGATACCCCTTAGCACATAAAGGAATATTATTTGGGGGTCCAGCCATGGAGAAGAGTTTAGACACTAGGATTAGATAAGTAACACACCCATTATACAGAAATCACATTAGGATTCTCTTTTTAAGCTGTTCCTTAAAACACTAGTGCTTAGGAAATCTATTGGAGGCAGAAGCAGTCAAGGGTAGCCTAGGGTTAGGGTTAGGCTTAGGGTACAGCTTAGGGTACGGGTTCGGGGAGGGCTTCGGGTACGGCGTAGGGTATGGGTTAGGGTTAGGGTTAGGGTTAGTGTTAGGGTTAGGGCTCGGTTTAGGGTACGGGTTAGGATTAGGGTACGTGTTAGGGTTAGGGTAGGGGTTAGCGTTAGGGTACGCGTTAGGGTTAGGGTAGTTATTAAACCTATCCCACTCTCTAGTTACCCCTTAGCACGTAAAGGAATATTATTTGGGGGTCCAGCCATGGAGAAGAGTTTAGACACTAGGATAAGATAAGGAACACACCCATTATAAAGAAATCACATTAGGATTCTCTTTTTAAGCTGTTCCTTAAAACACTAGTGCTTAGGAAATCTATTCGAGGCAGAAGCAGTCAAGGGTAGCCTAGGGTTAGGGTTAGGCTTAGGGTACGGCTTAGGGTACGGGTTCGGGGAGGGCTTCGGGTACGGCGTAGGGTATGGGTTAGGGTTAGGGTTAGGGTTAGTGTTAGGGTTAGGGCTCGGTTTAGGGTACGGGTTAGGATTAGGGTACGTGTTAGGGTTAGGGTAGGGGTTAGCGTTAGGGTACGCGTTAGGGTTAGGGTAGTTATTAAACCTATCCCACTCTCTAGTTACCCCTTAGCACGTAAAGGAATATTATTTGGGGGTCCAGCCATGGAGAAGAGTTTAGACACTAGAATAAGATAAGGAACACACCCATTATAAAGAAATCACATTAGGATTCTCTTTTTAAGCTGTTCCTTAAAACACTAGTGCTTAGGAAATCTATTGGAGGCAGAAGCAGTCAAGGGTAGCCTAGGGTTAGGGTTAGGCTTAGGCTTAGGCTTAGGGTACGGCTTAGGGTACGGGTTCGGGGAGGGCTTCGGGTACGGCGTAGGGTATGGGTTAGGGTTAGGGTTAGGGTTAGTGTTAGGGTTAGGGCTCAGTTTAGGATACGGGTTAGGATTAGGGTACGTGTTAGGGTTAGGGCAGGGGTTAGGGTTAGGGTACCCGTTAGGGTTAGGGTAGTTATTAAACCTATCCCACTCTCTAGATACCCCTTAGCACGTAAAGGAATATTATTTGGGGGTCCAGCCATGGAGAAGAGTTTAGACACTAAGATAATATAAGGAACACACACATTATAAAGAAATCACATTAGGATTCTCTTTTTAAGCTGTTCCTTAAAACACTAGTGCTTAGGAAATCTATTGGAGGCAGAAGCAGTCAAGGGTAGCCTAGGGTTAGGGTTAGGCTTAGGGTTAGGCTTAGGGTACGGGTTCGGGGAGGGCTTCGGGTACGGCGTAGGGTATGGGTTAGGGTTAGGGTTAGGGTTAGTGTTAGGGTTAGGGCTCGGTTTAGGGTACGGGTTAGGTTTAGGGTACGTGTTAGGGTTAGGGTAGGGGTTAGCGATAGGGTACGCGTTAGGGTTAGGGTAGTTATTAAACCTATCCCACTCTCTAGTTATCCCTTAGCACGTAAAGGAATATTATTTGGGGGTCCAGCCATGGAGAAGAGTTTAGACACTAGGATAAGATAAGGAAAGGATAAGATAAGGAACACACCCATTATAAAGAAATCACATTAGGATTCTCTTTTTAAGCTGTTCCTTAAAACACTAGTGCTTAGGAAATCTATTGGAGGCAGAAGCAGTCAAGGGTAGCCTAGGGTTAGGGTTAGGCTTAGGGTTAGGCTTAGGGTACGGCTTAGGGTACGGGTTCGGGGAGGGCTTCGGGTACGGCGTAGGGTATGGGTTAGGGTTAGGGTTAGGGTTAGGGTACGCGTTAGGGTTAGGGTAGTGATTAAACCTATCCCACTCTCTAGATACCCCTTAGCACATAAAGGAATATTATTTGGGGGTCCAGCCATGGAGAAGAGTTTAGACACTAGGATTAGATAAGGAACACACCCATTATAAAGAAATCACATTAGGATTCTCTTTTTAAGCTGTTCCTTAAAACACTAGTGCTTAGGAAATCTATTGGAGGCAGAAGCAGTCAAGGGTAGCCTAGGGTTAGGGTTAGTCTTAGGGTACGGCTTAGGGTACGGGTTCGGGGAGGGCTTCGGGTACGCCGTAGGGTACAGGTTAGGGTTAGGGTTAGGGTTAGTGTTAGGGTTAGAGCTCGGTTTAGGGTACGGGTTAGGATTAGGGTACGTGTTAGGGTTAGGGTAGGGGTTAGCGATAGGGTACGCGTTAGGGTTAGGGTAGTTATTAAACCTATCCCACTCTCTAGTTATCCCTTAGCACGTAAAGGAATATTATTTGGGGGTCCAGTCATGGAGAAGAGTTTAGACACTAGGATAAGATAAGGAACACACCCATTATAAAGAAATCACATTAGGATTCTCTTTTTAAGCTGTTCCTTAAAACACTAGTGCTTAGGAAATCTATTGGAGGCAGAAGCAGTCAAGGGTGGCCTAGGGTTAGGGTTAGGCTTAGGGTTAGGCTTAGGGTACGGCTTAGGGTACGGGTTCGGGGAGGGCTTCGGGTACGGCGTAGGGTATGGGTTAGGGTTAGGGTTAGGGTTAGTGTTAGGGTTAGGGCTCGGTTTAGGGTACGGGTTAGGATTAGGGTACGTGTTAGGGTTAGGGTAGGGGTTAGGGTTAGGGTACGCGTTAGGGTTAGGGTAGTGATTAAACCTATCCCACTCTCTAGATACCCCTTAGCACATAAAGGAATATTATATGGGGGTCCAGCCATGGAGAAGAGTTTAGACACTAGGATTAGATAAGGAACACACCCATTATAAAGAAATCACATTAGGATTCTCTTTTTAAGCTGTTCCTTAAAACACTAGTGCTTAGGAAATCTATTGGAGGCAGAAGCAGTCAAGGGTAGCCTAGGGTTAGGGTTAGGCTTAGGGTACGGCTTAGGGTACGGGTTCGGGGAGGGCTTCGGGTACGGCGTAGGGTATGGGTTAGGGTTAGGGTTAGGGTTAGTGTTAGGGTTAGGGCTCGGTTTTGGGTACGGGTTAGGATTAGGGTACGTGTTAGGGTTAGGGTAGGGGTTAGCGATAGGGTACGCGTTAGGGTTAGGGTAGTTATTAAACCTATCCCACTCTCTAGTTATCCCTTAGCACGTAAAGGAATATTATTTGGGGGTCCAGCCATGGAGAAGAGTTTAGACACTAGGATAAGATAAGGAACACACCCATTATAAAGAAATCACATTAAGATTCTCTTTTTAAGCTGTTCCTTAAAACACTAGTGCTTAGGAAATCTATTGGAGGCAGAAGCAGTCAAGGGTAGCCTAGGGTTAGGGTTAGGCTTAGGGTTAGGCTTAGGGTACGGCTTAGGGTACGGGTTCGGGGAGGGCTTCGTGTACGGCGTAGGGTATGGGTTAGGGTTAGGGTTAGTGTTAGTGTTAGGGTTAGGGCTCGGTTTACGGTACGGGTTAGGATTAGGGTACGTGTTATGGTTAGGGTAGGGGTTAGGGTTAGGGTACGCGTTACGGTTAGGGTAGTGATTAAACCTATCCCACTCTCTAGATACCCCTTAGCACGTAAAGGAATATTATTTGGGGGTCCAGCCATGGAGAAGAGTTTAGACACTAAGATAATATAAGGAACACACACATTATAAAGAAATCACATTAGGATTCTCTTTTTAAGCTGTTCCTTAAAACACTAGTGCTTAGGAAATCTATTGGAGGCAGAAGCAGTCAAGGGTAGCCTAGGGTTAGGGTTAGGCTTACGGTTAGGCTTAGGGTACGGTTTAGGGTACGGGTTTGGGGAGGGCTTCGGGTATGTCGTAGGGTATGGGTTAGAGTTAGGGTTAGGGTTAGTGTTAGGGTTAGGGCTCGGTTTAGGGTACGGGTTAGGATTAGGGTACGTGTTAGGGTTAGGGTAGGGGTTAGCGATAGGGTACGCGTTAGGGTTAGGGTAGTTATTAAACCTATCCCACTCTCTAGTTATCCCTTAGCACGTAAAGGAATATTATTTGGGGGTCCAGCCATGGAGAAGAGTTTAGACACTAGGATAAGATAAGGAACACACCCATTATAAAGAAATCACATTAGGATTCTCTTTTTAAGCTGTTCCTTAAAACACTAGTGCTTAGGAAATCTATTGGAGGCAGAAGCAGTCAAGGGTAGCCTAGGGTTAGGGTTAGGCTTAGGGTTAGGCTTAGGGTACGGGTTCGGGGAGGGCTTCGGGTACGGCGTAGGGTATGGGTTAGGGTTAGGGTTAGGGTTAGTGTTAGGGTTAGGGCTCGGTTTAGGGTACGGGTTAGGTTTAGGGTACGTGTTAGGGTTAGGGTAGGGGTTAGCGATAGGGTACGCGTTAGGGTTAGGGTAGTTATTAAACCTATCCCACTCTCTAGTTATCCCTTAGCACGTAAAGGAATATTATTTGGGGGTCCAGCCATGGAGAAGAGTTTAGACACTAGGATAAGATAAGGAACACACCCATTATAAAGAAATCACATTAGGATTCTCTTTTTAAGCTGTTCCTTAAAACACTAGTGCTTAGGAAATCTATTGGAGGCAGAAGCAGTCAAGGGTAGCCTAGGGTTAGGGTTAGGCTTAGGGTTAGGCTTAGGGTACGGCTTAGGGTACGGGTTCGGGGAGGGCTTCGGGTACGGCGTAGGGTATGGGTTAGGGTTAGGGTTAGGGTTAGGGTACGCGTTAGGGTTAGGGTAGTGATTAAACCTATCCCACTCTCTAGATACCCCTTAGCACATAAAGGAATATTATTTGGGGGTCCAGCCATGGAGAAGAGTTTAGACACTAGGATTAGATAAGGAACACACCCATTATAAAGAAATCACATTAGGATTCTCTTTTTAAGCTGTTCCTTAAAACACTAGTGCTTAGGAAATCTATTGGAGGCAGAAGCAGTCAAGGGTAGCCTAGGGTTAGGGTTAGTCTTAGGGTACGGCTTAGGGTACGGGTTCGGGGAGGGCTTCGGGTACGCCGTAGGGTACAGGTTAGGGTTAGGGTTAGGGTTAGTGTTAGGGTTAGAGCTCGGTTTAGGGTACGGGTTAGGATTAGGGTACGTGTTAGGGTTAGGGTAGGGGTTAGCGATAGGGTACGCGTTAGGGTTAGGGTAGTTATTAAACCTATCCCACTCTCTAGTTATCCCTTAGCACGTAAAGGAATATTATTTGGGGGTCCAGTCATGGAGAAGAGTTTAGACACTAGGATAAGATAAGGAACACACCCATTATAAAGAAATCACATTAGGATTCTCTTTTTAAGCTGTTCCTTAAAACACTAGTGCTTAGGAAATCTATTGGAGGCAGAAGCAGTCAAGGGTGGCCTAGGGTTAGGGTTAGGCTTAGGGTTAGGCTTAGGGTACGGCTTAGGGTACGGGTTCGGGGAGGGCTTCGGGTACGGCGTAGGGTATGGGTTAGGGTTAGGGTTAGGGTTAGTGTTAGGGTTAGGGCTCGGTTTAGGGTACGGGTTAGGATTAGGGTACGTGTTAGGGTTAGGGTAGGGGTTAGGGTTAGGGTACGCGTTAGGGTTAGGGTAGTGATTAAACCTATCCCACTCTCTAGATACCCCTTAGCACATAAAGGAATATTATATGGGGGTCCAGCCATGGAGAAGAGTTTAGACACTAGGATTAGATAAGGAACACACCCATTATAAAGAAATCACATTAGGATTCTCTTTTTAAGCTGTTCCTTAAAACACTAGTGCTTAGGAAATCTATTGGAGGCAGAAGCAGTCAAGGGTAGCCTAGGGTTAGGGTTAGGCTTAGGGTACGGCTTAGGGTACGGGTTCGGGGAGGGCTTCGGGTACGGCGTAGGGTATGGGTTAGGGTTAGGGTTAGGGTTAGTGTTAGGGTTAGGGCTCGGTTTTGGGTACGGGTTAGGATTAGGGTACGTGTTAGGGTTAGGGTAGGGGTTAGCGATAGGGTACGCGTTAGGGTTAGGGTAGTTATTAAACCTATCCCACTCTCTAGTTATCCCTTAGCACGTAAAGGAATATTATTTGGGGGTCCAGCCATGGAGAAGAGTTTAGACACTAGGATAAGATAAGGAACACACCCATTATAAAGAAATCACATTAGGATTCTCTTTTTAAGCTGTTCCTTAAAACACTAGTGCTTAGGAAATCTATTGGAGGCAGAAGCAGTCAAGGGTAGCCTAGGGTTAGGGTTAGGCTTAGGGTTAGGCTTAGGGTACGGGTTCGGGGAGGGCTTCGTGTACGGCGTAGGGTATGGGTTAGGGTTAGGGTTAGTGTTAGTGTTAGGGTTAGGGCTCGGTTTACGGTACGGGTTAGGATTAGGGTACGTGTTATGGTTAGGGTAGGGGTTAGGGTTAGGGTACGCGTTACGGTTAGGGTAGTGATTAAACCTATCCCACTCTCTAGATACCCCTTAGCACGTAAAGGAATATTATTTGGGGGTCCAGCCATGGAGAAGAGTTTAGACACTAAGATAATATAAGGAACACACACATTATAAAGAAATCACATTAGGATTCTCTTTTTAAGCTGTTCCTTAAAACACTAGTGCTTAGGAAATCTATTGGAGGCAGAAGCAGTCAAGGGTAGCCTAGGGTTAGGGTTAGGCTTACGGTTAGGCTTAGGGTACGGTTTAGGGTACGGGTTTGGGGAGGGCTTCGGGTATGTCGTAGGGTATGGGTTAGAGTTAGGGTTAGGGTTAGTGTTAGGGTTAGGGCTCGGTTTAGGGTACGGGTTAGGATTAGGGTACGTGTTAGGGTTAGGGTAGGGGTTAGCGATAGGGTACGCGTTAGGGTTAGGGTAGTTATTAAACCTATCCCACTCTCTAGTTATCCCTTAGCACGTAAAGGAATATTATTTGGGGGTCCAGCCATGGAGAAGAGTTTAGACACTAGGATAAGATAAGGAACACACCCATTATAAAGAAATCACATTAGGATTCTCTTTTTAAGCTGTTCCTTAAAACACTAGTGCTTAGGAAATCTATTGGAGGCAGAAGCAGTCAAGGGTAGCCTAGGGTTAGGGTTAGGCTTAGGGTTAGGCTTAGGGTACGGGTTCGGGGAGGGCTTCGGGTACGGCGTAGGGTATGGGTTAGGGTTAGGGTTAGGGTTAGTGTTAGGGTTAGGGCTCGGTTTAGGGTACGGGTTAGGTTTAGGGTACGTGTTAGGGTTAGGGTAGGGGTTAGCGATAGGGTACGCGTTAGGGTTAGGGTAGTTATTAAACCTATCCCACTCTCTAGTTATCCCTTAGCACGTAAAGGAATATTATTTGGGGGTCCAGCCATGGAGAAGAGTTTAGACACTAGGATAAGATAAGGAACACACCCATTATAAAGAAATCACATTAGGATTCTCTTTTTAAGCTGTTCCTTAAAACACTAGTGCTTAGGAAATCTATTGGAGGCAGAAGCAGTCAAGGGTAGCCTAGGGTTAGGGTTAGGCTTAGGGTTAGGCTTAGGGTACGGCTTAGGGTACGGGTTCGGGGAGGGCTTCGGGTACGGCGTAGGGTATGGGTTAGGGTTAGGGTTAGGGTTAGGGTACGCGTTAGGGTTAGGGTAGTGATTAAACCTATCCCACTCTCTAGATACCCCTTAGCACATAAAGGAATATTATTTGGGGGTCCAGCCATGGAGAAGAGTTTAGACACTAGGATTAGATAAGGAACACACCCATTATAAAGAAATCACATTAGGATTCTCTTTTTAAGCTGTTCCTTAAAACACTAGTGCTTAGGAAATCTATTGGAGGCAGAAGCAGTCAAGGGTAGCCTAGGGTTAGGGTTAGTCTTAGGGTACGGCTTAGGGTACGGGTTCGGGGAGGGCTTCGGGTACGGCGTAGGGTACAGGTTAGGGTTAGGGTTAGGGTTAGTGTTAGGGTTAGAGCTCGGTTTAGGGTACGGGTTAGGATTAGGGTACGTGTTAGGGTTAGGGTAGGGGTTAGCGATAGGGTACGCGTTAGGGTTAGGGTAGTTATTAAACCTATCCCACTCTCTAGTTATCCCTTAGCACGTAAAGGAATATTATTTGGGGGTCCAGTCATGGAGAAGAGTTTAGACACTAGGATAAGATAAGGAACACACCCATTATAAAGAAATCACATTAGGATTCTCTTTTTAAGCTGTTCCTTAAAACACTAGTGCTTAGGAAATCTATTGGAGGCAGAAGCAGTCAAGGGTGGCCTAGGGTTAGGGTTAGGCTTAGGGTTAGGCTTAGGGTACGGCTTAGGGTACGGGTTCGGGGAGGGCTTCGGGTACGGCGTAGGGTATGGGTTAGGGTTAGGGTTAGGGTTAGTGTTAGGGTTAGGGCTCGGTTTAGGGTACGGGTTAGGATTAGGGTACGTGTTAGGGTTAGGGTAGGGGTTAGGGTTAGGGTACGCGTTAGGGTTAGGGTAGTGATTAAACCTATCCCACTCTCTAGATACCCCTTAGCACATAAAGGAATATTATATGGGGGTCCAGCCATGGAGAAGAGTTTAGACACTAGGATTAGATAAGGAACACACCCATTATAAAGAAATCACATTAGGATTCTCTTTTTAAGCTGTTCCTTAAAACACTAGTGCTTAGGAAATCTATTGGAGGCAGAAGCAGTCAAGGGTAGCCTAGGGTTAGGGTTAGGCTTAGGGTACGGCTTAGGGTACGGGTTCGGGGAGGGCTTCGGGTACGGCGTAGGGTATGGGTTAGGGTTAGGGTTAGGGTTAGTGTTAGGGTTAGGGCTCGGTTTTGGGTACGGGTTAGGATTAGGGTACGTGTTAGGGTTAGGGTAGGGGTTAGCGATAGGGTACGCGTAAGGGTTAGGGTAGTTATTAAACCTATCCCACTCTCTAGTTATCCCTTAGCACGTAAAGGAATATTATTTGGGGGTCCAGCCATGGAGAAGAGTTTAGACACTAGGATAAGATAAGGAACACACCCATTATAAAGAAATCACATTAGGATTCTCTTTTTAAGCTGTTCCTTAAAACACTAGTGCTTAGGAAATCTATTGGAGGCAGAAGCAGTCAAGGGTAGCCTAGGGTTAGGGTTAGGCTTAGGGTTAGGCTTAGGGTACGGCTTAGGGTACGGGTTCGGGGAGGGCTTCGTGTACGGCGTAGGGTATGGGTTAGGGTTAGGGTTAGTGTTAGTGTTAGGGTTAGGGCTCGGTTTAGGGTACGGGTTAGGATTAGGGTACGTGTTATGGTTAGGGTAGGGGTTAGGGTTAGGGTACGCGTTACGGTTAGGGTAGTGATTAAACCTATCCCACTCTCTAGATACCCCTTAGCACGTAAAGGAATATTATTTGGGGGTCCAGCCATGGAGAAGAGTTTAGACACTAAGATAATATAAGGAACACACACATTATAAAGAAATCACATTAGGATTCTCTTTTTAAGCTGTTCCTTAAAACACTAGTGCTTAGGAAATCTATTGGAGGCAGAAGCAGTCAAGGGTAGCCTAGGGTTAGGGTTAGGCTTACGGTTAGGCTTAGGGTACGGTTTAGGGTACGGGTTTGGGGAGGGATTCGGGTATGTCGTAGGGTATGGGTTAGAGTTAGGGTTAGGGTTAGTGTTAGGGTTAGGGCTCGGTTTAGGGTACGGGTTAGGATTAGGGTACGTGTTAGGGTTAGGGTAGGGGTTAGCGATAGGGTACGCGTTAGGGTTAGGGTAGTTATTAAACCTATCCCACTCTCTAGTTATCCCTTAGCACGTAAAGGAATATTATTTGGGGGTCCAGCCATGGAGAAGAGTTTAGACACTAGGATAAGATAAGGAACACACCCATTATAAAGAAATCACATTAGGATTCTCTTTTTAAGCTGTTCCTTAAAACACTAGTGCTTAGGAAATCTATTGGGGGCAGAAGCAGTCAAGGGTAGCCTAGGGTTAGGGTTAGGCTTAGGGTTAGGCTTAGGGTACGGCTTAGGGTACGGGTTCGGGGAGGGCTTCGGGTACGGTGTAGGGTATGGGTTAGGGTTAGGGTTAGGGTTAGTGTTAGGGTTAGGGCTCAGTTTAGGATACTGGTTAGGATTAGGGTACGTGTTAGGTTTAGGGTAGGGGTTAGGGTTAGGGTACGCGTTAGGGTAAGGGTAGTGATTAAACCTATCCCACTCTCTAGATACCCCTTAGCACATAAAGGAATATTATATGGGGGTCCAGCCATGGAGAAGAGTTTAGACACTAGGATTAGATAAGGAACACACCCATTATAAAGAAATCACATTAGGATTCTCTTTTTAAGCTGTTCCTTAAAACACTAGTGCTTAGGAAATCTATTGGAGGCAGAAGCAGTCAAGGGTAGCCTAGGGTTAGGGTTAGGCTTAGGGTACGGCTTAGGGTACGGGTTCAGGGAGGGCTTCGGGTACGGCGTAGGGTATGGGTTAGGGTTAGGGTTAGGGTTAGTGTTAGGGTTAGAGCTCGGTTTAGGGTACGGGTTAGGATTAGGGTACGTGTTAGGGTTAGGGTAGGGGTTAGCGATAGGGTACGCGTTAGGGTTAGGGTAGTTATTAAACCTATCCCACTCTCTAGTTATCCCTTAGCACGTAAAGGAATAATATTTGGGGGTCCAGCCATGGAGAAGAGTTTAGACACTAGGATAAGATAAGGAACACACCCATTATAAAGAAATCACATTAGGATTCTCTTTTTAAGCTGTTCCTTAAAACACTAGTGCTTAGGAAATCTATTGGAGGCAGAAGCAGTCAAGGGTAGCCTAGGGTTAGGGTTAGGCTTAGGGTTAGGCTTAGGGTACGGCTTAGGGTACGGGTTCGGGGAGGGCTTCGGGTACGGCGTAGGGTATGGGTTAGGGTTAGGGTTAGGGTTAGTGTTAGGGTTAGGGCTCGGTTTAGGGTACGGGTTAGGATTAGGGTACGTGTTAGGGTTAGGGTAGGGGTTAGGGTTAGGGTACGCGTTACGGTTAGGGTAGTTATTAAACCTATCCCACTCTCTAGATACCCCTTAGCACGTAAAGGAATATTATTTGGGGGTCCAGCCATGGAGAATAGTTTAGACACTAAGATAATATAAGGAACACACACATTATAAAGAAATCACATTAGGATTCTCTTTTTAAGCTGTTCCTTAAAACACTAGTGCTTAGGAAATCTATTGGAGGCAGAAGCAGTCAAGGGTAGCCTAGGGTTAGGGTTAGGCTTAGGGATAGGCTTAGGGTACGGCTTAGGGTACGGGTTCGGGGAGGGCTTCGGGTACGGCGTAGGGTATGCGTTAGGGTTAGGCTTAGGGTTAGTGTTAGGGTTAGGGCTCGGTTTAGGGTACGGGTTAGGATTAGGGTACGTGTTAGGGATAGGGTAGGGGTTAGGGTTAGGGTACGCGTTACGGTTAGGGTAGTTATTAAACCTATCCCACTCTCTAGATACCCCTTAGCACGTAAAGGAATATTATTTGGGGGTCCAGCCATGGAGAAGAGTTTAGACACTAAGATAATATAAGGAACACACACATTATAAAGAAATCACATTAGGATTCTCTTTTTAAGCTGTTCCTTAAAACACTAGTGCTTAGGAAATCTATTGGAGGCAGAAGAAGTCAAGGGTAGCCTAGGGTTAGGGTTAGGCTTAGGGTTAGGCTTAGGGTACGGCTTAGGGTACGGGATCGGGGAGGGCTTTGGGTACGGCGTAGTGTATGGGTTAGGGTTAGGGTTAGGGTTAGTGTTAGGGTTAGGGCTCGGTTTAGGGTACGGGTTAGGATTAGGGTACGTGTTAGGGTTAGGGTAGGGGTTAGCGTTAGGGTACGCGTTAGGGTTACGGTAGTTATTAAACCTATCCCACTCTCTAGTTACCCCTTAGCACGTAAAGGAATATTATTTGGGGGTCCAGCCATGGAGAAGAGTTTAGACACTAGGATAAGATAAGGAACACACCCATTGTACAGAAATCACATTAGGATTCTCTTTTTAAGCTGTTCCTTAAAACACTAGTGCTTAAGAAATCTATTGGAGGCAGAAGCAGTCAAGGGTAGCCTAGGGTTAGGGTTAGGCTTAGGGTACGGCTTAGGGTACGGGTTCGGGGAGGGCTTCGGGTACGGCGTAGGGTATGGGTTAGAGTTAGGGTTAGGGTTAGTGTTAGGGTTAGGGCTCGGTTTAGGGTACGGGTTAGGTTTAGGGTACGTGTTAGGGTTAGGGTAGGGGTTAGCGATAGGGTACGCGTTAGGGTTAGGGTAGTTATTAAACCTATCCCACTCTCTAGTTATCCCTTAGCACGTAAAGGAATATTATTTGGGGGTCCAGCCATGGAGAAGAGTTTAGACACTAGGATAAGATAAGGAACACACCCATTATAAAGAAATCACATTAGGATTCTCTTTTTAAGCTGTTCCTTAAAACACTAGTGCTTAGGAAATCTATTGGAGGCAGAAGCAGTCAAGGGTAGCCTAGGGTTAGGGTTAGGCTTAGGGTTAGGCTTAGGGTACGGCTTAGGGTACGGGTTCGGGGAGGGCTTCGGGTACGGCGTAGGGTATGGGTTAGGGTTAGGGTTAGGGTTAGTGTTAGGGTTAGGGCTCAGTTTAGGATACTGGTTAGGATTAGGGTTCGTGTTAGGGTTAGGGTAGGGGTTAGGGTTAGGGTACGCGTTAGGGTTAGGGTAGTGATTAAACCTATCCCACTCTCTAGATACCCCTTAGCACATAAAGGAATATTATTTGGGGGTCCAGCCATGGAGAAGAGTTTAGACACTAGGATTAGATAAGGAACACACCCATTATAAAGAAATCACATTAGGATTCTCTTTTTAAGCTGTTCCTTAAAACACTAGTGCTTAGGAAATCTATTGGAGGCAGAAGCAGTCAAGGGTAGCCTAGGGTTAGGGTTAGGCTTAGGGTTAGGCTTAGGGTACGGCTTAGGGTACGGGTTCGGGGAGGGCTTCGGGTACGGCGTAGGGTATGAGTTAGGGTTAGGGTTAGGGTTAGTGTTAGGGTTAGGGCTCGGTTTAGGGTACGGGTTAGGATTAGGGTACGTGTTAGGGTTAGGGTAGGGGTTAGGGTTAGGGTACGCGTTAGGGTTAGGGTAGTGATTAAACCTATCCCACTCTCTAGATACCCCTTAGCACATAAAGGAATATTATTTGGGGGTCCAGCCATGGAGAAGAGTTTAGACACTAGGATTAGATAAGGAACACACCCATTATAAAGAAATCACATTAGGATTCTCTTTTTAAGCTGTTCCTTAAAACACTAGTGCTTAGGAAATCTATTGGAGGCAGAAGCACTCAAGGGTAGCCTAGGGTTAGGGTTAGGCTTAGGGTACGGCTTAGGGTACGGGTTCGGGGAGGGCTTCGGGTACGGCGTAGGGTATGGGTTAGGGTTAGGGTTAGGGTTAGTGTTAGGGTTAGGGCTCGGTTTAGGTTACGGGTTAGGATTAGGGTACGTGTTAGGGTTAGGGTAGGGGTTAGCGATAGGGTACGCGTTAGGGTTAGGGTAGTTATTAAACCTATCCCACTCTCTAGTTATCCCTTAGCACGTAAAGGAATATTATTTGGGGGTCCAGCCATGGAGAAGAGTTTAGACACTAGGATAAGATAAGGAACACACCCATTATAAAGAAATCACATTAGGATTCTCTTTTTAAGCTGTTCCTTAAAACACTAGTGCTTAGGAAATCTATTGGAGGCAGAAGCAGTCAAGGGTAGCCTAGGGTTAGGGTTAGGCTTAGGGTTAGGCTTAGGGTACGGCTTAGGGTACGGGTTCGGGGAGGGCTTCGGGTACGGCGTAGGGTATGGGTTAGGGTTAGGGTTAGGGTTAGTGTTAGGGTTAGGGCTCGGTTTAGGGTACGGTTTAGGATTAGGGTACGTGTTAGGGTTAGGGTAGGGGTTAGGGTTAGGGTACGCGTTACGGTTAGGGTAGTGATTAAACCTATCCCACTCTCTAGATACCCCTTAGCACGTAAAGGAATATTATTTGGGGGTCCAGCCATGGAGAAGAGTTTAGACACTAAGATAATATAAGGAACACACACATTATAAAGAAATCACATTAGGATTCTCTTTTTAAGCTGTTCCTTAAAACACTAGTGCTTAGGAAATCTATTGGAGGCAGAAGAAGTCAAGGGTAGCCTAGGGTTAGGGTTAGGCTTACGGTTAGGCTTAGGGTACGGTTTAGGGTACGGGTTTGGGGAGGGCTTCGGGTACGGCGTAGGGTATGGGTTAGAGTTAGGGTTAGGGTTAGTGTTAGGGTTAGGGCTCGGTTTAGGGTACGGGTTAGGATTAGGGTACGTGTTAGGGTTAGGGTAGGGGTTAGCGATAGGGTACGCGATAGGGTTAGGGTAGTTATTAAACCTATCCCACTCTCTAGTTATCCCTTAGCACGTAAAGGAATATTATTTGGGGGTCCAGCCATGGAGAAGAGTTTAGACACTAGGATAAGATAAGGAACACACCCATTATAAAGAAATCACATTAGGATTCTCTTTTTAAGCTGTTCCTTAAAACACTAGTGCTTAGGAAATCTATTGGAGGCAGAAGCAGTCAAGGGTAGCCTAGGGTTAGGGTTAGGCTTAGGGTTAGGCTTAGGGTACGGCTTAGGGTACGGGTTCGGGGAGGGCTTCGGGTACGGCGTAGGGTATGGGTTAGGGTTAGGGTTAGGGTTAGTGTTAGGGTTAGGGCTCAGTTTAGGATACTGGTTAGGATTAGGGTACGTGTTAGGGTTAGGGTAGGGGTTAGGGTTAGGGTACGCGTTAGGGTTAGGGTAGTGATTAAACCTATCCCACTCTCTAGATACCCCTTAGCACATAAAGGAATATTATTTGGGGGTCCAGCCATGGAGAAGAGTTTAGACACTAGGATTAGATAAGGAACACAACCATTATAAAGAAATCACATTAGGATTCTCTTTTTAAGCTGTTCCTTAAAACACTAGTGCTTAGGAAATCTATTGGAGGCAGAAGCAGTCAATGGTAGCCTAGGGTTAGGGTTAGTCTTAGGGTACGGCTTAGGGTATGGGTTCGGGGAGGGCTTCGGGTACGGCGTAGGGTACGGGTTAGGGTTAGGGTTAGGGGTAGTGTTAGGGTTAGAGCTCGGTTTAGGGTACGGGTTAGGATTAGGGTACGTGTTAGGGTTAGGGTAGGGGTTAGCGATAGGGTACGCGTTAGGGTTAGGGTAGTTATTAAACCTATCCCACTCTCTAGTTATCCCTTAGCACATAAAGGAATATTATTTGGGGGTCCAGTCATGGAGAAGAGTTTAGACACTAGGATAAGATAAGGAACACACCCATTATAAAGAAATCACATTAGGATTCTCTTTTTAAGCTGTTCCTTAAAACACTAGTGCTTAGGAAATCTATTGGAGGCAGAAGCAGTCAAGGGTGGCCTAGGGTTAGGGTTAGGCTTAGGGTTAGGCTTAGGGTACGGCTTAGGGTACGGGTTCGGGGAGGGCTTCGGGTACGGCGTAGGGTATGGGTGAGGGTTAGGTTTAGGGTTAGTGTTAGGGTTAGGGCTCGGTTTAGGGTACGGGTTAGGATTAGGGTACGTGTTAGGGTTAGGGTAGGGGTTAGGGTTAGGGTACGCGTTAGGGTTAGGGTAGTGATTAAACCTATCCCACTCTCTAGATACCCCTTAGCACATAAAGGAATATTATTTGGGGGTCCAGCCATGGAGAAGAGTTTAGACACTAGGATTAGATAAGGAACACACACATTATAAAGAAATCACATTAGGATTCTCTTTTTAAGCTGTTCCTTAAAACACTAGTGCTTAGGAAATCTATTGGAGGCAGAAGCAGTCAAGGGTAGCCTAGGGTTAGGGTTAGGCTTAGGGTACGGCTTAGGGTACGGGTTCGGGGAGGGCTTCGGGTACGGCGTAGGGTATGGGTTAGGGTTAGGGTTAGGGTTAGTGTTAGGGTTAGGGCTCGGTTTAGGGTACGGGTTAGGATTAGGGTACGTGTTAGGGTTAGGGTAGGGGTTAGCGATAGGGTACGCGTTAGGGTTAGGTTAGTTATTAAACCTATCCCACTCTCTAGTTATCCCTTAGCACGTAAAGGAATATTATTTGGGGGTCCAGCCATGGAGAAGAGTTTAGACACTAGGATAAGATAAGGAACACACCCATTATAAAGAAATCACATTAGGATTCTCTTTTTAAGCTGTTCCTTAAAACACTAGTGCTTAGGAAATCTATTAGAGGCAGAAGCAGTCAAGGGTAGCCTAGGGTTAGGGTTAGGCTTAGGGTTAGGCTTAGGGTACGGCTTAGGGTACGGGTTCGGGGAGGGCTTCGGGTACGGCGTAGGGTATGGGTTAGGGTTAGGGTTAGGGTTAGTGTTAGGGTTAGGGCTCGGTTTAGGGTACGGGTTAGGATTAGGGTACGTGTTAGGGTTAGGGTAGGGGTTAGGGTTAGGGTACGCGTTAGGGTTAGGGTAGTGATTAAACCTATCCCACTCTCTAGATACCCCTTAGCACATGAAGGAATATTATTTGGGGGTCCAGCCATGGAGAAGAGTTTAGACACTAGAATTTGATAAGGAACACAGCCATTATAAAGAAATCACATTAGGATTCTCTTTTTAAGCTGTTCCTTAAAACACTAGTGCTTAGGAAATCTATTGGAGGCAGAAGCAGTCAAGGGTAGCCTAGGGTTAGGGTTAGGCTTAGGGTTAGGCTTAGGATACGGCTTAGGGTACGGGTTCGGGGAGGGCTTCGGGTACGGCGTAGGGTATGGGTTAGGGTTAGGGTTAGGGTTAGTGTTAGGGTTAGGGCTCGGTTTAGGGTACGGGTTAGGATTAGGGTACGTGTTAGGGTTAGGGTAGGGGTTAGGGTTAGGGTACGCGTTAGGGTTAGGGTAGTGATTAAACCTATCCCACTCTCTAGATACCCCTTAGCACATAAAGGAATATTATTTGGGGGTCCAGCCATGGAGAAGAGTTTAGACACTAGGATTAGATAAGGAACACACCCATTATAAAGAAATCACATTAGGATTCTCTTTTTAAGCTGTTCCTTAAAACACTAGTGCTTAGGAAATCTATTGGAGGCAGAAGCAGTCAAGGGTAGCCTAGGGTTAGGGTTAGGCTTAGGGTTAGGCTTAGGGTACGGCTTAGGGTACGGGTTCGGGGAGGGCTTCGGGTACGGCGTAGGGTATGGGTTAGGGTTAGGGTTAGGGTTAGTGTTAGGGTTAGGGCTCGGTTTAGGGTACGGGTTAGGATTAGGGTACGTGTTAGGGTTAGGGTAGGGGTTAGGGTTAGGGTACGCGTTACGGTTAGGGTAGTTATTAAACCTATCCCACTCTCTAGATACCCCTTAGCACGTAAAGGAATATTATTTGGGGGTCCAGCCATGGAGAAAAGTTTAGACACTAAGATAATATAAGGAACACACACATTATAAAGAAATCACATTAGGATTCTCTTTTTAAGCTGTTCCTTAAAACACTAGTGCTTAGGAAATCTATTGGAGGCAGAAGCAGTCAAGGGTAGCCTAGGGTTACGGTTAGGCTTAGGGGTAGGCTTAGGGTACGGCTTAGGGTACGGGTTCGGGGAGGGCTTCGGGTACGGCGTAGGGTATGGGTTAGGGTTAGGCTTAGGGTTAGTGTTAGGGTTAGGGCTCGGTTTAGGGTACGGGTTAGGATTAGGGTACGTGTTAGGGATAGGGTAGGGGTTAGGGTTAGGGTACGCATTACGGTTAGGGTAGTTATTAAACCTATCCCACTCTCTAGATACCCCTTAGCACGTAAAGGAATATTATTTGGGGGTCCAGCCATGGAGAAGAGTTTAGACACTAAGATAATATAAGGAACACACACATTATAAAGAAATCACATTAGGATTCTCTTTTTAAGCTGTTCCTTAAAACACTAGTGCTTAGGAAATCTATTGGAGGCAGAAGAAGTCAAGGGTAGCCTAGGGTTAGGGTTAGGCTTAGGGTTAGGCTTAGGGTACGGCTTAGGGTACGGGATCGGGGAGGGCTTTGGGTACGGCGTAGTGTATGGGTTAGGGTTAGGGTTAGGGTTAGTGTTAGGGTTAGGGCTCGGTTTAGGGTACGGGTTAGGATTAGGGTACGTGTTAGGGTTAGGGTAGGGGTTAGCGTTAGGGTACGCGTTAGGGTTAGGGTAGTTATTAAACCTATCCCACTCTCTAGTTACCCCTTAGCACGTAAAGGAATATTATTTGGGGGTCCAGCCATGGAGAAGAGTTTAGACACTAGGATAAGATAAGGAACACACCCATTATAAAGAAATCACATTAGGATTCTCTTCTTAAGCTGTTCCTTAAAACACTAGTGCTTAGGAAATCTATTGGAGGCAGAAGCAGTCAAGGGTAGCCTAGGGTTAGGGTTAGGCTTAGGGTTAGGCTTAGGGTACGGCTTAGGGTACGGGTTCGGGGAGGGCTTCGGGTACGGCGTAGGGTATGGGTTAGGGTTAGGGTTAGGGTTAGTGTTAGGGTTAGGGCTCGGTTTAGGATACGGGTTAGGATTAGGGTACGTGTTAGGGTTAGGGTAGGGGTTAGCGTTAGGGTACGCGTTAGGGTTAGGGTAGTTATTAAACCTATCCCACTCTCTAGTTACCCCTTAGCACGTAAAGGAATATTATTTGGGGGTCCAGCGATGGAGAAGAGTTTAGACACTAGGATAAGATAAGGAACACACCCATTATAAAGAAATCACATTAGGATTCTCTTTTTAAGCTGTTCCTTAAAACACTAGTGCTTAGGAAATCTATTGGAGGCAGAAGCAGTCAAGGGTAGCCTAGGGTTAAGGTTAGGCTTAGGGTTAGGCTTAGGGTACGGCTTAGGGTACGGTTTCGGGGAGGGCTTCGGGTACGGCGTAGGGTATGGGTTAGGGTTAGAGTTAGGGTTAGTGTTAGGGTTAGGGCTCAGTTTAGGATACGGGTTAGGATTAGGGTACGTGTTTGGGTTAGGGCAGGGGTTAGGGTTAGTGTACCCGTTAGGGTTAGGGTAGTTATTAAACCTATCCCACTCTCTAGATACCCCTTAGCACGTAAAGGAATATTATTTGGGGGTCCAGCCATGGAGAAGAGTTTAGACACTAAGATAATATAAGGAACACACACATTATAAAGAAATCACATTAGGATTCTCTTTTTAAGCTGTTCCTTAAAACACTAGTGCTTAGGAAATCTATTGGAGGCAGAAGCAGTCAAGGGTAGCCTAGGGTTAGGGTTAGGCTTAGGGTTAGGCTTCGGGTACGGCTTAGGGTACGGGTTCGGGGAGGGCTTCGGGTACGGCGTAGGGTATGGGTTAGGGTTAGGGTTAGGGTTAGTGTTAGGGTTAGGGCTCGGTTTAGGGTACGGGTTAGGATTAGGGTACGTGTTAGGGTTAGGGTAGGGGTTAGGGTTAGGGTACGCGTTAGGGTTAGGGTAGTGATTAAACCTATCCCACTCTCTAGATACCCCTTAGCACATAAAGGAATATTATTTGGGGGTCCAGCCATGGAGAAGAGTTTAGACACTAGGATTAGATAAGGAACACACCCATTATACAGAAATCACATTAGGATTCTCTTTTTAAGCTGTTCCTTAAAACACTAGTGCTTAGGAAATCTATTGGAGGCAGAAGCAGTCAAGGGTAGCCTACGGTTAGGGTTAGGCTTAGGGTACGGCTTAGGGTACGGGTTCGGGGAGGGCTTCGGGTACAGCGTAGGGTATGGGTTAGGGTTAGGGTTAGGGTTAGTGTTAGGGTTAGGGCTCGGTTTAGGGTACGGGTTAGGATTAGGGTACGTGTTAGGGTTAGGGTAGGGGTTAGCGTTAGGGTACGCGTTAGGGTTAGGGTAGTTATTAAACCTATCCCACTCTCTAGTTACCCCTTAGCACGTAAAGGAATATTATTTGGGGGTCCAGCCATGGAGAAGAGTTTAGACACTAGGATAAGATAAGGAACACCCCCATTATAAAGAAATCACATTAGGATTCTCTTTTTAAGCTGTTCCTTAAAACACTAGTGCTTAGGAAATCTATTTGAGGCAGAAGCAGTCAAGGGTAGCCTAGGGTTAGGGTTAGGCTTAGGGTACGGCTTAGGGTACGGGTTCGGGGAGGGCTTCGGGTACGGCGTAGGGTATGGGTTAGGGTTAGGGTTAGGGTTAGTGTTAGGGTTAGGGCTCGGTTTAGGGTACGGGTTAGGATTAGGGTACGTGTTAGGGTTAGGGTAGGGGTTAGCGTTAGGGTACGCGTTAGGGTTAGGGTAGTTATTAAACCTATTCCACTCTCTAGTTACCCCTTAGCACGTAAAGGAATATTATTTGGGGGTCCAGCCATGGAGAAGAGTTTAGACACTAGAATAAGATAAGGAACACACCCATTATAAAGAAATCACATTAGGATTCTCTTTTTAAGCTGTTCCTTAAAACACTAGTGCTTAGGAAATCTATTGGAGGCAGAAGCAGTCAAGGGTAGCCTAGGGTTAGGGTTAGGCTTAGGGTTAGGCTTAGGGTACGGGTTCGGGGAGGGCTTCGGGTACGGCGTAGGGTATGGGTTAGGGTTAGGGTTAGGGTTAGTGTTAGGGTTAGGGCTCGGTTTAGGATACGGGTTAGGATTAGGGTACGTGTTAGGGTTAGGGCAGGGGTTAGTGTTAGGGTACCCGTTAGGGTTAGGGTAGTTATTAAACCTATCCCACTCTCTAGATACCCCTTAGCACGTAAAGGAATATTATTTGGGGGTCCAGCCATGGAGAAGAGTTTAGACACTAAGATAATATAAGGAACACACACATTATAAAGAAATCACATTAGGATTCTCTTTTTAAGCTGTTCCTTAAAACACTAGTGCTTAGGAAATCTATTGGAGGCAGAAGCAGTCAAGGGTAGCCTAGGGTTAGGGTTAGGCTTAGGGTTAGGCTTAGGGTACGGCTTAGGGTACGGGTTCGGGGAGGGCTTCGGGTACGGCGTAGGGTATGGGTTAGGGTTAGGGTTAGGGTTAGGGTTAGGGCTCGGTTTAGGGTACGGGTTAGGATTAGGGTATGTGTTAGGGTTAGGGTAGGGGTTAGGGTTAGGGTACGCGTTAGGGTTAGGGTAGTTATTAAACCTATCCCACTCTCTAGATACCCCTTAGCACGTAAAGGAATATTATTTCGGGGTCCAGCCATGGAGAAGAGTTTAGACACTAGGATAAGATAAGGAACACACACATTATAAAGAAATCACATTAGGATTCTCTTCTTAAGCTGTTCCTTAAAACACTAGTGCTTAGGAAATCTATTGGAGGCAGAAGCAGTCAAGGGTAGCCTAGGGTTAGGGTTAGGCTTAGGGTTAGGCTTAGGGTACGGCTTAGGGTACGGGTTCGGGGAGGGCTTCGGGTACGGCGTAGGGTATGGGTTAGGGTTAGGGTTAGGGTTAGTGTTAGGGTTAGGGCTCGGTTTAGGATACGGGTTAGGATTAGGGTACGTGTTAGGGTTAGGGTAGGGGTTAGCGTTAGGGTACGCGTTAGGGTTAGGGTAGTTATTAAACCTATCCCACTCTCTAGTTACCCCTTAGCACGTAAAGGAATATTATTTGGGGGTCCAGCCATGGAGAAGAGTTTAGACACTAGAATAAGATAAAGAACACACCCATTATAAAGAAATCACATTAGGATTCTCTTTTTAAGCTGTTCCTTAAAACACTAGTGCTTAGGAAATCTATTGGAGGCAGAAGCAGTCAAGGGTAGCCTAGGGTTAGGGTTAGGCTTAGGGTACGGCTTAGGGTACGGGTTCGGGGAGGGCTTCGGGTACGGCGTAGGGTATGGGTTAGGGTTAGGGTTAGGGTTAGTGTTAGGGTTAGGGCTCAGTTTAGGATACGGGTTAGGATTAGGGTACGTGTTAGGGTTAGGGCAGGGGTTAGGGTTAGGGTACGCGTTAGGGTTAGTGTAGTTATTAAACCTATCCCACTCTCTAGTTACCCCTTAGCACGTAAAGGAATATTATTTGGGGGTCCAGCCATGGAGAAGAGTTTAGACACTAGGATTAGATAAGGAACACACCCATTATACAGAAATCAAATTAGGATTCTCTTTTTAAGCTGTTCCTTAAAACACTAGTGCTTAGGAAATCTATTGGAGGCAGAAGCAGTCAAGGGTAGCCTAGGGTTAGGGTTAGGCTTAGGGTTAGGCTTAGGGTACGGCTTAGGGTACGGGTTCGGGGAGGGCTTCGGGTACGGCGTAGGGTATGGGTTAGGGTTAGGGTTAGGGTTAGTGTTAGGGTTAGGGCTCGGTTTAGGGTACGGGTTAGGATTAGGGTACGTGTTAGGGTTAGGGTAGGGGTTAGCGATAGGGTACGCGTTAGGGTTAGGGTAGTTATTAAACCTATCCCACTCTCTAGTTATCCCTTAGCACGTAAAGGAATATTATTTGGGGGTCCAGCCATGGAGAAGAGTTTAGACACTAGGATAAGATAAGGAACACACCCATTATAAAGAAATCACATTAGGATTCTCTTTTTAAGCTGTTCCTTAAAACACTAGTGCTTAGGAAATCTATTGGAGGCAGAAGCAGTCAAGGGTAGCCTAGGGTTAGGGTTACGCTTAGGGTTAGGCTTAGGGTACGGCTTAGGGTACGGGTTCGGGGAGGGCTTCGGGTACGGCGTAGGGTATGGGTTAGGGTTAGGGTTAGGGTTAGTGTTAGGGTTAGGGCTCGGTTTAGGGTACGGGTTAGGATTAGGGTACGTGTTAGGGTTAGGGTAGGGGTTAGGGTTAGGGTACGCGTTAGGGTTAGGGTAGTGATTAAACCTATCCCACTCTCTAGATACCCCTTAGCACATGAAGGAATATTATTTGGGGGTCCAGCCATGGAGAAGAGTTTAGACACTAGAATTTGATAAGGAACACAGCCATTATAAAGAAATCACATTAGGATTCTCTTTTTAAGCTGTTCCTTAAAACACTAGTGCTTAGGAAATCTATTGGAGGCAGAAGCAGTCAAGGGTAGCCTAGGGTTAGGGTTAGGCTTAGGGTTAGGCTTAGGATACGGCTTAGGGTCTGGGTTCGGGGAGGGCTTCGGGTACGGCGTAGGGTATGGGTTAGGGTTAGGGTTAGGGTTAGTGTTAGGGTTAGGGCTCGGTTTAGGGTACGGGTTAGGATTAGGGTGCGTGTTAGGGTTAGGGTAGGGGTTAGGGTTAGGGTACGCGTTAGGATTAGGGTAGTGATTAAACCTATCCCACTCTCTAGATACCCCTTAGCACATAAAGGAATATTATTTGGGGGTCCAGCCATGGAGAAGAGTTTAGACACTAGGATTAGATAAGGAACACACCCATTATAAAGAAATCACATTAGGATTCTCTTTTTAAGCTGTTCCTTAAAACACTAGTGCTTAGGAAATCTATTGGAGGCAGAAGCAGTCAAGGGTAGCCTAGGGTTAGGGTTAGGCTTAGGGTTAGGCTTAGGGTACGGCTTAGGGTACGGGTTCGGGGAGGGCTTCGGGTACGGCGTAGGGTATGGGTTAGGGTTAGGGTTAGGGTTAGTGTTAAGGTTAGGGCTCGGTTTAGGGTACGGGTTAGGATTAGTGTACGTGTTAGGGTTAGGGTAGGGGTTAGGGTTAGGGTACGCGTTACGGTTAGGGTAGTTATTAAACCTATCCCACTCTCTAGATACCCCTTAGCACGTAAAGGAATATTATTTGGGGGTCCAGCCATGGATAAGAGTTTAGACACTAGGATAAGATAAGGAACACACCCATTATAAAGAAATCACATTAGGATTCTCTTTTTAAGCTGTTCCTTAAAACACTAGTGCTTAGGAAATCTATTGGAGGCAGAAGCAGTCAAGGGTAGCCTAGGGTTAGGGTTAGGCTTAGGGTTAGGCTTAGGGTACGGCTTAGGGTACGGGTTCGGGGAGGGCTTCGGGTACGGCGTAGGGTATGGGTTAGGGTTAGGGTTAGGGTTAGTGTTAGGGTTAGGGCTCGGTTTAGGGTACGGGTTAGGATTAGGGTACGTGTTAGGGTTAGGGTAGGGGTTAGGGTTAGGGTACGCGTTACGGTTAGGGTAGTTATTAAACCTATCCCACTCTCTAGATACCCCTTAGCACGTAAAGGAATATTATTTGGGGGTCCAGCCATGGAGAATAGTTTAGACACTAAGATAATATAAGGAACACACACATTATAAAGAAATCACATTAGGATTCTCTTTTTAAGCTGTTCCTTAAAACACTAGTGCTTAGGAAATCTATTGGAGGCAGAAGCAGTCAAGGGTAGCCTAGGGTTAGGGTTAGGCTTAGGGTACGGCTTAGGGTACGGGTTCGGGGAGGGCTTCGGGTACGGCGTAGGGTATGGGTTAGGGTTAGGGTTAGGGTTAGTGTTAGGGTTAGGTCTCGGTTTAGGTTACGGGTTAGGATTAGGGTACGTGTTAGGGTTAGGGTAGGGGTTAGCGATAGGGTACGCGTTAGGGTTAGGGTAGTTATTAAACCTATCCCACTCTCTAGTTATCCCTTAGCACGTAAAGGAATATTATTTGGGGGTCCAGCCATGGAGAAGAGTTTAGACACTAGGATAAGATAAGGAACACACCCATTATAAAGAAATCACATTAGGATTCTCTTTTTAAGCTGTTCCTTAAAACACTAGTGCTTAGGAAATCTATTGGAGGCAGAAGCAGTCAAGGGTAGCCTAGGGTTAGGGTTAGGCTTAGGGTTAGGCTTAGGGTACGGCTTAGGGTACGGGTTCGGGGAGGGCTTCGGGTACGGCGTAGGGTATGGGTTAGGGTTAGGGTTAGGGTTAGTGTTAGGGTTAGGGCTCGGTTTAGGGTACGGTTTAGGATTAGGGTACGTGTTAGGGTTAGGGTAGGGGTTAGGGTTAGGGTACGCGTTACGGTTAGGGTAGTGATTAAACCTATCCCACTCTCTAGATACCCCTTAGCACGTAAAGGAATATTATTTGGGGGTCCAGCCATGGAGAAGAGTTTAGACACTAAGATAATATAAGGAACACACACATTATAAAAAAATCACATTAGGATTCTCTTTTTAAGCTGTTCCTTAAAACACTAGTGCTTAGGAAATCTATTGGAGGCAGAAGAAGTCAAGGGTAGCCTAGGGTTAGGGTTAGGCTTACGGTTAGGCTTAGGGTACGGTTTAGGGTACGGGTTTGGGGAGGGCTTCGGGTACGGCGTAGGGTATGGGTTAGAGTTAGGGTTAGGGTTAGTGTTAGGGTTAGGGCTCGGTTTAGGGTACGGGTTAGGATTAGGGTACGTGTTAGGGTTAGGGTAGGGGTTAGCGATAGGGTACGCGATAGGGTTAGGGTAGTTATTAAACCTATCCCACTCTCTAGTTATCCCTTAGCACGTAAAGGAATATTATTTGGGGGTCCAGCCATGGAGAAGAGTTTAGACACTAGGATAAGATAAGGAACACACCCATTATAAAGAAATCACATTAGGATTCTCTTTTTAAGCTGTTCCTTAAAACACTAGTGCTTAGGAAATCTATTGGAGGCAGAAGCAGTCAAGGGTAGCCTAGGGTTAGGGTTAGGCTTAGGGTTAGGCTTAGGGTACGGCTTAGGGTACGGGTTCGGGGAGGGCTTCGGGTACGGCGTAGGGTATGGGTTAGGGTTAGGGTTAGGGTTAGTGTTAGGGTTAGGGCTCAGTTTAGGATACTGGTTAGGATTAGGGTACGTGTTAGGGTTAGGGTAGGGGTTAGGGTTAGGGTACGCGTTAGGGTTAGGGTAGTGATTAAACCTATCCCACTCTCTAGATACCCCTTAGCACATAAAGGAATATTATTTGGGGGTCCAGCCATGGAGAAGAGTTTAGACACTAGGATTAGATAAGGAACACAACCATTATAAAGAAATCACATTAGGATTCTCTTTTTAAGCTGTTCCTTAAAACACTAGTGCTTAGGAAATCTATTGGAGGCAGAAGCAGTCAATGGTAGCCTAGGGTTAGGGTTAGTCTTAGGGTACGGCTTAGGGTACGGGTTCGGGGAGGGCTTCGGGTACGGCGTAGGGTACGGGTTAGGGTTAGGGTTAGGGGTAGTGTTAGGGTTAGAGCTCGGTTTAGGGTACGGGTTAGGATTAGGGTACGTGTTAGGGTTAGGGTAGGGGTTAGCGATAGGGTACGCGTTAGGGTTAGGGTAGTTATTAAACCTATCCCACTCTCTAGTTATCCCTTAGCACATAAAGGAATATTATTTGGGGGTCCAGTCATGGAGAAGAGTTTAGACACTAGGATAAGATAAGGAACACACCCATTATAAAGAAATCACATTAGGATTCTCTTTTTAAGCTGTTCCTTAAAACACTAGTGCTTAGGAAATCTATTGGAGGCAGAAGCAGTCAACGGTGGCCTAGGGTTAGGGTTAGGCTTAGGGTTAGGCTTAGGGTACGGCTTAGGGTACGGGTTCGGGGAGGGCTTCGGGTACGGCGTAGGGTATGGGTTAGGGTTAGGTTTAGGGTTAGTGTTAGGGTTAGGGCTCGGTTTAGGGTACGGGTTAGGATTAGGGTACGTGTTAGGGTTAGGGTAGGGGTTAGGGTTAGGGTACGCGTTAGGGTTAGGGTAGTGATTAAACCTATCCCACTCTCTAGATACCCCTTAGCACATAAAGGAATATTATTTGGGGGTCCAGCCATGGAGAAGAGTTTAGACACTAGGATTAGATAAGGAACACACACATTATAAAGAAATCACATTAGGATTCTCTTTTTAAGCTGTTCCTTAAAACACTAGTGCTTAGGAAATCTATTGGAGGCAGAAGCAGTCAAGGGTAGCCTAGGGTTAGGGTTAGGCTTAGGGTACGGCTTAGGGTACGGGTTCGGGGAAGGCTTCGGGTACGGCGTAGGGTATGGGTTAGGGTTAGGGTTAGGGTTAGTGTTAGGGTTAGGGCTCGGTTTAGGGTACGGGTTAGGATTAGGGTACGTGTTAGGGTTAGGGTAGGGGTTAGCGATAGGGTACGCGTTAGGGTTAGGGTAGTTATTAAACCTATCCCACTCTCTAGTTATCCCTTAGCACGTAAAGGAATATTATTTGGGGGTCCAGCCATGGAGAAGAGTTTAGACACTAGGATAAGATAAGGAACACACCCATTATAAAGAAATCACATTAGGATTCTCTTTTTAAGCTGTTCCTTAAAACACTAGTGCTTAGGAAATCTATTGGAGGCAGAAGCAGTCAAGGGTAGCCTAGGGTTAGGGTTAGGCTTAGGGTTAGGCTTAGGGTACGGCTTAGGGTACGGGTTCGGGGAGGGCTTCGGGTACGGCGTAGGGTATGGGTTAGGGTTAGGGTTAGGGTTAGTGTTAGGGTTAGGGCTCGGTTTAGGGTACGGTTTAGGATTAGGGTACGTGTTAGGGTTAGGGTAGGGGTTAGGGTTAGGGTACGCGTTACGGTTAGGGTAGTGATTAAACCTATCCCACTCTCTAGATACCCCTTAGCACGTAAAGGAATATTATTTGGGGGTCCAGCCATGGAGAAGAGTTTAGACACTAAGATAATATAAGGAACACACACATTATAAAGAAATCACATTAGGATTCTCTTTTTAAGCTGTTCCTTAAAACACTAGTGCTTAGGAAATCTATTGGAGGCAGAAGAAGTCAAGGGTAGCCTAGGGTTAGGGTTAGGCTTACGGTTAGGCTTAGGGTACGGTTTAGGGTACGGGTTTGGGGAGGGCTTCGGGTACGGCGTAGGGTATGGGTTAGAGTTAGGGTTAGGGTTAGTGTTAGGGTTAGGGCTCGGTTTAGGGTACGGGTTAGGATTAGGGTACGTGTTAGGGTTAGGGTAGGGGTTAGCGATAGGGTACGCGATAGGGTTAGGGTAGTTATTAAACCTATCCCACTCTCTAGTTATCCCTTAGCACGTAAAGGAATATTATTTGGGGGTCCAGCCATGGAGAAGAGTTTAGACACTAGGATAAGATAAGGAACACACCCATTATAAAGAAATCACATTAGGATTCTCTTTTTAAGCTGTTCCTTAAAACACTAGTGCTTAGGAAATCTATTGGAGGCAGAAGCAGTCAAGGGTAGCCTAGGGTTAGGGTTAGGCTTAGGGTTAGGCTTAGGGTACGGCTTAGGGTACGGGTTCGGGGAGGGCTTCGGGTACGGCGTAGGGTATGGGTTAGGGTTAGGGTTAGGGTTAGTGTTAGGGTTAGGGCTCAGTTTAGGATACTGGTTAGGATTAGGGTACGTGTTAGGGTTAGGGTAGGGGTTAGGGTTAGGGTACGCGTTAGGGTTAGGGTAGTGATTAAACCTATCCCACTCTCTAGATACCCCTTAGCACATAAAGGAATATTATTTGGGGGTCCAGCCATGGAGAAGAGTTTAGACACTAGGATTAGATAAGGAACACAACCATTATAAAGAAATCACATTAGGATTCTCTTTTTAAGCTGTTCCTTAAAACACTAGTGCTTAGGAAATCTATTGGAGGCAGAAGCAGTCAATGGTAGCCTAGGGTTAGGGTTAGTCTTAGGGTACGGCTTAGGGTACGGGTTCGGGGAGGGCTTCGGGTACGGCGTAGGGTACGGGTTAGGGTTAGGGTTAGGGGTAGTGTTAGGGTTAGAGCTCGGTTTAGGGTACGGGTTAGGATTAGGGTACGTGTTAGGGTTAGGGTAGGGGTTAGCGATAGGGTACGCGTTAGGGTTAGGGTAGTTATTAAACCTATCCCACTCTCTAGTTATCCCTTAGCACATAAAGGAATATTATTTGGGGGTCCAGTCATGGAGAAGAGTTTAGACACTAGGATAAGATAAGGAACACACCCATTATAAAGAAATCACATTAGGATTCTCTTTTTAAGCTGTTCCTTAAAACACTAGTGCTTAGGAAATCTATTGGAGGCAGAAGCAGTCAAGGGTGGCCTAGGGTTAGGGTTAGGCTTAGGGTTAGGCTTAGGGTACGGCTTAGGGTACGGGTTCGGGGAGGGCTTCGGGTACGGCGTAGGGTATGGGTTAGGGTTAGGTTTAGGGTTAGTGTTAGGGTTAGGGCTCGGTTTAGGGTACGGGTTAGGATTAGGGTACGTGTTAGGGTTAGGGTAGGGGTTAGGGTTAGGGTACGCGTTAGGGTTAGGGTAGTGATTAAACCTATCCCACTCTCTAGATACCCCTTAGCACATAAAGGAATATTATTTGGGGGTCCAGCCATGGAGAAGAGTTTAGACACTAGGATTAGATAAGGAACACACACATTATAAAGAAATCACATTAGGATTCTCTTTTTAAGCTGTTCCTTAAAACACTAGTGCGTAGGAAATCTATTGGAGGCAGAAGCAGTCAAGGGTAGCCTAGGGTTAGGGTTAGGCTTAGGGTACGGCTTAGGGTACGGGTTCGGGGAGGGCTTCGGGTACGGCGTAGGGTATGGGTTAGGGTTAGGGTTAGGGTTAGTGTTAGGGTTAGGGCTCGGTTTAGGGTACGGGTTAGGATTAGGGTACGTGTTAGGGTTAGGGTAGGGGTTAGCGATAGGGTACGCGTTAGGGTTAGGGTAGTTATTAAACCTATCCCACTCTCTAGTTATCCCTTAGCACGTAAAGGAATATTATTTGGGGGTCCAGCCATGGAGAAGAGTTTAGACACTAGGATAAGATAAGGAACACACCCATTATAAAGAAATCACATTAGGATTCTCTTTTTAAGCTGTTCCTTAAAACACTAGTGCTTAGGAAATCTATTAGAGGCAGAAGCAGTCAAGGGTAGCCTAGGGTTAGGGTTAGGCTTAGGGTTAGGCTTAGGGTACGGCTTAGGGTACGGGTTCGGGGAGGGCTTCGGGTACGGTGTAGGGTATGGGTTAGGGTTAGGGTTAGGGTTAGTGTTAGGGTTAGGGCTCGGTTTAGGGTACGGGTTAGGATTAGGGTACGTGTTAGGGTTAGGGTAGGGGTTAGGGTTAGGGTACGCGTTAGGGTTAGGGTAGTGATTAAACCTATCCCACTCTCTAGATACCCCTTAGCACATGAAGGAATATTATTTGGGGGTCCAGCCATGGAGAAGAGTTTAGACACTAGAATTTGATAAGGAACACAGCCATTATAAAGAAATCACATTAGGATTCTCTTTTTAAGCTGTTCCTTAAAACACTAGTGCTTAGGAAATCTATTGGAGGCAGAAGCAGTCAAGGGTAGCCTAGGGTTAGGGTTAGGCTTAGGGTTAGGCTTAGGATACGGCTTAGGGTACGGGTTCGGGGAGGGCTTCGGGTACGGCGTAGGGTATGGGTTAGGGTTAGGGTTAGGGTTAGTGTTAGGGTTAGGGCTCGGTTTAGGGTACGGGTTAGGATTAGGGTACGTGTTAGGGTTAGGGTAGGGGTTAGGGTTAGGGTACGCGTTAGGGTTAGGGTAGTGATTAAACCTATCCCACTCTCTAGATACCCCTTAGCACATAAAGGAATATTATTTGGGGGTCCAGCCATGGAGAAGAGTTTAGACACTAGGATTAGATAAGGAACACACCCATTATAAAGAAATCACATTAGGATTCTCTTTTTAAGCTGTTCCTTAAAACACTAGTGCTTAGGAAATCTATTGGAGGCAGAAGCAGTCAAGGGTAGCCTAGGGTTAGGGTTAGGCTTAGGGTTAGGCTTAGGGTACGGCTTAGGGTACGGGTTCGGTGAGGGCTTCGGGTACGGCGTAGGGTATGGGTTAGGGTTAGGGTTAGGGTTAGTGTTAGGGTTAGGGCTCGGGTTAGGGTACGGGTTAGGATTAGGGTACGTGTTAGGGTTAGGGTAGGGGTTAGGGTTAGGGTACGCGTTACGGTTAGGGTAGTTATTAAACCTATCCCACTCTCTAGATACCCCTTAGCACGTAAAGGAATATTATTTGGGGGTCCAGCCATGGAGAAAAGTTTAGACACTAAGATAATATAAGGAACACACACATTATAAAGAAATCACATTAGGATTCTCTTTTTAAGCTGTTCCTTAAAACACTAGTGCTTAGGAAATCTATTGGAGGCAGAAGCAGTCAAGGGTAGCCTAGGGTTAAGGTTAGGCTTAGGGGTAGGCTTAGGGTACGGCTTAGGGTACGGGTTCGGGGAGGGCTTCGGGTACGGCGTAGGGTATGGGTTAGGGTTAGGCTTAGGGTTAGTGTTAGGGTTAGGGCTCGGTTTAGGGTACGGGTTAGGATTAGGGTACGTGTTAGGGATAGGGTAGGGGTTAGGGTTAGGGTACGCATTACGGTTAGGGTAGTTATTAAACCTATCCCACTCTCTAGATACCCCTTAGCACGTAAAGGAATATTATTTGGGGGTCCAGCCATGGAGAAGAGTTTAGACACTAAGATAATATAAGGAACACACACATTATAAAGAAATCACATTAGGATTCTCTTTTTAAGCTGTTCCTTAAAACACTAGTGCTTAGGAAATCTATTGGAGGCAGAAGAAGTCAAGGGTAGCCTAGGGTTAGGGTTAGGCTTAGGGTTAGGCTTAGGGTACGGCTTAGGGTACGGGATCGGGGAGGGCTTTGGGTACGGCGTAGTGTATGGGTTAGGGTTAGGGTTAGGGTTAGTGTTAGGGTTAGGGCTCGGTTTAGGGTACGGGTTAGGATTAGGGTACGTGTTAGGGTTAGGGTAGGGGTTAGCGTTAGGGTACGCGTTAGGGTTAGGGTAGTTATTAAACCTATCCCACTCTCTAGTTACCCCTTAGCACGTAAAGGAATATTATTTGGGGGTCCAGCCAATGAGAAGAGTTTAGACACTAGGATAAGATAAGGAACACACCCATTATAAAGAAATCACATTAGGATTCTCTTCTTAAGCTGTTCCTTAAAACACTAGTGCTTAGGAAATCTATTGGAGGCAGAAGCAGTCAAGGGTAGCCTAGGGTTAGGGTTAGGCTTAGGGTTAGGCTTAGGGTACGGCTTAGGGTACGGGTTCGGGGAGGGCTTCGGGTACGGCGTAGGGTATGGGTTAGGGTTAGGGTTAGGGTTAGTGTTAGGGTTAGGGCTCGGTTTAGGATACGGGTTAGGATTAGGGTACGTGTTAGGGTTAGGGTAGGGGTTAGCGTTAGGGTACGCGTTAGGGTTAGGGTAGTTATTAAACCTATCCCACTCTCTAGTTACCCCTTAGCACGTAAAGGAATATTATTTGGGGGTCCAGCGATGGAGAAGAGTTTAGACACTAGGATAAGATAAGGAACACACCCATTATAAAGAAATCACATTAGGATTCTCTTTTTAAGCTGTTCCTTAAACACTAGTGCTTAGGAAATCTATTGGAGGCAGAAGCAGTCAAGGGTAGCCTAGGGTTAAGGTTAGGCTTAGGGTTAGGCTTAGGGTACGGCTTAGGGTACGGTTTCGGGGAGGGCTTCGGGTACGGCGTAGGGTATGGGTTAGGGTTAGGGTTAGGGTTAGTGTTAGGGTTAGGGCTCAGTTTAGGATACGGGTTAGGATTAGGGTACGTGTTTGGGTTAGGGCAGGGGTTAGGGTTAGGGTACCCGTTAGGGTTAGGGTAGTTATTAAACCTATCCCACTCTCTAGATACCCCTTAGCACGTAAAGGAATATTATTTGGGGGTCCAGCCATGGAGAAGAGTTTAGACACTAAGATAATATAAGGAACACACACATTATAAAGAAATCACATTAGGATTCTCTTTTTAAGCTGTTCCTTAAAACACTAGTGCTTAGGAAATCTATTGGAGGCAGAAGCAGTCAAGGGTAGCCTAGGGTTAGGGTTAGGCTTAGGGTTAGGCTTCGGGTACGGCTTAGGGTACGGGTTCGGGGAGGGCTTCGGGTACGGCGTAGGGTATGGGTTAGGGTTAGGGTTAGGGTTAGTGTTAGGGTTAGGGCTCGGTTTAGGGTACGGGTTAGGATTAGGGTACGTGTTAGGGTTAGGGTAGGGGTTAGGGTTAGGGTACGCGTTAGGGTTAGGGTAGTGATTAAACCTATCCCACTCTCTAGATACCCCTTAGCACATAAAGGAATATTATTTGGGGGTCCAGCCATGGAGAAGAGTTTAGACACTAGGATTAGATAAGGAACACACCCATTATACAGAAATCACATTAGGATTCCCTTTTTAAGCTGTTCCTTAAAACACTAGTGCTTAGGAAATCTATTGGAGGCAGAAGCAGTCAAGGGTAGCCTACGGTTAGGGTTAGGCTTAGGGTACGGCTTAGGGTACGGGTTCGGGGAGGGCTTCGGGTACGGCGTAGGGTATGGGTTAGGGTTAGGGTTAGGGTTAGTGTTAGGGTTAGGGCTCGGTTTAGGGTACGGGTTAGGATTAGAGTACGTGTTAGGGTTAGGGTAGGGGTTAGCGTTAGGGTACGCGTTAGGGTTAGGGTAGTTATTAAACCTATCCCACTCTCTAGTTACCCCTTAGCACGTAAAGGAATATTATTTGGGGGTCCAGCCATGGAGAAGAGTTTAGACACTAGGATAAGATAAGGAACACCCCCATTATAAAGAAATCACATTAGGATTCTCTTTTTAAGCTGTTCCTTAAAACACTAGTGCTTAGGAAATCTATTTGAGGCAGAAGCAGTCAAGGGTAGCCTAGGGTTAGGGTTAGGCTTAGGGTACGGCTTAGGGTACGGGTTCGGGGAGGGCTTCGGGTACGGCGTAGGGTATGGGTTAGGGTTAGGGTTAGGGTTAGTGTTAGGGTTAGGGCTCGGTTTAGGGTACGGGTTAGGATTAGGGTACGTGTTAGGGTTAGGGTAGGGGTTAGCGTTAGGGTACGCGTTAGGGTTAGGGTAGTTATTAAACCTATTCCACTCTCTAGTTACCCCTTAGCACGTAAAGGAATATTATTTGGGGGTCCAGCCATGGAGAAGAGTTTAGACACTAGAATAAGATAAGGAACACACCCATTATAAAGAAATCACATTAGGATTCTCTTTTTAAGCTGTTCCTTAAAACACTAGTGCTTAGGAAATCTATTGGAGGCAGAAGCAGTCAAGGGTAGCCTAGGGTTAGGGTTAGGCTTCGGGTTAGGCTTAGGGTACGGCTTAGGGTACGGGTTCGGGGAGGGCTTCGGGTACGGCGTAGGGTATGGGTTAGGGTTAGTGTTAGGGTTAGTGTTAGGGTTAGGGCTCGGTTTAGGATACGGGTTAGGATTAGGGTACGTGTTAGGGTTAGGGCAGGGGTTAGGGTTAGGGTACCCGTTAGGGTTAGGGTAGTTATTAAACCTATCCCACTCTCTAGATACCCCTTAGCACGTAAAGGAATATTATTTGGGGGTCCAGCCATGGAGAAGAGTTTAGACACTAAGATAATATAAGGAACACACACATTATAAAGAAATCACATTAGGATTCTCTTTTTAAGCTGTTCCTTAAAACACTAGTGCTTAGGAAATCTATTGGAGGCAGAAGCAGTCAAGGGTAGCCTAGGGTTAGGGTTAGGCTTAGGGTTAGGCTTAGGGTACGGCTTAGGGTACGGGTTCGGGGAGGGCTTCGGGTACGGCGTAGGGTATGGGTTAGGGTTAGGGTTAGGGTTAGGGTTAGGGCTCGGTTTAGGGTACGGGTTAGGATTAGGGTATGTGTTAGGGTTAGGGTAGGGGTTAGGGTTAGGGTACGCGTTAGGGTTAGGGTAGTTATTAAACCTATCCCACTCTCTAGATACCCCTTAGCACGTAAAGGAATATTATTTCGGGGTCCAGCCATGGAGAAGAGTTTAGACACTAGGATAAGATAAGGAACACACACATTATAAAGAAATCACATTAGGATTCTCTTCTTAAGCTGTTCCTTAAAACACTAGTGCTTAGGAAATCTATTGGAGGCAGAAGCAGTCAAGGGTAGCCTAGGGTTAGGGTTAGGCTTAGGGTTAGGCTTAGGGTACGGCTTAGGGTACGGGTTCGGGGAGGGCTTCGGGTACGGCGTAGGGTATGGGTTAGGGTTAGGGTTAGGGTTAGTGTTAGGGTTAGGGCTCGGTTTAGGATACGGGTTAGGATTAGGGTACGTGTTAGGGATAGGGTAGGGGTTAGGGTTAGGGTACGCGTTACGGTTAGGGTAGTTATTAAACCTATCCCACTCTCTAGTTACCCCTTAGCACGTAAAGGAATATTATTTGGGGGTCCAGCCATGGAGAAGAGTTTAGACACTAGAATAAGATAAGGAACACACCCATTATAAAGAAATCACATTAGGATTCTCTTTTTAAGCTGTTCCTTAAAACACTAGTGCTTAGGAAATCTATTGGAGGCAGAAGCAGTCAAGGGTAGCCTAGGGTTAGGGTTAGGCTTAGGGTACGGCTTAGCGTACGGGTTCGGGGAGGGCTTCGGGTACGGCGTAGGGTATGGGTTAGGGTTAGGGTTAGGGTTAGTGTTAGGGTTAGGGCTCAGTTTAGGATACGGGTTAGGATTAGGGTACGTGTTAGGGTTAGGGCAGGGGTTAGGGTTAGGGTACGCGTTAGGGTTAGTGTAGTTATTAAACCTATCCCACTCTCTAGTTACCCCTTAGCACGTAAAGGAATATTATTTGGGGGTCCAGCCATGGAGAAGAGTTTAGACACTAGGATTAGATAAGGAACACACCCATTATACAGAAATCAAATTAGGATTCTCTTTTTAAGCTGTTCCTTAAAACACTAGTGCTTAGGAAATCTATTGGAGGCAGAAGCAGTCAAGGGTAGCCTAGGGTTAGGGTTAGGCTTAGGGTTAGGCTTAGGGTACGGCTCAGGGTACGGGTTCGGGGAGGGCTTCGGGTACGGCGTAGGGTATGGGTTAGGGTTAGGTTTAGGGTTAGTGTTAGGGTTAGGGCTCGGTTTAGGTTACGGGTTAGGATTAGGGTACGTGTTAGGGTTAGGGTAGGGGTTAGCGATAGGGTACGCGTTAGGGTTAGGGTAGTTATTAAACCTATCCCACTCTCTAGTTATCCCTTAGCACGTAAAGGAATATTATTTGGGGGTCCAGCCATGGAGAAGAGTTTAGACACTAGGATAAGATAAGGAACACACCCATTATAAAGAAATCACATTAGGATTCTCTTTTTAAGCTGTTCCTTAAAACACTAGTGCTTAGGAAATCTATTGGAGGCAGAAGCAGTCAAGGGTAGCCTAGGGTTAGGGTTAGGCTTAGGGTTAGGCTTAGGGTACGGCTTAGGGTACGGGTTCGGGGAGGGCTTCGGGTACGGCGTAGGGTATGGGTTAGGGTTAGGGTTAGGGTTAGTGTTAGGGTTAGGGCTCGGTTTAGGGTACGGGTTAGGATTAGGGTACGTGTTAGGGTTAGGGTAGGGGTTAGGGTTAGGGTACGCGTTAGGGTTAGGGTAGTGATTAAACCTATCCCACTCTCTAGATACCCCTTAGCACATGAAGGAATATTATTTGGGGGTCCAGCCATGGAGAAGAGTTTAGACACTAGAATTTGATAAGGAACACAGCCATTATAAAGAAATCACATTAGGATTCTCTTTTTAAGCTGTTCCTTAAAACACTAGTGCTTAGGAAATCTATTGGAGGCAGAAGCAGTCAAGGGTAGCCTAGGGTTAGGGTTAGGCTTAGGGTTAGGCTTAGGATACGGCTTAGGGTACGGGTTCGGGGAGGGCTTCGGGTACGGCGTAGGGTATGGGTTAGGGTTAGGGTTAGGGTTAGTGTTAGGGTTAGGGCTCGGTTTAGGGTACGGTTTAGGATTAGGGTACGTGTTAGGGTTAGGGTAGGGGTTAGCGTTAGGGTACGCGTTAGGGTTAGGGTAGTTATTAAACCTATCCCACTCTCTAGTTACCCCTTAGCACGTAAAGGAATATTATTTGGGGGTCCAGCCATGGAGAAGAGTTTAGACACAAGAATAAGATAAGGAACACACCCATTATAAAGAAATCACATTAGGATTCTCTTTTTAAGCTGTTCCTTAAAACACTAGTGCTTAGGAAATCTATTGGAGGCAGAAGCAGTCAAGGGTAGCCTAGGGTTAGGGTTAGGCTTAGGGTTAGGCTTAGGGTACGGCTTAGGGTACGGGTTCGGGGAGGGCTTCGGGTACGGCGTAGGGTATGGGTTAGGGTTAGGGTTAGGGTTAGTGTTAAGGTTAGGGCTCGGTTTAGGGTACGGGTTAGGATTAGTGTACGTGTTAGGGTTAGGGTAGGGGTTAGGGTTAGGGTACGCGTTACGGTTAGGGTAGTTATTAAACCTATCCCACTCTCTAGATACCCCTTAGCACGTAAAGGAATATTATTTGGGGGTCCAGCCATGGAGAAAAGTTTAGACACTAAGATAATATAAGGAACACACACATTATAAAGAAATCACATTAGGATTCTCTTTTTAAGCTGTTCCTTAAAACACTAGTGCTTAGGAAATCTATTGGAGGCAGAAGCATTCAAGGGTAGCCTAGGGTTACGGTTAGGCTTAGGGGTAGGCTTAGGGTACGGCTTAGGGTACGGGTTCGGGGAGGGCTTCGGGTACGGCGTAGGGTATGGGTTAGGGTTAGGCTTAGGGTTAGTGTTAGGGTTAGGGCTCGGTTTAGGGTACGGGTTAGGATTAGGGTACGTGTTAGGGATAGGGTAGGGGTTAGGGTTAGGGTACGCGTTACGGTTAGGGTAGTTATTAAACCTATCCCACTCTCTAGATACCCCTTAGCACGTAAAGGAATATTATTTGGGGGTCCAGCCATGGAGAAGAGTTTAGACACTAAGATAATATAAGGAACACACACATTATAAAGAAATCACATTAGGATTCTCTTTTTAAGCTGTTCCTTAAAACACTAGTGCTTAGGAAATCTATTGGAGGCAGAAGAAGTCAAGGGTAGCCTAGGGTTAGGGTTAGGCTTAGTGTTAGGCTTAGGGTACGGCTTAGGGTACGGGATCGGGGAGGGCTTTGGGTACGGCGTAGTGTATGGGTTAGGGTTAGGGTTAGGGTTAGTGTTAGGGTTAGGGCTCGGTTTAGGGTACGGGTTAGGATTAGGGTATGTGTTAGGGTTAGGGTAGGGGTTAGCGTTAGGGTACGCGTTAGGGTTAGGGTAGTTATTAAACCTATCCCACTCTCTAGTTACCCCTTAGCACGTAAAGGAATATTATTTGGGGGTCCAGCCATGGAGAAGAGTTTAGACACTAGGATAAGATAAGGAACACACCCATTATAAAGAAATCACATTAGGATTCTCTTCTTAAGCTGTTCCTTAAAACACTAGTGCTTAGGAAATCTATTGGAGGCAGAAGCAGTCAAGGGTAGCCTAGGGTTAGGGTTAGGCTTAGGGTTAGGCTTAGGGTACGGCTTAGGGTACGGGTTCGGGGAGGGCTTCGGGTACGGCGTAGGGTATGGGTTAGGGTTAGGGTTAGGGTTAGTGTTAGGGTTAGGGCTCGGTTTAGGATACGGGTTAGGATTAGGGTACGTGTTAGGGTTAGGGTAGGGGTTAGCGTTAGGGTACGCGTTAGGGTTAGGGTAGTTATTAAACCTATCCCACTCTCTAGTTACCCCTTAGCACGTAAAGGAATATTATTTGGGGGTCCAGCGATGGAGAAGAGTTTAGACACTAGGATAAGATAAGGAACACACCCATTATAAAGAAATCACATTAGGATTCTCTTTTTAAGCTGTTCCTTAAAACACTAGTGCTTAGGAAATCTATTGGAGGCAGAAGCAGTCAAGGGTAGCCTAGGGTTAAGGTTAGGCTTAGGGTTAGGCTTAGGGTACGGCTTAGGGTACGGTTTCGGGGAGGGCTTCGGGTACGGCGTAGGGTATGGGTTAGGGTTAGGGTTAGGGTTAGTGTTAGGGTTAGGGCTCAGTTTAGGATACGGGTTAGGATTAGGGTACGTGTTTGGGTTAGGGCAGGGGTTAGGGTTAGAGTACCCGTTAGGGTTAGGGTAGTTATTAAACCTATCCCACTCTCTAGATACCCCTTAGCACGTAAAGGAATATTATTTGGGGGTCCAGCCATGGAGAAGAGTTTAGACACTAAGATAATATAAGGAACACACACATTATAAAGAAATCACATTAGGATTCTCTTTTTAAGCTGTTCCTTAAAACACTAGTGCTTAGGAAATCTATTGGAGGCAGAAGCAGTCAAGTGTAGCCTAGGGTTATGTTTAGGCTTAGGGTTAGGCTTCGGGTACGGCTTAGGGTACGGGTTCGGGGAGGGCTTCGGGTACGGCGTAGGGTATGGGTTAGGGTTAGGGTTAGGGTTAGTGTTAGGGTTAGGGCTCGGTTTAGGGTACGGGTTAGGATTAGGGTACGTGTTAGGGTTAGGGTAGGGGTTAGGGTTAGGGTACGCGTTAGGGTTAGGGTAGTGATTAAACCTATCCCACTCTCTAGATACCCCTTAGCACATAAAGGAATATTATTTGGGGGTCCAGCCATGGAGAAGAGTTTAGACACTAGGATAAGATAAGGAACACCCCCATTATAAAGAAATCACATTAGGATTCTCTTTTTAAGCTGTTCCTTAAAACACTAGTGCTTAGGAAATCTATTTGAGGCAGAAGCAGTCAAGGGTAGCCTAGGGTTAGGGTTAGGCTTAGGGTACGGCTTAGGGTACGGGTTCGGGGAGGGCTTCGGGTACGGCGTAGGGTATGGGTTAGGGTTAGGGTTAGGGTTAGTGTTAGGGTTAGGGCTCGGTTTAGGGTACGGGTTAGGATTAGGGTACGTGTTAGGGTTAGGGTAGGGGTTAGGGTTAGGGTACGCGTTAGGATTAGGGTAGTGATTAAACCTATCCCACTCTCTAGATACCCCTTAGCACATAAAGGAATATTATTTGGGGGTCCAGCCATGGAGAAGAGTTTAGACACTAGGATTAGATAAGGAACACACCCATTATAAAGAAATCACATTAGGATTCTCTTTTTAAGCTGTTCCTTAAAACACTAGTGCTTAGGAAATCTATTGGAGGCAGAAGCAGTCAAGGGTAGCCTAGGGTTAGGGTTAGGCTTAGGGTTAGGCTTAGGGTACGGCTTAGGGTACGGGTTCGGGGAGGGCTTCGGGTACGGCGTAGGGTATGGGTTAGGGTTAGGGTTAGTGTTAGTGTTAAGGTTAGGGCTCGGTTTAGGGTACGGGTTAGGATTAGGGTACGTGATAGGGTTAGGGTAGGGGTTAGGGTTAGGGTACGCGTTAGGGTTAGGGTAGTTATTAAACCTATCCCACTCTCTAGATACCCCTTAGCACGTAAAGGAATATTATTTGGGGGTCCAGCCATGGAGAAGAGTTTAGACACTAGGATAAGATAAGGAACACACACATTATAAAGAAATCACATTAGGATTCTCTTCTTAAGCTGTTCCTTAAAACACTAGTGCTTAGGAAATCTATTGGAGGCAGAAGCAGTCAAGGGTAGCCTAGGGTTAGGGTTAGGCTTAGGGTTAGGCTTAGGGTACGGCTTAGGGTACGGGTTCGGGGAGGGCTTCGGGTACGGCGTAGGGTATGGGTTAGGGTTAGGGTTAGGGTTAGTGTTAGGGTTAGGGCTCGGTTTAGGATACGGGTTAGGATTAGGGTACGTGTTAGGGTTAGGGTAGGGGTTAGCGTTAGGGTACGCGTTAGGGTTAGGGTAGTTATTAAACCTATCCCACTCTGTAGTTACCCCTTAGCACGTAAAGGAATATTATTTGGGGGTCCAGCCATGGAGAAGAGTTTAGACACTAGAATAAGATAAGGAACACACCCATTATAAAGAAATCACATTAGGATTCTCTTTTTAAGCTGTTCCTTAAAACACTAGTGCTTAGGAAATCTATTGGAGGCAGAAGCAGTCAAGGGTAGCCTAGGGTTAGGGTTAGGCTTAGGGTTAGGCTTAGGGTACGGCTTAGGGTACGGGTTCGGGGAGGGCTTCGGGTACGGCGTAGGGTATGGGTTAGGGTTAGGGTTAGGGTTAGTGTTAGGGTTAGGGCTCAGTTTAGGATACGGGTTAGGATTAGGGTACGTGTTAGGGTTAGGGCAGGGGTTAGGGTTAGGGTACGCGTTAGGGTTAGTGTAGTTATTAAACCTATCCCACTCTCTAGTTACCCCTTAGCACGTAAAGGAATATTATTTGGGGGTCCAGCCATGGAGAAGAGTTTAGACACTAGGATTAGATAAGGAACACACCCATTATACAGAAATCAAATTAGGATTCTCTTTTTAAGCTGTTCCTTAAAACACTAGTGCTTAGGAAATCTATTGGAGGCAGAAGCAGTCAAGGGTAGCCTAGGGTTAGGGTTAGGCTTAGGGTTAGGCTTAGGGTACGGCTTAGGGTACGGGTTCGGGGAGGGCTTCGGGTACGGCGTAGGGTATGGGTTAGGGTTAGGGTTAGGGTTAGTGTTAGGGTTAGGGCTCGGTTTAGGGTACGGGTTAGGATTAGGGTACGTGTTAGGGTTAGGGTATTGGTTACGGTTAGGGTACGCGTTAGGGTTAGGGTAGTGATTAAACCTATCCCACTCTCTAGATACCCCTTAGCACATAAAGGAATATTATTTGGGGGTCCAGCCATGGAGAAGAGTTTAGACACTAGGATTAGATAAGGAACACACCCATTATACAGAAATCACATTAGGATTCTCTTTTTAAGCTGTTCCTTAAAACACTAGTGCTTAAGAAATCTATTGGAGGCAGAAGCAGTCAAGGGTAGCCTAGGGTTAGGGTTAGGCTTAGGGTACGGCTTAGGGTACGGGTTCGGGGAGGGCTTCGGGTACGGCGTAGGGTATGGGTTAGGGTTAGGGTTAGGGTTAGTGTTAGGGTTAGGGCTCGGTTTAGGGTACGGGTTAGGATTAGGGTACGTGTTAGGGTTAGGGTATTGGTTAGGGTTAGGGTACGCGTTAGGGTTAGGGTAGTGATTAAACCTATCCCACTCTCTAGATACCCCTTAGCACATAAAGGAATATTATTTGGGGGTCCAGCCATGGAGAAGAGTTTAGACACTAGGATTAGATAAGGAACACACCCATTATACAGAAATCACATTAGGATTCTCTTTTTAAGCTGTTCCTTAAAACACTAGTGCTTAAGAAATCTATTGGAGGCAGAAGCAGTCAAGGGTAGCCTAGGGTTAGGGTTAGGCTTAGGGTACGGCTTAGGGTACGGTTTCGGGGAGGGCTTCGGGTACGGCGTAGGGTATGGGTTAGGGTTAGGGTTAGGGTTAGTGTTAGGGTTAGGGCTCGGTTTAGGGTACGGGTTAGGATTAGGGTACGTGTTAGGGTTAGGGTAGGGGTTAGCGTTAGGGTACGCGTTAGGGTTAGGGTAGTTATTAAACCTATCCCACTCTCTAGTTACCCCTTAGCACGTAAAGGAATATTATTTGGGGGTCCAGCCATGGAGAAGAGTTTAGACACTAGGATAAGATAAGGAACACACCCATTATAACGAAATCACATTAAGATTCTCTTTTTAAGCTGTTCCTTAAAACACTAGTGCTTAGGAAATCTATTGGAGGCAGAAGCAGTCAAGGGTAGCCTAGGGTTAGGGTTAGGCTTAGGGTACGGCTTAGGGTACGGGTTCGGGGAGGGCTTCGGGTACGGCGTAGGGTATGGGTTAGGGTTAGGGTTAGGGTTAGTGTTAGGGTTAGGGCTCGGTTTAGGGTACGGGTTAGGATTAGGGTACGTGTTAGGGTTAGGGTAGGGGTTAGCGTTAGGGTACGCGTTAGGGTTAGGGTAGTTATTAAACCTATCCCACTCTCTAGTTACCCCTTAGCACGTAAAGGAATATTATTTAGGGGTCCAGCCATGGAGAAGAGTTTAGACACTAGAATAAGATAAGGAACACACCCATTATAAAGAAATCACATTAGGATTCTCTTTTTAAGCTGTTCCTTAAAACACTAGTGCTTAGGAAATCTATTGGAGGCAGAAGCAGTCAAGGGTAGCCTAGGGTTAGGGTTAGGCTTAGGGTTAGGCTTAGGGTACGGCTTAGGGTACGGGTTCGGGGAGGGCTTCGGGTACGGCGTAGGGTATGGGTTAGGGTTAGGGTTAGGGTTAGGGTTAGGGCTCGGTTTAGGGTACGGGTTAGGATTAGGGTACGTGTTAGGGTTAGGGCAGGGGTTAGGGTTAGGGTACGCGTTAGGGTTAGGGTAGTTATTAAACCTATCCCACTCTCTAGATACCCCTTAGCACGTAAAGGAATATTATTTGGGGGTCCAGCCATGGAGAAGAGTTTAGACACTAGGATAAGATAAGGAACACACACATTATAAAGAAATCACATTAGGATTCTCTTCTTAAGCTGTTCCTTAAAACACTAGTGCTTAGGAAATCTATTGGAGGCAGAAGCAGTCAAGGGTAGCCTAGGGTTAGGGTTAGGCTTAGGGTTAGGCTTAGGGTACGGCTTAGGGTACGGGTTCGGGGAGGGCTTCGGGTACGGCGTAGGGTATGGGTTAGGGTTAGGGTTAGGGTTAGTGTTAGGGTTAGGGCTCGGTTTAGGATACGGGTTAGGATTAGGGTACGTGTTAGGGTTAGGGTAGGGGTTAGCGTTAGGGTACGCGTTAGGGTTAGGGTAGTTATTAAACCTATCCCACTCTCTAGTTACGCCTTAGCACGTAAAGGAATATTATTTGGGGGTCCAGCCATGGAGAAGAGTTTAGACACTAGAATAAGATAAGGAACACACCCATTATAAAGAAATCACATTAGGATTCTCTTTTTAAGCTGTTCCTTAAAACACTAGTGCTTAGGAAATCTATTGGAGGCAGAAGCAGTCAAGGGTAGCCTAGGGTTAGGGTTAGGCTTAGGGTTAGGCTTAGGGTACGGCTTAGGGTACGGGTTCGGGGAGGGCTTCGGGTACGGCGTAGGGTATGGGTTAGGGTTAGGGTTAGGGTTAGTGTTAGGGTTAGGGCTCAGTTTAGGATACGGGTTAGGATTAGGGTACGTGTTAGGGTTAGGGCAGGGGTTAGGGTTAGGGTACGCGTTAGGGTTAGTGTAGTTATTAAACCTATCCCACTCTCTAGTTACCCCTTAGCACGTAAAGGAATATTATTTGGGGGTCCAGCCATGGAGAAGAGTTTAGACACTAGGATTAGATAAGGAACACACCCATTATACAGAAATCAAATTAGGATTCTCTTTTTAAGCTGTTCCTTAAAACACTAGTGCTTAGGAAATCTATTTGAGGCAGAAGCAGTCAAGGGTAGCCTAGGGTTAGGGTTAGGCTTAGGGTACGGCTTAGGGTACGGGTTCGGGGAGGGCTTCGGGTACGGCGTAGGGTATGGGTTAGGGTTAGGGTTAGGGTTAGGGTTAGGGTTAGGGTTAGGGCTCGGTTTAGGGTACGGGTTAGGATTAGGGTACGTGTTAGGGTTAGGGTAGGGGTTAGGGTTAGGGTACGCGTTAGGGTTAGGGTAGTTATTAAACCTATCCCACTCTCTAGTTACCCCTTAGCACGTAAAGGAATATTATTTGGGGGTCCAGCCATGGAGAAGAGTTTAGACACTAGGATAAGATAAGGAACACACCCATTATAAAGAAATCACATTAGGATTCTCTTTTTAAGCTGTTCCTTAAAACACTAGTGCTTAGGAAATCTATTGGAGGCAGAAGCAGTCAAGGGTAGCCTAGGGTTAGGGTTAGGCTTAGGGTACGGCTTAGGGTACGGGTTCGGGGAGGGCTTCGGGTACGGCGTAGGGTATGGGTTAGGGTTAGGGTTAGGGTTAGTGTTAGGGTTAGGGCTCAGTTTAGGATACGGGTTAGGATTAGGGTACGTGTTAGGGTTAGGGCAGGGGTTAGGGTTAGGGTACCCGTTAGGGTTAGGGTAGTTATTAAACCTATCCCACTCTCTAGATACCCCTTAGCACGTAAAGGAATATTATTTGCGGTTCCAGCCATGGAGAAGAGTTTAGACACTAAGGTAATATAAGGAACACACACATTATAAAGAAATCACATTAGGATTCTCTTTTTAAGCTGTTCCTTAAAACACTAGTGCTTAGGAAATCTATTGGAGGCAGAAGCAGTCAAGGGTAGCCTAGGGTTAGGGTTAGGCTTAGGGTTAGGCTTAGGGTACGGCTTAGGGTACGGGTTCGGGGAGGGCTTCGGGTACGGCGTAGGGTATGGGTTAGGGTTAGGGTTAGGGTTAGTGTTAGGGTTAGGGCTCGGTTTAGGGTACGGGTTAGGATTAGGGTACGTTTTAGGGTTAGGGTAGGGATTAGGGTTAGGGTACGCGTTAGGGTTAGGGTAGTGATTAAACCTATCCCACTCTCTAGATACCCCTTAGCACATAAAGGAATATTATTTGGGGGTCCAGCCATGGAGAAGAGTTTAGACACTAGGATTAGATAAGGAACACACCCATTATACAGAAATCACATTAGGATTCTCTTTTTAAGCTGTTCCTTAAAACACTAGTGCTTAGGAAATCTATTGGAGGCAGAAGCAGTCAAGGGTAGCCTAGGGTTAGGGTTAGGCTTAGGGTACGGCTTAGGGTACGGGTTCGGGGAGGGCTTCGGGTACGGCGTAGGGTATGGGTTAGGGTTAGGGTTAGGGTTAGTGTTAGGGTTAGGGCTCGGTTTAGGGTACGGTTTAGGATTAGGGTACGTGTTAGGGTTAGGGTAGGGGTTAGCGTTAGGGTACGCGTTAGGGTTAGGGTAGTTATTAAACCTATCCCACTCTCTAGTTACCCCTTAGCACGTAAAGGAATATTATTTGGGGGTCCAGCCATGGAGAAGAGTTTAGACACAAGAATAAGATAAGGAACACACCCATTATAAAGAAATCACATTAGGATTCTCTTTTTAAGCTGTTCCTTAAAACACTAGTGCTTAGGAAATCTATTGGAGGCAGAAGCAGTCAAGGGTAGCCTAGGGTTAGGGTTAGGCTTAGGGTTAGGCTTAGGGTACGGCTTAGGGTACGGGTTCGGGGAGGGCTTCGGGTACGGCGTAGGGTATGGGTTAGGGTTAGGGTTAGGGTTAGTGTTAGGGTTAGGGCTCGGTTTAGGGTACGGGTTAGGATTAGGGTACGTGTTAGGGTTAGGGTAGGGGTTAGGGTTAGGGTACGCGTTAGGGTTAGGGTAGTTATTAAACCTATTCCACTCTCTAGATACCCCTTAGCACGTAAAGGAATATTATTTGGGGGTCCAGCCATGGAGAAGAGTTTAGACACTAGGATAAGATAAGGAACACACACATTATAAAGAAATCACATTAGGATTCTCTTTTTAAGCAGTTCCTTAAAACACTAGTGCTTAGGAAATCTATTGGAGGCAGAAGCAGTCAAGGGTAGCCTAGGGTTAGGGTTAGGCTTAGGGTTAGGCTTAGGGTACGGCTTAGGGTACGGGTTCGGGGAGGGCTTCGGATACGGTGTAGGGTATGGGTTAGGGTTAGGGTTAGGGTTAGTGTTAGGGTTAGGGCTCGGTTTAGGGTACGGGTTAGGATTAGGGTACGTGTTAGGGTTAGGGTAGGGGTTAGGGTTAGGGTACGCGTTAGGGTTAGGGTAGTGATTAAACCTATCCCACTCTCTAGATACCCCTTAGCACATAAAGGAATATTATTTGGGGGTCCAGCCATGGAGAAGAGTTTAGACACTAGGATTAGATAAGGAACACACCCATTATACAGAAATCACATTAGGATTCTCTTTTTAAGCTGTTCCTTAAAACACTAGTGCTTAGGAAATCTATTGGAGGCAGAAGCAGTCAAGGGTAGCCTAGGGTTAGTGTTAGGCTTAGGGTACGGCTTAGGGTACGGGTTCGGGGAGGGCTTCGGGTACGGCGTAGGGTATGGGTTAGGGTTAGGGTTAGGGTTAGTGTTAGGGTTAGGGCTCGGTTTAGGGTACGGGTTAGGATTAGGGTACGTGTTAGGGTTAGGGTAGGGGTTAGCGTTAGGGTACGCGTTAGGGTTAGGGTAGTTATTAAACCTATCCCACTCTCTAGTTACCCCTTAGCACGTAAAGGAATATTATTTGGGGGTCCAGCCATGGAGAAGAGTTTAGACACAAGAATAAGATAAGGAACACACCCATTATAAAGAAATCACATTAGGATTCTCTTTTTAAGCTGTTCCTTAAAACACTAGTGCTTAGGAAATCTATTGGAGGCAGAAGCAGTCAAGGGTAGCCTAGGGTTAGGGTTAGGCTTAGGGTTAGGCTTAGGGTACGGCTTAGGGTACGGGTTCGGGGAGGGCTTCGGGTACGGCGTAGGGTATGGGTTAGGGTTAGGGTTAGGGTTAGTGTTAGGGTTAGGGCTCGGTTTAGGGTACGGGTTAGGATTAGGGTACGTGTTAGGGTTAGGGTAGGGGTTAGGGTTAGGGTACGCGTTAGGGTTAGGGTAGTTATTAAACCTATTCCACTCTCTAGATACCCCTTAGCACGTAAAGGAATATTATTTGGGGGTCCAGCCATGGAGAAGAGTTTAGACACTAGGATAAGATAAGGAACACACACATTATAAAGAAATCACATTAGGATTCTCTTTTTAAGCAGTTCCTTAAAACACTAGTGCTTAGGAAATCTATTGGAGGCAGAAGCAGTCAAGGGTAGCCTAGGGTTAGGGTTAGGCTTAGGGTTAGGCTTAGGGTACGGCTTAGGGTACGGGTTCGGGGAGGGCTTCGGATACGGTGTAGGGTATGGGTTAGGGTTAGGGTTAGGGTTAGTGTTAGGGTTAGGGCTCGGTTTAGGGTACGGGTTAGGATTAGGGTACGTGTTAGGGTTAGGGTAGGGGTTAGGGTTAGGGTACGCGTTAGGGTTAGGGTAGTGATTAAACCTATCCCACTCTCTAGATACCCCTTAGCACATAAAGGAATATTATTTGGGGGTCCAGCCATGGAGAAGAGTTTAGACACTAGGATTAGATAAGGAACACACCCATTATACAGAAATCACATTAGGATTCTCTTTTTAAGCTGTTCCTTAAAACACTAGTGCTTAGGAAATCTATTGGAGGCAGAAGCAGTCAAGGGTAGCCTAGGGTTAGTGTTAGGCTTAGGGTACGGCTTAGGGTACGGGTTCGGGGAGGGCTTCGGGAACGGCGTAGGGTATGGGTTAGGGTTAGGGTTAGGGTTAGTGTTAGGGTTAGGGCTCGGTTTAGGGTACGGGTTAGGATTAGGGTACGTGTTAGGGTTAGGGTAGGGGTTAGCGTTAGGGTACGCGTTAGGGTTAGGGTAGTTATTAAACCTATCCCACTCTCTAGTTACCCCTTAGCACGTAAAGGAATATTATTTGGGGGTCCAGCCATGGAGAAGAGTTTAGACACTAGGATAAGACAAGGAACACACCCATTATAAAGAAATCACATTAGGATTCTCTTTTTAAGCTGTTCCTTAAAACACTAGTGCTTAGGAAATCTATTGGAGGCAGAAGCAGTCAAGGGTAGCCTAGGGTTAGGGATAGGCTTAGGGTACGGCTTAGGGTACGGGTTCGGGGAGGGCTTCGGGTACGGCGTAGGGTATGGGTTAGGGTTAGGGTTAGGGTTAGTGTTAGGGTTAGGGCTCGGTTTAGGGTACGGTTTAGGATTAGGGTACGTGTTAGGGTTAGGGTAGGGGTTAGCGTTAGGGTACGCGTTAGGGTTAGGGTAGTTATTAAACCTATCCCACTCTCTAGTTACCCCTTAGCACGTAAAGGAATATTATTTGGGGGTCCAGCCATGGAGAAGAGTTTAGACACAAGAATAAGATAAGGAACACACCCATTATAAAGAAATCACATTAGGATTCTCTTTTTAAGCTGTTCCTTAAAACACTAGTGCTTAGGAAATCTATTGGAGGCAGAAGCAGTCAAGGGTAGCCTAGGGTTAGGGTTAGGCTTAGGGTTAGGCTTAGGGTACGGCTTAGGGTACGGGTTCGGGGAGGGCTTCGGGTACGGCGTAGGGTATGGGTTAGGGTTAGGGTTAGGGTTAGTGTTAGGGTTAGGGCTCGGTTTAGGGTACGGGTTAGGATTAGGGTACGTGTTAGGGTTAGGGTAGGGGTTAGGTTTAGGGTACGCCTTAGGGTTAGGGTAGTGATTAAACCTATCCCACTCTCTAGATACCCCTTAGCACATAAAGGAATATTATTTGGGGGTCCAGCCATGGAGAAGAGTTTAGACACTAGGATTAGATAAGGAACACACCCATTATACAGAAATCACATTAGGATTCTCTTTTTAAGCTGTTCCTTAAAACACTAGTGCTTAGGAAATCTATTGGAGGCAGAAGCAGTCAAGGGTAGCCTAGGGTTAGGGTTAGGCTTAGGGTACGGCTTAGGGTACGGGTTCGGGGAGGGCTTCGGGTACGGCGTAGGGTATGGGTTAGGGTTAGGGTTAGGGTTAGTGTTAGGGTTAGGGCTCGGTTTAGGGTACGGGTTAGGATTAGGGTACGTGTTAGGGTTAGGGTAGGGGTTAGCGTTAGGGTACGCGTTAGGGTTAGGGTAGTTATTAAACCTATCCCACTCTCTAGTTACCCCTTAGCACGTAAAGGAATATTATTTGGGGGTCCAGCCATGGAGAAGAGTTTAGACACTAGGATAAGATAAGGAACACACACATTATAAAGAAATCACATTAGGATTCTCTTTTTAAGCTGTTCCTTAAAACACTAGTGCTTAGGAAATCTATTGGAGGCAGAAGCAGTCAAGGGTAGCCTAGGGTTAGGGTTAGGCTTAGGGTTAGGCTTAGGGTACGGCTTAGGGTACGGGTTCGGGGAGGGCTTCGGGTACGGCGTAGGGTATGGGTTAGGGTTAGGGTTAGGGTTAGTGTTAGGGTTAGGGCTCGGTTTAGGGTACGGGTTAGGATTAGGGTACGTGTTAGGGTTAGGGTAGGGGTTAGGGTTAGGGTACGCGTTACGGTTAGGGTAGTGATTAAACCTATCCCACTCTCTAGATACCCCTTAGCACGTAAAGGAATATTATTTGGGGGTCCAGCCATGGAGAAGAGTTTAGACACTAAGATAATATAAGGAACACACACATTATAAAGAAATCACATTAGGATTCTCTTTTTAAGCTGTTCCTTAAAACACTAGTGCTTAGGAAATCTATTGGAGGCAGAAGCAGTCAAGGGTAGCCTAGGGTTAGGGTTAGGCTTACGGTTAGGCTTAGGGTACGGTTTAGGGTACGGGTTTGGGGAGGGCTTCGGGTACGGCGTAGGGTATGGGTTAGAGTTAGGGTTAGGGTTAGTGTTAGGGTTAGGGCTCGGTTTAGGGTACGGGTTAGGATTAGGGTACGTGTTAGGGTTAGGGTATGGGTTAGCGTTAGGGTACGCGTTAGGGTTAGGGTAGTTATTAAACCTATCCCACTCTCTAGTTATCCCTTAGCACGTAAAGGAATATTATTTGCGGGTCCAGCCATGGAGAAGAGTTTAGACACTAGGATAAGATAAGGAACACACCCATTATAAAGAAATCACATTAGGATTCTCTTTTTAAGCTGTTCCTTAAAACACTAGTGCTTAGGAAATCTATTGGAGGCAGAAGCAGTCAAGGGTAGCCTAGGGTTAGGGTTAGGCTTAGGGTTAGGCTTAGGGTACGGCTTAGGGTACGGGTTCGGGGAGGGCTTCGGGTACGGCGTAGGGTATGGGTTAGGGTTAGGGTTAGGGTTAGTGTTAGGGTTAGGGCTCGGTTTAGGGTACGGGTTAGGATTAGGGTACGTGTTAGGATTAGGGTAGGGGTAAGGGTTAGGGTACGCGTTAGGGTTAGGGTAGTGATTAAACCTATCCCACTCTCTAGATACCCCTTAGCACATAAAGGAATATTATTTGGGGGTCCAGCCATGGAGAAGAGTTTAGACACTAGGATTAGATAAGGAACACACCCATTATACAGAAATCACATTAGGATTCTCTTTTTAAGCTGTTCCTTAAAACACTAGTGCTTAGGAAATCTATTGGAGGCAGAAGCAGTCAAGGGTAGCCTAGGGTTAGTGTTAGGCTTAGGGTACGGCTTAGGGTACGGGTTCGGGGAGGGCTTCGGGAACGGCGTAGGGTATGGGTTAGGGTTAGGGTTAGGGTTAGTGTTAGGGTTAGGGCTCGGTTTAGGGTACGGGTTAGGATTAGGGTACGTGTTAGGGTTAGGGTAGGGGTTAGCGTTAGGGTACGCGTTAGGGTTAGGGTAGTTATTAAACCTATCCCACTCTCTAGTTACCCCTTAGCACGTAAAGGAATATTATTTGGGGGTCCAGCCATGGAGAAGAGTTTAGACACTAGGATAAGACAAGGAACACACCCATTATAAAGAAATCACATTAGGATTCTCTTTTTAAGCTGTTCCTTAAAACACTAGTGCTTAGGAAATCTATTGGAGGCAGAAGCAGTCAAGGGTAGCCTAGGGTTAGGGATAGGCTTAGGGTACGGCTTAGGGTACGGGTTCGGGGAGGGCTTCGGGTACGGCGTAGGGTATGGGTTAGGGTTAGGGTTAGGGTTAGTGTTAGGGTTAGGGCTCGGTTTAGGGTACGGTTTAGGATTAGGGTACGTGTTAGGGTTAGGGTAGGGGTTAGCGTTAGGGTACGCGTTAGGGTTAGGGTAGTTATTAAACCTATCCCACTCTCTAGTTACCCCTTAGCACGTAAAGGAATATTATTTGGGGGTCCAGCCATGGAGAAGAGTTTAGACACAAGAATAAGATAAGGAACACACCCATTATAAAGAAATCACATTAGGATTCTCTTTTTAAGCTGTTCCTTAAAACACTAGTGCTTAGGAAATCTATTGGAGGCAGAAGCAGTCAAGGGTAGCCTAGGGTTAGGGTTAGGCTTAGGGTTAGGCTTAGGGTACGGCTTAGGGTACGGGTTCGGGGAGGGCTTCGGGTACGGCGTAGGGTATGGGTTAGGGTTAGGGTTAGGGTTAGTGTTAGGGTTAGGGCTCGGTTTAGGGTACGGGTTAGGATTAGGGTACGTGTTAGGGTTAGGGTAGGGGTTAGGTTTAGGGTACGCCTTAGGGTTAGGGTAGTGATTAAACCTATCCCACTCTCTAGATACCCCTTAGCACATAAAGGAATATTATTTGGGGGTCCAGCCATGGAGAAGAGTTTAGACACTAGGATTAGATAAGGAACACACCCATTATACAGAAATCACATTAGGATTCTCTTTTTAAGCTGTTCCTTAAAACACTAGTGCTTAGGAAATCTATTGGAGGCAGAAGCAGTCAAGGGTAGCCTAGGGTTAGGGTTAGGCTTAGGGTACGGCTTAGGGTACGGGTTCGGGGAGGGCTTCGGGTACGGCGTAGGGTATGGGTTAGGGTTAGGGTTAGGGTTAGTGTTAGGGTTAGGGCTCGGTTTAGGGTACGGGTTAGGATTAGGGTACGTGTTAGGGTTAGGGTAGGGGTTAGCGTTAGGGTACGCGTTAGGGTTAGGGTAGTTATTAAACCTATCCCACTCTCTAGTTACCCCTTAGCACGTAAAGGAATATTATTTGGGGGTCCAGCCATGGAGAAGAGTTTAGACACTAGGATAAGATAAGGAACACACACATTATAAAGAAATCACATTAGGATTCTCTTTTTAAGCTGTTCCTTAAAACACTAGTGCTTAGGAAATCTATTGGAGGCAGAAGCAGTCAAGGGTAGCCTAGGGTTAGGGTTAGGCTTAGGGTTAGGCTTAGGGTACGGCTTAGGGTACGGGTTCGGGGAGGGCTTCGGGTACGGCGTAGGGTATGGGTTAGGGTTAGGGTTAGGGTTAGTGTTAGGGTTAGGGCTCGGTTTAGGGTACGGGTTAGGATTAGGGTACGTGTTAGGGTTAGGGTAGGGGTTAGGGTTAGGGTACGCGTTACGGTTAGGGTAGTGATTAAACCTATCCCACTCTCTAGATACCCCTTAGCACGTAAAGGAATATTATTTGGGGGTCCAGCCATGGAGAAGAGTTTAGACACTAAGATAATATAAGGAACACACACATTATAAAGAAATCACATTAGGATTCTCTTTTTAAGCTGTTCCTTAAAACACTAGTGCTTAGGAAATCTATTGGAGGCAGAAGCAGTCAAGGGTAGCCTAGGGTTAGGGTTAGGCTTACGGTTAGGCTTAGGGTACGGTTTAGGGTACGGGTTTGGGGAGGGCTTCGGGTACGGCGTAGGGTATGGGTTAGAGTTAGGGTTAGGGTTAGTGTTAGGGTTAGGGCTCGGTTTAGGGTACGGGTTAGGATTAGGGTACGTGTTAGGGTTAGGGTATGGGTTAGCGTTAGGGTACGCGTTAGGGTTAGGGTAGTTATTAAACCTATCCCACTCTCTAGTTATCCCTTAGCACGTAAAGGAATATTATTTGCGGGTCCAGCCATGGAGAAGAGTTTAGACACTAGGATAAGATAAGGAACACACCCATTATAAAGAAATCACATTAGGATTCTCTTTTTAAGCTGTTCCTTAAAACACTAGTGCTTAGGAAATCTATTGGAGGCAGAAGCAGTCAAGGGTAGCCTAGGGTTAGGGTTAGGCTTAGGGTTAGGCTTAGGGTACGGCTTAGGGTACGGGTTCGGGGAGGGCTTCGGGTACGGCGTAGGGTATGGGTTAGGGTTAGGGTTAGGGTTAGTGTTAGGGTTAGGGCTCGGTTTAGGGTACGGGTTAGGATTAGGGTACGTGTTAGGATTAGGGTAGGGGTAAGGGTTAGGGTACGCGTTAGGGTTAGGGTAGTGATTAAACCTATCCCACTCTCTAGATACCCCTTAGCACATAAAGGAATATTATTTGGGGGTCCAGCCATGGAGAAGAGTTTAGACACTAGGATTAGATAAGGAACACACCCATTATAAAGAAATCACATTAGGATTCTCTTTTTAAGCTGTTCCTTAAAACACTAGTGCTTAGGAAATCTATTGGAGGCAGAAGCAGTCAAGGGTAGCCTAGGGTTAGGGTTAGGCTTATGGTTAGGCTTAGGGTACGGCTTAGGGTACGGGTTCGGGGAGGGCTTCAGGTACGGCGTAGGGTATGGGTTAGGGTTAGGGTTAGGGTTAGTGTTAGGGTTAGGGCTCGGTTTAGGGTACGGGTTAGGATTAGGGTACGTGTTAGGGTTAGGGTAGGGGTTAGGGTTAGGGTACGCGTTACGGTTAGGGTAGTTATTAAACCTATCCCACTCTCTAGATACCCCTTAGCACGTAAAGGAATATTATTTGGGGGTCCAGCCATGGAGAAGAGTTTAGACACTAAGATAATATAAGGAACACACACATTGTAAAGAAATCACATTAGGATTCTCTTTTTAAGCTGTTCCTTAAAACACTAGTGCTTAGGAAATCTATTGGAGGCAGAAGCAGTCAAGGGTAGCCTAGGGTTAGGGTTAGGCTTAGGGTTAGGCTTAGGGTACGGCTTAGGGTACGGGTTCGGGGAGGGCTTCGGGTACGGCGTAGGGTATGGGTTAGGGTTAGGCTTAGGGTTAGTGTTAGGGTTAGGGCTCGGTTTAGGGTACGGGTTAGGATTAGGGTACGTGTTAGGGATAGGGTAGTGGTTAGGGTTAGGGTACGCGTTAGGGTTAGGGTAGTTATTAAACCTATCCCACTCTCTAGATACCCCTTAGCACGTAAAGGAATATTATTTGGGGGTCCAGCCATGGAGAAGAGTTTAGACACTAAGATAATATAAGGAACACACACATTATAAAGAAATCACATTAGGATTCTCTTTTTAAGCTGTTCCTTAAAACACTAGTGCTTAGGAAATCTATTGGAGGCAGAAGCAGTCAAGGGTAGCCTAGGGTTAGGGTTAGGCTTAGGGTTAGGCTTAGGGTACGGCTTAGGGTACGGGTTCGGGGAGGGCTTCGGGTACGGCGTAGGGTATGGGTTAGGGTTAGGGTTAGGGTTAGTGTTAGGGTTAGGGCTCGGTTTAGGGTACGGGTTAGGATTAGGGTACGTGTTAGGGTTAGGGTAGGGGTTAGGGTTAGGGTACGCGTTAGGGTTAGGGTAGTGATTAAACCTATCCCACTCTCTAGATACCCCTTAGCACATAAAGGAATATTATTTGGGGGTCCAGCCATGGAGAAGAGTTTAGACACTAGGATTAGATAAGGAACACACCCATTATACAGAAATCACATTAGGATTCTCTTTTTAAGCTGTTCCTTAAAACACTAGTGCTTAGGAAATCTATTGGAGGCAGAAGCAGTCAAGGGTAGCCTAGGGTTAGGGTTAGGCTTAGGGTACGGCTTAGGGTACGGGTTCGGGGAGGGCTTCGGGTACGGCGTAGGGTATGGGTTAGGGTTAGGGTTAGGGTTAGTGTTAGGGTTAGGGCTCGGTTTAGGGTACGGGTTAGGATTAGGGTACGTGTTAGGGTTAGGGTAGGGGTTAGCGTTAGGGTACGCGTTAGGGTACGCGTTAGGTTTAGGGTAGTTATTAAACCTATCCCACTCTCTAGTTACCCCTTAGCACGTAAAGGAATATTATTTGGGGGTCCAGCCATGGAGAAGAGTTTAGACACTAGGATAAGATAAGGAGCACACCCATTATAAAGAAATCACATTATGATTCTCTTTTTAAGCTGTTCCTTAAAACACTAGTGCTTAGGAAATCTATTGGAGGCAGAAGCAGTCAAGGGTTGCCTAGGGTTAGGGTTAGGCTTAGGGTACGGCTTAGGGTACGGGTTCGGGGAGGGCTTCGGGTACGGCGTAGGGTATGGGTTAGGGTTAGGGTTAGGGTTAGTGTTAGGGTTAGGGCTCAGTTTAGGATACGGGTTAGGATTAGGGTACGTGTTAGGGTTAGGGCAGGGGTTAGGGTTAGGGTACGCGTTAGGGTTAGCGTAGTTATTAAACCTATCCCACTCTCTAGTTACCCCTTAGCACGTAAAGGAATATTATTTGGGGGTCCAGCCATGGAGAAGAGTTTAGACACTAGGATTAGATAAGGAACACACCCATTATACAGAAATCACATTAGGATTCTCTTTTTAAGCTGTTCCTTAAAACACTAGTGCTTAGGAAATCTATTGGAGGCAGAAGCAGTCAAGGGTAGCCTAGGGTTAGGGTTAGGCTTAGGGTTAGGCTTAGGGTACGGCTTAGGGTACGGGTTCGGGGAGGGCTTCGGGTACGGCGTAGGGTATGGGTTAGGGTTAGGGTTAGGGTTAGTGTTAGGGTTAGGGCTCGGTTTAGGGTACGGGTTAGGATTAGGGTACGTGTTAGGATTAGGGTAGGGGTAAGGGTTAGGGTACGCGTTAGGGTTAGGGTAGTGATTAAACCTATCCCACTCTCTAGATACCCCTTAGCACATAAAGGAATATTATTTGGGGGTCCAGCCATGGAGAAGAGTTTAGACACTAGGATTAGATAAGGAACACACCCATTATACAGAAATCACATTAGGATTCTCTTTTTAAGCTGTTCCTTAAAACACTAGTGCTTAGGAAATCTATTGGAGGCAGAAGCAGTCAAGGGTAGCCTAGGGTTAGTGTTAGGCTTAGGGTACGGCTTAGGGTACGGGTTCGGGGAGGGCTTCGGGAACGGCGTAGGGTATGGGTTAGGGTTAGGGTTAGGGTTAGTGTTAGGGTTAGGGCTCGGTTTAGGGTACGGGTTAGGATTAGGGTACGTGTTAGGGTTAGGGTAGGGGTTAGCGTTAGGGTACGCGTTAGGGTTAGGGTAGTTATTAAACCTATCCCACTCTCTAGTTACCCCTTAGCACGTAAAGGAATATTATTTGGGGGTCCAGCCATGGAGAAGAGTTTAGACACTAGGATAAGACAAGGAACACACCCATTATAAAGAAATCACATTAGGATTCTCTTTTTAAGCTGTTCCTTAAAACACTAGTGCTTAGGAAATCTATTGGAGGCAGAAGCAGTCAAGGGTAGCCTAGGGTTAGGGATAGGCTTAGGGTACGGCTTAGGGTACGGGTTCGGGGAGGGCTTCGGGTACGGCGTAGGGTATGGGTTAGGGTTAGGGTTAGGGTTAGTGTTAGGGTTAGGGCTCGGTTTAGGGTACGGTTTAGGATTAGGGTACGTGTTAGGGTTAGGGTAGGGGTTAGCGTTAGGGTACGCGTTAGGGTTAGGGTAGTTATTAAACCTATCCCACTCTCTAGTTACCCCTTAGCACGTAAAGGAATATTATTTGGGGGTCCAGCCATGGAGAAGAGTTTAGACACAAGAATAAGATAAGGAACACACCCATTATAAAGAAATCACATTAGGATTCTCTTTTTAAGCTGTTCCTTAAAACACTAGTGCTTAGGAAATCTATTGGAGGCAGAAGCAGTCAAGGGTAGCCTAGGGTTAGGGTTAGGCTTAGGGTTAGGCTTAGGGTACGGCTTAGGGTACGGGTTCGGGGAGGGCTTCGGGTACGGCGTAGGGTATGGGTTAGGGTTAGGGTTAGGGTTAGTGTTAGGGTTAGGGCTCGGTTTAGGGTACGGGTTAGGATTAGGGTACGTGTTAGGGTTAGGGTAGGGGTTAGGTTTAGGGTACGCCTTAGGGTTAGGGTAGTGATTAAACCTATCCCACTCTCTAGATACCCCTTAGCACATAAAGGAATATTATTTGGGGGTCCAGCCATGGAGAAGAGTTTAGACACTAGGATTAGATAAGGAACACACCCATTATACAGAAATCACATTAGGATTCTCTTTTTAAGCTGTTCCTTAAAACACTAGTGCTTAGGAAATCTATTGGAGGCAGAAGCAGTCAAGGGTAGCCTAGGGTTAGGGTTAGGCTTAGGGTACGGCTTAGGGTACGGGTTCGGGGAGGGCTTCGGGTACGGCGTAGGGTATGGGTTAGGGTTAGGGTTAGGGTTAGTGTTAGGGTTAGGGCTCGGTTTAGGGTACGGGTTAGGATTAGGGTACGTGTTAGGGTTAGGGTAGGGGTTAGCGTTAGGGTACGCGTTAGGGTTAGGGTAGTTATTAAACCTATCCCACTCTCTAGTTACCCCTTAGCACGTAAAGGAATATTATTTGGGGGTCCAGCCATGGAGAAGAGTTTAGACACTAGGATAAGATAAGGAACACACACATTATAAAGAAATCACATTAGGATTCTCTTTTTAAGCTGTTCCTTAAAACACTAGTGCTTAGGAAATCTATTGGAGGCAGAAGCAGTCAAGGGTAGCCTAGGGTTAGGGTTAGGCTTAGGGTTAGGCTTAGGGTACGGCTTAGGGTACGGGTTCGGGGAGGGCTTCGGGTACGGCGTAGGGTATGGGTTAGGGTTAGGGTTAGGGTTAGTGTTAGGGTTAGGGCTCGGTTTAGGGTACGGGTTAGGATTAGGGTACGTGTTAGGGTTAGGGTAGGGGTTAGGGTTAGGGTACGCGTTACGGTTAGGGTAGTGATTAAACCTATCCCACTCTCTAGATACCCCTTAGCACGTAAAGGAATATTATTTGGGGGTCCAGCCATGGAGAAGAGTTTAGACACTAAGATAATATAAGGAACACACACATTATAAAGAAATCACATTAGGATTCTCTTTTTAAGCTGTTCCTTAAAACACTAGTGCTTAGGAAATCTATTGGAGGCAGAAGCAGTCAAGGGTAGCCTAGGGTTAGGGTTAGGCTTACGGTTAGGCTTAGGGTACGGTTTAGGGTACGGGTTTGGGGAGGGCTTCGGGTACGGCGTAGGGTATGGGTTAGAGTTAGGGTTAGGGTTAGTGTTAGGGTTAGGGCTCGGTTTAGGGTACGGGTTAGGATTAGGGTACGTGTTAGGGTTAGGGTATGGGTTAGCGTTAGGGTACGCGTTAGGGTTAGGGTAGTTATTAAACCTATCCCACTCTCTAGTTATCCCTTAGCACGTAAAGGAATATTATTTGCGGGTCCAGCCATGGAGAAGAGTTTAGACACTAGGATAAGATAAGGAACACACCCATTATAAAGAAATCACATTAGGATTCTCTTTTTAAGCTGTTCCTTAAAACACTAGTGCTTAGGAAATCTATTGGAGGCAGAAGCAGTCAAGGGTAGCCTAGGGTTAGGGTTAGGCTTAGGGTTAGGCTTAGGGTACGGCTTAGGGTACGGGTTCGGGGAGGGCTTCGGGTACGGCGTAGGGTATGGGTTAGGGTTAGGGTTAGGGTTAGTGTTAGGGTTAGGGCTCGGTTTAGGGTACGGGTTAGGATTAGGGTACGTGTTAGGATTAGGGTAGGGGTAAGGGTTAGGGTACGCGTTAGGGTTAGGGTAGTGATTAAACCTATCCCACTCTCTAGATACCCCTTAGCACATAAAGGAATATTATTTGGGGGTCCAGCCATGGAGAAGAGTTTAGACACTAGGATTAGATAAGGAACACACCCATTATAAAGAAATCACATTAGGATTCTCTTTTTAAGCTGTTCCTTAAAACACTAGTGCTTAGGAAATCTATTGGAGGCAGAAGCAGTCAAGGGTAGCCTAGGGTTAGGGTTAGGCTTATGGTTAGGCTTAGGGTACGGCTTAGGGTACGGGTTCGGGGAGGGCTTCAGGTACGGCGTAGGGTATGGGTTAGGGTTAGGGTTAGGGTTAGTGTTAGGGTTAGGGCTCGGTTTAGGGTACGGGTTAGGATTAGGGTACGTGTTAGGGTTAGGGTAGGGGTTAGGGTTAGGGTACGCGTTACGGTTAGGGTAGTTATTAAACCTATCCCACTCTCTAGATACCCCTTAGCACGTAAAGGAATATTATTTGGGGGTCCAGCCATGGAGAAGAGTTTAGACACTAAGATAATATAAGGAACACACACATTGTAAAGAAATCACATTAGGATTCTCTTTTTAAGCTGTTCCTTAAAACACTAGTGCTTAGGAAATCTATTGGAGGCAGAAGCAGTCAAGGGTAGCCTAGGGTTAGGGTTAGGCTTAGGGGTAGGCTTAGGGTACGGCTTAGGGTACGGGTTCGGGGAGGGCTTCGGGTACGGCGTAGGGTATGGGTTAGGGTTAGGCTTAGGGTTAGTGTTAGGGTTAGGGCTCGGTTTAGGGTACGGGTTAGGATTAGGGTACGTGTTAGGGATAGGGTAGTGGTTAGGGTTAGGGTACGCGTTAGGGTTAGGGTAGTTATTAAACCTATCCCACTCTCTAGATACCCCTTAGCACGTAAAGGAATATTATTTGGGGGTCCAGCCATGGAGAAGAGTTTAGACACTAAGATAATATAAGGAACACACACATTATAAAGAAATCACATTAGGATTCTCTTTTTAAGCTGTTCCTTAAAACACTAGTGCTTAGGAAATCTATTGGAGGCAGAAGCAGTCAAGGGTAGCCTAGGGTTAGGGTTAGGCTTAGGGTTAGGCTTAGGGTACGGCTTAGGGTACGGGTTCGGGGAGGGCTTCGGGTACGGCGTAGGGTATGGGTTAGGGTTAGGGTTAGGGTTAGTGTTAGGGTTAGGGCTCGGTTTAGGGTACGGGTTAGGATTAGGGTACGTGTTAGGGTTAGGGTAGGGGTTAGGGTTAGGGTACGCGTTAGGGTTAGGGTAGTGATTAAACCTATCCCACTCTCTAGATACCCCTTAGCACATAAAGGAATATTATTTGGGGGTCCAGCCATGGAGAAGAGTTTAGACACTAGGATTAGATAAGGAACACACCCATTATACAGAAATCACATTAGGATTCTCTTTTTAAGCTGTTCCTTAAAACACTAGTGCTTAGGAAATCTATTGGAGGCAGAAGCAGTCAAGGGTAGCCTAGGGTTAGTGTTAGGCTTAGGGTACGGCTTAGGGTACGGGTTCGGGGAGGGCTTCGGGTACGGCGTAGGGTATGGGTTAGGGTTAGGGTTAGGGTTAGTGTTAGGGTTAGGGCTCGGTTTAGGGTACGGGTTAGGATTAGGGTACGTGTTAGGGTTAGGGTAGGGGTTAGCGTTAGGGTACGCGTTAGGGTACGCGTTAGGTTTAGGGTAGTTATTAAACCTATCCCACTCTCTAGTTACCCCTTAGCACGTAAAGGAATATTATTTGGGGGTCCAGCCATGGAGAAGAGTTTAGACACTAGGATAAGATAAGGAGCACACCCATTATAAAGAAATCACATTAAGATTCTCTTTTTAAGCTGTTCCTTAAAACACTAGTGCTTAGGAAATCTATTGGAGGCAGAAGCAGTCAAGGGTTGCCTAGGGTTAGGGTTAGGCTTAGGGTACGGCTTAGGGTACGGGTTCGGGGAGGGCTTCGGGTACGGCGTAGGGTATGGGTTAGGGTTAGGGTTAGGGTTAGTGTTAGGGTTAGGGCTCAGTTTAGGATACGGGTTAGGATTAGGGTACGTGTTAGGGTTAGGGCAGGGGTTAGGGTTAGGGTACGCGTTAGGGTTAGCGTAGTTATTAAACCTATCCCACTCTCTAGTTACCCCTTAGCACGTAAAGGAATATTATTTGGGGGTCCAGCCATGGAGAAGAGTTTAGACACTAGGATTAGATAAGGAACACACCCATTATACAGAAATCACATTAGGATTCTCTTTTTAAGCTGTTCCTTAAAACACTAGTGCTTAGGAAATCTATTGGAGGCAGAAGCAGTCAAGGGTAGCCTAGGGTTAGGGTTAGGCTTAGGGTACGGCTTAGGGTACGGGTTCGGGGAGGGCTTCGGGTACGGCGTAGGGTATGGGTTAGGGTTAGGGTTAGGGTTAGTGTTAGGGTTAGGGCTCGGTTTAGGGTACGGGTTAGGATTAGGGTACGTGTTACTGTTAGGGTAGGGGTTAGCGTTAGGGTACGCGTTAGGGTTAGGGTAGTTATTAAACCTATCCCACTCTCTAGTTACCCCTTAGTACGTAAAGGAATATTATTTGGGGGTCCAGCCATGGAGAAGAGTTTAGACACTAGGATAAGATAAGGAACACACCCATTATAAAGAAATCACATTAGGATTCTCTTTTTAAGCTGTTCCTTAAAACACTAGTGCTTAGGAAATCTATTGGAGGCAGAAGCAGTCAAGGGTAGCCTAGGGTTAGGGTTAGGCTTAGGGTACGGCTTAGGGTACGGGTTCGGGGAGGGCATCGGGTACGGCGTAGGGTATGGGTTAGGGTTAGGGTTAGGGTTAGTGTTAGGGTTAGGGCTCGGTTTAGGGTACGGGTTAGGATTAGGGTACGTGTTAGGGTTAGGGTAGGGGTTAGGGTTAGGGTACGCGTTAGGGTTAGGGTAGTGATTAAACCTATCCCACTCTCTAGATACCCCTTAGCACATAAAGGAATATTATTTGGGGGTCCAGCCATGGAGAAGAGTTTAGACACTAGGATTAGATAAGGAACACACCCATTATACAGAAATCACATTAGGATTCTCTTTTTAAGCTGTTCCTTAAAACACTAGTGCTTAGGAAATCTCTTGGAGGCAGAAGCAGTCAAGGGTAGCCTAGGGTTAGGGTTAGGCTTAGGGTACGGCTTAGGGTACGGGTTCGGGGAGGGCTTCGGGTACGGCGTAGGGTATGGGTTAGGGTTAGGGTTAGGGTTAGTGTTAGGGTTAGGGCTCGGTTTAGGGTACGGGTTAGGATTAGGGTACGTGTTAGGGTTAGGGTAGGGGTTAGCGTTAGGGTACGCGTTAGGGTACGCGTTAGGTTTAGGGTAGTTATTAAACCTATCCCACTCTCTAGTTACCCCTTAGCACGTAAAGGAATATTATTTGGGGGTCCAGCCATGGAGAAGAGTTTAGACACTAGGATAAGATAAGGAGCACACCCATTATAAAGAAATCACATTAAGATTCTCTTTTTAAGCTGTTCCTTAAAACACTAGTGCTTAGGAAATCTATTGGAGGCAGAAGCAGTCAAGGGTAGCCTAGGGTTAGGGTTAGGCTTAGGGTACGGCTTAGGGTACGGGTTCGGGGAGGGCTTCGGGTACGGCGTAGGGTATGGGTTAGGGTTAGGGTTAGGGTTAGTGTTAGGGTTAGGGCTCAGTTTAGGATACGGGTTAGGATTAGGGTACGTGTTAGGGTTAGGGCAGGGGTTAGGGTTAGGGTACGCGTTAGGGTTAGCGTAGTTATTAAACCTATCCCACTCTCTAGTTACCCCTTAGCACGTAAAGGAATATTATTTGGGGGTCCAGCCATGGAGAAGAGTTTAGACACTAGGATTAGATAAGGAACACACCCATTATAAAGAAATCACATTAGGATTCTCTTTTTAAGCTGTTCCTTAAAACACTAGTGCTTAGGAAATCTATTGGAGGCAGAAGCAGTCAAGGGTAGCCTAGGGTTAGGGTTAGGCTTAGGGTACGGCTTAGGGTACGGGTTCGGGGAGGGCTTCGGGTACGGCGTAGGGTATGGGTTAGGGTTAGGGTTAGGGTTAGTGTTAGGGTTAGGGCTCGGTTTAGGGTACGGGTTAGGATTACGGTACGTGTTACTGTTAGGGTAGGGGTTAGCGTTAGGGTACGCGTTAGGGTTAGGGTAGTTATTAAACCTATCCCACTCTCTAGTTACCCCTTAGCACGTAAAGGAATATTATTTGGGGGTCCAGCCATGGAGAAGAGTTTAGACACTAGGATAAGATAAGGAACACACCCATTATAAAGAAATCACATTAGGATTCTCTTTTTAAGCTGTTCCTTAAAACACTAGTGCTTAGGAAATCTATTGGAGGCAGAAGCAGTCAAGGGTAGCCTAGGGTTAGGGTTAGGCTTAGGGTACGGCTTAGGGTACGGGTTCGGGGAGGGCTTCGGGTACGGCGTAGTGTATGGGTTAGGGTTAGGGTTAGGGTTAGTGTTAGGGTTAGGGCTCAGTTTAGGGTACGGGTTAGGATTAGGGTACGTGTTAGGGTTAGGGTAGGGGTTAGGGTTAGGGTACGCGTTAGGGTTAGGGTAGTTATTAAACCTATCCCACTCTCTAGATACCCCTTAGCACGTAAAGGAATATTATTTGGGGGTCCAGCCATGGAGAAGAGTTTAGACACTAGGATAAGATAAGGAACACACACATTATAAAGAAATCACATTAGGATTCTCTTTTTAAGCAGTTCCTTAAAACACTAGTGCTTAGGAAATCTATTGGAGGCAGAAGCAGTCAAGGGTAGCCTAGGGTTAGGGTTAGGCTTAGGGTTAGGCTTAGGGTACGGCTTAGGGTACGGGTTCGGGGAGGGCTTCGGGTACGGCGTAGGGTATGGGTTAGGGTTAGGGTTAGGGTTAGTGTTAAGGTTAGGGCTCAGTTTAGGATACGGGTTAGGATTAGGGTACGTGTTAGGGTTAGGGCAGGGGTTAGGGTTAGGGTACCCGTTAGGGTTAGGGTAGTTATTAAACCTATCCCACTCTCTAGATACCCCTTAGCACGTAAAGGAATATTATTTGGGGGTCCAGCCATGGAGAAGAGTTTAGACACTAAGATAATATAAGGAACACACACATTATAAAGAAATCACTTTAGGATTCTCTTTTTAAGCTGTTCCTTAAAACACTAGTGCTTAGGAAATCTATTGGAGGCAGAAGCAGTCAAGGGTAGCCTAGGGTTAGGGGTAGGCTTAGGGTTAGGCTTAGGGTACGGCTTAGGTTACGGGTTCGGGGAGGGCTTCGGGTACGGTGTAGGGTATGGGTTAGGGTTAGGGTTAGGGTTAGTGTTAGGGTTAGGGCTCGGTTTAGGGTACGGGTTAGGATTAGGGTACGTGTTAGGGTTAGGGTAGGGGTTAGCGTTAGGGTACGCGTTAGGGTTAGGGTAGTTATTAAACCTATCCCACTCTCTAGTTACCCCTTAGCACGTAAAGGAATATTATTTGGGGGTCCAGCCATGGAGAAGAGTTTAGACACTAGGATAAGATAAGGAACACACCTATTATAAAGAAATCACATTAGGATTCTCTTTTTAAGCTGTTCCTTAAAACACTAGTGCTTAGGAAATCTATTGGAGGCAGAAGCAGTCAATGGTAGCCTAGGGTTAGGGTTAGGCTTAGGGTACGGCTTAGGGTACGGGTTCGGGGAGGGCTTCGGGTACGGTGTAGGGTATGGGTAAGGGTTAGGGTTAGGGTTAGTGTTAGGGTTAGGGCTCGGTTTAGGGTACGGGTTAGGATTAGGGTACGTGTTAGGGTTAGGGTAGGGGTTAGCGTTAGGGTACGCGTTAGGGTTAGGGTAGTTATTAAACCTATCCCACTCTCTAGTTACTCCTTAGCACGTAAAGGAATATTATTTGGGGGTCCAGCCATGGAGAAGAGTTTAGACACTAGAATAAGATAAGGAACACACCCATTATAAAGAAATCACTTTAGGATTCTCTTTTTAAGCTGTTCCTTAAAACACTAGTGCTTAGGAAATCTATTGGAGGCAGAAGCAGTCACGGGTAGCCTAGGGTTAGGGTTAGGCTTAGGGTTAGGCTTAGGGTACGGCTTAGGGTACGGGTTCGGGGAGGGCTTCGGGTATGGCGTAGGGTATGGGTTAGGGTTAGGGTTAGGGTTAGTGTTAGGGTTAGGGCTCGGTTTAGGGTACGGGTTAGGATTAGGGTACGTGTTAGGGTTAGGGTACGCGTTAGGGTTAGGGTACGCGTTAGGGTTAGGGTAGTTATTAAACCTATCCCACTCTCTAGATACCCCTTAGCACGTAAAGGAATATTATTTGGGGGTCCAGCCATGGAGAAGAGTTTAGACACTAGGATAAGATAAGGAACACACACATTATAAAGAAATCACATTAGGATTCTCTTTTTAAGCAGTTCCTTAAAACACTAGTGCTTAGGAAATCTATTGGAGGCAGAAGCAGTCAAGGGTAGCCTAGGGTTAGGGTTAGGCTTAGGGTTAGGCTTAGGGTACGGCTTAGGGTACGGGTTCGGGGAGGGCTTCGGGTACGGCGTAGGGTATGGGTTAGGGTTAGGGTTAGGGTTAGTGTTAGGGTTAGGGCTCGGTTTAGGGTACGGGTTAGGATTAGGTTACGTGTTAGGGTTAGGGTAGGAGTTAGGGTTAGGGTACGCGTTAGGGTTAGGGTAGTGATTAAACCTATCCCACTCTCTAGATACCCCTTAGCACATAAAGGAATATTATTTGGGGGTCCAGCCATGGAGAAGAGTTTAGACACTAGGATTAGATAAGGAACACACCCATTATAAAGAAATCACATTAGGATTCTCTTTTTAAGCTGTTCCTTAAAACACTAGTGCTTAGGAAATCTATTGGAGGCAGAAGCAGTCAAGGGTAGCCTAGGGTTAGGGTTAGGCTTAGGGTACGGCTTAGGGTACGGGTTCGGGGACGGCTTCGGGTACGGCGTAGGGTATGGGTTAGGGTTAGGGTTAGGGTTAGTGTTAGGGTTAGGGCTCGGTTTAGGGTACGGGTTAGGATTAGGGTACGTGTTAGGGTTAGGGTAGGGGTTAGCGTTAGGGTACGCGTTAGGGTTAGGGTAGTTATTAAACCTATCCCACTCTCTAGATACCCCTTAGCACGTAAAGGAATATTATTTGTGGGTCCAGCCATGGAGAAGAGTTTAGACACTAGGATAAGATAAGGAACACACCCATTATAAAGAAATCACATTAGGATTCTCTTTTTAAGCTGTTCCTTAAAACACTAGTGCTTAGGAAATCTATTGGAGGCAGAAGCAGTCAAGGGTAGCCTAGGGTTAGGGTTAGGCTTAGGGTACGGCTTAGGGTACGGGTTCGGGGAGGGCTTCGGGTACGGCGTAGGGTATGGGTTAGGGTTAGGGTTAGGGTTAGTGTTAGGGTTAGGGCTCGGTTTAGGGTACGGGTTAGGATTAGGGTACGTGTTAGGGTTAGGGTAGGGGTTAGCGTTAGGGTACGCGTTAGGGTTAGGGTAGTTATTAAACCTATCCCACTCTCTAGTTACCCCTTAGCACGTAAAGGAATATTACTTGGGGGTCCAGCCATGGAGAAGAGTTTAGACACTAGGATAAGATAAGGAACACACCCATTATAAAGAAATCACATTAGGATTCTCTTTTTAAGCTGTTCCTTAAAACACTAGTGCTTAGGAAATCTATTGGAGGCAGAAGCAGTCAAGGGTAGCCTAGGGTTAGGGTTAGGCTTAGGGTTAGGCTTAGGGTACGGCTTAGGGTACGGGTTCGGGGAGGGCTTCGGGTACGGCGTAGGGTATGGGTTAGGGTTAGGGTTAGGGTTAGTGTTAGGGTTAGGGCTCGGTTTAGGGTACGGGTTAGGATTAGGGTACGTGTTAGGGTTAGGGTAGGGGTTAGGGTTAGGGTACGCGTTAGGGTTAGGGTAGTGATTAAACCTATCCCACTCTCTAGATACCCCTTAGCACATAAAGGAATATTATTTGGGGGTCCAGCCATGGAGAAGAGTTTAGACACTAGGAATAGATAAGGAACACACCCATTATACAGAAATCACATTAGGATTCTCTTTTTAAGCTGTTCCTTAAAACACTAGTGCTTAGGAAATCTATTGGAGGCAGAAGCAGTGAAGGGTAGCCTAGGGTTAGGGTTAGGCTTAGTGTACGGCTTAGGGTTCGGCTTAGGGTACGGGTTCGGGGAGGGCTTCGGGTACGGCGTAGGGTATGGGTTAGGGTTAGGGTTAGGGTTAGTGTTAGGGTTAGGGCTCGGTTTAGGGTACGGGTTAGGATTAGGGTACGTGTTAGGGTTAGGGTAGGGGTTAGGGTTAGGGTACGCGTTAGGGTTAGGGTAGTGATTAAACCTATCCCACTCTCTAGATAACCCTTAGCACATAAAGGAATATTATTTGGGGGTCCAGCCATGGAGAAGAGTTTAGACACTAGGATTAGATAAGGAACACACCCATTATAAAGAAATCACATTAGGATTCTCTTTTTAAGCTGTTCCTTAAAACACTAGTGCTTAGGAAATCTATTGGAGGCAGAAGCAGTCAAGGGTAGCCTAGGGTTAGGGTTAGGCTTAGGGTACGGCTTAGGGTACGGGTTCGGGGAGGGCTTCGGGTACGGCGTAGTGTATGGGATAGGGTTAGGGTTAGGGTTAGTGTTAGGGTTAGAGCTCGGTTTAGGGTACGGGTTAGGATTAGGGTACGTGTTAGGGTTAGGGTAGGGGTTAGCGATAGGGTACTCGTTAGGGTTAGGGTAGTTATTAAACCTATCCCACTCTCTAGTTACCCCTTAGCACGTAAAGGAATATTATTTGGGGGTCCAGCCATGGAGAAGAGTTTAGACACTAGGATAAGATAAGGAACACACCCATTATAAAGAAATCACATTAGGATTCTCTTTTTAAGCTGTTCCTTAAAACACTAGTGCTTAGGAAATCTATTGGAGGCAGAAGCAGTCAAGGGTAGCCTAGGGTTAGGGTTAGGCTTAGGGTTAGGCTTAGGGTACGGCTTAGGGTACGGGTTCGGGGAGGGCTTCGGGTATGGCGTAGGATATGGGTTAGGGTTAGGGTTAGGGTTAGTGTTAGGGTTAGGGCTCGGTTTAGGGTACGGGTTAGGATTAGGGTACGTATTAGGGTTAGGGTAGGGGTTAGGGTTAGGGTACGCGTTACGGTTAGGGTAGTGATTAAACCTATCCCACTCTCTAGATACCCCTTAGCACGTAAAGGAATATTATTTTGGGGTCCAGCCATGGAGAAGAGTTTAGACACTAAGATAATATAAGGAACACACACATTATAAAGAAATCACATTAGGATTCTCTTTTTAAGCTGTTCCTTAAAACACTAGTGCTTAGGAAATCTATTGGAGGCAGAAGCAGTCAAGGGTAGCCTAGGGTTAGGGTTAGGCTTAGGGTTAGGCTTAGGCTACGGTTTAGGGTACGGGTTTGGGGAGGGCTTCGGGTACGGCGTAGGGTATGGGTTAGAGTTAGGGTTAGGGTTAGTGTTAGGGTTAGGGCTCGGTTTAGGGTACGGGTTAGGATTAGGGTACGTGTTAGGGTTAGGGTAGGGGTTAGGGTTAGGGTACGCGTTAGGGTTAGGGTAGTGATTAAACCTATCCCACTCTCTAGATACCCCTTAGCACATAAAGGAATATTATTTGGGGGTCCAGCCATGGAGAAGAGTTTAGACACTAGGATTAGATAAGGAACACACCCATTATAAAGAAATCACATTAGGATTCTCTTTTTAAGCTGTTCCTTAAAACACTAGTGCTTAGGAAATCTATTGGAGGCAGAAGCAGTCAAGGGTAGCCTAGGGTTAGGGTTAGGCTTAGGGTACGGCTTAGGGTACGGGTTCGGGGAGGGCTTCGGGTACGGCGTAGGGTATGGGTTAGGGTTAGGGTTAGGGTTAGTGTTAGGGTTAGGGCTCGGTTTAGGGTACGGGTTAGGATTAGGGTACGTGTTAGGGTTAGGGTAGGGGTTAGCGTTAGGGTACGCGTTAGGGTTAGGGTAGTTATTAAACCTATCCCACTCTCTAGTTACGCCTTAACACGTAAAGGAATATTATTTGGGGGTCCAGCCATGGAGAAGAGTTTAGACACTAGGATAAGATAAGGAACACACCCATTATAAAGAAATCACATTAGGATTCTCTTTTTAAGCTGATCCTTAAAACACTAGTGCTTAGGAAATCTATTGGAGGCAGAAGCAGTCAAGGGTAGCCTAGGGTTAGGGTTAGGCTTAGGGTTAGGCTTAGGGTACGGCTTAGGGTACAGGTTCGGGGAGGGCTTCGGATATGGCGTAGGGTATGGGTTAGGGTTAGGGTTAGGGTTAGTGTTAGGGTTAGGGCTCGGTTTAGGGTACGGGTTAGGATTAGGGTACGTGTTAGGGTTAGGGTAGGGGTTAGGGTTAGGGTACGCGTTATGGTTAGGGTAGTTATTAAACCTATCCCACTCTCTAGATACCCCTTAGCACGTAAAGGAATATTATTTGGGGGTCCAGCCATGTAGAAGAGTTTAGACACTAGGATAAGATAAGGAACACACACATTATAAAGAAATCACATTAGGATTCTCTTTTTAAGCAGTTCCTTAAAACACTAGTGCTTAGGAAATCTATTGGAGGCAGAAGCAGTCAAGGGTAGCCTAGGGTTAGGGTTAGGCTTAGGGTTAGGCTTAGGGTACGGCTTAGGGTACGGGTTCGGGGAGGGCTTCGGATACGGCGTAGGGTATGGGTTAGGGTTAGGGTTAGGGTTAGTGTTAGGGTTAGGGCTCGGTTTAGGGTACGGGTTAGGATTAGGGTACGTGTTAGGGTTAGGGTAGGGGTTAGGGTTAGGGTATGCGTTAGGGTTAGGGTAGTGATTAAACCTATCCCACTCTCTAGATACCCCTTAGCACATAAAGGAATATTATTTGGGGTTCCAGCCATGGAGAAGAGTTTAGACACTAGGATTAGATAAGGAACACACCCATTATAAAGAAATCACATTAGGATTCTCTTTTTAAGCTGTTCCTTAAAACACTAGTGCTTAGGAAATCTATTGGAGGCAGAAGCAGTCAAGGGTAGCCTAGGGTTAGGGTTAGGCTTAGGGTTAGGCTTAGGGTACGGCTTATGGTACGGGTTCGGGGAGGGCTTCGGGTACGGCGTAGGGTATGGGTTAAGGTTAGGGTTAGGGTTAGTGTTAGGGTTAGGGCTCGGTTTAGGGTACGGGTTAGGATTAGGGTACGTGTTAGGGTTAGGGTAGGGGTTAGGGTTAGGGTACGCGTTAGGGTTAGGGTAGTTATTAAACCTATCCCACTCTCTAGATACCCCTTAGCACGTAAAGGAATATTATTTTGGGGTCCAGCCATGGAGAAGAGTTTAGACACTAAGATAATATAAGGAACACACACATTGTAAAGAAATCACATTAGGATTCTCTTTTTAAGCTGTTCCTTAAAACACTAGTGCTTAGGAAATCTATTGGAGGCAGAAGCAGTCAAGGGTAGCCTAGGGTTAGGGTTAGGCTTAGGGTTAGGCTTAGGCTACGGTTTAGGGTACGGGTTTGGGGAGGGCTTCGGGTACGGCGTAGGGTATGGGTTAGAGTTAGGGTTAGGGTTAGTGTTAGGGTTAGGGCTCGGTTTAGGGTACGGGTTAGGATTAGGGTACGTGTTAGGGTTAGGGTAGGGGTTAGGGTTAGGGTACGCGTTAGGGTTAGGGTAGTGATTAAACCTATCCCACTCTCTAGATACCCCTTAGCACATAAAGGAATATTATTTGGGGGTCCAGCCATGGAGAAGAGTTTAGACACTAGGATTAGATAAGGAACACACCCATTATAAAGAAATCACATTAGGATTCTCTTTTTAAGCTGTTCCTTAAAACACTAGTGCTTAGGAAATCTATTGGAGGCAGAAGCAGTCAAGGGTAGCCTAGGGTTAGGGTTAGGCTTAGGGTACGGCTTAGGGTACGGGTTCGGGGAGGGCTTCGGGTACGGCGTAGGGTATGGGATAGGGTTAGGGTTAGGGTTAGTGTTAGTGTTAGGGCTCGGTTTAGGGTACGGGTTAGGATTAGGGTACGTGTTAGGGTTAGGGTAGGGGTTAGCGATAGGGTACGCGTTAGGGTTAGGGTAGTTATTAAACCTATCCCACTCTCTAGTTATCCCTTAGCACGTAAAGGAATATTATTTTGGGGTCCAGCCATGGAGAAGAGTTTAGACACTAAGATAATATAAGGAACACACACATTATAAAGAAATCACATTAGGATTCTCTTTTTAAGCTGTTCCTTAAAACACTAGTGCTTAGGAAATCTATTGGAGGCAGAAGCAGTCAAGGGTAGCCTAGGGTTAGGGTTAGGCTTAGGGTTAGGCTTAGGCTACGGTTTAGGGTACGGGTTTGGGGAGGGCTTCGGGTACGGCGGAGGGTATGGGTTAGAGTTAGGGTTAGGGTTAGTGTTAGGGTTAGGGCTCGGTTTAGGGTACGGGTTAGGATTAGGGTACGTGTTAGGGTTAGGGTACGGGTTAGCGTTAGGGTACGCGTTAGGGTTAGGGTAGTTATTAAACCTATCCCACTCTCTAGTTACCTCTTAGCACGTAAAGGAATATTATTTGGGGGTCCAGCCATGGAGAAGAGTTTAGACACTAGGATAAGATAAGGAACACACCCATTATAAAGAAATCACATTAGGATTCTCTTTTTAAGCTGTTCCTTAAAACACTAGTGCTTAGGAAATCTATTGGAGGCAGAAGCAGTCAAGGGTAGCCTAGGGTTAGGGTTAGGCTTAGGGTTAGGCTTAGGGTACGGCTTAGGGTACGGGTTCGGGGAGGGCTTCGGGTACGGCGTAGGGTATGGGTTAGGGTTAGGGTTAGGGTTAGTGTTAGGGTTAGGGCTCGGTTTAGGGTACGGGTTAGGATTAGGGTACGTGTTAGGGTTAGGGTAGGGGTTAGGGTTAGGGTACGCGTTAGGGTTAGGGTAGTTATTAAACCTATCCCACTCTCTAGATACCCCTTAGCACGTAAAGGAATATTATTTGTGGGTCTAGCCATGGAGAAGAGTTTAGACACTAGGATAAGATAAGGAACACACACATTATAAAGAAATCACATTAGGATTCTCTTTTTAAGCAGTTCCTTAAAACACTAGTGCTTAGGAAATCTATTGGAGGCAGAAGCAGTCAAGGGTAGCCTAGGGTTAGGGTTAGGCTTAGGGTACGGCTTAGGGTACGGGTTCGGGGAGGGCTTAGGGTACGGCGTAGGGTATGGGTTAGGGTTAGGGTTAGGGTTAGTGTTAGGGTTAGGGCTCGGTTTAGGGTACGGGTTAGGATTACGGTACGTGTTAGGGTTAGGGTAGGGGTTAGCGATAGGGTACGCGTTAGGGTTAGGGTAGTTATTAAACCTATCCCACTCTCTAGTTATCCCTTAGCACGTAAAGGAATATTATTTGGGGGTCCAGCCATGGAGAAGAGTTTAGACACTAGGATAAGATAAGGAACACACCCATTATAAAGAAATCACATTAGGATTCTCTTTTTAAGCTGTTCCTTAAAACACTAGTGCTTAGGAAATCTATTGGAGGCAGAAGCAGTCAAGGGTAGCCTAGGGTTAGGGTTAGGCTTAGGGTTAGGCTTAGGGTACGGCTTAGGGTACGGGTTCGGGGAGGGCTTCGGGTACGGCGTAGGGTATGGGTTAGGGTTAGGGTTAGGGTTAGTGTTAGGGTTAGGGCTCGGTTTAGGGTACGGGTTAGGATTAGGGTACGTGTTAGTGTTAGGGTAGGGGTTAGGGTTAGGGTACGCGTTACGGTTAGGGTAGTGATTAAACCTATCCCACTCTCTAGATACCCCTTAGCACGTAAAGGAATATTATTTTGGGGTCCAGCCATGGAGAAGAGTTTAGACAGTAAGATAATATAAGGAACACACACATTATAAAGAAATCACATTAGGATTCTCTTTTTAAGCTGTTCCTTAAAACACTAGTGCTTAGGAAATCTATTGGAGGCAGAAGCAGTCAAGGGTAGCCTAGGGTTAGGGTTAGGCTTAGGGTTAGCCTTAGGCTACGGTTTAGGGTACGGGTTTGGGGAGGGCTTCGGGTACGGCGTAGGGTATGGGTTAGAGTTAGGATTAGGGTTAGTGTTAGGGTTAGGGCTCGGTTTAGGGTACGGGTTAGGATTAGGGTACGTGTTAGGGTTAGGGTACGGGTTAGCGTTAGGGTACGCGTTAGGGTTAGGGTAGTTATTAAACCTATCCCACTCTCTAGTTACCTCTTAGCACGTAAAGGAATATTATTTGGGGGTCCAGCCATGGAGAAGAGTTTAGACACTAGGATAAGATAAGGAACACACCCATTATAAAGAAATCACATTAGGATTCTCTTTTTAAGCAGTTCCTTAAAACACTAGTGCTTAGGAAATCTATTGGAGGCAGAAGCAGTCAAGGGTAGCCTAGGGTTAGGGTTAGGCTTAGGGTTAGGCTTAGGGTACGGCTTAGGGTACGGGTTCGGGGAGGGCTTCGGGAACGGCGTAGGGTATGGGTTAGTGTTAGGGTTAGGGTTAGTGTTAGGGTTAGGGCTCCGTTTAGGGTACGGGTTAGGATTAGGGTACGTGTTAGGGTTAGGGTAGGGGTTAGGGTTAGGGTACGCGTTACGGTTAGGGTAGTGATTAAACCTATCCCACTCTCCAGATACCCCTTAGCACGTAAAGGAATATTATTTTGGGGTCCAGCCATGGAGAAGAGTTTAGACACTAAGATAATATAAGGAACACACACATTATAAAGAAATCACATTAGGATTCTCTTTTTAAGCTGTTCCTTAAAACACTAGTGCTTAGGAAATCTATTGGAGGCAGAAGCAGTCAAGGGTAGCCTAGGGTTAGGGTTAGGCTTAGGGTTAGGCTTAGGCTACGGTTTAGGGTACGGGTTTGGGGAGGGCTTCGGGTACGGCGGAGGGTATGGGTTAGAGTTAGGGTTAGGGTTAGTGTTAGGGTTAGGGCTCGGTTTAGGGTACGGGTTAGGATTAGGGTACGTGTTAGGGTTAGGGTACGGGTTAGCGTTAGGGTACGCGTTAGGGTTAGGGTAGTTATTAAACCTATCCCACTCTCTAGTTACCTCTTAGCACGTAAAGGAATATTATTTGGGGGTCCAGCCATGGAGAAGAGTTTAGACACTAGGATAAGATAAGGAACACACCCATTATAAAGAAATCACATTAGGATTCTCTTTTTAAGCTGTTCCTTAAAACACTAGTGCTTAGGAAATCTATTGGAGGCAGAAGCAGTCAAGGGTAGCCTAGGGTTAGGGTTAGGCTTAGGATACGGCTTAGGGTACGGGTTCGGGGAGGGCTTCGGGTACGGCGTAGGGTATGGGTTAGGGTTAGGGTTAGGGTTAGTGTTAGGGTTAGGGCTCGGTTTAGGGTACGGGATAGGATTAGAGTACGTGTTAGGGTTAGGGTAGGGGTTAGCGATAGGGTACGCGTTAGGGTTAGGGTAGTTATTAAACCTATCCCACTCTCTAGTTATCCCTTAGCACGTAAAGGAATATTATTGGGGGTCCAGCCAAGGAGAAGAGTTTAGACACTAGGATAAGATAAGGAACACACCCATTATAAAGAAATCACATTAGGATTCTCTTTTTAAGCTGTTCCTTAAAACAATAGTGCTTAGGAAATCTATTGGAGGCAGAAGCAGTCAAGGGTAGCCTAGGGTTAGGGTTAGGCTTAGGGTTAGGCTTAGGGTACGGCTTAGGGTACGTGTTCGGGGAGGGCTTCGGGTACGGCGTAGGGTATGGGTTAGGGTTAGGGTTAGGGTTAGTGTTAGGGTTAGGGCTCGGTTTAGGGTACGGGTTAGGATTAGGGTACGTGTTAGGGTTAGGGTAGGGGTTAGGGTTAGGGTACGCGTTACGGTTAGCGTAGTGATTAAACCTATCCCACTCTCTAGATACCCCTTAGCACGTAAAGGAATATTATTTTGGGGTCCAGCCATGGAGAAGAGTTTAGACACTAAGATAATATAAGGAACACACACATTATAAAGAAATCACATTAGGATTCTCTTTTTAAGCTGTTCCTTAAAACACTAGTGCTTAGGAAATCTATTGGAGGCAGAAGCAGTCAAGGGTAGCCTAGGGTTAGGGTTAGGCTTAGGGTTAGGCTTAGGGTACGGTTTAGGGTACGGGTTTGGGGAGGGCTTCGGGTACGGCGTAGGGTATGGGTTAGAGTTAGGGTTAGGGTTAGTGTTAGGGTTAGGGCTCGGTTTAGGGTACGGGTTAGGATTAGGGTACGTGTTAGGGTTAGGGTAGGGGTTAGCGATAGGGTACGCGTTAGGGTTAGGGTAGTTATTAAACCTATCCCACTCTCTAGTTATCCCTTAGCACGTAAAGGAATATTATTTGGGGGTCCAGCCATGGAGAAGAGTTTAGACACTAGGATAAGATAAGGAACACACCCATTATAAAGAAATCACATTAGGATTCTCTTTTTAAGCTGTTCCTTAAAACACTAGTGCTTAGGAAATCTATTGGAGGCAGAAGCAGTCAAGGGTAGCCTAGGGTTAGGGTTAGGCTTAGGGTTAGGCTTAGGGTACGGCTTAGGGTACGGGTTCGGGGAGGGCTTCGGGTACGGCGTAGGGTATGGGTTAGGGTTAGGGTTAGGGTTAGTGTTAGGGTTAGGGCTCGGTTTAGGGTACGGGTTAGGATTAGGGTACGTGTTAGGGTTAGGGTAGGGGTTAGGGTTAGGGTACGCGTTAGGTTTAGGGTAGTGATTAAACCTATCCCACTCTCTAGATACCCCTTAGCACATAAAGGAATATTATTTGGGGGTCCAGCCATGGAGAAGAGTTTAGACACTAGGATTAGATAAGGAACACACCCATTATAAAGAAATCACATTAGGATTCTCTTTTTAAGCTGTTCCTTAAAACACTAGTGCTTAGGAAATCTATTGGAGGCAGAAGCAGTCAAGGGTAGCCTAGGGTTAGGGTTAGGCTTAGGGTTAGGCTTAGGGTACGGGTTCGGGGAGGGCTTCGGGTACGGCGTAGGGTATGGGTTAGGGTTAGGGTTAGGGTTAGTGTTAGGGTTAGGGCTCGGTTTAGGGTACGGGTTAGGATTAGGGTACGTGTTAGGGTTAGGGTAGGGGTTAGCGATAGGGTACGCGTTAGGGTTAGGGTAGTTATTAAACCTATCCCACTCTCTAGTTATCCCTTAGCACGTAAAGGAATATTATTTGGGGGTCCAGCCATGGAGAAGAGTTTAGACACTAGGATAAGATAAGGAACACACCCATTATAAAGAAATCACATTAGGATTCTATTTTTAAGCTGTTCCTTAAAACACTAGTGCTTAGGAAATCTATTGGAGGCAGAAGCAGTCAAGGGTAGCCTAGGGTTAGGGTTAGGCTTAGGGTTAGGCTTAGGGTACGGCTTAGGGTACGGGTTCGGGGAGGGCTTCGGGTACGGCCTAGGGTATGGGTTAGGGTTAGGGTTAGGGTTAGTGTTAGGGTTAGGGCTCGGTTTAGGGTACGGGTTAGGATTAGGGTACGTGTTAGGGTTAGGGTAGGGGTTAGCGTTAGGGTACGCGTTACGGTTAGGGTAGTGATTAAACCTATCCCACTCTCTAGATACCCCTTAGCACGTAAAGGAATATTATTTTGGGGTCCAGCCATGGAGAAGAATTTAGACACTAAGATAATATAAGGAACACACACATTATAAAGAAATCACATTAGGATTCTCTTTTTAAGCTGTTCCTTAAAACACTAGTGCTTAGGAAATCTATTGGAGGCAGAAGCAGTCAAGGGTAGCCTAGGGTTAGGGTTAGGCTTAGGGTACGGCTTAGGGTACGGGTTCGGGGAGGGCTTCGGGTACGGCGTAGGGTATGGGTTAGGGTTAGGGTTAGGGTTAGTGTTAGGGTTAGGGCTCGGTTTAGGGTACGGGTTAGGATTAGGGTACGTGTTAGGGTTAGGGTAGGGGTTAGCGATAGGGTACGCGTTAGGGTTAGGGTAGTTATTAAACCTATCCCACTCTCTAGATACCCCTTAGCACGTAAAGGAATATTATTTTGGGGTCCAGCCATGGAGAAGAATTTAGACACTAAGATAATATAAGGAACACACACATTATAAAGAAATCACATTAGGATTCTCTTTTTAAGCTGTTCCTTAAAACACTAGTGCTTAGGAAATCTATTGGAGGCAGAAGCAGTCAAGGGTAGCCTAGGGTTAGGGTTAGGCTTAGGGTTAGCCTTAGGCTACGGTTTAGGGTACGGGTTTGGGGAGGGCTTCGGGTACGGCGTAGGGTATGGGTTAGAGTTAGGGTTAGGGTTAGTGTTAGGGTTAGGGCTCGGTTTAGGGTACGGGTTAGGATTAGGGTACGTGTTAGGGTTAGGGTAGGGGTTAGCGATAGGGTACGCGTTAGGGTTAGGGTAGTTATTAAACCTATCCCACTCTCTAGTTATCCCTTAGCACGTAAAGGAATATTATTTGGGTGTCCAGCCATGGAGAAGAGTTTAGACACTAGGATAAGATAAGGAACACACCCATTATAAAGAAATCACATTAGGATTCTCTTTTTAAGCTGTTCCTTAAAACACTAGTGCTTAGGAAATCTATTGGAGGCAGAAGCAGTCAAGGGTAGCCTAGGGTTAGGGTTAGGCTTAGGGTTAGGCTTAGGGTACGGCTTAGGGTACGGGTTCGGGGAGGGCTTCGGGTACGGCGTAGGGTATGGGTTAGGGTTAGGGTTAGGGTTAGTGTTAGGGTTAGGGCTCGGTTTAGGGTACGGGTTAGGATTAGGGTACGTGTTAGGGTTAGGGTAGGGGTTAGCGATAGGGTACGCGTTAGGGTTAGGGTAGTTATTAAACCTATCCCACTCTCTAGTTATCCCTTAGCACGTAAAGGAATATTATTTGGGGGTCCAGCCATGGAGAAGAGTTTAGACACTAGGATAAGATAAGGAACACACCCATTATAAAGAAATCACATTAGGATTCTCTTTTTAAGCTGTTCCTTAAAACACTAGTGCTTAGGAAATCTATTGGAGGCAGAAGCAGTCAAGGGTAGCCTAGGGTTAGGGTTAGGCTTAGGGTTAGGCTTAGGGTACGGCTTAGGGTACGGGTTCGGGGAGGGCTTCGGGTACGGCGTAGGGTATGGGTTAGGGTTAGGGTTAGGGTTAGTGTTAGGGTTAGGGCTCGGTTTAGGGTACGGGTTAGGATTAGGGTACGTGTTAGGGTTAGGGTAGGGGTTAGGGTTAGGGTACGCGTTACGGTTAGGGTAGTGATTAAACCTATCCCACTCTCTAGATACCCCTTAGCACGTAAAGGAATATTATTTGGGGGTCCAGCCATGGAGAAGAGTTTAGACACTAAGAAAATATAAGGAACACACACATTATAAAGAAATCACATTAGGATTCTCCTTTTAAGCTGTTCCTTAAAACACTAGTGCTTAGGAAATCTATTGGAGGCAGAAGCAGTCAAGGGTAGCCTAGGGTTAGGGTTAGGCTTAGGGTTAGGCTTAGGGTACGGCTTAGGGTACGGGTTCGGGGAGGGCTTCGGGTACGGCGTAGGGTATGGGTTAGGGTTAGGGTTAGGGTTAGTGTTAGGGTTAGGGCTCGGTTTAGGGTACGGGTTAGGATTAGGGTACGTGTTAGGGTTAGGGTAGGGGTTAGGGTTAGGGTACGCGTTACGGTTAGGGTAGTTATTAAACCTATCCCACTCTCTAGATACCCCTTAGCACGTAAAGGAATATTATTTGGGGGTCCAGCCATGGAGAAGAGTTTAGACACTAAGATAATATAAGGAACACACACATTATAAAGAAATCACATTAGGATTCTCTTTTTAAGCTGTTCCTTAAAACACTAGTGCTTAGGAAATCTATTGGAGGCAGAAGCAGTCAAGGGTAGCCTAGGGTTAGGGTTAGGCTTAGGGTTAGCCTTAGGCTACGGTTTAGGGTACGGGTTTGGGGAGGGCTTCGGGTAAGGCGTAGGGTATGGGTTAGAGTTAGGGTTAGGGTTAGTGTTAGGGTTAGGGCTCGGTTTAGGGTACGGGTTAGGATTAGGGTACGTGTTAGGGTTAGGGTAGGGGTTAGGGTTAGGGTACGCGTTAGGTTTAGGGTAGTGATTAAACCTATCCCACTCTCTAGATACCCCTTAGCACATAAAGGAATATTATTTGGGGGTCCAGCCATGGAGAAGAGTTTAGACACTAGGATTAGATAAGGAACACACCCATTATAAAGAAATCACATTAGGATTCTCTTTTTAAGCTGTTCCTTAAAACACTAGTGCTTAGGAAATCTATTGGAGGCAGAAGCAGTCAAGGGTAGCCTAGGGTTAGGGTTAGGATTAGGGTACGGCTTAGGGTACGGGTTCGGGGAGGGCTTCGGGTACGGCGTAGGGTATGGGTTAGGGTTAGGGTTAGGGTTAGTGTTAGGGTTAGGGCTCGGTTTAGGGTACGGGTTAGGATTAGGGTACGTGTTAGGGTTAGGGTAGGGGTTAGCGATAGGGTACGCGTTAGGGTTAGGGTAGTTATTAAACCTATCCCACTCTCTAGTTATCCCTTAGCACGTAAAGGAATATTATTTGGGGGTCCAGCCATGGAGAAGAGTTTAGACACTAGGATAAGATAAGGAACACACCCATTATAAAGAAATCACATTAGGATTCTCTTTTTAAGCTGTTCCTTAAAACACTAGTGCTTAGGAAATCTATTGGAGGCAGAAGCAGTCAAGGGTAGCCTAGGGTTAGGGTTAGGCTTAGGGTTAGGCTTAGGGTACGGCTTAGGGTACGGGTTCGGGGAGGGCTTCGGGTACGGCGTAGGGTATGGGTTAGGGTTAGGGTTAGGGTTAGTGTTAGGGTTAGGGCTCGGTTTAAGGTACGGGTTAGGATTAGGGTACGTGTTAGAGTTAGGGTAGGGGTTAGGGTTAGGGTACGCGTTAGGGTTAGGGTAGTGATTAAACCTATCCCACTCTCTAGATACCCCTTAGCACATAAAGGAATATTATTTGGGGGTCCAGCCATGGAGAAGAGTTTAGACACTAGGATTAGATAAGGAACACACCCATTATAAAGAAATCACATTAGGATTCTCTTTTTAAGCTGTTCCTTAAAACACTAGTGCTTAGGAAATCTATTGGAGGCAGAAGCAGTCAAGGGTAGCCTAGGGTTAGGGTTAGGCTTAGGGTTAGGCTTAGGATACGGCTTAGGGTACGGGTTCGGGGAGGGCTTCGGGTACGGCGTAGGGTATGGGTTAGGTTTAGGGTTAGGGTTAGTGTTAAGGTTAGGGCTCGGTTTAGGGTACGGGTTAGGATTAGGGTACGTGTTAGGGTTAGGGTAGGGGTTAGGGTTAGGGTACGCGTTAGGGTTAGGGTAGTGATTAAACCTATCCCACTCTCTAGATACCCCTTAGCACATAAAGGAATATTATTTGGGGGTCCAGCCATGGAGAAGAGTTTAGACACTAGGATTAGATAAGGAACACACCCATTATAAAGAAATCACATTAGGATTCTCTTTTTAAGCTGTTCCTTAAAACACTAGTGCTTAGGAAATCTATTGGAGGCAGAAGCAGTCAAGGGTAGCCTAGGGTTAGGGTTAGGCTTAGTGTACGGGTTCGGGGAGGGCTTCGGGTACGGCGTAGGGTATGGGTTAGGGTTAGGGTTAGGGTTAGTGTTAGGGTTAGGGCTCGGTTTAGGGTACGGATTAGGATTAGGGTACGTGTTAGGGTTAGGGTAGGGGTTAGCGATAGGGTACGCGTTAGGGTTAGGGTAGTTATTAAACCTATCCCACTCTCTAGTTACCCCTTAGCACGTAAAGGAATATTATTTGGGGGTCCAGCCATGGAGAAGAGTTTAGACACTAGGATAAGATAAGGAACACACCCATTATAAAGAAATCACATTAGGATTCTCTTTTTAAGCTGTTCCTTAAAACACTAGTGCTTAGGAAATCTATTGGAGGCAGAAGCAGTCAAGGGTAGCCTAGGGTTAGGGTTAGGCTTAGGGTTAGGCTTAGGGTACGGCTTAGGGTACGGGTTCGGGGAGGGCTTCGGGTACGGCGTAGGGTATGGGTTAGGGTTAGGGTTAGGGTTAGTGTTAGGGTTAGGGCTCGGTTTAGGGTACGGGTTAGGATTAGGGTACGTGTTAGGGTTAGGGTAGGGGTTAGGGTTAGGGTACGCGTTAGGTTTAGGGTAGTGATTAAACCTATCCCACTCTCTAGATACCCCTTAGCGCATAAAGGAATATTATTTGGGGGTCCAGCCATGGAGAAGAGTTTAGACACTAGGATTAGATAAGGAACACACCCATTATAAAGAAATCACATTAGGATTCTCTTTTTAAGCTGTTCCTTAAAACACTAGTGCTTAGGAAATCTATTGGAGGCAGAAGCAGTCAAGGGTAGCCTAGGGTTAGGGTTAGGCTTAGGGTACGGCTTAGGGTACGGGTTCGGGGAGGGCTTCGGGTACGGCGTAGGGTATGGGTTAGGGTTAGGGTTAGGGTTAGTGTTAGGGTTAGGGCTCGGTTTAGGGTACGGGTTAGGATTAGGGTACGTGTTAGGGTTAGGGTAGGGGTTAGCGATAGGGTACGCGTTAGGGTTAGGGTAGTTATTAAACCTATCCCACTCTCTAGTTATCCCTTAGCACGTAAAGGAATATTATTTGGTGGTCCAGCCATGGAGAAGAGTTTAGACACTAGGATAAGATAAGGAACACACCCATTATAAAGAAATCACATTAGGATTCTCTTTTTAAGCTGTTCCTTAAAACACTAGTGCTTAGGAAATCTATTGGAGGCAGAAGCAGTCAAGGGTAGCCTAGGGTTAGGGTTAGGCTTAGGGTTAGGCTTAGGATACGGCTTAGGGTACGGGTTCGGGGAGGGCTTCGGGTACGGCGTAGGGTATGGGTTAGGTTTAGGGTTAGGGTTAGTGTTAGGGTTAGGGCTCGGTTTAGGGTACGGGTTAGGATTAGGGTACGTGTTAGGGTTAGGGTAGGGGTTAGGGTTAGGGTACGCGTTAGGGTTAGGGTAGTGATTAAACTTATCCCACTCTCTAGATACCCCTTAGCCCATAAAGGAATATTATTTGGGGGTCCAGCCATGGAGAAGAGTTTAGACACTAGGATTAGATAAGGAACACACCCATTATAAAGAAATCACATTAGGATTCTCTTTTTAAGCTGTTCCTTAAAACACTAGTGCTTAGGAAATCTATTGGAGGCAGAAGCAGTCAAGGGTAGCCTAGGGTTAGGGTTAGGCTTAGTGTACGGGTTCGGGGAGGGCTTCGGGTACGGCGTAGGGTATGGGTTAGGGTTAGGGTTAGGGTTAGTGTTAGGGTTAGGGCTCGGTTTAGGGTACGGATTAGGATTAGGGTACGTGTTAGGGTTAGGGTAGGGGTTAGCGATAGGGTACGCGTTAGGGTTAGGGTAGTTATTAAACCTATCCCACTCTCTAGTTCTCCCTTAGCACGTAAAGGAATATTATTTGGGGGTTCAGCCATGGAGAAGAGTTTAGACACTAGGATAAGTAAGGAACACACCCATTATAAAGAAATCACATTAGGATTCTCTTTTTAAGCTGTTCCTTAAAACACTAGTGCTTAGGAAATCTATTGGAGGCAGAAGCAGTCAAGGGTAGCCTAGGGTTAGGGTTAGGCTTAGGGTTAGGCTTAGGGTACGGCTTAGGGTACGGGTTCGGGGAGGGCTTCGGGTACGGCGTAGGGTATGGGTTAGGGTTAGGGTTAGGGTTAGTGTTAGGGTTAGGGCTCGGTTTAGGGTACGGGTTAGGATTAGGGTACGTGTTAGGGGTAGGGTAGGGGTTAGGGTTAGGGTACGCGTTAGGGTTAGGGTAGTGATTAAACCTATCCCACTCTCTAGATACCCCTTAGCACGTAAAGGAATATTATTTGGGGGTCCAGCCATGGAGAAGAGTTTAGACACTAAGAAAATATAAGGAACACACACATTATAAAGAAATCACATTAGGATTCTCTTTTTAAGCTGTTCCTTAAAACACTAGTGCTTAGGAAATCTATTGGAGGCAGAAGCAGTCAAGGGTAGCCTAGGGTTAGGGTTAGGCTTAGGGTTAGGCTTAGGGTACGGCTTAGGGTACGGGTTCGGGGAGGGCTTTGGGTACGGCGTAGGGTATGGGTTAGGGTTAGGGTTAGGGTTAGTGTTAGGGTTAGGGCTCGGTTTAGGGTACGGGTTAGGATTAGGGTACGTGTTAGGGTTAGGGTAGGGGTTAGGGTTAGGGTACGCGTTACGGTTAGGGTAGTTATTAAACCTATCCCACTCTCTAGATACCCCTTAGCACGTAAAGGAATATTATTTGGGGGTCCAGCCATGGAGAAGAGTTTAGACACTAAGATAATATAAGGAACACACACATTATAAAGAAATCACATTAGGATTCTCTTTTTAAGCTGTTCCTTAAAACACTAGTGCTTAGGAAATCTATTGGAGGCAGAAGCAGTCAAGGGTAGCCTAGGGTTAGGGTTAGGCTTAGGGTTAGCCTTAGGGTACGGCTTAGGGTACGGGTTCGGGGAGGGCTTTGGGTACGGCGTAGGGTATGGGTTAGGGTTAGGGTTAGGGTTAGTGTTAGGGTTAGGGCTCGGTTTAGGGTACGGGTTAGGATTAGGGTACGTGTTAGGGTTAGGGTAGGGGTTAGCGTTAGGGTACGCGTTAGGGTTAGGGTAGTTATTAAACCTATCCCACTCTCTAGTTACCCCTTAGCACGTAAAGGTATATTATTTGGGGGTCCAGCCATGGAGAAGAGTTTAGACACTAAGATAATATAAGGAACACACACATTATAAAGAAATCACATTAGGATTCTCTTTTTAAGCTGTTCCTTAAAACACTAGTGCTTAGGAAATCTATTGGAGGCAGAAGCAGTCAAGGGTAGCCTAGGGTTAGGGTTAGGCTTAGGGTTAGGCTTAGGGTACGGCTTATGGTACGGGTTCGGGGAGGGCTTCGGGTACGGCGTAGGGTATGGGTTAGGGTTAGGGTTAGGGTTAGTGTTAGGGTTAGGGCTCGGTTTAGGGTACGGGTTAGGATTAGGGTACGAGTTAGGGTTAGGGTAGGGGTTAGGGTTAGGGTACGCGTTAGGGTTAGGGTAGTTATTAAACCTATCCCACTCTCTAGATACCCCTTAGCACGTAAAGGAATATTATTTGGGGGTCCAGCCATGGAGAAGAGTTTAGACACTAGGATAAGATAAGGAACACACACATTATAAAGAAATCACATTAGGATTCTCCTTTTAAGCAGTTCCTTAAAACACTAGTGCTTAGGAAATCTATTGGAGGCAGAAGCAGTCAAGGGTAGCCTAGGGTTAGGGTTAGGCTTAGGGTTAGGCTTAGGGTACGGCTTAGGGTACGGGTTCGGGGAGGGCTTCGGGTACGGCGTAGGGTATGGCTTAGGGTTAGGGTTAGGGTTAGTGTTAGGGTTAGGGCTCGGTTTAGGGTACGTGTTAGGATTAGGGTACGTGTTAGGGTTAGGGTAGGGGTTAGGGTTAGGGTACGCGTTAGGGTTAGGGTAGTGATTAAACCTATCCCACTCTCTAGATAACCCTTAGCACATAAAGGAATATTATTTGGGAGTCCAGCCATGGAGAAGAGTTTAGACACTAGGATAAGATAAGGAACACACCCATTATAAAGAAATCACATTAGGATTCTCTTTTTAAGCTGTTCCTTAAAACACTAGTGCTTAGGAAATCTATTGGAGGCAGAAGCAGTCAAGGGTAGCCTAGGGTTAGGGTTAGGCTTAGGTTACGGCTTAGGGTACGGGTTCGGGGAGGGCTTCGGGTACGGCGTAGGGTATGGGTTAGGGTTAGGGTTAGGGTTAGTGTTAGGGTTAGGGCTCGGTTTAGGGTACGGGTTAGGATTAGGGTACGTGTTAGGGTTAGGGTAGGGGTTAGCGATAGGGTACGCGTTAGGGTTAGGGTAGTGATTAAACCTATCCCACTCTCTAGTTATCCCTTAGCACGTAAAGGAATATTATTTGGGGGTCCAGCCATGGAGAAGAGTTTAGACACTAGGATAAGATAAGGAACACACCCATTATAAAGAAATCACATTAGGATTCTCTTTTTAAGCTGTTCCTTAAAACACTAGTGCTTAGGAAATCTATTGGAGGCAGAAGCAGTCAAGGGTAGCCTAGGGTTAGGGTTAGGCTTAGGGTTAGGCTTAGGGTACGGCTTAGGGTACGGGTTCGGGGAGGGCTTCGGGTACGGCGTTGGGTATGGGTTAGGGTTAGGGTTAGGGTTAGTGTTAGGGTTAGGGCTCGGTTTAAGGTACGGGTTAGGATTAGGGTACGTGTTAGGGTTAGGGTAGGGGTTAGGGTTAGGGTACGCGTTAGGGTTAGGGTAGTGATTAAACCTATCCCACTCTCTAGATACCCCTTAGCACATAAAGGAATATTATTTGGGGGTCCAGCCATGGAGAAGAGTTTAGACACTAGGATTAGATAAGGAACACACCCATTATAAAGAAATCACATTAGGATTCTCTTTTTAAGCTGTTCCTTAAAACACTAGTGCTTAGGAAATCTATTGGAGGCAGAAGCAGTCAAGGGTAGCCTAGGGTTAGGGTTAGGCTTAGTGTACGGGTTCGGGGAGGGCTTCGGGTACGGCGTAGGGTATGGGTTAGGGTTAGGGTTAGGGTTAGTGTTAGGGTTAGGGCTCGGTTTAGGGTACGGATTAGGATTAGGGTACGTGTTAGGGTTAGGGTAGGGGTTAGCGATAGGGTACGCGTTAGGGTTAGGGTAGTTATTAAACCTATCCCACTCTCTAGTTCTCCCTTAGCACGTAAAGGAATATTATTTGGGGGTCCAGCCATGGAGAAGAGTTTAGACACTAGGATAAGATAAGGAACACACCCATTATAAAGAAATCACATTAGGATTCTCTTTTTAAGCTGTTCCTTAAAACACTAGTGCTTAGGAAATCTATTGGAGGCAGAAGCAGTCAAGGGTAGCCTAGGGTTAGGGTTAGGCTTAGGGTTAGGCTTAGGGTACGGCTTAGGGTACGGGTTCGGGGAGGGCTTCGGGTACGGCGTAGGGTATGGGTTAGGGTTAGGGTTAGGGTTAGTGTTAGGGTTAGGGCTCGGTTTAGGGTACGGGTTAGGATTAGGGTACGTGTTAGGGTTAGGGTAGGGGTTAGGGTTAGGGTACGCGTTACGGTTAGGGTAGTGATTAAACCTATCCCACTCTCTAGATACCCCTTAGCACGTAAAGGAATATTATTTGGGGGTCCAGCCATGGAGAAGAGTTTAGACACTAAGAAAATATAAGGAACACACACATTATAAAGAAATCACATTAGGATTCTCCTTTTAAGCTGTTCCTTAAAACACTAGTGCTTAGGAAATCTATTGGAGGCAGAAGCAGTCAAGGGTAGCCTAGGGTTAGGGTTAGGCTTAGGGTTAGCCTTAGGCTACGGTTTAGGGTACGGGTTTGGGGAGGGCTTCGGGTACGGCGTAGGGTATGGGTTAGAGTTAGGGTTAGGGTTAGTGTTAGGGTTAGGGCTCGGTTTAGGGTACGGGTTAGGATTAGGGTACGTGTTAGGGTTAGGGTAGGGGTTAGCGTTAGGGTACGCGTTAGGGTTAGGGTAGTTATTAAACCTATCCCACTCTCTAGTTACCCCTTAGCACGTAAAGGAATATTATTTGGGGGTCCAGCCATGGAGAAGAGTTTAGACACTAGGATAAGATAAGGAACACACCCATTATAAAGAAATCACATTAGGATTCTCTTTTTAAGCTGTTCCTTAAAACACTAGTGCTTAGGAAATCTATTGGAGGCAGAAGCAGTCAAGGGTAGCCTAGGGTTAGGGTTAGGCTTAGGGTTAGGCTTAGGGTACGGCTTAGGGTACGGGTTCGGGGAGGGCTTCGGGTACGGCGTAGGGTATGGGTTAGGGTTAGGGTTAGGGTTAGTGTTAGGGTTAGGGCTCGGTTTAGGGTACGGGTTAGGATTAGGGTACGTGTTAGGGTTAGGGTAGGGGTTAGGGTTAGGGTACGCGTTAGGTTTAGGGTAGTGATTAAACCTATCCCACTCTCTAGATACCCCTTAGCACATAAAGGAATATTATTTGGGGGTCCAGCCATGGAGAAGAGTTTAGACACTAGGATTAGATAAGGAACACACCCATTATAAAGAAATCACATTAGGATTCTCTTTTTAAGCTGTTCCTTAAAACACTAGTGCTTAGGAAATCTATTGGAGGCAGAAGCAGTCAAGGGTAGCCTAGGGTTAGGGTTAGGCTTAGGGTACGGCTTAGGGTACGGGTTCGGGGAGGGCTTCGGGTACGGCGTAGGGTATGGGTTAGGGTTAGGGTTAGGGTTAGTGTTAGGGTTAGGGCTCGGTTTAGGGTACGGGTTAGGATTAGGGTACGTGTTAGGGTTAGGGTAGGGGTTAGCGATAGGGTACGCGTTAGGGTTAGGGTAGTTATTAAACCTATCCCACTCTCTAGTTATCCCTTAGCACGTAAAGGAATATTATTTGGGGGTCCAGCCATGGAGAAGAGTTTAGACACTAGGATAAGATAAGGAACACACCCATTATAAAGAAATCACATTAGGATTCTCTTTTTAAGCTGTTCCTTAAAACACTAGTGCTTAGGAAATCTATTGGAGGCAGAAGCAGTCAAGGGTAGCCTAGGGTTAGGGTTAGGCTTAGGGTACAGCTTAGGGTACGGGTTCGGGGAGGGCTTCGGGTACGGCGTAGGGTATGGGTTAGGGTTAGGGTTAGGGTTAGTGTTAGGGTTAGGGCTCGGTTTAAGGTACGGGTTAGGATTAGGGTACGTGTTAGGGTTAGGGTAGGGGTTAGGGTTAGGGTACGCGTTAGGGTTAGGGTAGTGATTAAACCTATCCCACTCTCTAGATACCCCTTAGCACATAAAGGAATATTATTTGGGGGTCCTGCCATGGAGAAGAGTTTAGACACTAGGATAAGATAAGGAACACACCCATTATAAAGAAATCACATTAGGATTCTCTTTTTAAGCTGTTCCTTAAAACACTAGTGCTTAGGAAATCTATTGGAGGCAGAAGCAGTCAAGGGTAGCCTAGGGTTAGGGTTAGGCATAGGGTTAGGCTTAGGATACGGCTTAGGGTACGGGTTCGGGGAGGGCTTCGGGTACGGCGTAGGGTATGGGTTAGGTTTAGGGTTAGGGTTAGTGTTAGGGTTAGGGCTCGGTTTAGGGTACGGGTTAGGATTAGGGTACGTGTTAGGGTTAGGGTAGGGGTTAGGGTTAGGGTACGCGTTAGGGTTAGGGTAGTGATTAAACCTATCCCACTCTCTAGATACCCCTTAGCACATAAAGGAATATTATTTGGGGGTCCAGCCATGGAGAAGAGTTTAGACACTAGGATTAGATAAGGAACACACCCATTATAAAGAAATCACATTAGGATTCTCTTTTTAAGCTGTTCCTTAAAACACTAGTGCTTAGGAAATCTATTGGAGGCAGAAGCAGTCAAGGGTAGCCTAGGGTTAGGGTTAGGCTTAGGGTTAGGCTTAGGGTACGGCTTAGGGTACGGGTTCGGGGAGGGCTTCGGGTACGGCGTAGGGTATGGGTTAGGGTTAGGGTTAGGGTTAGTGTTAGGGTTAGGGCTCGGTTTAGGGTACGGGTTAGGACTAGGGTACGTGTTAGGGTTAGGGTAGGGGTTAGGGTTAGGGTACGCGTTAGGTTTAGGGTAGTGATTAAACCTATCCCACTCTCTAGATACCCCTTAGCGCATAAAGGAATATTATTTGGGGGTCCAGCCATGGAGAAGAGTTTAGACACTAGGATTAGATAAGGAACACACCCATTATAAAGAAATCACATTAGGATTCTCTTTTTAAGCTGTTCCTTAAAACACTACTGCTTAGGAAATCTACTGGAGGCAGAAGCAGTCAAGGGTAGCCTAGGGTTAGGGTTAGGCTTAGGGTACGGCTTAGGGTACGGGTTCGGGGAGGGCTTCGGGTACGGCGTAGGGTATGGGTTAGGTTTAGGGTTAGGGTTAGGGCTCGGTTTAGGGTACGGGTTAGGATTAGGGTACGTGTTAGGGTTAGGGTAGGGGTTAGCGATAGGGTACGCGTTAGGGTTAGGGTAGTTATTAAACCTATCCCACTCTCTAGTTATCCCTTAGCACGTAAAGGAATATTATTTGGTGGTCCAGCCATGGAGAAGAGTTTAGACACTAGGATAAGATAAGGAACACACCCATTATAAAGAAATCACATTAGGATTCTCTTTTTAAGCTGTTCCTTAAAACACTAGTGCTTAGGAAATCTATTGGAGGCAGAAGCAGTCAAGGGTAGCCTAGGGTTAGGGTTAGGCTTAGGGTTAGACTTAGGCTACGGTTTAGGGTACGGGTTTGGGGAGGGCTTCGGGTACGGCGTAGGGTATGGGTTAGAGTTAGGGTTAGGGTTAGTGTTAGGGTTAGGGCTCGGTTTAGGGTACGGGTTAGGATTAGGGTACGTGTTAGGGTTAGGGTAGGGGTTAGGGTTAGGGTACGCGTTAGGGTTAGGGTAGTGATTAAACCTATCCCACTCTCTAGATACCCCTTAGCACATAAAGGAATATTATTTGGGGGTCCAGCCATGGAGAAGAGTTTAGACACTAGGATTAGATAAGGAACACACCCATTATAAAGAAATCACATTAGGATTCTCTTTTTAAGCTGTTCCTTAAAACACTAGTGCTTAGGAAATCTATTGGAGGCAGAAGCAGTCAAGGGTAGCCTAGGGTTAGGGTTAGGCTTAGGGTTAGGCTTAGGGTACTGCTTAGGGTACGGGTTCGGGGAGGGCTTCGGGTACGGCGTAGGGTATGGGTTAGGGTTAGGGTTAGGGTTAGTGTTAGGGTTAGGGCTCGATTTAGGGTACGGGTTAGGATTAGGGTACGTGTTAGGGTTAGGGTAGGGGTTAGGGTTAGGGTACGCGTTACGGTTAGGGTAGTGATTAAACCTATCCCACTCTCTAGATACCCCTTAGCACGTAAAGGAATATTATTTGGGGGTCCAGCCATGGAGAAGAGTTTAGACACTAAGAAAATATAAGGAACACACACATTATAAAGAAATCACATTAGGATTCTCTTTTTAAGCTGTTCCTTAAAACACTAGTGCTTAGGAAATCTATTGGAGGCAGAAGCAGTCAAGGGTAGCCTAGGGTCAGGGTTAGGCTTAGGGTTAGGCTTAGGGTACGGCTTAGGGTACGGGTTCGGGGAGGGCTTTGGGTACGGCGTAGGGTATGGGTTAGGGTTAGGGTTAGGGTTAGTGTTAGGGTTAGGGCTCGGTTTAGGGTACGGGTTAGGATTAGGGTACGTGTTAGGGTTAGGGTAGGGGTTAGGGTTAGGGTATGCGTTACGGTTAGGGTAGTTATTAAACCTATCCCACTCTCTAGATACCCCTTAGCACGTAAAGGAATATTATTTGGTGGTCCAGCCATGGAGAAGAGTTTAGACACTAAGATAATATAAGGAACACACACATTATAAAGAAATCACATTAGGATTCTCTTTTTAAGCTGTTCCTTAAAACACTAGTGCTTAGGAAATCTATTGGAGGCAGAAGCAGTCAAGGGTAGCCTAGGGTTAGGGTTAGGCTTAGGGTTAGCCTTAGGGTACGGCTTAGGGTACGGGTTCGGGGAGGGCTTTGGGTACGGCGTAGGGTATGGGTTAGGGTTAGGGTTAGGGTTAGTGTTAGGGTTAGGGCTCGGTTTAGGGTACGGGTTAGGATTAGGGTACGTGTTAGGGTTAGGGTAGGGGTTAGCGTTAGGGTACGCGTTAGGGTTAGGGTAGTTATTAAACCTATCCCACTCTCTAGTTACCCCTTAGCACGTAAAGGTATATTATTTGGGGGTCCAGCCATGGAGAAGAGTTTAGACACTAAGATAATATAAGGAACACACACATTATAAAGAAATCACATTAGGATTCTCTTTTTAAGCTGTTCCTTAAAACACTAGTGCTTAGGAAATCTATTGGAGGCAGAAGCAGTCAAGGGTAGCCTAGGGTTAGGGTTAGGCTTAGGGTTAGGCTTAGGATACGGCTTAGGGTACGGGTTCGGGGAGGGCTTCGGGTACGGCGTAGGGTATGGGTTAGGGTTAGGGTTAGGGTTAGTGTTAGGGTTAGGGCTCGGTTTAGGGTACGGGTTAGGATTAGGGTACGTGTTAGGGTTAGGGTAGGGGTTAGGGTTAGGGTACGCGTTAGGGTTAGGGTAGTGATTAAACCTATCCCACTCTCTAGATACCCCTTAGCACATAAAGGAATATTATTTGGGGGTCCAGCCATGGAGAAGAGTTTAGACACTAGGATTAGATAAGGAACACACCCATTATAAAGAAATCACATTAGGATTCTCTTTTTAAGCTGTTCCTTAAAACACTAGTGCTTAGGAAATCTATTGGAGGCAGAAGCAGTCAAGGGTAGCCTAGGGTTAGGGTTAGGCTTAGGGTTAGGCTTAGGGTACGGCTTAGGGTACGGGTTCGGGGAGGGCTTCGGGTACGGCGTAGGGTATGGGTTAGGGTTAGGGTTAGGGTTAGTGTTAGGGTTAGGGCTCGGTTTAGGGTACGGGTTAGGATTAGGGTACGTGTTAGGGTTAGGGTAGGGGTTAGGGTTAGGGTACGCGTTACGGTTAGGGTAGTTATTAAACCTATCCCACTCTCTAGATACCCCTTAGCACGTAAAGGAATATTATTTGGGGGTCCAGCCATGGAGAAGAGTTTAGACACTAAGATAATATAAGGAACACACACATTATAAAGAAATCACATTAGGATTCTCTTTTTAAGCTGTTCCTTAAAACACTAGTGCTTAGGAAATCTATTGGAGGCAGAAGCAGTCAAGGGTAGCCTAGGGTTAGGGTTAGGCTTAGGGTTAGCCTTAGGCTACGGTTTAGGGTACGGGTTTGGGGAGGGCTTCGGGTACGGCGTAGGGTATGGGTTAGAGTTAGGGTTAGGGTTAGTGTTAGGGTTAGGGCTCGGTTTAGGGTACGGGTTAGGATTAGGGTACGTGTTAGGGTTAGGGTAGGGGTTAGCGTTAGGGTACGCGTTAGGGTTAGGGTAGTTATTAAACCTATCCCACTCTCTAGTTACCCCTTAGCACGTAAAGGAATATTATTTGGGGGTCCAGCCATGGAGAAGAGTTTAGACACTAGGATAAGATAAGGAACACACCCATTATAAAGAAATCACATTAGGATTCTCTTTTTAAGCTGTTCCTTAAAACACTAGTGCTTAGGAAATCTATTGGAGGCAGAAGCAGTCAAGGGTAGCCTAGGGTTAGGGTTAGGCTTAGGGTTAGGCTTAGGGTACGGCTTAGGGTACGGGTTCGGGGAGGGCTTCGGGTACGGCGTAGGGTATGGGTTAGGGTTAGGGTTAGGGTTAGTGTTAGGGTTAGGGCTCGGTTTAGGGTACGGGTTAGGATTAGGGTACGTGTTAGGGTTAGGGTAGGGGTTAGGGTTAGGGTACGCGTTAGGTTTAGGGTAGTGATTAAACCTATCCCACTCTCTAGATACCCGTTAGCACATAAAGGAATATTATTTGGGGGTCCAGCCATGGAGAAGAGTTTAGACACTAGGATTAGATAAGGAACACACCCATTATAAAGAAATCACATTAGGATTCTCTTTTTAAGCTGTTCCTTAAAACACTAGTGCTTAGGAAATCTATTGGAGGCAGAAGCAGTCAAGGGTAGCCTAGGGTTAGGGTTAGGCTTAGGGTACGGCTTAGGGTACGGGTTCGGGGAGGGCTTCGGGTACGGCGTAGGGTATGGGTTAGGGTTAGGGTTAGGGTTAGTGTTAGGGTTAGGGCTCGGTTTAGGGTACGGGTTAGGATTAGGGTACGTGTTAGGGTTAGGGTAGGGGTTAGCGATAGGGTACGTGTTAGGGTTAGGGTAGTTATTAAACCTATCCCACTCTCTAGTTATCCCTTAGCACGTAAAGGAATATTATTTGGGGGTCCAGCCATGGAGAAGAGTTTAGACACTAGGATAAGATAAGGAACACACCCATTATAAAGAAATCACATTAGGATTCTCTTTTTAAGCTGTTCCTTAAAACACTAGTGCTTAGGAAATCTATTGGAGGCAGAAGCAGTCAAGGGTAGCCTAGGGTTAGGGTTAGGCTTAGGGTTAGGCTTAGGGTACGGCTTAGTGTACGGGTTCGGGGAGGGCTTCGGGTACGGCGTAGGGTATGGGTTAGGGTTAGGGTTAGGGTTAGTGTTAGGGTTAGGGCTCGGTTTAAGGTATGGGTTAGGATTAGGGTACGTGTTAGGGTTAGGGTAGGGGTTAGGGTTAGGGTACGCGTTAGGTTTAGGGTAGTGATTAAACCTATCCCACTCTCTAGATACCCCTTAGCACATAAAGGAATATTATTTGGGGGTCCAGCCATGGAGAAGAGTTTAGACACTAGGATTAGATAAGGAACACACCCATTATAAAGAAATCACATTAGGATTCTCTTTTTAAGCTGTTCCTTAAAACACTAGTGCTTAGGAAATCTATTGGAGGCAGAAGCAGTCAAGGGTAGCCTAGGGTTAGGGTTAGGCTTAGGGTTAGGCTTAGGATACGGCTTAGGGTACGGGTTCGGGGAGGGCTTCGGGTACGGCGTAGGGTATGGGTTAGGTTTAGGGTTAGGGTTAGGGCTCGGTTTAGGGTACGGGTTAGGATTAGGGTACGTGTTAGGGTTAGGGTAGGGGTTAGCGATAGGGTACGCGTTAGGGTTAGGGTAGTTATTAAACCTATCCCACTCTCTAGTTATCCCTTAGCACGTAAAGGAATATTATTTGGTGGTCCAGCCATGGAGAAGAGTTTAGACACTAGGATAAGATAAGGAACACACCCATTATAAAGAAATCACATTAGGATTCTCTTTTTAAGCTGTTCCTTAAAACACTAGTGCTTAGGAAATCTATTGGAGGCAGAAGCAGTCAAGGGTAGCCTAGGGTTAGGGTTAGGCTTAGGGTTAGCCTTAGGCTACGGTTTAGGGTACGGGTTTGGGGAGGGCTTCGGGTACGGCGTAGGGTATGGGTTAGAGTTAGGGTTAGGGTTAGTGTTAGGGTTAGGGCTCGGTTTAGGGTACGGGTTAGGATTAGGGTACGTGTTAGGGTTAGGGTAGGGGTTAGGGTTAGGGTACGCGTTAGGGTTAGGGTAGTGATTAAACCTATCCCACTCTCTAGATACCCCTTAGCACATAAAGGAATATTATTAGGGGGTCCAGCCATGGAGAAGAGTTTAGACACTAGGATTAGATAAGGAACACACCCATTATAAAGAAATCACATTAGGATTCTCTTTTTAAGCTGTTCCTTAAAACACTAGTGCTTAGGAAATCTATTGGAGGCAGAAGCAGTCAAGGGTAGCCTAGGGTTAGGGTTAGGCTTAGGGTTAGGCTTAGGGTACTGCTTAGGGTACGGGTTCGGGGAGGGCTTCGGGTACGGCGTAGGGTATGGGTTAGGGTTAGGGTTAGGGTTAGTGTTAGGGTTAGGGCTCGATTTAGGGTACGGGTTAGGATTAGGGTACGTGTTAGGGTTAGGGTAGGGGTTAGGGTTAGGGTACGCGTTACGGTTAGGGTAGTGATTAAACCTATCCCACTCTCTAGATACCCCTTAGCACGTAAAGGAATATTATTTGGGGGTCCAGCCATGGAGAAGAGTTTAGACACTAAGAAAATATAAGGAACACACACATTATAAAGAAATCACATTAGGATTCTCTTTTTAAGCTGTTCCTTAAAACACTAGTGCTTAGGAAATCTATTGGAGGCAGAAGCAGTCAAGGGTAGCCTAGGGTCAGGGTTAGGCTTAGGGTTAGGCTTAGGGTACGGCTTAGGGTACGGGTTCGGGGAGGGCTTTGGGTACGGCGTAGGGTATGGGTTAGGGTTAGGGTTAGGGTTAGTGTTAGGGTTAGGGCTCGGTTTAGGGTACGGGTTAGGATTAGGGTACGTGTTAGGGTTAGGGTAGGGGTTAGGGTTAGGGTATGCGTTACGGTTAGGGTAGTTATTAAACCTATCCCACTCTCTAGATACCCCTTAGCACGTAAAGGAATATTATTTGGTGGTCCAGCCATGGAGAAGAGTTTAGACACTAAGATAATATAAGGAACACACACATTATAAAGAAATCACATTAGGATTCTCTTTTTAAGCTGTTCCTTAAAACACTAGTGCTTAGGAAATCTATTGGAGGCAGAAGCAGTCAAGGGTAGCCTAGGGTTAGGGTTAGGCTTAGGGTTAGCCTTAGGGTACGGCTTAGGGTACGGGTTCGGGGAGGGCTTTGGGTACGGCGTAGGGTATGGGTTAGGGTTAGGGTTAGGGTTAGTGTTAGGGTTAGGGCTCGGTTTAGGGTACGGGTTAGGATTAGGGTACGTGTTAGGGTTAGGGTAGGGGTTAGCGTTAGGGTACGCGTTAGGGTTAGGGTAGTTATTAAACCTATCCCACTCTCTAGTTACCCCTTAGCACGTAAAGGTATATTATTTGGGGGTCCAGCCATGGAGAAGAGTTTAGACACTAAGATAATATAAGGAACACACACATTATAAAGAAATCACATTAGGATTCTCTTTTTAAGCTGTTCCTTAAAACACTAGTGCTTAGGAAATCTATTGGAGGCAGAAGCAGTCAAGGGTAGCCTAGGGTTAGGGTTAGGCTTAGGGTTAGGCTTAGGATACGGCTTAGGGTACGGGTTCGGGGAGGGCTTCGGGTACGGCGTAGGGTATGGGTTAGGGTTAGGGTTAGGGTTAGTGTTAGGGTTAGGGCTCGGTTTAGGGTACGGGTTAGGATTAGGGTACGTGTTAGGGTTAGGGTAGGGGTTAGGGTTAGGGTACGCGTTAGGGTTAGGGTAGTGATTAAACCTATCCCACTCTCTAGATACCCCTTAGCACATAAAGGAATATTATTTGGGGGTCCAGCCATGGAGAAGAGTTTAGACACTAGGATTAGATAAGGAACACACCCATTATAAAGAAATCACATTAGGATTCTCTTTTTAAGCTGTTCCTTAAAACACTAGTGCTTAGGAAATCTATTGGAGGCAGAAGCAGTCAAGGGTAGCCTAGGGTTAGGGTTAGGCTTAGGGTTAGGCTTAGGGTACGGCTTAGGGTACGGGTTCGGGGAGGGCTTCGGGTACGGCGTAGGGTATGGGTTAGGGTTAGGGTTAGGGTTAGTGTTAGGGTTAGGGCTCGGTTTAGGGTACGGGTTAGGATTAGGGTACGTGTTAGGGTTAGGGTAGGGGTTAGGGTTAGGGTACGCGTTACGGTTAGGGTAGTTATTAAACCTATCCCACTCTCTAGATACCCCTTAGCACGTAAAGGAATATTATTTGGGGGTCCAGCCATGGAGAAGAGTTTAGACACTAAGATAATATAAGGAACACACACATTATAAAGAAATCACATTAGGATTCTCTTTTTAAGCTGTTCCTTAAAACACTAGTGCTTAGGAAATCTATTGGAGGCAGAAGCAGTCAAGGGTAGCCTAGGGTTAGGGTTAGGCTTAGGGTTAGCCTTAGGCTACGGTTTAGGGTACGGGTTTGGGGAGGGCTTCGGGTACGGCGTAGGGTATGGGTTAGAGTTAGGGTTAGGGTTAGTGTTAGGGTTAGGGCTCGGTTTAGGGTACGGGTTAGGATTAGGGTACGTGTTAGGGTTAGGGTAGGGGTTAGCGTTAGGGTACGCGTTAGGGTTAGGGTAGTTATTAAACCTATCCCACTCTCTAGTTACCCCTTAGCACGTAAAGGAATATTATTTGGGGGTCCAGCCATGGAGAAGAGTTTAGACACTAGGATAAGATAAGGAACACACCCATTATAAAGAAATCACATTAGGATTCTCTTTTTAAGCTGTTCCTTAAAACACTAGTGCTTAGGAAATCTATTGGAGGCAGAAGCAGTCAAGGGTAGCCTAGGGTTAGGGTTAGGCTTAGGGTTAGGCTTAGGGTACGGCTTAGGGTACGGGTTCGGGGAGGGCTTCGGGTACGGCGTAGGGTATGGGTTAGGGTTAGGGTTAGGGTTAGTGTTAGGGTTAGGGCTCGGTTTAGGGTACGGGTTAGGATTAGGGTACGTGTTAGGGTTAGGGTAGGGGTTAGGGTTAGGGTACGCGTTAGGTTTAGGGTAGTGATTAAACCTATCCCACTCTCTAGATACCCGTTAGCACATAAAGGAATATTATTTGGGGGTCCAGCCATGGAGAAGAGTTTAGACACTAGGATTAGATAAGGAACACACCCATTATAAAGAAATCACATTAGGATTCTCTTTTTAAGCTGTTCCTTAAAACACTAGTGCTTAGGAAATCTATTGGAGGCAGAAGCAGTCAAGGGTAGCCTAGGGTTAGGGTTAGGCTTAGGGTACGGCTTAGGGTACGGGTTCGGGGAGGGCTTCGGGTACGGCGTAGGGTATGGGTTAGGGTTAGGGTTAGGGTTAGTGTTAGGGTTAGGGCTCGGTTTAGGGTACGGGTTAGGATTAGGGTACGTGTTAGGGTTAGGGTAGGGGTTAGCGATAGGGTACGTGTTAGGGTTAGGGTAGTTATTAAACCTATCCCACTCTCTAGTTATCCCTTAGCACGTAAAGGAATATTATTTGGGGGTCCAGCCATGGAGAAGAGTTTAGACACTAGGATAAGATAAGGAACACACCCATTATAAAGAAATCACATTAGGATTCTCTTTTTAAGCTGTTCCTTAAAACACTAGTGCTTAGGAAATCTATTGGAGGCAGAAGCAGTCAAGGGTAGCCTAGGGTTAGGGTTAGGCTTAGGGTTAGGCTTAGGGTACGGCTTAGTGTACGGGTTCGGGGAGGGCTTCGGGTACGGCGTAGGGTATGGGTTAGGGTTAGGGTTAGGGTTAGTGTTAGGGTTAGGGCTCGGTTTAAGGTATGGGTTAGGATTAGGGTACGTGTTAGGGTTAGGGTAGGGGTTAGGGTTAGGGTACGCGTTAGGTTTAGGGTAGTGATTAAACCTATCCCACTCTCTAGATACCCCTTAGCACATAAAGGAATATTATTTGGGGGTCCAGCCATGGAGAAGAGTTTAGACACTAGGATTAGATAAGGAACACACCCATTATAAAGAAATCACATTAGGATTCTCTTTTTAAGCTGTTCCTTAAAACACTAGTGCTTAGGAAATCTATTGGAGGCAGAAGCAGTCAAGGGTAGCCTAGGGTTAGGGTTAGGCTTAGGGTTAGGCTTAGGATACGGCTTAGGGTACGGGTTCGGGGAGGGCTTCGGGTACGGCGTAGGGTATGGGTTAGGTTTAGGGTTAGGGTTAGTGTTAGGGTTAGGGCTCGGTTTAGGGTACGGGTTAGGATTAGGGTACGTGTTAGGGTTAGGGTAGGGGTTAGGTTTAGGGTACGCGTTAGGGTTAGGGTAGTGATTAAACCTATCCCACTCTCTAGATACCCCTTAGCACATAAAGGAATATTATTTGGGGGTCCAGCCATGGAGAAGAGTTTAGACACTAGGATTAGATAAGGAACACACCCATTATAAAGAAATCACATTAGGATTCTCTTTTTAAGCTGTTCCTTAAAACACTAGTGCTTAGGAAATCTATTGGAGGCAGAAGCAGTCAAGGGTAGCCTAGGGTTAGGTTTAGGCTTAGTGTACGGGTTCGGGGAGGGCTTCGGGTACGGCGTAGGGTATGGGTTAGGGTTAGGGTTAGGGTTAGTGTTAGGGTTAGGGCTCGGTTTAGGGTACGGATTAGGATTAGGGTACGTGTTAGGGTTAGGGTAGGGGTTAGCGTTAGGGTACGCGTTAGGGTTAGGGTAGTTATTAAACCTATCCCACTCTCTAGTTACCCCTTAGCACGTAAAGGAATATTATTTGGGGGTCCAGCCATGGAGAAGAGTTTAGACACTAGGATAAGATAAGGAACACACCCATTATAAAGAAATCACATTAGGATTCTCTTTTTAAGCTGTTCCTTAAAACACTAGTGCTTAGGAAATCTATTGGAGGCAGAAGCAGTCAAGGGTAGCCTAGGGTTAGGGTTAGGCTTAGGTTTAGGCTTAGGGTACGGCTTAGGGTACGGGTTCGGGGAGGGCTTCGGGTACGGCGTAGGGTATGGGTTAGTGTTAGGGTTAGGGTTAGTGTTAGGGTTAGGGCTCGGTTTAGGGTACGGGTTAGGATTAGGGTACGTGTTAGGGTTAGGGTAGGGGTTAGGGTTAGGGTACGCGTTAGGTTTAGGGTAGTGATTAAACCTATCCCACTCTCTAGATACCCCTTAGCGCATAAAGGAATATTATTTGGGGGTCCAGCCATGGAGAAGAGTTTAGACACTAGGATTAGATAAGGAACACACCCATTATAAAGAAATCACATTAGGATTCTCTTTTTAAGCTGTTCCTTAAAACACTAGTGCTTAGGAAATCTATTGGAGGCAGAAGCAGTCAAGGGTAGCCTAGGGTTAGGGTTAGGCTTAGGGTACGGCTTAGGGTACGGGTTCGGGGAGGGCTTCGGGTACGGCGTAGGGTATGGGTTAGGGTTAGGGTTAGGGTTAGTGTTAGGGTTAGGGCTCGGTTTAGGGTACGGGTTAGGATTAGGGTACGTGTTAGGGTTAGGGTAGGGGTTAGCGATAGGGTACGCGTTAGGGTTAGGGTAGTTATTAAACCTATCCCACTCTCTAGTTATCCCTTAGCACGTAAAGGAATATTATTTGGGGGTCCAGCCATGGAGAAGAGTTTAGACACTAGGATAAGATAAGGAACACACCCATTATAAAGAAATCACATTAGGATTCTCTTTTTAAGCTGTTCCTTAAAACACTAGTGCTTAGGAAATCTATTGGAGGCAGAAGCAGTCAAGGGTAGCCTAGGGTTAGGGTTAGGCTTAGGGTTAGGCTTAGGATACGGCTTAGGGTACGGGTTCGGGGAGGGCTTCGGGTACGGCGTAGGGTATGGGTTAGGTTTAGGGTTAGGGTTAGTGTTAGGGTTAGGGCTCGGTTTAGGGTACGGGTTAGGATTAGGGTACGTGTTAGGGTTAGGGTAGGGGTTAGGGTTAGGGTACGCGTTAGGGTTAGGGTAGTGATTAAACCTATCCCACTCTCTAGATACCCCTTAGCACATAAAGGAATATTATTTGGGGGTCCAGCCATGGAGAAGAGTTTAGACACTAGGATTAGATAAGGAACACACCCATTATAAAGAAATCACATTAGGATTCTCTTTTTAAGCTGTTCCTTAAAACACTAGTGCTTAGGAAATCTATTGGAGGCAGAAGCAGTCAAGGGTAGCCTAGGGTTAGGGTTAGGCTTAGGGTACGGCTTAGGGTACGGGTTCGGGGAGGGCTTCGGGTACGGCGTAGGGTATGGGATAGGGTTAGGGTTAGGGTTAGTGTTAGGGTTAGGGCTCGGTTTAGGGTACGGGTTAGGATTAGGGTACGTGTTAGGGTTAGGGTAGGGGTTAGCGATAGGGTACTCGTTAGGGTTAGGGTAGTTATTAAACCTATCCCACTCTCTAGTTATCCCTTAGCACGTAAAGGAATATTATTTTGGGGTCCAGCCATGGAGAAGAGTTTAGACACTAAGATAATATAAGGAACACACACATTATAAAGAAATCACATTAGGATTCTCTTTTTAAGCTGTTCCTTAAAACACTAGTGCTTAGGAAATCTATTGGAGGCAGAAGCAGTCAAGGGTAGCCTAGGGTTAGGGTTAGGCTTAGGGTTAGGCTTAGGCTACGGTTTAGGGTACGGGTTTGGGGAGGGCTTCGGGTACGGCGTAGGGTATGGGTTAGAGTTAGGGTTAGGGTTAGTGTTAGGGTTAGGGCTCGGTTTAGGGTACGGGTTAGGATTAGGGTACGTGTTAGGGTTAGGGTACGGGTTAGCGTTAGGGTACGCGTTAGGGTTAGGGTAGTTATTAAACCTATCCCACTCTCTAGTTACCTCGTAGCACGTAAAGGAATATTATTTGGGGGTCCAGCCATGGAGAAGAGTTTTGACACTAGGATAAGATAAGGAACACACCCATTATAAAGAAATCACATTAGGATTCTCTTTTTAAGCTGTTCCTTAAAACACTAGTGCTTAGGAAATCTATTGGAGGCAGAAGCAGTCAAGGGTAGCCTAGGGTTAGGGTTAGGCTTAGGGTTAGGCTTAGGGTACGGCTTAGGGTACGGGTTCGGGGAGGGCTTCGGGTACGGCATAGGGTATGGGTTAGGGTTAGGGTTAGGGTTAGTGTTAGGGTTAGGGCTCGGTTTAGGGTACGGGTTAGGATTAGGGTACGTGTTAGGGTTAGGGTAGGGGTTAGGGTTAGGGTACGCGTTAGGGTTAGGGTAGTGATTAAACCTATCCCACTCTCTAGATACCCCTTAGCACATAAAGGAATATTACTTGGGGGTCCAGTCATGGAGAAGAGTTTAGACACTAGGATTAGATAAGGAACACACCCATTATAAAGAAATCACATTAGGATTCTCTTTTTAAGCTGTTCCTTAAAACACTAGTGCTTAGGAAATCTATTGGAGGCAGAAGCAGTCAAGGGTAGCCTAGGGTTAGGGTTAGGCTTAGGGTACGGCTTAGGGTACGGGTTCGGGGAGGGCTTCGGGTACGGCGTAGGGTATGGGTTAGGGTTAGGGTTAGGGTTAGTGTTAGGGTTAGGGCTCGGTTTAGGGTACGGGTTAGGATTAGGGTACGTGTTAGGGTTAGGGTAGGGGTTAGCGATAGGGTACGCGTTAGGGTTAGGGTAGTTATTAAACCTATCCCACTCTCTAGTTATCCCTTAGCACGTAAAGGAATATTATTTGGGGGTCCAGCCATGGAGAAGAGTTTAGACACTAGGATAAGATAAGGAACACACCCATTATAAAGAAATCACATTAGGATTCTCTTTTTAAGCTGTTCCTTAAAACACTAGTGCTTAGGAAATCTATTGGAGGCAGAAGCAGTCAAGGGTAGCCTAGGGTTAGGGTTAGGCTTAGGGTTAGGCTTAGGATACGGCTTAGGGTACGGGTTCGGGGAGGGCTTCGGGTACGGCGTAGGGTATGGGTTAGGTTTAGGGTTAGGGTTAGTGTTAGGGTTAGGGCTCGGTTTAGGGTACGGGTTAGGATTAGGGTACGTGTTAGGGTTAGGGTAGGGGTTAGGGTTAGGGTACGCGTTAGGGTTAGGGTAGTGATTAAACCTATCCCACTCTCTAGATACCCCTTAGCACATAAAGGAATATTATTTGGGGGTCCAGCCATGGAGAAGAGTTTAGACACTAGGATTAGATAAGGAACACACCCATTATAAAGAAATCACATTAGGATTCTCTTTTTAAGCTGTTCCTTAAAACACTAGTGCTTAGGAAATCTATTGGAGGCAGAAGCAGTCAAGTGTAGCCTAGGGTTAGGGTTAGGCTTAGTGTACGGGTTCGGGGAGGGCTTCGGGTACGGCGTAGGGTATGGGTTAGTGTTAGGGTTAGGGTTAGTGTTAGGGTTAGGGCTCGGTTTAGGGTACGGATTAGGATTACGGTACGTGTTAGGGTTAGGGTAGGGGTTAGCGATAGGGTACGCGTTAGGGTTAGGGTAGTTATTAAACCTATCCCACTCTCTAGTTCTCCCTTAGCACGTAAAGGAATATTATTTGGGGGTCCAGCCATGGAGAAGAGTTTAGACACTAGGATAAGATAAGGAACACACCCATTATAAAGAAATCACATTAGGATTCTCTTTTTAAGCTGTTCCTTAAAACAGTAGTGCTTAGGAAATCTATTGGAGGCAGAAGCAGTCAAGGGTAGCCTAGGGTTAGGGTTAGGCTTAGGGTTAGGCTTAGGGTACGGCTTAGGGTACGGGTTCGGGGAGGGCTTCGGGTACGGCGTAGGGTATGGGTTAGGGTTAGGGTTAGGGTTAGTGTTAGGTTTAGGGCTCGGTTTAGGGTACGGGTTAGGATTAGGGTACGTGTTATGGTTAGGGTAGGGGTTAGGGTTAGGGTACGCGTTACGGTTAGGGTAGTGATTAAACCTATCCCACTCTCTAGATACCCCTTAGCACGTAAAGGAATATTATTTGGGGGTCCAGCCATGGAGAAGAGTTTACACACTAAGAAAATATAAGGAACACACACATTATAAAGAAATCACATTAGGATTCTCTTTTTAAGCTGTTCCTTAAAACACTAGTGCTTAGGAATTCTATTGGAGGCAGAAGCAGTCAAGGGTAGCCTAGGGTTAGGGTTAGGCTTAGGGTTAGGCTTAGGGTACGGCTTAGGGTACGGGTTCGGGGAGGGCTTCGGGTACGGCGTAGGGTATGGGTTAGGGTTAGGGTTAGGGTTAGTGTTAGGGTTAGGGCTCGGTTTAGGGTACGGGTTAGGATTAGGGTACGTGTTAGGGTTAGGGTAGGGGTTAGGGTTAGGGTACGCGTTACGGTTAGGGTAGTTATTAAACCTATCCCACTCTCTAGATACCCCTTAGCACGTAAAGGAATATTATTTGGGGGTCCAGCCATGGAGAAGAGTTTAGACACTAAGATAATATAAGGAACACACACATTATAAAGAAATCACATTAGGATTCTCTTTTTAAGCTGTTCCTTAAAACACTAGTGCTTAGGAAATCTATTGGAGGCAGAAGCAGTCAAGGGTAGCCTAGGGTTAGGGTTAGGCTTAGGGTACGGCTTAGGGTACGGGTTCGGGGAGGGCTTCGGGTACGGCGTAGGGTATGGGTTAGGGTTAGGGTTAGGGTTAGTGTTAGGGTTAGGGCTCGGTTTAGGGTACGGGTTAGGATTAGGGTACGTGTTAGGGTTAGGGTAGGGGTTAGGGTTAGGGTACGCGTTACGGTTAGGGTATTTATTAAACCTATCCCACTCTCTAGTTACCCCTTAGCACGTAAAGGTATATTATTTGGGGGTCCAGCCATGGAGAAGAGTTTAGACACTAAGATAATATAAGGAACACACACATTATAAAGAAATCACATTAGGATTCTCTTTTTAAGCTGTTCCTTAAAACACTAGTGCTTAGGAAATCTATTGGAGGCAGAAGCAGTCAAGGGTAGCCTAGGGTTAGGGTTAGGCTTAGGGTTAGGCTTAGGGTACGGCTTATGGTACGGGTTCGGGGAGGGCTTCGGGTACGGCGTAGGGTATGGGTTAGGGTTAGGGTTAGGGTTAGTGTTAGGGTTAGGGCTCGTTTTAGGGTACGGGTTAGGATTAGGGTACGTGTTAGGGTTAGGGTAGGGGTTAGGGTTAGGGTACGCGTTAGGGTTAGGGTAGTTATTAAACCTATCCCACTCTCTAGATACCCCTTAGCACGTAAAGGAATATTATTTGGGGGTCCAGCCATGGAGAAGAGTTTAGACACTAGGATAAGATAAGGAACACACACATTATAAAGAAATCACATTAGGATTCTCTTTTTAAGCAGTTCCTTAAAACACTAGTGCTTAGGAAATCTATTGGAGGCAGAAGCAGTCAAGGGTAGCCTAGGGTTAGGGTTAGGCTTAGGGTTAGGCTTAGGGTACGGCTTAGGGTACGGGTTCGGGGAGGGCTTCGGGTACGGCGTAGGGTATGGGATAGGGTTAGGGTTAGGGTTAGTGTTAGGGTTAGGGCTCGGTTTAGGGTACGGGTTAGGATTAGGGTACGTGTTAGGGTTAGGGTAGGGGTTAGCGATAGGGTACTCGTTAGGGTTAGGGTAGTTATTAAACCTATCCCACTCTCTAGTTATCCCTTAGCACGTAAAGGAATATTATTTGGGGGTCCAGCCATGGAGAAGAGTTTAGACACTAGGATAAGATAAGGAACACACCCATTATAAAGAAATCACATTAGGATTCTCTTTTTAAGCTGTTCCTTAAAACACTAGTGCTTAGGAAATCTATTGGAGGCAGAAGCAGTCAAGGGTAGCCTAGGGTTAGGGTTAGGCTTAGGGTACGGCTTAGGGTACGGGTTCGGGGAGGGCTTCGGGTACGGCGTAGGGTATGGGTTAGGGTTAGGGTTAGGGTTAGTGTTAGGGTTAGGGCTCGGTTTAGGGTACGGGTTAGGATTAGGGTACGTGTTAGGGTTAGGGTAGGGGTTAGCGATAGGGTACGCGTTAGGGTTAGGGTAGTGATTAAACCTATCCCACTCTCTAGTTATCCCTTAGCACGTAAAGGAATATTATTTGGGGGTCCAGCCATGGAGAAGAGTTTAGACACTAGGATAAGATAAGGAACACACCCATTATAAAGAAATCACAGTAGGATTCTCTTTTTAAGCTGTTCCTTAAAACACTAGTGCTTAGGAAATCTATTGGAGGCAGAAGCAGTCAAGGGTAGCCTAGGGTTAGGGTTAGGCTTAGGGTTAGGCTTAGGGTACGGCTTAGGGTACGGGTTCGGGGAGGGCTTCGGGTACGGCGTAGGGTATGGGTTAGTGTTAGGGTTAGGGTTAGTGTTAGGGTTAGGGCTCCGTTTAGGGTACGGGTTAGGATTAGGGTACGTGTTAGGGTTAGGGTAGGGGTTAGGGTTAGGGTACGCGTTACGGTTAGGGTAGTGATTAAACCTATCCCACTCTCTAGATACCCCTTAGCACGTAAAGGAATATTATTTTGGGGTCCAGCCATGGAGAAGAGTTTAGACACTAAGATAATATAAGGAACACACACATTATAAAGAAATCACATTAGGATTCTCTTTTTAAGCTGTTCCTTAAAACACTAGTGCTTAGGAAATCTATTGGAGGCAGAAGCAGTCAAGGGTAGCCTAGGGTTAGGGTTAGGGTTAGGGTTAGGCTTAGGGTACGGCTTAGGGTACGGGATCGGAGAGGGCTTCGGGTACGGCGTAGGGTATGGGTTAGGTTTAGGGTTAGGGTTAGTGTTAGGGTTAGGTCTCGGTTTAGGGTACGGGTTAGGATTAGGGTACGTGTTAGGGTTAGGGTAGGGGTTAGGGTTAGGGTACGCGTTAGGGTTAGGGTAGTGATTAAACCTATCCCACTCTCTAGATACCCCTTAGCACATAAAGGAATATTATTTGGGGTTCCAGCCATGGAGAAGTGTTTAGACACTAGGATTAGATAAGGAACACACCCATTATAAAGAAATCACATTAGGATTCTCTTTTTAAGCTGTTCCTTAAAACACTAGTGCTTAGGAAATCTATTGGAGGCAGAAGCAGTCAAGGGTAGCCTAGGGTTAGGGTTAGGCTTAGGGTTAGGCTTAGGGTACGGCTTAGGGTACGGGTTCGGGGAGGGCTTCGGGTACGGCGTAGGGTATGGGTTAGGGTTAGGGTTAGGGTTAGTGTTAGGGTTAGGGCTCGGTTTAGGGTACGGGTTAGGATTAGGGTACGTGTTAGGGTTAGGGTAGGGGTTAGGGTTAGGGTACGCGTTAGGGTTAGGGTAGTTATTAAACCTATCCCACTCTCTAGATACCCCTTAGCACGTAAAGGAATATTATTTGGGGGTCCAGCCATGGAGAAGAGTTTAGACACTAGGATAAGATAAGGAACACACCCATTATAAAGAAATCACATTAGGATTCTCTTTTTAAGCTGTTCCTTAAAACACTAGTGCTTAGGAAATCTATTGGAGGCAGAAGCAGTCAAGGGTAGCCTAGGGTTAGGGTTAGGCTTAGGTTTAGGCTTAGGGTACGGCTTAGGGTACGGGTTCGGGGAGGGCTTCGGGTACGGCGTAGGGTATGGGTTAGTGTTAGGGTTAGGGTTAGTGTTAGGGTTAGGGCTCGGTTTAGGGTACGGGTTAGGATTAGGGTACGTGTTAGGGTTAGGGTAGGGGTTAGGGTTAGGGTACGCGTTAGGTTTAGGGTAGTGATTAAACCTATCCCACTCTCTAGATACCCCTTAGCGCATAAAGGAATATTATTTGGGGGTCCAGCCATGGAGAAGAGTTTAGACACTAGGATTAGATAAGGAACACACCCATTATAAAGAAATCACATTAGGATTCTCTTTTTAAGCTGTTCCTTAAAACACTAGTGCTTAGGAAATCTATTGGAGGCAGAAGCAGTCAAGGGTAGCCTAGGGTTAGGATTAGGCTTAGGGTACGGCTTAGGGTACGGGTTCGGGGAGGGCTTCGGGTACGGCGTAGGGTATGGGTTAGGGTTAGGGTTAGGGTTAGTGTTAGGGTTAGGGCTCGGTTTAGGGTACGGGTTAGGATTAGGGTACGTGTTAGGGTTAGGGTAGGGGTTAGCGATAGGGTACGCGTTAGGGTTAGGGTAGTTATTAAACCTATCCCACTCTCTAGTTATCCCTTAGCACGTAAAGGAATATTATTTGGGGGTCCAGCCATGGAGAAGAGTTTAGACACTAGGATAAGATAAGGAACACACCCATTATAAAGAAATCACATTAGGATTCTCTTTTTAAGCTGTTCCTTAAAACACTAGTGCTTAGGAAATCTATTGGAGGCAGAAGCAGTCAAGGGTAGCCTAGGGTTAGGGTTAGGCTTAGGGTTAGGCTTAGGATACGGCTTAGGGTACGGGTTCGGGGAGGGCTTCGGGTACGGCGTAGGGTATGGGTTAGGTTTAGGGTTAGGGTTAGTGTTAGGGTTAGGGCTCGGTTTAGGGTACGGGTTAGGATTAGGGTACGTGTTAGGGTTAGGGTAGGGGTTAGGGTTAGGGTACGCGTTAGGGTTAGGGTAGTGATTAAACCTATCCCACTCTCTAGATACCCCTTAGCACATAAAGGAATATTATTTGGGGGTCCAGCCATGGAGAAGAGTTTAGACACTAGGATTAGATAAGGAACACACCCATTATAAAGAAATCACATTAGGATTCTCTTTTTAAGCTGTTCCTTAAAACACTAGTGCTTAGGAAATCTATTGGAGGCAGAAGCAGTCAAGTGTAGCCTAGGGTTAGGGTTAGGCTTAGTGTACGGGTTCGGGGAGGGCTTCGGGTACGGCGTAGGGTATGGGTTAGTGTTAGGGTTAGGGTTAGTGTTAGGGTTAGGGCTCGGTTTAGGGTACGGATTAGGATTACGGTACGTGTTAGGGTTAGGGTAGGGGTTAGCGATAGGGTACGCGTTAGGGTTAGGGTAGTTATTAAACCTATCCCACTCTCTAGTTCTCCCTTAGCACGTAAAGGAATATTATTTGGGGGTCCAGCCATGGAGAAGAGTTTAGACACTAGGATAAGATAAGGAACACACCCATTATAAAGAAATCACATTAGGATTCTCTTTTTAAGCTGTTCCTTAAAACAGTAGTGCTTAGGAAATCTATTGGAGGCAGAAGCAGTCAAGGGTAGCCTAGGGTTAGGGTTAGGCTTAGGGTTAGGCTTAGGGTACGGCTTAGGTTACGGGTTCGGGGAGGGCTTCGGGTACGGCGTAGGGTATGGGTTAGGGTTAGGGTTAGGGTTAGTGTTAGGTTTAGGGCTCGGTTTAGGGTACGGGTTAGGATTAGGGTACGTGTTATGGTTAGGGTAGGGGTTAGGGTTAGGGTACGCGTTACGGTTAGGGTAGTGATTAAACCTATCCCACTCTCTAGATACCCCTTAGCACGTAAAGGAATATTATTTGGGGGTCCAGCCATGGAGAAGAGTTTACACACTAAGAAAATATAAGGAACACACACATTATAAAGAAATCACATTAGGATTCTCTTTTTAAGCTGTTCCTTAAAACACTAGTGCTTAGGAATTCTATTGGAGGCAGAAGCAGTCAAGGGTAGCCTAGGGTTAGGGTTAGGCTTAGGGTTAGGCTTAGGGTACGGCTTAGGGTACGGGTTCGGGGAGGGCTTCGGGTACGGCGTAGGGTATGGGTTAGGGTTAGGGTTAGGGTTAGTGTTAGGGTTAGGGCTCGGTTTAGGGTACGGGTTAGGATTAGGGTACGTGTTAGGGTTAGGGTAGGGGTTAGGGTTAGGGTACGCGTTAGGGTTAGGGTAGTTATTAAACCTATCCCACTCTCTAGATACCCCTTAGCACGTAAAGGAATATTATTTGGGGGTCCAGCCATGGAGAAGAGTTTAGACACTAAGATAATATAAGGAACACACACATTATAAAGAAATCACATTAGGATTCTCTTTTTAAGCTGTTCCTTAAAACACTAGTGCTTAGGAAATCTATTGGAGGCAGAAGCAGTCAAGGGTAGCCTAGGGTTAGGGTTAGGCTTAGGGTTAGGCTTAGGGTACGGCTTAGGGTACGGGTTCGGGGAGGGCTTTGGGTACGGCGTAGGGTATGGGTTAGGGTTAGGTTTAGGGTTAGTGTTAGGGTTAGGGCTAGGTTTAGGGTACGGGTTAGGATTAGGGTACGTGTTAGGGTTAGGGTAGGGGTTAGCGTTAGGGTACGCGTTAGGGTTAGGGTAGTTATTAAACCTATCCCACTCTCTAGTTACCCCTTAGCACGTAAAGGTATATTATTTGGGGGTCCAGCCATGGAGAAGAGTTTAGACACTAAGATAATATAAGGAACACACACATTATAAAGAAATCACATTAGGATTCTCTTTTTAAGCTGTTCCTTAAAACACTAGTGCTTAGGAAATCTATTGGAGGCAGAAGCAGTCAAGGGTAGCCTAGGGTTAGGGTTAGGCTTAGGGTTAGGCTTAGGGTACGGCTTATGGTACGGGTTCGGGGAGGGCTTCGGGTACGGCGTAGGGTATGGGTTAGGGTTAGGGTTAGGGTTAGTGTTAGGGTTAGGGCTCGTTTTAGGGTACGGGTTAGGATTAGGGTACGTGTTAGGGTTAGGGTAGGGGTTAGGGTTAGGGTACGCGTTAGGGTTAGGGTAGTTATTAAACCTATCCCACTCTCTAGATACCCCTTAGCACGTAAAGGAATATTATTTGGGGGTCCAGCCATGGAGAACAGTTTAGACACTAGGATAAGATAAGGAACACACACATTATAAAGAAATCACATTAGGATTCTCTTTTTAAGCAGTTCCTTAAAACACTAGTGCTTAGGAAATCTATTGGAGGCAGAAGCAGTCAAGGGTAGCCTAGGGTTAGGGTTAGGCTTAGGGTTAGGCTTAGGGTACGGCTTAGGGTACGGGTTCGGGGAGGGCTTCGGGTACGGCGTAGGGTATGGGATAGGGTTAGGGTTAGGGTTAGTGTTAGGGTTAGGGCTCGGTTTAGGGTACGGGTTAGGATTAGGGTACGTGTTAGGGTTAGGGTAGGGGTTAGCGATAGGGTACTCGTTAGGGTTAGGGTAGTTATTAAACCTATCCCACTCTCTAGTTATCCCTTAGCACGTAAAGGAATATTATTTGGGGGTCCAGACATGGAGAAGAGTTTAGACACTAGGATAAGATAAGGAACACACACATTATAAAGGAATCACATTAGGATTCTCTTTTTAAGCTGTTCCTTAAAACACTAGTGCTTAGGAAATCTATTGGAGGCAGAAGCAGTCAAGGGTAGCCTAGGGTTAGGGTTAGGCTTAGGGTACGGCTTAGGGTACGGGTTCGGGGAGGGCTTCGGGTACGGCGTAGGGTATGGGTTTGGGTTAGGGTTAGGGTTAGTGTTAGGGTTAGGGCTCGGTTTAGGGTACGGGTTAGGATTAGGGTACGTGTTAGGGTTAGGGTAGGGGTTAGCGATAGGGTACGCGTTAGGGTTAGGGTAGTGATTAAACCTATCCCACTCTCTAGTTATCCCTTAGCACGTAAAGGAATATTATTTGGGGGTCCAGCCATGGAGAAGAGTTTAGACACTAGGATAAGATAAGGAACACACCCATTATAAAGAAATCACAGTAGGATTCTCTTTTTAAGCTGTTCCTTAAAACACTAGTGCTTAGGAAATCTATTGGAGGCAGAAGCAGTCAAGGGTAGCCTAGGGTTAGGGTTAGGCTTAGGGTTAGGCTTAGGGTACGGCTTAGGGTACGGGTTCGGGGAGGGCTTAGGGTACGGCGTAGGGTATGGGTTAGTGTTAGGGTTAGGGTTAGTGTTAGGGTTAGGGCTCCGTTTAGGGTACGGGTTAGGATTAGGGTACGTGTTAGGGTTAGGGTAGGGGTTAGGGTTAGGGTACGCGTTACGGTTAGGGTAGTGATTAAACCTATCCCACTCTCTAGATACCCCTTAGCACGTAAAGGAATATTATTTTGGGGTCCAGCCATGGAGAAGAGTTTAGACACTAAGATAATATAAGGAACACACACATTATAAAGAAATCACATTAGGATTCTCTTTTTAAGCTGTTCCTTAAAACACTAGTGCTTAGGAAATCTATTGGAGGCAGAAGCAGTCAAGGGTAGCCTAGGGTTAGGGTTAGGGTTAGGGTTAGGCTTAGGGTACGGCTTAGGGTACGGGTTCGGAGAGGGCTTCGGGTACGGCGTAGGGTATGGGTTAGGTTTAGGGTTAGGGTTAGTGTTAGGGTTAGGTCTCGGTTTAGGGTACGGGTTAGGATTAGGGTACGTGTTAGGGTTAGGGTAGGGGTTAGGGTTAGGGTACGCGTTAGGGTTAGGGTAGTGATTAAACCTATCCCACTCTCTAGATACCCCTTAGCACATAAAGGAATATTATTTGGGGTTCCAGCCATGGAGAAGTGTTTAGACACTAGGATTAGATAAGGAACACACCCATTATAAAGAAATCACATTAGGATTCTCTTTTTAAGCTGTTCCTTAAAACACTAGTGCTTAGGAAATCTATTGGAGGCAGAAGCAGTCAAGGGTAGCCTAGGGTTAGGGTTAGGCTTAGGGTTAGGCTTAGGGTACGGCTTAGGGTACGGGTTCGGGGAGGGCTTCGGGTACGGCGTAGGGTATGGGTTAGGGTTAGGGTTAGGGTTAGTGTTAGGGTTAGGGCTCGGTTTAGGGTACGGGTTAGGATTAGGGTACGTGTTAGGGTTAGGGTAGGGGTTAGGGTTAGGGTACGCGTTAGGGTTAGGGTAGTTATTAAACCTATCCCACTCTCTAGATACCCCTTAGCACGTAAAGGAATATTATTTGGGGGTCCAGCCATGGAGAAGAGTTTAGACACTAGGATAAGTTAAGGAACAAACACATTATAAAGAAATCACATTAGGATTCTCTTTTTAAGCAGTTCCTTAAAACACTAGTGCTTAGGAAATCTATTGGAGGCAGAAGCAGTCAAGGGTAGCCTAGGGTTAGGGTTAGGCTTAGGGTTAGGCTTAGGGTACGGCTTAGGGTACGGGTTCGGGGAGGGCTTCGGATACGGCGTAGGGTATGGGTTAGGGTTAGGGTTAGGGTTAGTGTTAGGGTTAGGGCTCGGTTTAGGGTACGGGTTAGGATTAGGGTACGTGTTAGGGTTAGGGTAGGGGTTAGGGTTAGGGTACGCGTTAGGGTTAGGGTAGTGATTAAACCTATCCCACTCTCTAGATACCCCTTAGCACATAAAGGAATATTATTTGGGGTTCCAGCCATGGAGAAGAGTTTAGACACTAGGATTAGATAAGGAACACACCCATTATAAAGAAATCACATTAGGATTCTCTTTTTAAGCTGTTCCTTAAAACACTAGTGCTTAGGAAATCTATTGGAGGCAGAAGCAGTCAAGGGTAGCCTAGGGTTAGGGTTAGGCTTAGGGTACGGCTTAGGGTACGGGTTCGGGGAGGGCTTCGGGTACGGCGTAGGGTATGGGATAGGGTTAGGGTTAGGGTTAGTGTTAGGGTTAGGGCTCGGTTTAGGGTACGGGTTAGGATTAGGGTACGTGTTAGGGTTAGGGTAGGGGTTAGCGATAGGGTACTCGTTAGGGTTAGGGTAGTTATTAAACCTATCCCACTCTCTAGTTATCCCTTAGCACGTAAAGGAATATTATTTTGGGGTCCAGCCATGGAGAAGAGTTTAGACACTAAGATAATATAAGGAACACACACATTATAAAGAAATCACATTAGGATTCTCTTTTTAAGCTGTTCCTTAAAACACTAGTGCTTAGGAAATCTATTGGAGGCAGAAGCAGTCAAGGGTAGCCTAGGGTTAGGGTTAGGCTTAGGGTTAGGCTTAGGCTACGGTTTAGGGTACGGGTTTGGGGAGGGCTTCGGGTACGGCGTAGGGTATGGGTTAGAGTTAGGGTTAGGGTTAGTGTTAGGGTTAGGGCTCGGTTTAGGGTACGGGTTAGGATTAGGGTACGTGTTAGGGTTAGGGTACGGGTTAGCGTTAGGGTACGCGTTAGGGTTAGGGTAGTTATTAAACCTATCCCACTCTCTAGTTACCTCGTAGCACGTAAAGGAATATTATTTGGGGGTCCAGCCATGGAGAAGAGTTTTGACACTAGGATAAGATAAGGAACACACCCATTATAAAGAAATCACATTAGGATTCTCTTTTTAAGCTGTTCCTTAAAACACTAGTGCTTAGGAAATCTATTGGAGGCAGAAGCAGTCAAGGGTAGCCTAGGGTTAGGGTTAGGCTTAGGGTTAGGCTTAGGGTACGGCTTAGGGTACGGGTTCGGGGAGGGCTTCGGGTACGGCATAGGGTATGGGTTAGGGTTAGGGTTAGGGTTAGTGTTAGGGTTAGGGCTCGGTTTAGGGTACGGGTTAGGATTAGGGTACGTGTTAGGGTTAGGGTAGGGGTTAGGGTTAGGGTACGCGTTAGGGTTAGGGTAGTGATTAAACCTATCCCACTCTCTAGATACCCCTTAGCACATAAAGGAATATTACTTGGGGGTCCAGTCATGGAGAAGAGTTTAGACACTAGGATTAGATAAGGAACACACCCATTATAAAGAAATCACATTAGGATTCTCTTTTTAAGCTGTTCCTTAAAACACTAGTGCTTAGGAAATCTATTGGAGGCAGAAGCAGTCAAGGGTAGCCTAGGGTTAGGGTTAGGCTTAGGGTACGGCTTAGGGTACGGGTTCGGGGAGGGCTTCGGGTACGGCGTAGGGTATGGGTTAGGGTTAGGGTTAGGGTTAGTGTTAGGGTTAGGGCTCGGTTTAGGGTACGGGTTAGGATTAGGGTACGTGTTAGGGTTAGGGTAGGGGTTAGCGATAGGGTACGCGTTAGGGTTAGGGTAGTTATTAAACCTATCCCACTCTCTAGTTATCCCTTAGCACGTAAAGGAATATTATTTGGGGGTCCAGCCATGGAGAAGAGTTTAGACACTAGGATAAGATAAGGAACACACCCATTATAAAGAAATCACATTAGGATTCTCTTTTTAAGCTGTTCCTTAAAACACTAGTGCTTAGGAAATCTATTGGAGGCAGAAGCAGTCAAGGGTAGCCTAGGGTTAGGGTTAGGCTTAGGGTTAGGCTTAGGATACGGCTTAGGGTACGGGTTCGGGGAGGGCTTCGGGTACGGCGTAGGGTATGGGTTAGGTTTAGGGTTAGGGTTAGTGTTAGGGTTAGGGCTCGGTTTAGGGTACGGGTTAGGATTAGGGTACGTGTTAGGGTTAGGGTAGGGGTTAGGGTTAGGGTACGCGTTAGGGTTAGGGTAGTGATTAAACCTATCCCACTCTCTAGATACCCCTTAGCACATAAAGGAATATTATTTGGGGGTCCAGCCATGGAGAAGAGTTTAGACACTAGGATTAGATAAGGAACACACCCATTATAAAGAAATCACATTAGGATTCTCTTTTTAAGCTGTTCCTTAAAACACTAGTGCTTAGGAAATCTATTGGAGGCAGAAGCAGTCAAGTGTAGCCTAGGGTTAGGGTTAGGCTTAGTGTACGGGTTCGGGGAGGGCTTCGGGTACGGCGTAGGGTATGGGTTAGTGTTAGGGTTAGGGTTAGTGTTAGGGTTAGGGCTCGGTTTAGGGTACGGATTAGGATTACGGTACGTGTTAGGGTTAGGGTAGGGGTTAGCGATAGGGTACGCGTTAGGGTTAGGGTAGTTATTAAACCTATCCCACTCTCTAGTTCTCCCTTAGCACGTAAAGGAATATTATTTGGGGGTCCAGCCATGGAGAAGAGTTTAGACACTAGGATAAGATAAGGAACACACCCATTATAAAGAAATCACATTAGGATTCTCTTTTTAAGCTGTTCCTTAAAACAGTAGTGCTTAGGAAATCTATTGGAGGCAGAAGCAGTCAAGGGTAGCCTAGGGTTAGGGTTAGGCTTAGGGTTAGGCTTAGGGTACGGCTTAGGGTACGGGTTCGGGGAGGGCTTCGGGTACGGCGTAGGGTATGGGTTAGGGTTAGGGTTAGGGTTAGTGTTAGGTTTAGGGCTCGGTTTAGGGTACGGGTTAGGATTAGGGTACGTGTTATGGTTAGGGTAGGGGTTAGGGTTAGGGTACGCGTTACGGTTAGGGTAGTGATTAAACCTATCCCACTCTCTAGATACCCCTTAGCACGTAAAGGAATATTATTTGGGGGTCCAGCCATGGAGAAGAGTTTACACACTAAGAAAATATAAGGAACACACACATTATAAAGAAATCACATTAGGATTCTCTTTTTAAGCTGTTCCTTAAAACACTAGTGCTTAGGAATTCTATTGGAGGCAGAAGCAGTCAAGGGTAGCCTAGGGTTAGGGTTAGGCTTAGGGTTAGGCTTAGGGTACGGCTTAGGGTACGGGTTCGGGGAGGGCTTCGGGTACGGCGTAGGGTATGGGTTAGGGTTAGGGTTAGGGTTAGTGTTAGGGTTAGGGCTCGGTTTAGGGTACGGGTTAGGATTAGGGTACGTGTTAGGGTTAGGGTAGGGGTTAGGGTTAGGGTACGCGTTACGGTTAGGGTAGTTATTAAACCTATCCCACTCTCTAGATACCCCTTAGCACGTAAAGGAATATTATTTGGGGGTCCAGCCATGGAGAAGAGTTTAGACACTAAGATAATATAAGGAACACACACATTATAAAGAAATCACATTAGGATTCTCTTTTTAAGCTGTTCCTTAAAACACTAGTGCTTAGGAAATCTATTGGAGGCAGAAGCAGTCAAGGGTAGCCTAGGGTTAGGGTTAGGCTTAGGGTTAGGCTTAGGGTACGGCTTAGGGTACGGGTTCGGGGAGGGCTTTGGGTACGGCGTAGGGTATGGGTTAGGGTTAGGGTTAGGGTTAGTGTTAGGGTTAGGGCTAGGTTTAGGGTACGGGTTAGGATTAGGGTACGTGTTAGGGTTAGGGTAGGGGTTAGCGTTAGGGTACGCGTTAGGGTTAGGGTAGTTATTAAACCTATCCCACTCTCTAGTTACCCCTTAGCACGTAAAGGTATATTATTTGGGGGTCCAGCCATGGAGAAGAGTTTAGACACTAAGATAATATAAGGAACACACACATTATAAAGAAATCACATTAGGATTCTCTTTTTAAGCTGTTCCTTAAAACACTAGTGCTTAGGAAATCTATTGGAGGCAGAAGCAGTCAAGGGTAGCCTAGGGTTAGGGTTAGGCTTAGGGTTAGGCTTAGGGTACGGCTTATGGTACGGGTTCGGGGAGGGCTTCGGGTACGGCGTAGGGTATGGGTTAGGGTTAGGGTTAGGGTTAGTGTTAGGGTTAGGGCTCGTTTTAGGGTACGGGTTAGGATTAGGGTACGTGTTAGGGTTAGGGTAGGGGTTAGGGTTAGGGTACGCGTTAGGGTTAGGGTAGTTATTAAACCTATCCCACTCTCTAGATACCCCTTAGCACGTAAAGGAATATTATTTGGGGGTCCAGCCATGGAGAAGAGTTTAGACACTAGGATAAGATAAGGAACACACACATTATAAAGAAATCACATTAGGATTCTCTTTTTAAGCAGTTCCTTAAAACACTAGTGCTTAGGAAATCTATTGGAGGCAGAAGCAGTCAAGGGTAGCCTAGGGTTAGGGTTAGGCTTAGGGTTAGGCTTAGGGTACGGCTTAGGGTACGGGTTCGGGGAGGGCTTCGGGTACGGCGTAGGGTATGGGATAGGGTTAGGGTTAGGGTTAGTGTTAGGGTTAGGGCTCGGTTTAGGGTACGGGTTAGGATTAGGGTACGTGTTAGGGTTAGGGTAGGGGTTAGCGATAGGGTACTCGTTAGGGTTAGGGTAGTTATTAAACCTATCCCACTCTCTAGTTATCCCTTAGCACGTAAAGGAATATTATTTGGGGGTCCAGCCATGGAGAAGAGTTTAGACACTAGGATAAGATAAGGAACACACCCATTATAAAGAAATCACATTAGGATTCTCTTTTTAAGCTGTTCCTTAAAACACTAGTGCTTAGGAAATCTATTGGAGGCAGAAGCAGTCAAGGGTAGCCTAGGGTTAGGGTTAGGCTTAGGGTACGGCTTAGGGTACGGGTTCGGGGAGGGCTTCGGGTACGGCGTAGGGTATGGGTTAGGGTTAGGGTTAGGGTTAGTGTTAGGGTTAGGGCTCGGTTTAGGGTACGGGTTAGGATTAGGGTACGTGTTAGGGTTAGGGTAGGGGTTAGCGATAGGGTACGCGTTAGGGTTAGGGTAGTGATTAAACCTATCCCACTCTCTAGTTATCCCTTAGCACGTAAAGGAATATTATTTGGGGGTCCAGCCATGGAGAAGAGTTTAGACACTAGGATAAGATAAGGAACACACCCATTATAAAGAAATCACAGTAGGATTCTCTTTTTAAGCTGTTCCTTAAAACACTAGTGCTTAGGAAATCTATTGGAGGCAGAAGCAGTCAAGGGTAGCCTAGGGTTAGGGTTAGGCTTAGGGTTAGGCTTAGGGTACGGCTTAGGGTACGGGTTCGGGGAGGGCTTCGGGTACGGCGTAGGGTATGGGTTAGTGTTAGGGTTAGGGTTAGTGTTAGGGTTAGGGCTCCGTTTAGGGTACGGGTTAGGATTAGGGTACGTGTTAGGGTTAGGGTAGGGGTTAGGGTTAGGGTACGCGTTACGGTTAGGGTAGTGATTAAACCTATCCCACTCTCTAGATACCCCTTAGCACGTAAAGGAATATTATTTTGGGGTCCAGCCATGGAGAAGAGTTTAGACACTAAGATAATATAAGGAACACACACATTATAAAGAAATCACATTAGGATTCTCTTTTTAAGCTGTTCCTTAAAACACTAGTGCTTAGGAAATCTATTGGAGGCAGAAGCAGTCAAGGGTAGCCTAGGGTTAGGGTTAGGGTTAGGGTTAGGCTTAGGGTACGGCTTAGGGTACGGGATCGGAGAGGGCTTCGGGTACGGCGTAGGGTATGGGTTAGGTTTAGGGTTAGGGTTAGTGTTAGGGTTAGGTCTCGGTTTAGGGTACGGGTTAGGATTAGGGTACGTGTTAGGGTTAGGGTAGGGGTTAGGGTTAGGGTACGCGTTAGGGTTAGGGTAGTGATTAAACCTATCCCACTCTCTAGATACCCCTTAGCACATAAAGGAATATTATTTGGGGTTCCAGCCATGGAGAAGTGTTTAGACACTAGGATTAGATAAGGAACACACCCATTATAAAGAAATCACATTAGGATTCTCTTTTTAAGCTGTTCCTTAAAACACTAGTGCTTAGGAAATCTATTGGAGGCAGAAGCAGTCAAGGGTAGCCTAGGGTTAGGGTTAGGCTTAGGGTTAGGCTTAGGGTACGGCTTAGGGTACGGGTTCGGGGAGGGCTTCGGGTACGGCGTAGGGTATGGGTTAGGGTTAGGGTTAGGGTTAGTGTTAGGGTTAGGGCTCGGTTTAGGGTACGGGTTAGGATTAGGGTACGTGTTAGGGTTAGGGTAGGGGTTAGGGTTAGGGTACGCGTTAGGGTTAGGGTAGTTATTAAACCTATCCCACTCTCTAGATACCCCTTAGCACGTAAAGGAATATTATTTGGGGGTCCAGCCATGGAGAAGAGTTTAGACACTAGGATAAGTTAAGGAACAAACACATTATAAAGAAATCACATTAGGATTCTCTTTTTAAGCAGTTCCTTAAAACACTAGTGCTTAGGAAATCTATTGGAGGCAGAAGCAGTCAAGGGTAGCCTAGGGTTAGGGTTAGGCTTAGGGTTAGGCTTAGGGTACGGCTTAGGGTACGGGTTCGGGGAGGGCTTCGGATACGGCGTAGGGTATGGGTTAGGGTTAGGGTTAGGGTTAGTGTTAGGGTTAGGGCTCGGTTTAGGGTACGGGTTAGGATTAGGGTACGTGTTAGGGTTAGGGTAGGGGTTAGGGTTAGGGTACGCGTTAGGGTTAGGGTAGTGATTAAACCTATCCCACTCTCTAGATACCCCTTAGCACATAAAGGAATATTATTTGGGGTTCCAGCCATGGAGAAGAGTTTAGACACTAGGATTAGATAAGGAACACACCCATTATAAAGAAATCACATTAGGATTCTCTTTTTAAGCTGTTCCTTAAAACACTAGTGCTTAGGAAATCTATTGGAGGCAGAAGCAGTCAAGGGTAGCCTAGGGTTAGGGTTAGGCTTAGGGTACGGCTTAGGGTACGGGTTCGGGGAGGGCTTCGGGTACGGCGTAGGGTATGGGATAGGGTTAGGGTTAGGGTTAGTGTTAGGGTTAGGGCTCGGTTTAGGGTACGGGTTAGGATTAGGGTACGTGTTAGGGTTAGGGTAGGGGTTAGCGATAGGGTACTCGTTAGGGTTAGGGTAGTTATTAAACCTATCCCACTCTCTAGTTATCCCTTAGCACGTAAAGGAATATTATTTTGGGGTCCAGCCATGGAGAAGAGTTTAGACACTAAGATAATATAAGGAACACACACATTATAAAGAAATCACATTAGGATTCTCTTTTTAAGCTGTTCCTTAAAACACTAGTGCTTAGGAAATCTATTGGAGGCAGAAGCAGTCAAGGGTAGCCTAGGGTTAGGGTTAGGCTTAGGGTTAGGCTTAGGCTACGGTTTAGGGTACGGGTTTGGGGAGGGCTTCGGGTACGGCGTAGGGTATGGGTTAGAGTTAGGGTTAGGGTTAGTGTTAGGGTTAGGGCTCGGTTTAGGGTACGGGTTAGGATTAGGGTACGTGTTAGGGTTAGGGTACGGGTTAGCGTTAGGGTACGCGTTAGGGTTAGGGTAGTTATTAAACCTATCCCACTCTCTAGTTACCTCGTAGCACGTAAAGGAATATTATTTGGGGGTCCAGCCATGGAGAAGAGTTTTGACACTAGGATAAGATAAGGAACACACCCATTATAAAGAAATCACATTAGGATTCTCTTTTTAAGCTGTTCCTTAAAACACTAGTGCTTAGGAAATCTATTGGAGGCAGAAGCAGTCAAGGGTAGCCTAGGGTTAGGGTTAGGCTTAGGGTTAGGCTTAGGGTACGGCTTAGGGTACGGGTTCGGGGAGGGCTTCGGGTACGGCATAGGGTATGGGTTAGGGTTAGGGTTAGGGTTAGTGTTAGGGTTAGGGCTCGGTTTAGGGTACGGGTTAGGATTAGGGTACGTGTTAGGGTTAGGGTAGGGGTTAGGGTTAGGGTACGCGTTAGGGTTAGGGTAGTGATTAAACCTATCCCACTCTCTAGATACCCCTTAGCACATAAAGGAATATTACTTGGGGGTCCAGTCATGGAGAAGAGTTTAGACACTAGGATTAGATAAGGAACACACCCATTATAAAGAAATCACATTAGGATTCTCTTTTTAAGCTGTTCCTTAAAACACTAGTGCTTAGGAAATCTATTGGAGGCAGAAGCAGTCAAGGGTAGCCTAGGGTTAGGGTTAGGCTTAGGGTACGGCTTAGGGTACGGGTTCGGGGAGGGCTTCGGGTACGGCGTAGGGTATGGGTTAGGGTTAGGGTTAGGGTTAGTGTTAGGGTTAGGGCTCGGTTTAGGGTACGGGTTAGGATTAGGGTACGTGTTAGGGTTAGGGTAGGGGTTAGCGATAGGGTACGCGTTAGGGTTAGGGTAGTTATTAAACCTATCCCACTCTCTAGTTATCCCTTAGCACGTAAAGGAATATTATTTGGGGGTCCAGCCATGGAGAAGAGTTTAGACACTAGGATAAGATAAGGAACACACCCATTATAAAGAAATCACATTAGGATTCTCTTTTTAAGCTGTTCCTTAAAACACTAGTGCTTAGGAAATCTATTGGAGGCAGAAGCAGTCAAGGGTAGCCTAGGGTTAGGGTTAGGCTTAGGGTTAGGCTTAGGATACGGCTTAGGGTACGGGTTCGGGGAGGGCTTCGGGTACGGCGTAGGGTATGGGTTAGGTTTAGGGTTAGGGTTAGTGTTAGGGTTAGGGCTCGGTTTAGGGTACGGGTTAGGATTAGGGTACGTGTTAGGGTTAGGGTAGGGGTTAGGGTTAGGGTACGCGTTAGGGTTAGGGTAGTGATTAAACCTATCCCACTCTCTAGATACCCCTTAGCACATAAAGGAATATTATTTGGGGGTCCAGCCATGGAGAAGAGTTTAGACACTAGGATTAGATAAGGAACACACCCATTATAAAGAAATCACATTAGGATTCTCTTTTTAAGCTGTTCCTTAAAACACTAGTGCTTAGGAAATCTATTGGAGGCAGAAGCAGTCAAGTGTAGCCTAGGGTTAGGGTTAGGCTTAGTGTACGGGTTCGGGGAGGGCTTCGGGTACGGCGTAGGGTATGGGTTAGTGTTAGGGTTAGGGTTAGTGTTAGGGTTAGGGCTCGGTTTAGGGTACGGATTAGGATTACGGTACGTGTTAGGGTTAGGGTAGGGGTTAGCGATAGGGTACGCGTTAGGGTTAGGGTAGTTATTAAACCTATCCCACTCTCTAGTTCTCCCTTAGCACGTAAAGGAATATTATTTGGGGGTCCAGCCATGGAGAAGAGTTTAGACACTAGGATAAGATAAGGAACACACCCATTATAAAGAAATCACATTAGGATTCTCTTTTTAAGCTGTTCCTTAAAACAGTAGTGCTTAGGAAATCTATTGGAGGCAGAAGCAGTCAAGGGTAGCCTAGGGTTAGGGTTAGGCTTAGGGTTAGGCTTAGGGTACGGCTTAGGGTACGGGTTCGGGGAGGGCTTCGGGTACGGCGTAGGGTATGGGTTAGGGTTAGGGTTAGGGTTAGTGTTAGGTTTAGGGCTCGGTTTAGGGTACGGGTTAGGATTAGGGTACGTGTTATGGTTAGGGTAGGGGTTAGGGTTAGGGTACGCGTTACGGTTAGGGTAGTGATTAAACCTATCCCACTCTCTAGATACCCCTTAGCACGTAAAGGAATATTATTTGGGGGTCCAGCCATGGAGAAGAGTTTACACACTAAGAAAATATAAGGAACACACACATTATAAAGAAATCACATTAGGATTCTCTTTTTAAGCTGTTCCTTAAAACACTAGTGCTTAGGAATTCTATTGGAGGCAGAAGCAGTCAAGGGTAGCCTAGGGTTAGGGTTAGGCTTAGGGTTAGGCTTAGGGTACGGCTTAGGGTACGGGTTCGGGGAGGGCTTCGGGTACGGCGTAGGGTATGGGTTAGGGTTAGGGTTAGGGTTAGTGTTAGGGTTAGGGCTCGGTTTAGGGTACGGGTTAGGATTAGGGTACGTGTTAGGGTTAGGGTAGGGGTTAGGGTTAGGGTACGCGTTACGGTTAGGGTAGTTATTAAACCTATCCCACTCTCTAGATACCCCTTAGCACGTAAAGGAATATTATTTGGGGGTCCAGCCATGGAGAAGAGTTTAGACACTAAGATAATATAAGGAACACACACATTATAAAGAAATCACATTAGGATTCTCTTTTTAAGCTGTTCCTTAAAACACTAGTGCTTAGGAAATCTATTGGAGGCAGAAGCAGTCAAGGGTAGCCTAGGGTTAGGGTTAGGCTTAGGGTTAGGCTTAGGGTACGGCTTAGGGTACGGGTTCGGGGAGGGCTTTGGGTACGGCGTAGGGTATGGGTTAGGGTTAGGGTTAGGGTTAGTGTTAGGGTTAGGGCTAGGTTTAGGGTACGGGTTAGGATTAGGGTACGTGTTAGGGTTAGGGTAGGGGTTAGCGTTAGGGTACGCGTTAGGGTTAGGGTAGTTATTAAACCTATCCCACTCTCTAGTTACCCCTTAGCACGTAAAGGTATATTATTTGGGGGTCCAGCCATGGAGAAGAGTTTAGACACTAAGATAATATAAGGAACACACACATTATAAAGAAATCACATTAGGATTCTCTTTTTAAGCTGTTCCTTAAAACACTAGTGCTTAGGAAATCTATTGGAGGCAGAAGCAGTCAAGGGTAGCCTAGGGTTAGGGTTAGGCTTAGGGTTAGGCTTAGGGTACGGCTTATGGTACGGGTTCGGGGAGGGCTTCGGGTACGGCGTAGGGTATGGGTTAGGGTTAGGGTTAGGGTTAGTGTTAGGGTTAGGGCTCGTTTTAGGGTACGGGTTAGGATTAGGGTACGTGTTAGGGTTAGGGTAGGGGTTAGGGTTAGGGTACGCGTTAGGGTTAGGGTAGTTATTAAACCTATCCCACTCTCTAGATACCCCTTAGCACGTAAAGGAATATTATTTGGGGGTCCAGCCATGGAGAAGAGTTTAGACACTAGGATAAGATAAGGAACACACACATTATAAAGAAATCACATTAGGATTCTCTTTTTAAGCAGTTCCTTAAAACACTAGTGCTTAGGAAATCTATTGGAGGCAGAAGCAGTCAAGGGTAGCCTAGGGTTAGGGTTAGGCTTAGGGTTAGGCTTAGGGTACGGCTTAGGGTACGGGTTCGGGGAGGGCTTCGGGTACGGCGTAGGGTATGGGATAGGGTTAGGGTTAGGGTTAGTGTTAGGGTTAGGGCTCGGTTTAGGGTACGGGTTAGGATTAGGGTACGTGTTAGGGTTAGGGTAGGGGTTAGCGATAGGGTACTCGTTAGGGTTAGGGTAGTTATTAAACCTATCCCACTCTCTAGTTATCCCTTAGCACGTAAAGGAATATTATTTGGGGGTCCAGCCATGGAGAAGAGTTTAGACACTAGGATAAGATAAGGAACACACCCATTATAAAGAAATCACATTAGGATTCTCTTTTTAAGCTGTTCCTTAAAACACTAGTGCTTAGGAAATCTATTGGAGGCAGAAGCAGTCAAGGGTAGCCTAGGGTTAGGGTTAGGCTTAGGGTACGGCTTAGGGTACGGGTTCGGGGAGGGCTTCGGGTACGGCGTAGGGTATGGGTTAGGGTTAGGGTTAGGGTTAGTGTTAGGGTTAGGGCTCGGTTTAGGGTACGGGTTAGGATTAGGGTACGTGTTAGGGTTAGGGTAGGGGTTAGCGATAGGGTACGCGTTAGGGTTAGGGTAGTGATTAAACCTATCCCACTCTCTAGTTATCCCTTAGCACGTAAAGGAATATTATTTGGGGGTCCAGCCATGGAGAAGAGTTTAGACACTAGGATAAGATAAGGAACACACCCATTATAAAGAAATCACAGTAGGATTCTCTTTTTAAGCTGTTCCTTAAAACACTAGTGCTTAGGAAATCTATTGGAGGCAGAAGCAGTCAAGGGTAGCCTAGGGTTAGGGTTAGGCTTAGGGTTAGGCTTAGGGTACGGCTTAGGGTACGGGTTCGGGGAGGGCTTCGGGTACGGCGTAGGGTATGGGTTAGTGTTAGGGTTAGGGTTAGTGTTAGGGTTAGGGCTCCGTTTAGGGTACGGGTTAGGATTAGGGTACGTGTTAGGGTTAGGGTAGGGGTTAGGGTTAGGGTACGCGTTACGGTTAGGGTAGTGATTAAACCTATCCCACTCTCTAGATACCCCTTAGCACGTAAAGGAATATTATTTTGGGGTCCAGCCATGGAGAAGAGTTTAGACACTAAGATAATATAAGGAACACACACATTATAAAGAAATCACATTAGGATTCTCTTTTTAAGCTGTTCCTTAAAACACTAGTGCTTAGGAAATCTATTGGAGGCAGAAGCAGTCAAGGGTAGCCTAGGGTTAGGGTTAGGGTTAGGGTTAGGCTTAGGGTACGGCTTAGGGTACGGGATCGGAGAGGGCTTCGGGTACGGCGTAGGGTATGGGTTAGGTTTAGGGTTAGGGTTAGTGTTAGGGTTAGGTCTCGGTTTAGGGTACGGGTTAGGATTAGGGTACGTGTTAGGGTTAGGGTAGGGGTTAGGGTTAGGGTACGCGTTAGGGTTAGGGTAGTGATTAAACCTATCCCACTCTCTAGATACCCCTTAGCACATAAAGGAATATTATTTGGGGTTCCAGCCATGGAGAAGTGTTTAGACACTAGGATTAGATAAGGAACACACCCATTATAAAGAAATCACATTAGGATTCTCTTTTTAAGCTGTTCCTTAAAACACTAGTGCTTAGGAAATCTATTGGAGGCAGAAGCAGTCAAGGGTAGCCTAGGGTTAGGGTTAGGCTTAGGGTTAGGCTTAGGGTACGGCTTAGGGTACGGGTTCGGGGAGGGCTTCGGGTACGGCGTAGGGTATGGGTTAGGGTTAGGGTTAGGGTTAGTGTTAGGGTTAGGGCTCGGTTTAGGGTACGGGTTAGGATTAGGGTACGTGTTAGGGTTAGGGTAGGGGTTAGGGTTAGGGTACGCGTTAGGGTTAGGGTAGTTATTAAACCTATCCCACTCTCTAGATACCCCTTAGCACGTAAAGGAATATTATTTGGGGGTCCAGCCATGGAGAAGAGTTTAGACACTAGGATAAGATAAGGAACAAACACATTATAAAGAAATCACATTAGGATTCTCTTTTTAAGCAGTTCCTTAAAACACTAGTGCTTAGGAAATCTATTGGAGGCAGAAGCAGTCAAGGGTAGCCTAGGGTTAGGGTTAGGCTTAGGGTTAGGCTTAGGGTACGGCTTAGGGTACGGGTTCGGGGAGGGCTTCGGATACGGCGTAGGGTATGGGTTAGGGTTAGGGTTAGGGTTAGTGTTAGGGTTAGGGCTCGGTTTAGGGTACGGGTTAGGATTAGGGTACGTGTTAGGGTTAGGATAGGGGTTAGGGTTAGGGTACGCGTTAGGGTTAGGGTAGTGATTAAACCTATCCCACTCTCTAGATACCCCTTAGCACATAAAGGAATATTATTTGGGGTTCCAGCCATGGAGAAGAGTTTAGACACTAGGATTAGATAAGGAACACACCCATTATAAAGAAATCACATTAGGATTCTCTTTTTAAGCTGTTCCTTAAAACACTAGTGCTTAGGAAATCTATTGGAGGCAGAAGCAGTCAAGGGTAGCCTAGGGTTAGGGTTAGGCTTAGGGTACGGCTTAGGGTACGGGTTCGGGGAGGGCTTCGGGTACGGCGTAGGGTATGGGATAGGGTTAGGGTTAGGGTTAGTGTTAGGGTTAGGGCTCGGTTTAGGGTACGGGTTAGGATTAGGGTACGTGTTAGGGTTAGGGTAGGGGTTAGCGATAGGGTACTCGTTAGGGTTAGGGTAGTTATTAAACCTATCCCACTCTCTAGTTATCCCTTAGCACGTAAAGGAATATTATTTGGGGTCCAGCCATGGAGAAGAGTTTAGACACTAAGATAATATAAGGAACACACACATTATAAAGAAATCACATTAGGATTCTCTTTTTAAGCTGTTCCTTAAAACACTAGTGCTTAGGAAATCTATTGGAGGCAGAAGCAGTCAAGGGTAGCCTAGGGTTAGGGTTAGGCTTAGGGTTAGGCTTAGGCTACGGTTTAGGGTACGGGTTTGGGGAGGGCTTCGGGTACGGCGTAGGGTATGGGTTAGAGTTAGGGTTAGGGTTAGTGTTAGGGTTAGGGCTCGGTTTAGGGTACGGGTTAGGATTAGGGTACGTGTTAGGGTTAGGGTACGGGTTAGCGTTAGGGTACGCGTTAGGGTTAGGGTAGTTATTAAACCTATCCCACTCTCTAGTTACCTCGTAGCACGTAAAGGAATATTATTTGGGGGTCCAGCCATGGAGAAGAGTTTTGACACTAGGATAAGATAAGGAACACACCCATTATAAAGAAATCACATTAGGATTCTCTTTTTAAGCTGTTCCTTAAAACACTAGTGCTTAGGAAATCTATTGGAGGCAGAAGCAGTCAAGGGTAGCCTAGGGTTAGGGTTAGGCTTAGGGTTAGGCTTAGGGTACGGCTTAGGGTACGGGTTCGGGGAGGGCTTCGGGTACGGCATAGGGTATGGGTTAGGGTTAGGGTTAGGGTTAGTGTTAGGGTTAGGGCTCGGTTTAGGGTACGGGTTAGGATTAGGGTACGTGTTAGGGTTAGGGTAGGGGTTAGGGTTAGGGTACGCGTTAGGGTTAGGGTAGTGATTAAACCTATCCCACTCTCTAGATACCCCTTAGCACATAAAGGAATATTACTTGGGGGTCCAGTCATGGAGAAGAGTTTAGACACTAGGATTAGATAAGGAACACACCCATTATAAAGAAATCACATTAGGATTCTCTTTTTAAGCTGTTCCTTAAAACACTAGTGCTTAGGAAATCTATTGGAGGCAGAAGCAGTCAAGGGTAGCCTAGGGTTAGGGTTAGGCTTAGGGTACGGCTTAGGGTACGGATTCGGGGAAGGCTTCGCGTACGGCGTAGGGTATGGGTTAGGGTTAGGCTTAGGGTTAGTGTTAGGGTTAGGGCTCGGTTTAGGGTACGGGTTAGGATTAGGGTACGTGTTAGGGTTAGGGTAGGGGTTAGCGATAGGGTGCGCGTTAGGGTTAGGGTAGTTATTAAACCTATCCCACTCTCTAGTTATCCCTTAGCACGTAAAGGAATATTATTTGGGGGTCCAGCCATGGAGAAGAGTTTAGACACTAGGATAAGATAAGGAACACACACATTATAAAGAAATCACATTAGGATTCTCTTTTTAAGCAGTTCCTTAAAACACTAGTGCTTAGGAAATCTATTGGAGGCAGAAGCAGTCAAGGGTAGCCTAGGGTTAGGGTTAGGCTTAGGGTTAGGCTTAGGGTACGGCTTAGGGTACGGGTTCGGGGAGGGCTTCGGGTATGGCGTCGGGTATGGGTTAGGGTTAGGGTTAGGGTTAGTGTTAGGGTTAGGGCTCGGTTTAGGGTACGGGTTAGGATTAGGGTACGTGTTAGGGTTAGGGTAGGGGTTAGGGTTAGGGTACTCGTTAGGGTTAGGGTAGTTATTAAGCCTATCCCACTCTCTAGATACCCCTTAGCACGTAAAGGAATATTATTTGGGGGTCCAGCCATGGAGAAGAGTTTAGACACTAGGATAAGATAAGGAACACACACATTATAAAGAAATCACATTAAGATTCTCTTTTTAAGCAGTTCCTTAAAACACTAGTGCTTAGGAAATCTATTGGAGGCAGAAGCAGTCAAGGGTAGCCTAGGGTTAGGGTTAGGCTTAAGGTTAGGCTTAGGGTACGGCTTAGGGTACGGGTTCGGGGAGGGCTTCGGGTACGGCGTAGGGTATGGGTTAGGGTTAGGGTTAGGGTTAGTGTTAGGGTTAGGGCTCGGTTTAGGGTACGGGTTAGGATTAGGGTACGTGTTAGGGTTAGGGTAGGGGTTAGGGTTAGGGTACGCGTTAGGGTTAGGGTAGTTATTAAACCTATCCCACTCTCTAGATACCCCTTAGCACATAAAGGAATATTATTTGGGGGTCCAGCCATGGAGAAGAGTTTAGACACTAGGATTAGATAAGGAACACACCCATTATAAAGAAATCACATTAGGATTCTCTTTTTAAGCTGTTCCTTAAAACACTAGTGCTTAGGAAATCTATTGGAGGCAGAAGCAGTCAAGGGTAGCCTAGGGTTAGGGTTAGGCTTAGGGTACGGCTTAGGGTACGGGTTCGGGGAGGGCTTAGGGTACGGCGTAGGGTATGGGATAGGGTTAGGGTTAGGGTTAGTGTTAGGGTTAGGGCTCTGTTTAGGGTACGGGTTAGGATTACGGTACGTGTTAGGGTTAGGGTAGGGGTTAGCGATAGGGTACGCGTTAGGGTTAGGGTAGTTATTAAACCTATCCCACTCTCTAGTTATCCCTTAGCACGTAAAGGAATATCATTTGGGGGTCCAGCCATGGAGAAGAGTTTAGACACTAGGATAAGATAAGGAACACACCCATTATAAAGAAATCACATTAGGATTCTCTTTTTAAGCTGTTCCTTAAAACACTAGTGCTTAGGAAATCTATTGGAGGCAGAAGCAGTCAAGGGTAGCCTAGGGTTAGGGTTAGGCTTAGTGTACGGGTTCGGGGAGGGCTTCGGGTACGGCGTAGGGTATGGGTTAGGGTTAGGGTTAGGGTTAGTGTTAGGGTTAGGGCTCGGTTTAGGGTACGGATTAGGATTAGGGTACGTGTTAGGGTTAGGGTAGGGGTTAGGGTTAGGGTATGCGTTACGGTTAGGGTAGTTATTAAACCTATCCCACTCTCTAGATACCCCTTAGCACGTAAAGGAATATTATTTGGTGGTCCAGCCATGGAGAAGAGTTTAGACACTAGGATAAGATAAGGAACACACCCATTATAAAGAAATCACATTAGGATTCTCTTTTTAAGCTGTTCCTTAAAACACTAGTGCTTAGGAAATCTATTGGAGGCAGAAGCAGTCAAGGGTAGCCTAGGGTTAGGGTTAGGCTTAGGGTACGGCTTAGGGTACGGGTTCGGGGAGGGCTTAGGGTACGGCGTAGGGTATGGGATAGGGTTAGGGTTAGGGTTAGTGTTAGGGTTAGGGCTCTGTTTAGGGTACGGGTTAGGATTACGGTACGTGTTAGGGTTAGGGTAGGGGTTAGCGATAGGGTACGCGTTAGGGTTAGGGTAGTTATTAAACCTATCCCACTCTCTAGTTATCCCTTAGCACGTAAAGGAATATCATTTGGGGGTCCAGCCATGGAGAAGAGTTTAGACACTAGGATAAGATAAGGAACACACCCATTATAAAGAAATCACATTAGGATTCTCTTTTTAAGCTGTTCCTTAAAACACTAGTGCTTAGGAAATCTATTGGAGGCAGAAGCAGTCAAGGGTAGCCTAGGGTTAGGGTTAGACTTAGGGTTAGGCTTAGGGTACGGCTTAGGGTACGGGTTCGGGGAGGGCTTCGGGTACGGCGTAGGGTATGGGTTAGGGTTAGGGTTAGGGTTAGTGTTAGGGTTAGGGCTCGGTTTAGGGTACGGGTTAGGATTAGGGTACGTGTTAGGGTTAGGGTAGGGGTTAGGGTTAGGGTACGCGTTAGGTTTAGGGTAGTGATTAAACCTATCCCACTCTCTAGATACCCCTTAGAACATAAAGGAATATTATTTGGGGGTCCAGCCATGGAGAAGAGTTTAGACACTAGGATTAGATAAGGAACACACCCATTATAAAGAAATCACATTAGGATTCTCTTTTTAAGCTGTTCCTTAAAACACTAGTGCTTAGGAAATCTATTGGAGGCAGAAGCAGTCAAGGGTAGCCTAGGGTTAGGGTTAGGCTTAGGGTTAGGCTTAGGATACGGCTTAGGGTACGGGTTCGGGGAGGGCTTCGGGTACGGCGTAGGGTATGGGTTAGGTTTAGGGTTAGGGTTAGTGTTAGGGTTAGGGCTCGGTTTAGGGTACGGGTTAGGATTAGGGTACGTGTTAGGGTTAGGGTAGGGGTTAGGGTTAGGGTACGCGTTAGGGTTAGGGTAGTGATTAAACCTATCCCACTCTCTAGATACCCCTTAGCACATAAAGGAATATTATTTGGGGGTCCAGCCATGGAGAAGAGTTTAGACACTAGGATTAGATAAGGAACACACCCATTATAAAGAAATCACATTAGGATTCTCTTTTTAAGCTGTTCCTTAAAACACTAGTGCTTAGGAAATCTATTGGAGGCAGAAGCAGTCAAGGGTAGCCTAGGGTTAGGGTTAGGCTTAGTGTACGGGTTCGGGGAGGGCTTCGGGTACGGCGTAGGGTATGGGTTAGGGTTAGGGTTAGGGTTAGTGTTAAGGTTAGGGCTCGGTTTAGGGTACGGATTAGGATTAGGGTACGTGTTAGGGTTAGGGTAGGGGTTAGCGATAGGGTACGCGTTAGGGTTAGGGTAGTTATTAAACCTATCCCACTCTCTAGTTCTCCCTTAGCACGTAAAGGAATATTATTTGGGGGTCCAGCCATGGAGAAGAGTTTAGACACTAGGATAAGATAAGGAACACACCCATTATAAAGAAATCACATTAGGATTCTCTTTTTAAGCTGTTCCTTAAAACACTAGTGCTTAGGAAATCTATTGGAGGCAGAAGCAGTCAAGGGTAGCCTAGGGTTAGGGTTAGGCTTAGGGTTAGCCTTAGGCTACGGTTTAGGGTACGGGTTTGGGGAGGGCTTCGGGTACGGCGTAGGGTATGGGTTAGAGTTAGGGTTAGGGTTAGTGTTAGGGTTAGGGCTCGGTTTAGGGTACGGGTTAGGATTAGGGTACGTGTTAGGGTTAGGGTAGGGGTTAGCGTTAGGGTACGCGTTAGGGTTAGGGTAGTTATTAAACCTATCCCACTCTCTAGTTACCCCTTAGCACGTAAAGGAATATTATTTGGGGGTCCAGCCATGGAGAAGAGTTTAGACACTAGGATAAGATAAGGAACAAACCCATTATAAAGAAATCACATTAGGATTCTCTTTTTAAGCTGTTCCTTAAAACACTAGTGCTTAGGAAATCTATTGGAGGCAGAAGCAGTCAAGGGTAGACTAGGGTTAGGGTTAGGCTTAGGGTTAGGCTTAGGGTACGGCTTAGGGTACGGGTTCGGGGAGGGCTTCGGGTACGGCGTAGGGTATGGGTTAGGGTTAGGGTTAGGGTTAGTGTTAGGGTTAGGGCTCGGTTTAGGGTACGGGTTAGGATTAGGGTACGTGTTAGGGTTAGGGTAGGGGTTAGGGTTAGGGTACACGTTAGGTTTAGGGTAGGGATTAAACCTATCCCACTCTCTAGATACCCCTTAGAACATAAAGGAATATTATTTGTGGGTCCAGCCATGGTGAAGAGTTTAGACACTAGGATTAGATAAGGAACACACCCATTATAAAGAAATCACATTAGGATTCTCTTTTTAAGCTGTTCCTTAAAACACTAGTGCTTAGGAAATCTATTGGAGGCAGAAGCAGTCAAGGGTAGCCTAGGGTTAGGGTTAGGCTTAGGGTACGGCTTAGGGTACGGGTTCGGGGAGGGCTTCGGGTACGGCGTAGGGTATGGGTTAGGGTTAGGGTTAGGGTTAGTGTTAGGGTTAGGGCTCGGTTTAGGGTACGGGTTAGGATTAGGGTACGTGTTAGGGTTAGGGTAGGGGTTAGAGATAGGGTACGCGTTAGGGTTAGGGTAGTTATTAAACCTATCCCACTCTCTAGTTATCCCTTAGCACGTAAAGGAATATTATTTGGGGGTCCAGCCATGGAGAAGAGTTTAGACACTAGGATTAGATAAGGAACACACCCATTATAAAGAAATCACATTAGGATTCTCTTTTTAAGCTGTTCCTTAAAACACAAGTGCTTAGGAAATCTATTGGAGGCAGAAGCAGTCAAGGGTAGCCTAGGGTTAGGGTTAGGCTTAGTGTACGGGTTCGGGGAGGGCTTCGGGTACGGCGTAGGGTATGGGTTAGGGTTAGGGTTAGGGTTAGTGTTAGGGTTAGGGCTCGGTTTAGGGTACGGATTAGGATTAGGGTACGTGTTAGGGTTAGGGTAGGGGTTAGCGATAGGGTACGCGTTAGGGTTAGGGTAGTTATTAAACCTATCCCACTCTCTAGTTCTCCCTTAGCACGTAAAGGAATATTATTTGGGGGTCCAGCCATGGAGAAGAGTTTAGACACTAGGATAAGTAAGGAACACACCCATTATAAAGAAATCACATTAGGATTCTCTTTTTAAGCTGTTCCTTAAAACACTAGTGCTTAGGAAATCTATTGGAGGCAGAAGCAGTCAAGGGTAGCCTAGGGTTAGGGTTAGGCTTAGGGTTAGGCTTAGGGTACTGCTTAGGGTACGGGTTCGGGGAGGGCTTCGGGTACGGCGTAGGGTATGGGTTAGGGTTAGGGTTAGGGTTAGTGTTAGGGTTAGGGCTCGATTTAGGGTACGGGTTAGGATTAGGGTACGTGTTAGGGTTAGGGTAGGGGTTAGGGTTAGGGTACGCGTTACGGTTAGGGTAGTGATTAAACCTATCCCACTCTCTAGATACCCCTTAGCACGTAAAGGAATATTATTTGGGGGTCCAGCCATGGAGAAGAGTTTAGACACTAAGAAAATATAAGGAACACACACATTATAAAGAAATCACATTAGGATTCTCTTTTTAAGCTGTTCCTTAAAACACTAGTGCTTAGGAAATCTATTGGAGGCAGAAGCAGTCAAGGGTAGCCTAGGGTTAGGGTTAGGCTTAGGGTTAAGCTTAGGGTACGGCTTAGGGTACGGGTTCGGGGAGGGCTTTGGGTACGGCGTAGGGTATGGGTTAGGGTTAGGGTTAGGGTTAGTGTTAGGGTTAGGGCTCGGTTTAGTGTACGGGTTAGGATTAGGGTACGTGTTAGGGTTAGGGTAGGGGTTAGGGTTAGGGTATGCGTTACGGTTAGGGTAGTTATTAAACCTATCCCACTCTCTAGATACCCCTTAGCACGTAAAGGAATATTATTTGGTGGTCCAGCCATGGAGAAGAGTTTAGACACTAAGATAATATAAGGAACACACACATTATAAAGAAATCACATTAGGATTCTCTTTTTAAGCTGTTCCTTAAAACACTAGTGCTTAGGAAATCTATTGGAGGCAGAAGCAGTCAAGGGTAGCCTAGGGTTAGGGTTAGGCTTAGGGTTAGCCTTAGGGTACGGCTTAGGGTACGGGTTCGGGGAGGGCTTTGGGTACGGCGTAGGGTATGGGTTAGGGTTAGGGTTAGGGTTAGTGTTAGGGTTAGGGCTCGGTTTAGGGTACGGGTTAGGATTAGGGTACGTGTTAGGGTTAGGGTAGGGGTTAGCGTTAGGGTACGCGTTAGGGTTAGGGTAGTTATTAAACCTATCCCACTCTCTAGTTACCCCTTAGCACGTAAAGGTATATTATTTGGGGGTCCAGCCATGGAGAAGAGTTTAGACACTAAGATAATATAAGGAACACACACATTATAAAGAAATCACATTAGGATTCTCTTTTTAAGCTGTTCCTTAAAACACTAGTGCTTAGGAAATCTATTGGAGGCAGAAGCAGTCAAGGGTAGCCTAGGGTTAGGGTTAGGCTTAGGGTTAGGCTTAGGTAAAGGCTTATGGTACGGGTTCGGGGAGGGCTTCGGGTACGGCGTAGGGTATGGGTTAGGGTTAGGGTTAGGGTTAGTGTTAGGGTTAGGGCTCGGTTTAGGGTACGGGTTAGGATTAGGGTACGTGTTAGGGTTAGGGTAGGGGTTAGGGTTAGGGTACGCGTTAGGGTTAGGGTAGTTATTAAACCTATCCCACTCTCTAGATACCCCTTAGCACGTAAAGGAATATTATTTGGGGGTCCAGCCATGGAGAAGAGTTTAGACACTAGGATGAGATAAGGAACACACACATTATAAAGAAATCACATTAGGATTCTCTTTTTAAGCAGTTCCTTAAAACACTAGTGCTTAGGAAATCTATTGGAGGCAGAAGCAGTCAAGGGTAGCCTAGGGTTAGGGTTAGGCTTAGGGTTAGGCTTAGGGTACGGCTTAGGGTACGGGTTCGGGGAGGGCTTCGGGTACGGCGTAGGGTATGGCTTAGGGTTAGGGTTAGGGTTAGTGTTAGGGTTAGGGCTCGGTTTAGGGTACGGGTTAGGATTAGGGTACGTGTTAGGGTTAGGGTAGGGGTTAGGGTTAGGGTACGCGTTAGGGTTAGGGTAGTGATTAAACCTATCCCACTCTCTAGATAACCCTTAGCACATAAAGGAATATTATTTGGGGGTCCAGCCATGGAGAAGAGTTTAGACACTAGGATAAGATAAGGAACACACCCATTATAAAGAAATCACATTACGATTCTCTTTTTAAGCTGTTCCTTAAAACACTAGTGCTTAGGAAATCTATTGGAGGCAGAAGCAGTCAAGGGTAGCCTAGGGTTAGGGTTAGGCTTAGGGTACGGCTTAGGGTACGGGTTCGGGGAGGGCTTCGGGTACGGCGTAGGGTATGGGTTAGGGTTAGGGTTAGGGTTAGTGTTAGGGTTAGGGCTCGGTTTAGGGTACGGGTTAGGATTAGGGTACGTGTTAGGGTTAGGGTAGGGGTTAGCGATAGGGTACGCGTTAGGGTTAGGGTAGTGATTAAACCTATCCCACTCTCTAGTTATCCCTTAGCACGTAAAGGAATATTATTTGGGGGTCCAGCCATGGAGAAGAGTTTAGACACTAGGATAAGATAAGGAACACACCCATTATAAAGAAATCACATTAGGATTCTCTTTTTAAGCTGTTCCTTAAAACACTAGTGCTTAGGAAATCTATTGGAGGCAGAAGCAGTCAAGGGTAGCCTAGGGTTAGGGTTAGGCTTAGGGTTAGGCTTAGGGTACGGCTTAGGGTACGGGTTCGGGGAGGGCTTCGGGTACGGCGTAGGGTATGGGTTAGGGTTAGGGTTAGGGTTAGTGTTAGGGTTAGGGCTCGGTTTAAGGTACGGGTTAGGATTAGGATACGTGTTAGGGTTAGGGTAGGGGTTAGGGTTAGGGTACGCGTTAGGGTTAGGGTAGTGATTAAACCTATCCCACTCTCTAGATACCCCTTAGCACATAAAGGAATATTATTTGGGGGTCCAGCCATGGAGAAGAGTTTAGACACTAGGATTAGATAAGGAACACACCCATTATAAAGAAATCACATTAGGATTCTCTTTTTAAGCTGTTCCTTAAAACACTAATGCTTAGGAAATCTATTGGAGGCAGAAGCAGTCAAGGGTAGCCTAGGGTTAGGGTTAGGCTTAGGGTTAGGCTTAGGATACGGCTTAGGGTACGGGTTCGGGGAGGGCTTCGGGTACGGCGTAGGGTATGGGTTAGGTTTAGGGTTAGGGTTAGTGTTAGGGTTAGGGCTCGGTTTAGGGTACGGGTTAGGATTAGGGTACGTGTTAGGGTTAGGGTAGGGGTTAGGGTTAGGGTACGCGTTAGGGTTAGGGTAGTGATTAAACCTATCCCACTCTCTAGATACCCCTTAGCACATAAAGGAATATTATTTGGGGGTCCAGCCATGGAGAAGAGTTTAGACACTAGGATTAGATAAGGAACACACCCATTATAAAGAAATCACATTAGGATTCTCTTTTTAAGCTGTTCCTTAAAACACTAGTGCTTAGGAAATCTATTGGAGGCAGAAGCAGTCAAGGGTAGCCTAGGGTTAGGGTTAGGCTTAGGGTTAGGCTTAGGGTACGGCTTAGGGTACGGGTTCGGGGAGGGCTTCGGGTACGGCGTAGGGTATGGGTTAGGGTTAGGGTTAGGGTTAGTGTTAGGGTTAGGGCTCGGTTTAGGGTACGGGTTAGGATTAGGGTACGTGTTAGGGTTAGGGTAGGGGTTAGGGTTAGGGTACGCGTTACGGTTAGGGTAGTTATTAAACCTATCCCACTCTCTAGATACCCCTTAGCACGTAAAGGAATATTATTTGGGGGTCCAGCCATGGAGAAGAGTTTAGACACTAAGATAATATAAGGAACACACACATTATAAAGAAATCACATTAGGATTCTCTTTTTAAGCTGTTCCTTAAAACACTAGTGCTTAGGAAATCTATTGGAGGCAGAAGCAGTCAAGGGTAGCCTAGGGTTAGGGTTAGGCTTAGGGTTAGCCTTAGGCTACGGTTTAGGGTACGGGTTTGGGGAGGGCTTCGGGTACGGCGTAGGGTATGGGTTAGAGTTAGGGTTAGGGTTAGTGTTAGGGTTAGGGCTCGGTTTAGGGTACGGGTTAGGATTAGGGTACGTGTTAGCGTTAGGGTAGGGGTTAGCGTTAGGGTACGCGTTAGGGTTAGGGTAGTTATTAAACCTATCCCACTCTCTAGTTACCCCTTAGCACGTAAAGGAATATTATTTGGGGGTCCAGCCATGGAGAAGAGTTTAGACACTAGGATAAGATAAGGAACACACCCATTATAAAGAAATCACATTAGGATTCTCTTTTTAAGCTGTTCCTTAAAACACTAGTGCTTAGGAAATCTATTGCAGGCAGAAGCAGTCAAGGGTAGCCAAGGGTTAGGGTTAGGCTTAGGGTTAGGCTTAGGGTACGGCTTAGGGTACGGGTTCGGGGAGGGCTTCGGGTACGGCGTAGGGTATGGGTTAGGGTTAGGGTTAGGGTTAGTGTTAGGGTTAGGGCTCGGTTTAGGGTACGGGTTAGGATTAGGGTACGTGTTAGGGTTAGGGTAGGGGTTAGGGTTAGGGTACGCGTTAGGTTTAGGGTAGTGATTAAACCTATCCCACTCTCTAGATACCCCTTAGCACATAAAGGAATATTATTTGGGGGTCCAGCCATGGAGAAGAGTTTAGACACTAGGATTAGATAAGGAACACACCCATTATAAAGAAATCACATTAGGATTCTCTTTTTAAGCTGTTCCTTAAAACACTAGTGCTTAGGAAATCTATTGGAGGCAGAAGCAGTCAAGGGTAGCCTAGGGTTAGGGTTAGGCTTAGGGTACGGCTTAGGGTACGGGTTCGGGGAGGGCTTCGGGTACGGCGTAGGGTATGGGTTAGGGTTAGGGTTAGGGTTAGTGTTAGGGTTAGGGCTCGGTTTAGGGTACGGGTTAGGATTAGGGTACGTGTTAGCGTTAGGGTAGGGGTTAGCGATAGGGTACGTGTTAGGGTTAGGGTAGTTATTAAACCTATCCCACTCTCTAGTTATCCCTTAGCACGTAAAGGAATATTATTTGGGGGTCCAGCCATGGAGAAGAGTTTAGACACTAGGATAAGATAAGGAACACACCCATTATAAAGAAATCACATTAGGATTCTCTTTTTAAGCTGTTCCTTAAAACACTAGTGCTTAGGAAATCTATTGGAGGCAGAAGCAGTCAAGGGTAGCCTAGGGTTAGGGTTAGGCTTAGGGTTAGGCTTAGGGTACGGCTTAGGGTACGGGTTCGGGGAGGGCTTCGGGTACGGCGTAGGGTATGGGTTAGGGTTAGGGTTAGGGTTAGTGTTAGGGTTAGGGCTCGGTTTAAGGTACGGGTTAGGATTAGGGTACGTGTTAGGGTTAGGGTAGGGGTTAGGGTTAGGGTACGCGTTAGGTTTAGGGTAGTGATTAAACCTATCCCACTCTCTAGATACCCCTTAGCACATAAAGGAATATTATTTGGGGGTCCAGCCATGGAGAAGAGTTTAGACACTAGGATTAGATAAGGAACACACCCATTATAAAGAAATCACATTAGGATTCTCTTTTTAAGCTGTTCCTTAAAACACTAGTGCTTAGGAAATCTATTGGAGGCAGAAGCAGTCAAGGGTAGCCTAGGGTTAGGGTTAGGCTTAGGGTTAGGCTTAGGATACGGCTTAGGGTACGGGTTCGGGGAGGGCTTCCGGTACGGCGTAGGGTATGGGTTAGGTTTAGGGTTAGGGTTAGTGTTAGGATTAGGGCTCGGTTTAGGGTACGGGTTAGGATTAGGGTACGTGTTAGGGTTAGGGTAGGGGTTAGGTTTAGGGTACGCGTTAGGGTTAGGGTAGTGATTAAACCTATCCCACTCTCTAGATACCCCTTAGCACATAAAGGAATATTATTTGGGGGTCCAGCCATGGAGAAGAGTTTAGACACTAGGATTAGATAAGGAACACACCCATTATAAAGAAATCACATTAGGATTCTCTTTTTAAGCTGTTCCTTAAAACACTAGTGCTTAGGAAATCTATTGGAGGCAGAAGCAGTCAAGGGTAGCCTAGGGTTAGGTTTAGGCTTAGTGTACGGGTTCGGGGAGGGCTTCGGGTACGGCGTAGGGTATGGGTTAGGGTTAGGGTTAGGGTTAGTGTTAGGGTTAGGGCTCGGTTTAGGGTACGGATTAGGATTAGGTTACGTGTTAGGGTTAGGGTAGGGGTTAGCGTTAGGGTACGCGTTAGGGTTAGGGTAGTTATTAAACCTATCCCACTCTCTAGTTACCCCTTAGCACGTAAAGGAATATTATTTGGGGGTCCAGCCATGGAGAAGAGTTTAGACACTAGGATAAGATAAGGAACACACCCATTATAAAGAAATCACATTAGGATTCTCTTTTTAAGCTGTTCCTTAAAACACTAGTGCTTAGGAAATCTATTGGAGGCAGAAGCAGTCAAGGGTAGCCTAGGGTTAGGGTTAGGCTTAGGGTTAGGCTTAGGGTACGGCTTAGGGTACGGGTTCGGGGAGGGCTTCGGGTACGGCGTAGGGTATGGGTTAGGGTTAGGGTTAGGGTTAGTGTTAGGGTTAGGGCTCGGTTTAGGGTACGGGTTAGGATTAGGGTACGTGTTAGGGTTAGGGTAGGGGTTAGGGTTAGGGTACGCGTTAGGTTTAGGGTAGTGATTAAACCTATCCCACTCTCTAGATACCCGTTAGCACATAAAGGAATATTATTTGGGGGTCCAGCCATGGAGAAGAGTTTAGACACTAGGATTAGATAAGGAACACACCCATTATAAAGAAATCACATTAGGATTCTCTTTTTAAGCTGTTCCTTAAAACACTAGTGCTTAGGAAATCTATTGGAGGCAGAAGCAGTCAAGGGTAGCCTAGGGTTAGGGTTAGGCTTAGGGTACGGCTTAGGGTACGGGTTCGGGGAGGGCTTCGGGTACGGCGTAGGGTATGGGTTAGGGTTAGGGTTAGGGTTAGTGTTAGGGTTAGGGCTCGGTTTAGGGTACGGGTTAGGATTAGGGTACGTGTTAGGGTTAGGGTAGGGGTTAGCGATAGGGTACGCGTTAGGGTTAGGGTAGTGATTAAACCTATCCCACTCTCTAGATAACCCTTAGCACATAAAGGAATATTATTTGGGGGTCCAGCCATGGAGAAGAGTTTAGACACTAGGATAAGATAAGGAACACACCCATTATAAAGAAATCACATTAGGATTCTCTTTTTAAGCTGTTCCTTAAAACACTAGTGCTTAGGAAATCTATTGGAGGCAGAAGCAGTCAAGGGTAGCCTAGGGTTAGGGTTAGGCTTAGGGTACGGCTTAGGGTACGGGTTCGGGGAGGGCTTCGGGTACGGCGTAGGGTATGGGATAGGGTTAGGGTTAGGGTTAGTGTTAGGGTTAGGGCTCGGTTTAGGGTACGGGTTAGGATTAGGGTACGTGTTAGGGTTAGGGTAGGAGTTAGCGATAGGGTACTCGTTAGGGTTAGGGTAGTTATTAAACCTATCCCACTCTCTAGTTATCCCTTAGCACGTAAAGGAATATTATTTGGGGGTCCAGCCATGGAGAAGAGTTTAGACACTAGGATAAGATAAGGAACACACCCATTATAAAGAAATCACATTACGATTCTCTTTTTAAGCTGTTCCTTAAAACACTAGTGCTTAGGAAATCTATTGGAGGCAGAAGCAGTCAAGGGTAGCCTAGGGTTAGGGTTAGGCTTAGGGTACGGCTTAGGGTACGGGTTCGGGGAGGGCTTCGGGTACGGCGTAGGGTATGGGTTAGGGTTAGGGTTAGGGTTAGTGTTAGGGTTAGGGCTCGGTTTAGGGTACGGGTTAGGATTAGGGTACGTGTTAGGGTTAGGGTAGGGGTTAGCGATAGGGTACGCGTTAGGGTTAGGGTAGTGATTAAACCTATCCCACTCTCTAGTTATCCCTTAGCACGTAAAGGAATATTATTTGGGGGTCCAGCCATGGAGAAGAGTTTAGACACTAGGATAAGATAAGGAACACACCCATTATAAAGAAATCACATTAGGATTCTCTTTTTAAGCTGTTCCTTAAAACACTAGTGCTTAGGAAATCTATTGGAGGCAGAAGCAGTCAAGGGTAGCCTAGGGTTAGGGTTAGGCTTAGGGTTAGGCTTAGGGTACGGCTTAGGGTACGGGTTCGGGGAGGGCTTCGGGTACGGCGTAGGGTATGGGTTAGGGTTAGGGTTAGGGTTAGTGTTAGGGTTAGGGCTCGGTTTAGGGTACGGGTTAGGATTAGGGTACGTGTTAGGGTTAGGGTAGGGGTTAGGGTTAGGGTACGCGTTACGGTTAGGGTAGTTATTAAACCTATCCCACTCTCTAGATACCCCTTAGCACGTAAAGGAATATTATTTGGGGGTCCAGCCATGGAGAAGAGTTTAGACACTAAGATAATATAAGGAACACACACATTATAAAGAAATCACATTAGGATTCTCTTTTTAAGCTGTTCCTTAAAACACTAGTGCTTAGGAAATCTATTGGAGGCAGAAGCAGTCAAGGGTAGCCTAGGGTTAGGGTTAGGCTTAGGGTTAGCCTTAGGCTACGGTTTAGGGTACGGGTTTGGGGAGGGCTTCGGGTACGGCGTAGGGTATGGGTTAGAGTTAGGGTTAGGGTTAGTGTTAGGGTTAGGGCTCGGTTTAGGGTACGGGTTAGGATTAGGGTACGTGTTAGGGTTAGGGTAGGGGTTAGCGTTAGGGTACGCGTTAGGGTTAGGGTAGTTATTAAACCTATCCCACTCTCTAGTTACCCCTTAGCACGTAAAGGAATATTATTTGGGGGTCCAGCCATGGAGAAGAGTTTAGACACTAGGATAAGATAAGGAACACACCCATTATAAAGAAATCACATTAGGATTCTCTTTTTAAGCTGTTCCTTAAAACACTAGTGCTTAGGAAATCTATTGCAGGCAGAAGCAGTCAAGGGTAGCCAAGGGTTAGGGTTAGGCTTAGGGTTAGGCTTAGGGTACGGCTTAGGGTACGGGTTCGGGGAGGGCTTCGGGTACGGCGTAGGGTATGGGTTAGGGTTAGGGTTAGGGTTAGTGTTAGGGTTAGGGCTCGGTTTAGGGTACGGGTTAGGATTAGGGTACGTGTTAGGGTTAGGGTAGGGGTTAGGGTTAGGGTACGCGTTAGGTTTAGGGTAGTGATTAAACCTATCCCACTCTCTAGATACCCCTTAGCACATAAAGGAATATTATTTGGGGGTCCAGCCATGGAGAAGAGTTTAGACACTAGGATTAGATAAGGAACACACCCATTATAAAGAAATCACATTAGGATTCTCTTTTTAAGCTGTTCCTTAAAACACTAGTGCTTAGGAAATCTATTGGAGGCAGAAGCAGTCAAGGGTAGCCTAGGGTTAGGGTTAGGCTTAGGGTACGGCTTAGGGTACGGGTTCGGGGAGGGCTTCGGGTACGGCGTAGGGTATGGGTTAGGGTTAGGGTTAGGGTTAGTGTTAGGGTTAGGGCTCGGTTTAGGGTACGGGTTAGGATTAGGGTACGTGTTAGCGTTAGGGTAGGGGTTAGCGATAGGGTACGTGTTAGGGTTAGGGTAGTTATTAAACCTATCCCACTCTCTAGTTATCCCTTAGCACGTAAAGGAATATTATTTGGGGGTCCAGCCATGGAGAAGAGTTTAGACACTAGGATAAGATAAGGAACACACCCATTATAAAGAAATCACATTAGGATTCTCTTTTTAAGCTGTTCCTTAAAACACTAGTGCTTAGGAAATCTATTGGAGGCAGAAGCAGTCAAGGGTAGCCTAGGGTTAGGGTTAGGCTTAGGGTTAGGCTTAGGGTACGGCTTAGGGTACGGGTTCGGGGAGGGCTTCGGGTACGGCGTAGGGTATGGGTTAGGGTTAGGGTTAGGGTTAGTGTTAGGGTTAGGGCTCGGTTTAAGGTACGGGTTAGGATTAGGGTACGTGTTAGGGTTAGGGTAGGGGTTAGGGTTAGGGTACGCGTTAGGTTTAGGGTAGTGATTAAACCTATCCCACTCTCTAGATACCCCTTAGCACATAAAGGAATATTATTTGGGGGTCCAGCCATGGAGAAGAGTTTAGACACTAGGATTAGATAAGGAACACACCCATTATAAAGAAATCACATTAGGTTTCTCTTTTTAAGCTGTTCCTTAAAACACTAGTGCTTAGGAAATCTATTGGAGGCAGAAGCAGTCAAGGGTAGCCTAGGGTTAGGGTTAGGCTTAGGGTTAGGCTTAGGATACGGCTTAGGGTACGGGTTCGGGGAGGGCTTCCGGTACGGCGTAGGGTATGGGTTAGGTTTAGGGTTAGGGTTAGTGTTAGGATTAGGGCTCGGTTTAGGGTACGGGTTAGGATTAGGGTACGTGTTAGGGTTAGGGTAGGGGTTAGGTTTAGGGTACGCGTTAGGGTTAGGGTAGTGATTAAACCTATCCCACTCTCTAGATACCCCTTAGCACATAAAGGAATATTATTTGGGGGTCCAGCCATGGAGAAGAGTTTAGACACTAGGATTAGATAAGGAACACACCCATTATAAAGAAATCACATTAGGATTCTCTTTTTAAGCTGTTCCTTAAAACACTAGTGCTTAGGAAATCTATTGGAGGCAGAAGCAGTCAAGGGTAGCCTAGGGTTAGGTTTAGGCTTAGTGTACGGGTTCGGGGAGGGCTTCGGGTACGGCGTAGGGTATGGGTTAGGGTTAGGGTTAGGGTTAGTGTTAGGGTTAGGGCTCGGTTTAGGGTACGGATTAGGATTAGGTTACGTGTTAGGGTTAGGGTAGGGGTTAGCGTTAGGGTACGCGTTAGGGTTAGGGTAGTTATTAAACCTATCCCACTCTCTAGTTACCCCTTAGCACGTAAAGGAATATTATTTGGGGGTCCAGCCATGGAGAAGAGTTTAGACACTAGGATAAGATAAGGAACACACCCATTATAAAGAAATCACATTAGGATTCTCTTTTTAAGCTGTTCCTTAAAACACTAGTGCTTAGGAAATCTATTGGAGGCAGAAGCAGTCAAGGGTAGCCTAGGGTTAGGGTTAGGCTTAGGGTTAGGCTTAGGGTACGGCTTAGGGTACGGGTTCGGGGAGGGCTTCGGGTACGGCGTAGGGTATGGGTTAGGGTTAGGGTTAGGGTTAGTGTTAGGGTTAGGGCTCGGTTTAGGGTACGGGTTAGGATTAGGGTACGTGTTAGGGTTAGGGTAGGGGTTAGGGTTAGGGTACGCGTTAGGTTTAGGGTAGTGATTAAACCTATCCCACTCTCTAGATACCCGTTAGCACATAAAGGAATATTATTTGGGGGTCCAGCCATGGAGAAGAGTTTAGACACTAGGATTAGATAAGGAACACACCCATTATAAAGAAATCACATTAGGATTCTCTTTTTAAGCTGTTCCTTAAAACACTAGTGCTTAGGAAATCTATTGGAGGCAGAAGCAGTCAAGGGTAGCCTAGGGTTAGGGTTAGGCTTAGGGTACGGCTTAGGGTACGGGTTCGGGGAGGGCTTCGGGTACGGCGTAGGGTATGGGTTAGGGTTAGGGTTAGGGTTAGTGTTAGGGTTAGGGCTCGGTTTAGGGTACGGGTTAGGATTAGGGTACGTGTTAGGGTTAGGGTAGGGGTTAGCGATAGGGTACGCGTTAGGGTTAGGGTAGTGATTAAACCTATCCCACTCTCTAGATAACCCTTAGCACATAAAGGAATATTATTTGGGGGTCCAGCCATGGAGAAGAGTTTAGACACTAGGATAAGATAAGGAACACACCCATTATAAAGAAATCACATTAGGATTCTCTTTTTAAGCTGTTCCTTAAAACACTAGTGCTTAGGAAATCTATTGGAGGCAGAAGCAGTCAAGGGTAGCCTAGGGTTAGGGTTAGGCTTAGGGTACGGCTTAGGGTACGGGTTCGGGGAGGGCTTCGGGTACGGCGTAGGGTATGGGATAGGGTTAGGGTTAGGGTTAGTGTTAGGGTTAGGGCTCGGTTTAGGGTACGGGTTAGGATTAGGGTACGTGTTAGGGTTAGGGTAGGAGTTAGCGATAGGGTACTCGTTAGGGTTAGGGTAGTTATTAAACCTATCCCACTCTCTAGTTATCCCTTAGCACGTAAAGGAATATTATTTGGGGGTCCAGCCATGGAGAAGAGTTTAGACACTAGGATAAGATAAGGAACACACCCATTATAAAGAAATCACATTACGATTCTCTTTTTAAGCTGTTCCTTAAAACACTAGTGCTTAGGAAATCTATTGGAGGCAGAAGCAGTCAAGGGTAGCCTAGGGTTAGGGTTAGGCTTAGGGTACGGCTTAGGGTACGGGTTCGGGGAGGGCTTCGGGTACGGCGTAGGGTATGGGTTAGGGTTAGGGTTAGGGTTAGTGTTAGGGTTAGGGCTCGGTTTAGGGTACGGGTTAGGATTAGGGTACGTGTTAGGGTTAGGGTAGGGGTTAGCGATAGGGTACGCGTTAGGGTTAGGGTAGTGATTAAACCTATCCCACTCTCTAGTTATCCCTTAGCACGTAAAGGAATATTATTTGGGGGTCCAGCCATGGAGAAGAGTTTAGACACTAGGATAAGATAAGGAACACACCCATTATAAAGAAATCACATTAGGATTCTCTTTTTAAGCTGTTCCTTAAAACACTAGTGCTTAGGAAATCTATTGGAGGCAGAAGCAGTCAAGGGTAGCCTAGGGTTAGGGTTAGGCTTAGGGTTAGGCTTAGGGTACGGCTTAGGGTACGGGTTCGGGGAGGGCTTCGGGTACGGCGTAGGGTATGGGTTAGGGTTAGGGTTAGGGTTAGTGTTAGGTTTAGGGCTCGGTTTAAGGTACGGGTTAGGATTAGGATACGTGTTAGGGTTAGGGTAGGGGTTAGGGTTAGGGTACGCGTTAGGGTTAGGGTAGTGATTAAACCTATCCCACTCTCTAGATACCCCTTAGCACATAAAGGAATATTATTTGGGGGTCCAGCCATGGAGAAGAGTTTAGACACTAGGATTAGATAAGGAACACACCCATTATAAAGAAATCACATTAGGATTCTCTTTTTAAGCTGTTCCTTAAAACACTAATGCTTAGGAAATCTATTGGAGGCAGAAGCAGTCAAGGGTAGCCTAGGGTTAGGGTTAGGCTTAGGGTTAGGCTTAGGATACGGCTTAGGGTACGGGTTCGGGGAGGGCTTCGGGTACGGCGTAGGGTATGGGTTAGGTTTAGGGTTAGGGTTAGTGTTAGGGTTAGGGCTCGGTTTAGGGTACGGGTTAGGATTAGGGTACGTGTTAGGGTTAGGGTAGGGGTTAGGGTTAGGGTACGCGTTAGGGTTAGGGTAGTGATTAAACCTATCCCACTCTCTAGATACCCCTTAGCACATAAAGGAATATTATTTGGGGGTCCAGCCATGGAGAAGAGTTTAGACACTAGGATTACATAAGGAACACACCCATTATAAAGAAATCACATTAGGATTCTCTTTTTAAGCTGTTCCTTAAAACACTAGTGCTTAGGAAATCTATTGGAGGCAGAAGCAGTCAAGGGTAGCCTAGGGTTAGGGTTAGGCTTAGGGTTAGGCTTAGGGTACGGCTTAGGGTACGGGTTCGGGGAGGGCTTCGGGTACGGCGTAGGGTATGGGTTAGGGTTAGGGTTAGGGTTAGTGTTAGGGTTAGGGCTCGGTTTAGGGTACGGGTTAGGATTAGGGTACGTGTTAGGGTTAGGGTAGGGGTTAGGGTTAGGGTACGCGTTACGGTTAGGGTAGTTATTAAACCTATCCCACTCTCTAGATACCCCTTAGCACGTAAAGGAATATTATTTGGGGGTCCAGCCATGGAGAAGAGTTTAGACACTAAGATAATATAAGGAACACACACATTATAAAGAAATCACATTAGGATTCTCTTTTTAAGCTGTTCCTTAAAACACTAGTGCTTAGGAAATCTATTGGAGGCAGAAGCAGTCAAGGGTAGCCTAGGGTTAGGGTTAGGCTTAGGGTTAGCCTTAGGCTACGGTTTAGGGTACGGGTTTGGGGAGGGCTTCGGGTACGGCGTAGGGTATGGGTTAGAGTTAGGGTTAGGGTTAGTGTTAGGGTTAGGGCTCGGTTTAGGGTACGGGTTAGGATTAGGGTACGTGTTAGGGTTAGGGTAGGGGTTAGCGTTAGGGTACGCGTTAGGGTTAGGGTAGTTATTAAACCTATCCCACTCTCTAGTTACCCCTTAGCACGTAAAGGAATATTATTTGGGGGTCCAGCCATGGAGAAGAGTTTAGACACTAGGATAAGATAAGGAACACACCCATTATAAAGAAATCACATTAGGATTCTCTTTTTAAGCTGTTCCTTAAAACACTAGTGCTTAGGAAATCTATTGCAGGCAGAAGCAGTCAAGGGTAGCCAAGGGTTAGGGTTAGGCTTAGGGTTAGGCTTAGGGTACGGCTTAGGGTACGGGTTCGGGGAGGGCTTCGGGTACGGCGTAGGGTATGGGTTAGGGTTAGGGTTAGGGTTAGTGTTAGGGTTAGGGCTCGGTTTAGGGTACGGGTTAGGATTAGGGTACGTGTTAGGGTTAGGGTAGGGGTTAGGGTTAGGGTACGCGTTAGGTTTAGGGTAGTGATTAAACCTATCCCACTCTCTAGATACCCCTTAGCACATAAAGGAATATTATTTGGGGGTCCAGCCATGGAGAAGAGTTTAGACACTAGGATTAGATAAGGAACACACCCATTATAAAGAAATCACATTAGGATTCTCTTTTTAAGCTGTTCCTTAAAACACTAGTGCTTAGGAAATCTATTGGAGGCAGAAGCAGTCAAGGGTAGCCTAGGGTTAGGGTTAGGCTTAGGGTACGGCTTAGGGTACGGGTTCGGGGAGGGCTTCGGGTACGGCGTAGGGTATGGGTTAGGGTTAGGGTTAGGGTTAGTGTTAGGGTTAGGGCTCGGTTTAGGGTACGGGTTAGGATTAGGGTACGTGTTAGGGTTAGGGTAGGGGTTAGCGATAGGGTACGTGTTAGGGTTAGGGTAGTTATTAAACCTATCCCACTCTCTAGTTATCCCTTAGCACGTAAAGGAATATTATTTGGGGGTCCAGCCATGGAGAAGAGTTTAGACACTAGGATAAGATAAGGAACACACCCATTATAAAGAAATCACATTAGGATTCTCTTTTTAAGCTGTTCCTTAAAACACTAGTGCTTAGGAAATCTATTGGAGGCAGAAGCAGTCAAGGGTAGCCTAGGGTTAGGGTTAGGCTTAGGGTTAGGCTTAGGGTACGGCTTAGGGTACGGGTTCGGGGAGGGCTTCGGGTACGGCGTAGGGTATGGGTTAGGGTTAGGGTTAGGGTTAGTGTTAGGGTTAGGGCTCGGTTTAAGGTACGGGTTAGGATTAGGGTACGTGTTAGGGTTAGGGTAGGGGTTAGGGTTAGGGTACGCGTTAGGTTTAGGGTAGTGATTAAACCTATCCCACTCTCTAGATACCCCTTAGCACATAAAGGAATATTATTTGGGGGTCCAGCCATGGAGAAGAGTTTAGACACTAGGATTAGATAAGGAACACACCCATTATAAAGAAATCACATTAGGATTCTCTTTTTAAGCTGTTCCTTAAAACACTAGTGCTTAGGAAATCTATTGGAGGCAGAAGCAGTCAAGGGTAGCCTAGGGTTAGGGTTAGGCTTAGGGTTAGGCTTAGGATACGGCTTAGGGTACGGGTTCGGGGAGGGCTTCCGGTACGGCGTAGGGTATGGGTTAGGTTTAGGGTTAGGGTTAGTGTTAGGATTAGGGCTCGGTTTAGGGTACGGGTTAGGATTAGGGTACGTGTTAGGGTTAGGGTAGGGGTTAGGTTTAGGGTACGCGTTAGGGTTAGGGTAGTGATTAAACCTATCCCACTCTCTAGATACCCCTTAGCACATAAAGGAATATTATTTGGGGGTCCAGCCATGGAGAAGAGTTTAGACACTAGGATTAGATAAGGAACACACCCATTATAAAGAAATCACATTAGGATTCTCTTTTTAAGCTGTTCCTTAAAACACTAGTGCTTAGGAAATCTATTGGAGGCAGAAGCAGTCAAGGGTAGCCTAGGGTTAGGTTTAGGCTTAGTGTACGGGTTCGGGGAGGGCTTCGGGTACGGCGTAGGGTATGGGTTAGGGTTAGGGTTAGGGTTAGTGTTAGGGTTAGGGCTCGGTTTAGGGTACGGATTAGGATTAGGGTACGTGTTAGGGTTAGGGTAGGGGTTAGCGTTAGGGTACGCGTTAGGGTTAGGGTAGTTATTAAACCTATCCCACTCTCTAGTTACCCCTTAGCACGTAAAGGAATATTATTTGGGGGTCCAGCCATGGAGAAGAGTTTAGACACTAGGATAAGATAAGGAACACACCCATTATAAAGAAATCACATTAGGATTCTCTTTTTAAGCTGTTCCTTAAAACACTAGTGCTTAGGAAATCTATTGGAGGCAGAAGCAGTCAAGGGTAGCCTAGGGTTAGGGTTAGGCTTAGGGTTAGGCTTAGGGTACGGCTTAGGGTACGGGTTCGGGGAGGGCTTCGGGTACGGCGTAGGGTATGGGTTAGGGTTAGGGTTAGGGTTAGTGTTAGGGTTAGGGCTCGGTTTAGGGTACGGGTTAGGATTAGGGTACGTGTTAGGGTTAGGGTAGGGGTTAGGGTTAGGGTACGCGTTAGGTTTAGGGTAGTGATTAAACCTATCCCACTCTCTAGATACCCGTTAGCACATAAAGGAATATTATTTGGGGGTCCAGCCATGGAGAAGAGTTTAGACACTAGGATTAGATAAGGAACACACCCATTATAAAGAAATCACATTAGGATTCTCTTTTTAAGCTGTTCCTTAAAACACTAGTGCTTAGGAAATCTATTGGAGGCAGAAGCAGTCAAGGGTAGCCTAGGGTTAGGGTTAGGCTTAGGGTACGGCTTAGGGTACGGGTTCGGGGAGGGCTTCGGGTACGGCGTAGGGTATGGGTTAGGGTTAGGGTTAGGGTTAGTGTTAGGGTTAGGGCTCGGTTTAGGGTACGGGTTAGGATTAGGGTACGTGTTAGGGTTAGGGTAGGGGTTAGCGATAGGGTACGCGTTAGGGTTAGGGTAGTTATTAAACCTATCCCACTCTCTAGTTATCCCTTAGCACGTAAAGGAATATTATTTGGGGGTCCAGCCATGGAGAAGAGTTTAGACACTAGGATAAGATAAGGAACACACCCATTATAAAGAAATCACATTAGGATTCTCTTTTTAAGCTGTTCCTTAAAACACTAGTGCTTAGGAAATCTATTGGAGGCAGAAGCAGTCAAGGGTAGCCTAGGGTTAGGGTTAGGCTTAGGGTTAGGCTTAGGATACGGCTTAGGGTACGGGTTCGGGGAGGGCTTCGGGTACGGCGTAGGGTATGGGTTATGTTTAGGGTTAGGGTTAGTGTTAGGGTTAGGGCTCGGTTTAGGGTACGGGTTAGGATTAGGGTACGTGTTAGGGTTAGGGTAGGGGTTAGGGTTAGGGTACGCGTTAGGGTTAGGGTAGTGATTAAACCTATCCCACTCTCTAGATACCCCTTAGCACATAAAGGAATATTATTTGGGGGTCCAGCCATGGAGAAGAGTTTAGACACTAGGATTAGATAAGGAACACACCCATTATAAAGAAATCACATTAGGATTCTCTTTTTAAGCTGTTCCTTAAAACACTAGTGCTTAGGAAATCTATTGGAGGCAGAAGCAGTCAAGTGTAGCCTAGGGTTAGGGTTAGGCTTAGTGTACGGGTTCGGGGAGGGCTTCGGGTACGGCGTAGGGTATGGGTTAGGGTTAGGGTTAGGGTTAGTGTTAGGGTTAGGGCTCGGTTTAGGGTACGGATTAGGATTAGGGTACGTGTTAGGGTTAGGGTAGGGGTTAGCGATAGGGTACGCGTTAGGGTTAGGGTAGTTATTAAACCTATCCCACTCTCTAGTTCTCCCTTAGCACGTAAAGGAATATTATTTGGGGGTCCAGCCATGGAGAAGAGTTTAGACACTAGGATAAGATAAGGAACACACCCATTATAAAGAAATCACATTAGGATTCTCTTTTTAAGCTGTTCCTTAAAACAGTAGTGCTTAGGAAATCTATTGGAGGCAGAAGCAGTCAAGGGTAGCCTAGGGTTAGGGTTAGGCTTAGGGTTAGGCTTAGGGTACGGCTTAGGGTACGGGTTCGGGGAGGGCTTCGGGTACGGCGTAGGGTATGGGTTAGGGTTAGGGTTAGGGTTAGTGTTAGGTTTAGGGCTCGGTTTAGGGTACGGGTTAGGATTAGGGTACGTGTTAAGGTTAGGGTAGGGGTTAGGGTTAGGGTACGCGTTACGGTTAGGGTAGTGATTAAACCTATCCCACTCTCTAGATACCCCTTAGCACGTAAAGGAATATTATTTGGGGGTCCAGCCATGGAGAAGAGTTTACACACTAAGAAAATATAAGGAACACACACATTATAAAGAAATCACATTAGGATTCTCTTTTTAAGCTGTTCCTTAAAACACTAGTGCTTAGGAATTCTATTGGAGGCAGAAGCAGTCAAGGGTAGCCTAGGGTTAGGGTTAGGCTTAGGGTTAGGCTTAGGGTACGGCTTAGGGTACGGGTTCGGGGAGGGCTTCGGGTACGGCGTAGGGTATGGGTTAGGGTTAGGGTTAGGGTTAGTGTTAGGTTTAGGGCTCGGTTTAGGGTACGGGTTAGGATTAGGGTACGTGTTATGGTTAGGGTAGGGGTTAGGGTTAGGGTACGCGTTACGGTTAGGGTAGTGATTAAACCTATCCCACTCTCTAGATACCCCTTAGCACGTAAAGGAATATTATTTGGGGGTCCAGCCATGGAGAAGAGTTTACACACTAAGAAAATATAAGGAACACACACATTATAAAGAAATCACATTAGGATTCTCTTTTTAAGCTGTTCCTTAAAACACTAGTGCTTAGGAATTCTATTGGAGGCAGAAGCAGTCAAGGGTAGCCTAGGGTTAGGGTTAGGCTTAGGGTTAGGCTTAGGGTACGGCTTAGGGTACGGGTTCGGGGAGGGCTTCGGGTACGGCGTAGGGTATGGGTTAGGGTTAGGGTTAGGGTTAGTGTTAGGGTTAGGGCTCGGTTTAGGGTACGGGTTAGGATTAGGGTACGTGTTAGGGTTAGGGTAGGGGTTAGGGTTAGGGTACGCGTTACGGTTAGGGTAGTTATTAAACCTATCCCACTCTGTAGATACCCCTTAGCACGTAAAGGAATATTATTTGGGGGTCCAGCCATGGAGAAGAGTTTAGACACTAAGATAATATAAGGAACACACACATTATAAAGAAATCACATTAGGATTCTCTTTTTAAGCTGTTCCTTAAAACACTAGTGCTTAGGAAATCTATTGGAGGCAGAAGCAGTCAAGGGTAGCCTAGGGTTAGGGTTAGGCTTAGGGTTAGGCTTAGGGTACGGCTTAGGGTACGGGTTCGGGGAGGGCTTTGGGTACGGCGTAGGGTATGGGTTAGGGTTAGGGTTAGGGTTAGTGTTAGGGTTAGGGCTAGGTTTAGGGTACGGGTTAGGATTAGGGTACGTGTTAGGGTTAGGGTAGGGGTTAGCGTTAGGGTACGCGTTAGGGTTAGGGTAGTTATTAAACCTATCCCACTCTCTAGTTACCCCTTAGCACGTAAAGGTATATTATTTGGGGGTCCAGCCATGGAGAAGAGTTTAGACACTAAGATAATATAAGGAACACACACATTATAAAGAAATCACATTAGGATTCTCTTTTTAAGCTGTTCCTTAAAACACTAGTGCTTAGGAAATCTATTGGAGGCAGAAGCAGTCAAGGGTAGCCTAGGGTTAGGGTTAGGCTTAGGGTTAGGCTTAGGGTACGGCTTATGGTACGGGTTCGGGGAGGGCTTCGGGTACGGCGTAGGGTATGGGTTAGGGTTAGGGTTAGGGTTAGTGTTAGGGTTAGGGCTCGGTTTAGGGTACGGGTTAGGATTAGGGTACGTGTTAGGGTTAGGGTAGGGGTTAGGGTTAGGGTATGCGTTAGGGTTAGGGTAGTTATTAAACCTATCCCACTCTCTAGATACCCCTTAGCACGTAAAGGAATATTATTTGGGGGTCCAGCCATGGAGAAGAGTTTAGACACTAGGATAAGATAAGGAACACACACATTATAAAGAAATCACATTAGGATTCTCTTTTTAAGCAGTTCCTTAAAACACTAGTGCTTAGGAAATCTATTGGAGGCAGAAGCAGTCAAGGGTAGCCTAGGGTTAGGGTTAGGCTTAGGGTTAGGCTTAGGGTACGGCTTAGGGTACGGGTTCGGGGAGGGCTTCGGGTACGGCGTAGGGTATGGGTTAGGGTTAGGGTTAGGGTTAGTGTTAGGGTTAGGGCTCGGTTTAGGGTACGGGTTAGGATTAGGGTACGTGTTAGGGTTAGGGTAGGGGTTAGGGTTAGGGTACGCGTTAGGGTTAGGGTAGTGATTAAACCTATCCCACTCTCTAGAAAACCCTTAGCACATAAAGGAATATTATTTGGGGGTCCAGCCATGGAGAAGAGTTTAGACACTAGGATTAGATAAGGAACACACCCATTATAAAGAAATCACATTAGGATTCTCTTTTTAAGCTGTTCCTTAAAACACTAGTGCTTAGGAAATCTATTGGAGGCAGAAGCAGTCAAGGGTAGCCTAGGGTTAGGGTTAGGCTTAGGGTACGGCTTAGGGTACGGGTTCGGGGAGGGCTTCGGGTACGGCGTAGGGTATGGGATAGGGTTAGGGTTAGGGTTAGTGTTAGGGTTAGGGCTCGGTTTAGGGTACGGGTTAGGATTAGGGTACGTGTTAGGGTTAGGGTAGGGGTTAGCGATAGGGTACTCGTTAGGGTTAGGGTAGTTATTAAACCTATCCCACTCTCTAGTTATCCCTTAGCACGTAAAGGAATATTATTTGGGGGTCCAGCCATGGAGAAGAGTTTAGACACTAGGATAAGATAAGGAACACACCCATTATAAAGAAATCACATTAGGATTCTCTTTTTAAGCTGTTCCTTAAAACACTAGTGCTTAGGAAATCTATTGGAGGCAGAAGCAGTCAAGGGTAGCCTAGGGTTAGGGTTAGGCTTAGGGTACGGCTTAGGGTACGGGTTCGGGGAGGGCCTCGGGTACGGCGTAGGGTATGGGTTAGGGTTAGGGTTAGGGTTAGTGTTAGGGTTAGGGCTCGGTTTAGGGTACGGGTTAGGATGAGGGTACGTGTTAGGGTTAGGGTAGGGGTTAGCGATAGGGTACGCGTTAGGGTTAGGGTAGTGATTAAACCTATCCCACTCTCTAGTTATCCCTTAGCACGTAAAGGAATATTATTTGGGGGTCCAGCCATGGAGAAGAGTTTAGACACTAGGATAAGATAAGGAACACACCCATTATAAAGAAATCACAGTAGGATTCTCTTTTTAAGCTGTTCCTTAAAACACTAGTGCTTAGGAAATCTATTGGAGGCAGAAGCAGTCAAGGGTAGCCTAGGGTTAGGGTTAGGCTTAGGGTTAGGCTTAGGGTACGGCTTAGGGTACGGGTTCGGGGAGGGCTTCGGGTACGGCGTAGGGTATGGGTTAGTGTTAGGGTTAGGGTTAGTGTTAGGGTTAGGGCTCCGTTTAGGGTACGGGTTAGGATTAGGGTACGTGTTAGGGTTAGGGTAGGGGTTAGGGTTAGGGTACGCGTTACGGTTAGGGTAGTGATTAAACCTATCCCACTCTCTAGATACCCCTTAGCACGTAAAGGAATATTATTTTGGGGTCCAGCCATGGAGAAGAGTTTAGACACTAAGATAATATAAGGAACACACACATTATAAAGAAATCACATTAGGATTCTCTTTTTAAGCTGTTCCTTAAAACACTAGTGCTTAGGAAATCTATTGGAGGCAGAAGCAGTCAAGGGTAGCCTAGGGTTAGGGTTAGGGTTAGGGTTAGGCTTAGGGTACGGCTTAGGGTACGGGTTCGGGGAGGGCTTCGGGTACGGCGTAGGGTATGGGTTAGGTTTAGGGTTAGGGTTAGTGTTAGGGTTAGGTCTCGGTTTAGGGTACGGGTTAGGATTAGGGTACGTGTTAGGGTTAGGGTAGGGGTTAGGGTTAGGGTACGCGTTAGGGTTAGGGTAGTGATTAAACCTATCCCACTCTCTAGATACCCCTTAGCACATAAAGGAATATTATTTGGGGGTCCAGCCATGGAGAAGAGTTTAGACACTAGGATTAGATAAGGAACACACCCATTAAAAAGAAATCACATTAGGATTCTCTTTTTAAGCTGTTCCTTAAAACACTAGTGCTTAGGAAATCTATTGGAGGCAGAAGCAGTCAAGGGTAGCCTAGGGTTAGGGTTAGGCTTAGGGTTAGGCTTAGGGTACGGCTTAGGGTACGGGTTCGGGGAGGGCTTCGGGTACGGCGTAGGGTATGGGTTAGGGTTAGGGTTAGGGTTAGTGTTAGGGTTAGGGCTCGGTTTAGGGTACGGGTTAGGATTAGGGTACGTGTTAGGGTTAGGGTAGGGGTTAGGGTTAGGGTACGCGTTAGGGTTAGGGTAGTTATTAAATCTATCCCACTCTCTAGATACCCCTTAGCACGTAAAGGAATATTATTTGGGGGTCCAGCCATGGAGAAGAGTTTAGACACTAGGATAAGATAAGGAACAAACACATTATAAAGAAATCACATTAGGATTCTCTTTTTAAGCAGTTCCTTAAAACACTAGTGCTTAGGAAATCTATTGGAGGCAGAAGCAGTCAAGGGTAGCCTAGGGTTAGGGTTAGGCTTAGGGTTAGGCTTAGGGTACGGCTTAGGGTACGGGTTCGGGGAGGGCTTCGGATACGGCGTAGGGTATGGGTTAGGGTTAGGGTTAGGGTTAGTGTTAGGGTTAGGGCTCGGTTTAGGGTACGGGTTAGGATTAGGGTACGTGTTAGGGTTAGGGTAGGGGTTAGGGTTAGGGTACGCGTTAGGGTTAGGGTAGTGATTAAACCTATCCCACTCTCTAGATACCCCTTAGCACATAAAGGAATATTATTTGGGGTTCCAGCCATGGAGAAGAGTTTAGACACTAGGATTAGATAAGGAACACACCCATTATAAAGAAATCACATTAGGATTCTCTTTTTAAGCTGTTCCTTAAAACACTAGTGCTTAGGAAATCTATTGGAGGCAGAAGCAGTCAAGGGTAGCCTAGGGTTAGGGTTAGGCTTAGGGTTAGGCTTAGGGTACGGCTTAGGGTACGGGTTCGGGGAGGGCTTCGGGTACGGCGTAGGGTATGGGTTAGGGTTAGGGTTAGGGTTAGTGTTAGGGTTAGGGCTCGGTTTAGGGTACGGGTTAGGATTAGGGTACGTGTTAGGGTTAGGGTAGTGGTTAGGGTTAGGGTACGCGTTAGGGTTAGGGTAGTTATTAAACCTATCCCACTCTCTAGATACCCCTTAGCACGTAAAGGAATATTATTTGGGGGTCCAGCCATGGAGAAGAGTTTAGACACTAGGATAAGATAAGGAACAAACACATTATAAAGAAATCACATTAGGATTCTCTTTTTAAGCAGTTCCTTAAAACACTAGTGCTTAGGAAATCTATTGGAGGCAGAAGCAGTCAAGGGTAGCCTAGGATTAGGGTTAGGCTTAGGGTACGGCTTAGGGTACGGGTTCGGGGAGGGCTTCGGGTACGGCGTAGGGTATGGGATAGGGTTAGGGTTAGGGTTAGTGTTAGGGTTAGGGCTCGGTTTAGGGTACGGGTTAGGATTAGGGTACGTGTTAGGGTTAGGGTAGGGGTTAGCGATAGGGTACTCGTTAGGGTTAGGGTAGTTATTAAACCTATCCCACTCTCTAGTTATCCCTTAGCACGTAAAGGAATATTATTTGGGGGTCCAGCCATGGAGAAGAGTTTAGACACTAGCATAAGATAAGGAACACACCCATTATAAAGAAATCACATTAGGATTCTCTTTTTAAGCTGTTCCTTAAAACACTAGTGCTTACGAAATCTATTGGACGCAGAAGCAGTCAAGGGTAGCCTAGGGTTAGGGTTAGGCTTAGGGTTAGGCTTAGGGTACGGCTTAGGGTACGGGTTCGGGGAGGGCTTCGTGTACGGCGTAGGGTATGGGTTAGGGTTAGGGTTAGGGTTAGTGTTAGGGTTAGGACTCGGTTTAGGGTACGGGTTAGGATTAGGGTACGTGTTAGGGTTAGGGTAGGGGTTAGGGTTAGGGTACGCGTTAGGGTTAGGGTAGGTATTAAACCTATCCCACTCTCTAGATTCCCCTTAGCACGTAAAGGAATATTATTTGGGGGTCCAGCCATGGAGAAGAGTTTAGACACTAGGATAAGATAAGGAACACACACATTATAAAGTAATCACATTAGGATTCTCTTTTTAAGCAGTTCCTTAAAACACTAGTGCTTAGGAAATCTATTGGAGGCAGAAGCAGTCAAGGGTAGCCTAGGGTTAGGGTTAGGCTTAGGGTTAGGCTTAGGGTACGGCTTAGGGTACGGGTTCGGGGAGGGCTTCGGGTACGGCGTAGGGTATGGTTTAGGGTTAGGGTTAGGGTTAGTGTTAGGGTTAGGGCTCGGTTTAGGGTACGGGTTAGGATTAGGGTACGTGTTAGTGTTAGGGTAGGGGTTAGGATTAGGGTACGCGTTAGGGTTAGGGTAGTGATTAAACCTATCCCACTCTCTAGATACCCCTTAGCACATAAAGGAATATTATTTGGGGGTCCAGCCATGGAGAAGAGTTTAGACACTAGGATTAGATAAGGAACACACCCATTATAAAGAAATCACATTAGGATTCTCTTTTTAAGCTGTTCCTTAAAACACTAGTGCTTAGGAAATCTATTGGAGGCAGAAGCAGTCAAGGGTAGCCTAGGGTTAGGGTTAGGCTTAGGGTACGGCTTAGGGTACGGGTTCGGGGAGGGCTTCGGGTACGGCGTAGGGTATGGGATAGGGTTAGGGTTAGGGTTAGTGTTAGTGTTAGGGCTCGGTTTAGGGTACGGGTTAGGATTAGGGTACGTGTTAGGGTTAGGGTAGGGGTTAGCGATAGGGTACGCATTAGGGTTAGGGTAGTTATTAAACCTATCCCACTCTCTAGTTATCCCTTAGCACGTAAAGGAATATTATTTTGGGGTCCAGCCATGGAGAAGAGTTTAGACACTAAGATAATATAAGGAACACACACATTATAAAGAAATCACATTAGGATTGTCTTTTTAAGCTGTTCCTTAAAACACTAGTGCTTAGGAAATCTATTGGAGGCAGAAGCAGTCAAGGGTAGCCTAGGGTTAGGGTTAGGCTTAGGGTTAGGCTTAGGCTACGGTTTAGGGTACGGGTTTGGGGAGGGCTTCGGATACGGCGTAGGGTATGGGTTAGAGTTAGGGTTAGGGTTAGTGTTAGGGTTAGGGCTCGGTTTAGGGTACGGGTTAGGATTAGGGTACGTGTTAGGGTTAGGGTACGGGTTAGCGTTAGGGTACGCGTTAGGGTTAGGGTAGTTATTAAACCTATCCCACTCTCTAGTTACCTCTTAGCACGTAAAGGAATATTATTTGGGGGTCCAGCCATGGAGAAGAGTTTTGACACTAGGATAAGATAAGGAACACACCCATTATAAAGAAATCACATTAGGATTCTCTTTTTAAGCTGTTCCTTAAAACACTAGTGCTTAGGAAATCTATTGGAGGCAGAAGCAGTCAAGGGTAGCCTAGGGTTAGGGTTAGGCTTAGGGTTAGGCTTAGGGTACGGCTTAGGGTACGGGTTCGGGGAGGGCTTCGGGTACAGCATAGGGTATGGGTTAGGGTTAGGGTTAGGGTTAGTGTTAGGGTTAGGGCTCGGTTTAGGGTACGGGTTAGGATTAGGGTACGTGTTAGGGTTAGGGTAGGGGTTAGGGTTAGGGTACGCGTTAGGGTTAGGGTAGTGATTAAACCTATCCCACTCTCTAGATACCCCTTAGCACATAAAGGAATATTACTTGGGGGTCCAGTCATGGAGAAGAGTTTAGACACTAGGATTAGATAAGGAACACACCCATTATAAAGAAATCACATTAGGATTCTCTTTTTAAGCTGTTCCTTAAAACACTAGTGCTTAGGAAATCTATTGGAGGCAGAAGCAGTCAAGGGTAGCCTAGGGTTAGGGTTAGGCTTAGGGTACGGCTTAGGGTACGGATTCGGGGAGGGCTTCGGGTACGGCGTAGGGTATGGGTTAGGGTTATGCTTAGGGTTAGTGTTAGGGTTAGGGCTCGGTTTAGGGTACGGGTTAGGATTAGGGTACGTGTTAGGGTTAGGGTAGGGGTTAGCGATAGGGTGCGCGTTAGGGTTAGGGTAGTTATTAAACCTATCCCACTCTCTAGTTATCCCTTAGCACGTAAAGGAATATTATTTGGGGGTCCAGCCATGGAGAAGAGTTTAGACACTAGGATAAGATAAGGAACACACACATTATAAAGAAATCACATTAGGATTCTCTTTTTAAGCAGTTCCTTAAAACACTAGTGCTTAGGAAATCTATTGGAGGCAGAAGCAGTCAAGGGTAGCCTAGGGTTAGGGTTAGGCTTAGGGTTAGGCTTAGGGTACGGCTTAGGGTACGGGTTCGGGGAGGGCTTCGGGTACGGCGTCGGGTATGGGTTAGGGTTAGGGTTAGGGTTAGTGTTAGGGTTAGGGCTCGGTTTAGGGTACGAGTTAGGATTAGGGTACGTGTTAGGGTTAGGGTAGGGGTTAGGGTTAGGGTACTCGTTAGGGTTAGGGTAGTTATTAAGCCTATCCCACTCTCTAGATACCCCTTAGCACGTAAAGGAATATTATTTGGGGGTCCAGCCATGGAGAAGAGTTTAGACACTAGGATAAGATAAGGAACACACACATTATAAAGAAATCACATTAGGATTCTCTTTTTAAGCAGTTCCTTAAAACACTAGTGCTTAGGAAATCTATTGGAGGCAGAAGCAGTCAAGGGTAGCCTAGGGTTAGGGTTAGGCTTAGGGTTAGGCTTAGGGTACGGCTTAGGGTACGGGTTCGGGGAGGGCTTCGGGTACGGCGTAGGGTATGGGTTAGGGTTAGGGTTAGGGTTAGTGTTAGGGTTAGGGCTCGGTTTAGGGTACGGGTTAGGATTAGGGTACGTGTTAGGGTTAGGGTAGGGGTTAGGGTTAGGGTACGCGTTAGGGTTAGGGTAGTTATTAAACCTATCCCACTCTCTAGATACCCCTTAGCACATAAAGGAATATTATTTGGGGGTCCAGCCATGGAGAAGAGTTTAGACACTAGGATTAGATAAGGAACACACCCATTATAAGAAATCACATTAGGATTCTCTTTTTAAGCTGTTCCTTAAAACACTAGTGCTTAGGAAATCTATTGGAGGCAGAAGCAGTGAAGGGTAGCCTAGGGTTAGGGTTAGGCTTAGGGTACGGCTTAGGGTACGGGTTCGGGGAGGGCTTAGGGTACGGCGTAGGGTATGGGATAGGGTTAGGGTTAGGGTTAGTGTTAGGGTTAGGGCTCTGTTTAGGGTACGGGTTAGGATTACGGTACGTGTTAGGGTTAGGGTAGGGGTTAGCGATAGGGTACGCGTTAGGGTTAGGGTAGTTATTAAACCTATCCCACTCTCTAGTTATCCCTTAGCACGTAAAGGAATATCATTTGGGGGTCCAGCCATGGAGAAGAGTTTAGACACTAGGATAAGATAAGGAACACACCCATTATAAAGAGATCACATTAGGATTCTCTTTTTAAGCTGTTCCTTAAAACACTAGTGCTTAGGAAATCTATTGGAGGCAGAAGCAGTCAAGGGTAGCCTAGGGTTAGGGTTAGGCTTAGTGTACGGGTTCGGGGAGGGCTTCGGGTACGGCGTAGGGTATGGGTTAGGGTTAGGGTTAGGGTTAGTGTTAGGGTTAGGGCTCGGTTTAGGGTACGGATTAGGATTAGGGTACGTGTTAGGGTTAGGGTAGGGGTTAGCGATAGGGTACGCGTTAGGGTTAGGGTAGTTATTAAACCTATCCCACTCTCTAGTTCTCCCTTAGCACGTAAAGGAATATTATTTGGGGGTCCAGCCATGGAGAAGAGTTTAGACACTAGGATTAGATAAGGAACACACCCATTATAAAGAAATCACAGTAGGATTCTCTTTTTAAGCTGTTCCTTAAAACACTAGTGCTTAGGAAATCTATTGGAGGCAGAAGCAGTCAAGTGTAGCCTAGGGTTAGGGTTAGGCTTAGTGTACGGGTTCGGCGAGGGCTTCGGGTACGGCGTAGGGTATGGGTTAGGGTTAGGGTTAGGGTTAGTGTTAGGGTTAGGGCTCGGTTTAGGGTACGGATTAGGATTAGGGTACGTGTTAGGGTTAGGGTAGGGGTTAGCGATAGGGTACGCGTTAGGGTTAGGGTAGTTATTAAACCTATCCCACTCTCTAGTTCTCCCTTAGCACGTAAAGGAATATTATTTGGGGGTCCAGCCATGGAGAAGAGTTTAGACACTAGGATAAGATAAGGAACACACCCATTATAAAGAAATCACATTAGGATTCTCTTTTTAAGCTGTTCCTTAAAACAGTAGTGCTTAGGAAATCTATTGGAGGCAGAAGCAGTCAAGGGTAGCCTAGGGTTAGGGTTAGGCTTAGGGTTAGGCTTAGGGTACGGCTTAGGGTACGGGTTCGGGGAGGGCTTTGGGTACGGCGTAGGGTATGGGTTAGGGTTAGGGTTAGGGTTAGTGTTAGGGTTAGGGCTAGGTTTAGGGTACGGGTTAGGATTAGGGTACGTGTTAGGGTTAGGGTAGGGGTTAGCGTTAGGGTACGCGTTAGGGTTAGGGTAGTTATTAAACCTATCCCACTCTCTAGTTACCCCTTAGCACGTAAAGGTATATTATTTGGGGGTCCAGCCATGGAGAAGAGTTTAGACACTAAGATAATATAAGGAACACACACATTATAAAGAAATCACATTAGGATTCTCTTTTTAAGCTGTTCCTTAAAACACTAGTGCTTAGGAAATCTATTGGAGGCAGAAGCAGTCAAGGGTAGCCTAGGGTTAGGGTTAGGCTTAGGGTACGGCTTAGGGTACGGGTTCGGGGAGGGCTTCGGGTACGGCGTAGGGTATGGGATAGGGTTAGTGTTAGGGTTAGTGTTAGGGTTAGGGCTCGGTTTAGGGTACGGGTTAGGATTAGGGTACGTGTTAGGGTTAGGGTAGGGGTTAGCGATAGGGTACTCGTTAGGGTTAGGGTAGTTATTAAACCTATCCCACTCTCTAGTTATCCCTTAGCACGTAAAGGAATATTATTTGGGGGTCCAGCCATGGAGAAGAGTTTAGACACTAGGATAAGATAAGGAACACACCCATTATAAAGAAATCACATTAGGATTCTCTTTTTAAGCTGTTCCTTAAAACACTAGTGCTTAGGAAATCTATTGGAGGCAGAAGCAGTCAAGGGTAGCCTAGGGTTAGGGTTAGGCTTAGGGTACGGCTTAGGGTACGGGTTCGGGGAGGGCTTCGGGTACGGCGTAGGGTATGGGTTAGGGTTAGGGTTAGGGTTAGTGTTAGGGTTAGGGCTCGGTTTAGGGTACGGGTTAGGATTAGGGTACGTGTTAGGGTTAGGGTAGGGGTTAGCGATAGGGTACGCGTTAGGGTTAGGGTAGTGATTAAACCTATCCCACTCTCTAGTTATCCCTTAGCACGTAAAGGAATATTATTTGGGGGTCCAGCCATGGAGAAGAGTTTAGACACTAGGATAAGATAAGGAACACACCCATTATAAAGAAATCACAGTAGGATTCTCTTTTTAAGCTGTTCCTTAAAACACTAGTGCTTAGGAAATCTATTGGAGGCAGAAGCAGTCAAGGGTAGCCTAGGGTTAGGGTTAGGCTTAGGGTTAGGCTTAGGGTACGGCTTAGGGTACGGGTTCGGGGAGGGCTTCGGGTACGGCGTAGGGTATGGGTTAGTGTTAGGGTTAGGGTTAGTGTTAGGGTTAGGGCTCCGTTTAGGGTACGGGTTAGGATTAGGGTACGTGTTAGGGTTAGGGTAGGGGTTAGGGTTAGGGTACGCGTTACGGTTAGGGTAGTGATTAAACCTATCCCACTCTCTAGATACCCCTTAGCACGTAAAGGAATATTATTTTGGGGTCCAGCCATGGAGAAGAGTTTAGACACTAAGATAATATAAGGAACACACACATTATAAAGAAATCACATTAGGATTCTCTTTTTAAGCTGTTCCTTAAAACACTAGTGCTTAGGAAATCTATTGGAGGCAGAAGCAGTCAAGGGTAGCCTAGGGTTAGGGTTAGGGTTAGGGTTAGGCTTAGGGTACGGCTTAGGGTACGGGTTCGGGGAGGGCTTCGGGTACGGCGTAGGGTATGGGTTAGGTTTAGGGTTAGGGTTAGTGTTAGGGTTAGGTCTCGGTTTAGGGTACGGGTTAGGATTAGGGTACGTGTTAGGGTTAGGGTAGCGGTTAGGGTTAGGGTACGCGTTAGGGTTAGGGTAGTGATTAAACCTATCCCACTCTCTAGATACCCCTTAGCACATAAAGGAATATTATTTGGGGGTCCAGCCATGGAGAAGAGTTTAGACACTAGGATTAGATAAGGAACACACCCATTATAAAGAAATCACATTAGGATTCTCTTTTTAAGCTGTTCCTTAAAACACTAGTGCTTAGGAAATCTATTGGAGGCAGAAGCAGTCAAGGGTAGCCTAGGGTTAGGGTTAGGCTTAGGGTTAGGCTTAGGGTACGGCTTAGGGTACGGGTTCGGGGAGGGCTTCGGATACGGCGTAGGGTATGGGTTAGGGTTAGGGTTAGGGTTAGTGTTAGGGTTAGGGCTCGGTTTAGGGTACGGGTTAGGATTAGGGTACGTGTTAGGGTTAGGGTAGGGGTTAGGGTTAGGGTACGCGTTAGGGTTAGGGTAGTGATTAAACCTATCCCACTCTCTAGATACCCCTTAGCACATAAAGGAATATTATTTGGGGTTCCAGCCATGGAGAAGAGTTTAGACACTAGGATTAGATAAGGAACACACCCATTATAAAGAAATCACATTAGGATTCTCTTTTTAAGCTGTTCCTTAAAACACTAGTGCTTAGGAAATCTATTGGAGGCAGAAGCAGTCAAGGGTAGCCTAGGGTTAGGGTTAGGCTTAGGGTTAGGCTTAGGGTACGGCTTAGGGTACGGGTTCGGGGAGGGCTTCGGGTACGGCGTAGGGTATGGGTTAGGGTTAGGGTTAGGGTTAGTGTTAGGGTTAGGGCTCGGTTTAGGGTACGGGTTAGGATTAGGGTACGTGTTAGGGTTAGGGTAGTGGTTAGGGTTAGGGTACGCGTTAGGGTTAGGGTAGTTATTAAACCTATCCCACTCTCTAGATACCCCTTAGCACGTAAAGGAATATTATTTGGGGGTCCAGCCATGGAGAAGAGTTTAGACACTAGGATAAGATAAGGAACAAACACATTATAAAGAAATCACATTAGGATTCTCTTTTTAAGCAGTTCCTTAAAACACTAGTGCTTAGGAAATCTATTGGAGGCAGAAGCAGTCAAGGGTAGCCTAGGATTAGGGTTAGGCTTAGGGTACGGCTTAGGGTACGGGTTCGGGGAGGGCTTCGGGTACGGCGTAGGGTATGGGATAGGGTTAGGGTTAGGGTTAGTGTTAGGGTTAGGGCTCGGTTTAGGGTACGGGTTAGGATTAGGGTACGTGTTAGGGTTAGGGTAGGGGTTAGCGATAGGGTACTCGTTAGGGTTAGGGTAGTTATTAAACCTATCCCACTCTCTAGTTATCCCTTAGCACGTAAAGGAATATTATTTGGGGGTCCAGCCATGGAGAAGAGTTTAGACACTAGCATAAGATAAGGAACACACCCATTATAAAGAAATCACATTAGGATTCTCTTTTTAAGCTGTTCCTTAAAACACTAGTGCTTACGAAATCTATTGGACGCAGAAGCAGTCAAGGGTAGCCTAGGGTTAGGGTTAGGCTTAGGGTTAGGCTTAGGGTACGGCTTAGGGTACGGGTTCGGGGAGGGCTTCGTGTACGGCGTAGGGTATGGGTTAGGGTTAGGGTTAGGGTTAGTGTTAGGGTTAGGACTCGGTTTAGGGTACGGGTTAGGATTAGGGTACGTGTTAGGGTTAGGGTAGGGGTTAGGGTTAGGGTACGCGTTAGGGTTAGGGTAGGTATTAAACCTATCCCACTCTCTAGATTCCCCTTAGCACGTAAAGGAATATTATTTGGGGGTCCAGCCATGGAGAAGAGTTTAGACACTAGGATAAGATAAGGAACACACACATTATAAAGTAATCACATTAGGATTCTCTTTTTAAGCAGTTCCTTAAAACACTAGTGCTTAGGAAATCTATTGGAGGCAGAAGCAGTCAAGGGTAGCCTAGGGTTAGGGTTAGGCTTAGGGTTAGGCTTAGGGTACGGCTTAGGGTACGGGTTCGGGGAGGGCTTCGGGTACGGCGTAGGGTATGGTTTAGGGTTAGGGTTAGGGTTAGTGTTAGGGTTAGGGCTCGGTTTAGGGTACGGGTTAGGATTAGGGTACGTGTTAGTGTTAGGGTAGGGGTTAGGATTAGGGTACGCGTTAGGGTTAGGGTAGTGATTAAACCTATCCCACTCTCTAGATACCCCTTAGCACATAAAGGAATATTATTTGGGGGTCCAGCCATGGAGAAGAGTTTAGACACTAGGATTAGATAAGGAACACACCCATTATAAAGAAATCACATTAGGATTCTCTTTTTAAGCTGTTCCTTAAAACACTAGTGCTTAGGAAATCTATTGGAGGCAGAAGCAGTCAAGGGTAGCCTAGGGTTAGGGTTAGGCTTAGGGTACGGCTTAGGGTACGGGTTCGGGGAGGGCTTCGGGTACGGCGTAGGGTATGGGATAGGGTTAGGGTTAGGGTTAGTGTTAGTGTTAGGGCTCGGTTTAGGGTACGGGTTAGGATTAGGGTACGTGTTAGGGTTAGGGTAGGGGTTAGCGATAGGGTACGCATTAGGGTTAGGGTAGTTATTAAACCTATCCCACTCTCTAGTTATCCCTTAGCACGTAAAGGAATATTATTTTGGGGTCCAGCCATGGAGAAGAGTTTAGACACTAAGATAATATAAGGAACACACACATTATAAAGAAATCACATTAGGATTGTCTTTTTAAGCTGTTCCTTAAAACACTAGTGCTTAGGAAATCTATTGGAGGCAGAAGCAGTCAAGGGTAGCCTAGGGTTAGGGTTAGGCTTAGGGTTAGGCTTAGGCTACGGTTTAGGGTACGGGTTTGGGGAGGGCTTCGGATACGGCGTAGGGTATGGGTTAGAGTTAGGGTTAGGGTTAGTGTTAGGGTTAGGGCTCGGTTTAGGGTACGGGTTAGGATTAGGGTACGTGTTAGGGTTAGGGTACGGGTTAGCGTTAGGGTACGCGTTAGGGTTAGGGTAGTTATTAAACCTATCCCACTCTCTAGTTACCTCTTAGCACGTAAAGGAATATTATTTGGGGGTCCAGCCATGGAGAAGAGTTTTGACACTAGGATAAGATAAGGAACACACCCATTATAAAGAAATCACATTAGGATTCTCTTTTTAAGCTGTTCCTTAAAACACTAGTGCTTAGGAAATCTATTGGAGGCAGAAGCAGTCAAGGGTAGCCTAGGGTTAGGGTTAGGCTTAGGGTTAGGCTTAGGGTACGGCTTAGGGTACGGGTTCGGGGAGGGCTTCGGGTACAGCATAGGGTATGGGTTAGGGTTAGGGTTAGGGTTAGTGTTAGGGTTAGGGCTCGGTTTAGGGTACGGGTTAGGATTAGGGTACGTGTTAGGGTTAGGGTAGGGGTTAGGGTTAGGGTACGCGTTAGGGTTAGGGTAGTGATTAAACCTATCCCACTCTCTAGATACCCCTTAGCACATAAAGGAATATTACTTGGGGGTCCAGTCATGGAGAAGAGTTTAGACACTAGGATTAGATAAGGAACACACCCATTATAAAGAAATCACATTAGGATTCTCTTTTTAAGCTGTTCCTTAAAACACTAGTGCTTAGGAAATCTATTGGAGGCAGAAGCAGTCAAGGGTAGCCTAGGGTTAGGGTTAGGCTTAGGGTACGGCTTAGGGTACGGATTCGGGGAGGGCTTCGGGTACGGCGTAGGGTATGGGTTAGGGTTATGCTTAGGGTTAGTGTTAGGGTTAGGGCTCGGTTTAGGGTACGGGTTAGGATTAGGGTACGTGTTAGGGTTAGGGTAGGGGTTAGCGATAGGGTGCGCGTTAGGGTTAGGGTAGTTATTAAACCTATCCCACTCTCTAGTTATCCCTTAGCACGTAAAGGAATATTATTTGGGGGTCCAGCCATGGAGAAGAGTTTAGACACTAGGATAAGATAAGGAACACACACATTATAAAGAAATCACATTAGGATTCTCTTTTTAAGCAGTTCCTTAAAACACTAGTGCTTAGGAAATCTATTGGAGGCAGAAGCAGTCAAGGGTAGCCTAGGGTTAGGGTTAGGCTTAGGGTTAGGCTTAGGGTACGGCTTAGGGTACGGGTTCGGGGAGGGCTTCGGGTACGGCGTCGGGTATGGGTTAGGGTTAGGGTTAGGGTTAGTGTTAGGGTTAGGGCTCGGTTTAGGGTACGAGTTAGGATTAGGGTACGTGTTAGGGTTAGGGTAGGGGTTAGGGTTAGGGTACTCGTTAGGGTTAGGGTAGTTATTAAGCCTATCCCACTCTCTAGATACCCCTTAGCACGTAAAGGAATATTATTTGGGGGTCCAGCCATGGAGAAGAGTTTAGACACTAGGATAAGATAAGGAACACACACATTATAAAGAAATCACATTAGGATTCTCTTTTTAAGCAGTTCCTTAAAACACTAGTGCTTAGGAAATCTATTGGAGGCAGAAGCAGTCAAGGGTAGCCTAGGGTTAGGGTTAGGCTTAGGGTTAGGCTTAGGGTACGGCTTAGGGTACGGGTTCGGGGAGGGCTTCGGGTACGGCGTAGGGTATGGGTTAGGGTTAGGGTTAGGGTTAGTGTTAGGGTTAGGGCTCGGTTTAGGGTACGGGTTAGGATTAGGGTACGTGTTAGGGTTAGGGTAGGGGTTAGGGTTAGGGTACGCGTTAGGGTTAGGGTAGTTATTAAACCTATCCCACTCTCTAGATACCCCTTAGCACATAAAGGAATATTATTTGGGGGTCCAGCCATGGAGAAGAGTTTAGACACTAGGATTAGATAAGGAACACACCCATTATAAGAAATCACATTAGGATTCTCTTTTTAAGCTGTTCCTTAAAACACTAGTGCTTAGGAAATCTATTGGAGGCAGAAGCAGTGAAGGGTAGCCTAGGGTTAGGGTTAGGCTTAGGGTACGGCTTAGGGTACGGGTTCGGGGAGGGCTTAGGGTACGGCGTAGGGTATGGGATAGGGTTAGGGTTAGGGTTAGTGTTAGGGTTAGGGCTCTGTTTAGGGTACGGGTTAGGATTACGGTACGTGTTAGGGTTAGGGTAGGGGTTAGCGATAGGGTACGCGTTAGGGTTAGGGTAGTTATTAAACCTATCCCACTCTCTAGTTATCCCTTAGCACGTAAAGGAATATCATTTGGGGGTCCAGCCATGGAGAAGAGTTTAGACACTAGGATAAGATAAGGAACACACCCATTATAAAGAGATCACATTAGGATTCTCTTTTTAAGCTCTTCCTTAAAACACTAGTGCTTAGGAAATCTATTGGAGGCAGAAGCAGTCAAGGGTAGCCTAGGGTTAGGGTTAGGCTTAGTGTACGGGTTCGGGGAGGGCTTCGGGTACGGCGTAGGGTATGGGTTAGGGTTAGGGTTAGGGTTAGTGTTAGGGTTAGGGCTCGGTTTAGGGTACGGATTAGGATTAGGGTACGTGTTAGGGTTAGGGTAGGGGTTAGCGATAGGGTACGCGTTAGGGTTAGGGTAGTTATTAAACCTATCCCACTCTCTAGTTCTCCCTTAGCACGTAAAGGAATATTATTTGGGGGTCCAGCCATGGAGAAGAGTTTAGACACTAGGATTAGATAAGGAACACACCCATTATAAAGAAATCACAGTAGGATTCTCTTTTTAAGCTGTTCCTTAAAACACTAGTGCTTAGGAAATCTATTGGAGGCAGAAGCAGTCAAGTGTAGCCTAGGGTTAGGGTTAGGCTTAGTGTACGGGTTCGGCGAGGGCTTCGGGTACGGCGTAGGGTATGGGTTAGGGTTAGGGTTAGGGTTAGTGTTAGGGTTAGGGCTCGGTTTAGGGTACGGATTAGGATTAGGGTACGTGTTAGGGTTAGGGTAGGGGTTAGCGATAGGGTACGCGTTAGGGTTAGGGTAGTTATTAAACCTATCCCACTCTCTAGTTCTCCCTTAGCACGTAAAGGAATATTATTTGGGGGTCCAGCCATGGAGAAGAGTTTAGACACTAGGATAAGATAAGGAACACACCCATTATAAAGAAATCACATTAGGATTCTCTTTTTAAGCTGTTCCTTAAAACAGTAGTGCTTAGGAAATCTATTGGAGGCAGAAGCAGTCAAGGGTAGCCTAGGGTTAGGGTTAGGCTTAGGGTTAGGCTTAGGGTACGGCTTAGGGTACGGGTTCGGGGAGGGCTTTGGGTACGGCGTAGGGTATGGGTTAGGGTTAGGGTTAGGGTTAGTGTTAGGGTTAGGGCTAGGTTTAGGGTACGGGTTAGGATTAGGGTACGTGTTAGGGTTAGGGTAGGGGTTAGCGTTAGGGTACGCGTTAGGGTTAGGGTAGTTATTAAACCTATCCCACTCTCTAGTTACCCCTTAGCACGTAAAGGTATATTATTTGGGGGTCCAGCCATGGAGAAGAGTTTAGACACTAAGATAATATAAGGAACACACACATTATAAAGAAATCACATTAGGATTCTCTTTTTAAGCTGTTCCTTAAAACACTAGTGCTTAGGAAATCTATTGGAGGCAGAAGCAGTCAAGGGTAGCCTAGGGTTAGGGTTAGGCTTAGGGTACGGCTTAGGGTACGGGTTCGGGGAGGGCTTCGGGTACGGCGTAGGGTATGGGATAGGGTTAGTGTTAGGGTTAGTGTTAGGGTTAGGGCTCGGTTTAGGGTACGGGTTAGGATTAGGGTACGTGTTAGGGTTAGGGTAGGGGTTAGCGATAGGGTACTCGTTAGGGTTAGGGTAGTTATTAAACCTATCCCACTCTCTAGTTATCCCTTAGCACGTAAAGGAATATTATTTGGGGGTCCAGCCATGGAGAAGAGTTTAGACACTAGGATAAGATAAGGAACACACCCATTATAAAGAAATCACATTAGGATTCTCTTTTTAAGCTGTTCCTTAAAACACTAGTGCTTAGGAAATCTATTGGAGGCAGAAGCAGTCAAGGGTAGCCTAGGGTTAGGGTTAGGCTTAGGGTACGGCTTAGGGTACGGGTTCGGGGAGGGCTTCGGGTACGGCGTAGGGTATGGGTTAGGGTTAGGGTTAGGGTTAGTGTTAGGGTTAGGGCTCGGTTTAGGGTACGGGTTAGGATTAGGGTACGTGTTAGGGTTAGGGTAGGGGTTAGCGATAGGGTACGCGTTAGGGTTAGGGTAGTGATTAAACCTATCCCACTCTCTAGTTATCCCTTAGCACGTAAAGGAATATTATTTGGGGGTCCAGCCATGGAGAAGAGTTTAGACACTAGGATAAGATAAGGAACACACCCATTATAAAGAAATCACAGTAGGATTCTCTTTTTAAGCTGTTCCTTAAAACACTAGTGCTTAGGAAATCTATTGGAGGCAGAAGCAGTCAAGGGTAGCCTAGGGTTAGGGTTAGGCTTAGGGTTAGGCTTAGGGTACGGCTTAGGGTACGGGTTCGGGGAGGGCTTCGGGTACGGCGTAGGGTATGGGTTAGTGTTAGGGTTAGGGTTAGTGTTAGGGTTAGGGCTCCGTTTAGGGTACGGGTTAGGATTAGGGTACGTGTTAGGGTTAGGGTAGGGGTTAGGGTTAGGGTACGCGTTACGGTTAGGGTAGTGATTAAACCTATCCCACTCTCTAGATACCCCTTAGCACGTAAAGGAATATTATTTTGGGGTCCAGCCATGGAGAAGAGTTTAGACACTAAGATAATATAAGGAACACACACATTATAAAGAAATCACATTAGGATTCTCTTTTTAAGCTGTTCCTTAAAACACTAGTGCTTAGGAAATCTATTGGAGGCAGAAGCAGTCAAGGGTAGCCTAGGGTTAGGGTTAGGGTTAGGGTTAGGCTTAGGGTACGGCTTAGGGTACGGGTTCGGGGAGGGCTTCGGGTACGGCGTAGGGTATGGGTTAGGTTTAGGGTTAGGGTTAGTGTTAGGGTTAGGTCTCGGTTTAGGGTACGGGTTAGGATTAGGGTACGTGTTAGGGTTAGGGTAGCGGTTAGGGTTAGGGTACGCGTTAGGGTTAGGGTAGTGATTAAACCTATCCCACTCTCTAGATACCCCTTAGCACATAAAGGAATATTATTTGGGGGTCCAGCCATGGAGAAGAGTTTAGACACTAGGATTAGATAAGGAACACACCCATTATAAAGAAATCACATTAGGATTCTCTTTTTAAGCTGTTCCTTAAAACACTAGTGCTTAGGAAATCTATTGGAGGCAGAAGCAGTCAAGGGTAGCCTAGGGTTAGGGTTAGGCTTAGGGTTAGGCTTAGGGTACGGCTTAGGGTACGGGTTCGGGGAGGGCTTCGGATACGGCGTAGGGTATGGGTTAGGGTTAGGGTTAGGGTTAGTGTTAGGGTTAGGGCTCGGTTTAGGGTACGGGTTAGGATTAGGGTACGTGTTAGGGTTAGGGTAGGGGTTAGGGTTAGGGTACGCGTTAGGGTTAGGGTAGTGATTAAACCTATCCCACTCTCTAGATACCCCTTAGCACATAAAGGAATATTATTTGGGGTTCCAGCCATGGAGAAGAGTTTAGACACTAGGATTAGATAAGGAACACACCCATTATAAAGAAATCACATTAGGATTCTCTTTTTAAGCTGTTCCTTAAAACACTAGTGCTTAGGAAATCTATTGGAGGCAGAAGCAGTCAAGGGTAGCCTAGGGTTAGGGTTAGGCTTAGGGTTAGGCTTAGGGTACGGCTTAGGGTACGGGTTCGGGGAGGGCTTCGGGTACGGCGTAGGGTATGGGTTAGGGTTAGGGTTAGGGTTAGTGTTAGGGTTAGGGCTCGGTTTAGGGTACGGGTTAGGATTAGGGTACGTGTTAGGGTTAGGGTAGGGGTTAGGGTTAGGGTACGCGTTAGGGTTAGGGTAGTTATTAAACCTATCCCACTCTCTAGATACCCCTTAGCACGTAAAGGAATATTATTTGGGGGTCCAGCCATGGAGAAGAGTTTAGACACTAGGATAAGATAAGGAACAAACACATTATAAAGAAATCACTTTAGGATTCTCTTTTTAAGCAGTTCCTTAAAACACTAGTGCTTAGGAAATCTATTGGAGGCAGAAGCAGTCAAGGGTAGCCTAGGGTTAGGGTTAGGCTTAGGGTTAGGCTTAGGGTACGGCTTAGGGTACGGGTTCGGGGAGGGCTTCGGATACGGCGTAGGGTATGGGTTAGGGTTAGGGTTAGGGTTAGTGTTAGGGTTAGGGCTCGGTTTAGGGTACGGGTTAGGATTAGGGTACGTGTTAGGGTTAGGGTAGGGGTTAGGGTTAGGGTACGCGTTAGGTTTAGGGTAGTGATTAAACCTATCCCACTCTCTAGATACCCCTTAGCACATAAAGGAATATTATTTGGGGTTCCAGCCATGGAGAAGAGTTTAGACACTAGGATTAGATAAGGAACACACCCATTATAAAGAAATCACATTAGGATTCTCTTTTTAAGCTGTTCCTTAAAACACTAGTGCTTAGGAAATCTATTGGAGGCAGAAGCAGTCAAGGGTAGCCTAGGATTAGGGTTAGGCTTAGGGTACGGCTTAGGGTACGGGTTCGGGGAGGGCTTCGGGTACGGCGTAGGGTATGGGATAGGGTTAGGGTTAGGGTTAGTGTTAGGGTTAGGGCTCGGTTTAGGGTACGGGTTAGGATTAGGGTACGTGTTAGGGTTAGGGTAGGGGTTAGCGATAGGGTACTCGTTAGGGTTAGGGTAGTTATTAAACCTATCCCACTCTCTAGTTATCCCTTAGCACGTAAAGGAATATTATTTGGGGGTCCAGCCATGGAGAAGAGTTTAGACACTAGGATAAGATAAGGAACACACCCATTATAAAGAAATCACATTAGGATTCTCTTTTTAAGCTGTTCCTTAAAACACTAGTGCTTACGAAATCTATTGGACGCAGAAGCAGTCAAGGGTAGCCTAGGGTTAGGGTTAGGCTTAGGGTTAGGCTTAGGGTACGGCTTAGGGTACGGGTTCGGGGAGGGCTTCGTGTACGGCGTAGGGTATGGGTTAGGGTTAGGGTTAGGGTTAGTGTTAGGGTTAGGGCTCGGTTTAGGGTACGGGTTAGGATTAGGGTACGTGTTAGGGTTAGGGTAGGGGTTAGGGTTAGGGTACGCGTTAGGGTTAGGGTAGGTATTAAACCTATCCCACTCTCTAGATACCCCTTAGCACGTAAAGGAATATTATTTGGGGGTCCAGCCATGGAGAAGAGTTTAGACACTAGGATAAGATAAGGAACACACACATTATAAAGAAATCACATTAGGATTCTCTTTTTAAGCAGTTCCTTAAAACACTAGTGCTTAGGAAATCTATTGGAGGCAGAAGCAGTCAAGGGTAGCCTAGGGTTAGGGTTAGGCTTAGGGTTAGGCTTAGGGTACGGCTTAGGGTACGGGTTCGGGGAGGGCTTCGGGTACGGCGTAGGGTATGGGTTAGGGTTAGGGTTAGGGTTAGTGTTAGGGTTAGGGCTCGGTTTAGGGTACGGGTTAGGATTAGGGTACGTGTTAGTGTTAGGGTAGGGGTTAGGATTAGGGTACGCGTTAGGGTTAGGGTAGTGATTAAACCTATCCCACTCTCTAGATACCCCTTAGCACATAAAGGAATATTATTTGGGGGTCCAGCCATGGAGAAGAGTTTAGACACTAGAATTAGATAAGGAACACACCCATTATAAAGAAATCACATTAGGATTCTCTTTTTAAGCTGTTCCTTAAAAGACTAGTGCTTAGGAAATCTATTGGAGGCAGAAGCAGTCAAGGGTAGCCTAGGGTTAGGGTTAGGCTTAGGGTACGGCTTAGGGTACGGGTTCGGGGAGGGCTTCGGGTACGGCGTAGGGTATGGGATAGGGTTAGGGTTAGGGTTAGTGTTAGTGTTAGGGCTCGGTTTAGGGTACGGGTTAGGATTAGGGTACGTGTTAGGGTTAGGGTAGGGGTTAGCGATAGGGTACGCATTAGGGTTAGGGTAGTTATTAAACCTATCCCACTCTCTAGTTATCCCTTAGCACGTAAAGGAATATTATTTTGGGGTCCAGCCATGGAGAAGAGTTTAGACACTAAGATAATATAAGGAACACACACATTATAAAGAAATCACATTAGGATTCTCTTTTTAAGCTGTTCCTTAAAACACTAGTGCTTAGGAAATCTATTGGAGGCAGAAGCAGTCAAGGGTAGCCTAGGGTTAGGGTTAGGCTTAGGGTTAGGCTTAGGCTACGGTTTAGGGTACGGGTTTGGGGAGGGCTTCGGATACGGCGTAGGGTATGGGTTAGAGTTAGGGTTAGGGTTAGTGTTAGGGTTAGGGCTCGGTTTAGGGTACGGGTTAGGATTAGGGTACGTGTTAGGGTTAGGGTACGGGTTAGCGTTAGGGTACGCGTTAGGGTTAGGGTAGTTATTAAACCTATCCCACTCTCTAGTTACCTCTTAGCACGTAAAGGAATATTATTTGGGGGTCCAGCCATGGAGAAGAGTTTTGACACTAGGATAAGATAAGGAACACACCCATTATAAAGAAATCACATTAGGATTCTCTTTTTAAGCTGTTCCTTAAAACACTAGTGCTTAGGAAATCTATTGGAGGCAGAAGCAGTCAAGGGTAGCCTAGGGTTAGGGTTAGGCTTAGGGTTAGGCTTAGGGTACGGCTTAGGGTACGGGTTCGGGGAGGGCTTCGGGTACGGCATAGGGTATGGGTTAGGGTTAGGGTTAGGGTTAGTGTTAGGGTTAGGGCTCGGTTTAGGGTACGGGTTAGGATTAGGGTACGTGTTAGGGTTAGGGTAGGGGTTAGGGTTAGGGTACGCGTTAGGGTTAGGGTAGTGATTAAACCTATCCCACTCTCTAGATACCCCTTAGCACATAAAGGAATATTACTTGGGGGTCCAGTCATGGAGAAGAGTTTAGACACTAGGATTAGATAAGGAACACACCCATTATAAAGAAATCACATTAGGATTCTCTTTTTAAGCTGTTCCTTAAAACACTAGTGCTTAGGAAATCTATTGGATGCAGAAGCAGTCAAGGGTAGCCTAGGGTTAGGGTTAGGCTTAGGGTACGGCTTAGGGTACGGATTCGGGGAGGGCTTCGGGTACGGCGTAGGGTATGGGTTAGGGTTAGGCTTAGGGTTAGTGTTAGGGTTAGGGCTCGGTTTAGGGTACGGGTTAGGATTAGGGTACGTGTTAGGGTTAGGGTAGGGGTTAGCGATAGGGTGCGCGTTAGGGTTAGGGTAGTTATTAAACCTATCCCACTCTCTAGTTATCCCTTAGCACGTAAAGGAATATTATTTGGGGGTCCAGCCATGGAGAAGAGTTTAGACACTAGGATAAGATAAGGAACACACACATTATAAAGAAATCACATTAGGATTCTCTTTTTAAGCAGTTCCTTAAAACACTAGTGCTTAGGAAATCTATTGGAGGCAGAAGCAGTCAAGGGTAGCCTAGGGTTAGGGTTAGGCTTAGGGTTAGGCTTAGGGTACGGCTTAGGGTACGGGTTCGGGGAGGGCTTCGGGTACGGCGTCGGGTATGGGTTAGGGTTAGGGTTAGGGTTAGTGTTAGGGTTAGGGCTCGGTTTAGGGTACGGGTTAGGATTAGGGTACGTGTTAGGGTTAGGGTAGGGGTTAGCGATAGGGTACTCGTTAGGGTTAGGGTAGTTATTAAACCTATCCCACTCTCTAGTTATCCCTTAGCACGTAAAGGAATATTATTTGGGGGTCCAGCCATGGAGAAGAGTTTAGACACTAGGATAAGATAAGGAACACACCCATTATAAAGAAATCACATTAGGATTCTCTTTTTAAGCTGTTCCTTAAAACACTAGTGCTTACGAAATCTATTGGACGCAGAAGCAGTCAAGGGTAGCCTAGGGTTAGGGTTAGGCTTAGGGTTAGGCTTAGGGTACGGCTTAGGGTACGGGTTCGGGGAGGGCTTCGTGTACGGCGTAGGGTATGGGTTAGGGTTAGGGTTAGGGTTAGTGTTAGGGTTAGGGCTCGGTTTAGGGTATGGGTTAGGATTAGGGTACGTGTTAGGGTTAGGGTAGGGGTTAGGGTTAGGGTACGCGTTAGGGTTAGGGTAGGTATTAAACCTATCCCACTCTCTAGATACCCCTTAGCACGTAAAGGAATATTATTTGGGGGTCCAGCCATGGAGAAGAGTTTAGACACTAGGATAAGATAAGGAACACACACATTATAAAGAAATCACATTAGGATTCTCTTTTTAAGCAGTTCCTTAAAACACTAGTGCTTAGGAAATCTATTGGAGGCAGAAGCAGTCAAGGGTAGCCTAGGGTTAGGGTTAGGCTTAGGGTTAGGCTTAGGGTACGGCTTAGGGTACGGGTTCGGGGAGGGCTTCGGGTACGGCGTAGGGTATGGGTTAGGGTTAGGGTTAGGGTTAGTGTTAGGGTTAGGGCTCGGTTTAGGGTACGGGTTAGGATTAGGGTACGTGTTAGTGTTAGGGTAGGGGTTAGGATTAGGGTACGCGTTAGGGTTAGGGTAGTGATTAAACCTATCCCACTCTCTAGATACCCCTTAGCACATAAAGGAATATTATTTGGGGGTCCAGCCATGGAGAAGAGTTTAGACACTAGAATTAGATAAGGAACACACCCATTATAAAGAAATCACATTAGGATTCTCTTTTTAAGCTGTTCCTTAAAAGACTAGTGCTTAGGAAATCTATTGGAGGCAGAAGCAGTCAAGGGTAGCCTAGGGTTAGGGTTAGGCTTAGGGTACGGCTTAGGGTACGGGTTCGGGGAGGGCTTCGGGTACGGCGTAGGGTATGGGATAGGGTTAGGGTTAGGGTTAGTGTTAGTGTTAGGGCTCGGTTTAGGGTACGGGTTAGGATTAGGGTACGTGTTAGGGTTAGGGTAGGGGTTAGCGATAGGGTACGCATTAGGGTTAGGGTAGTTATTAAACCTATCCCACTCTCTAGTTATCCCTTAGCACGTAAAGGAATATTATTTTGGGGTCCAGCCATGGAGAAGAGTTTAGACACTAAGATAATATAAGGAACACACACATTATAAAGAAATCACATTAGGATTCTCTTTTTAAGCTGTTCCTTAAAACACTAGTGCTTAGGAAATCTATTGGAGGCAGAAGCAGTCAAGGGTAGCCTAGGGTTAGGGTTAGGCTTAGGGTTAGGCTTAGGCTACGGTTTAGGGTACGGGTTTGGGGAGGGCTTCGGATACGGCGTAGGGTATGGGTTAGAGTTAGGGTTAGGGTTAGTGTTAGGGTTAGGGCTCGGTTTAGGGTACGGGTTAGGATTAGGGTACGTGTTAGGGTTAGGGTACGGGTTAGCGTTAGGGTACGCGTTAGGGTTAGGGTAGTTATTAAACCTATCCCACTCTCTAGTTACCTCTTAGCACGTAAAGGAATATTATTTGGGGGTCCAGCCATGGAGAAGAGTTTTGACACTAGGATAAGATAAGGAACACACCCATTATAAAGAAATCACATTAGGATTCTCTTTTTAAGCTGTTCCTTAAAACACTAGTGCTTAGGAAATCTATTGGAGGCAGAAGCAGTCAAGGGTAGCCTAGGGTTAGGGTTAGGCTTAGGGTTAGGCTTAGGGTACGGCTTAGGGTACGGGTTCGGGGAGGGCTTCGGGTACGGCATAGGGTATGGGTTAGGGTTAGGGTTAGGGTTAGTGTTAGGGTTAGGGCTCGGTTTAGGGTACGGGTTAGGATTAGGGTACGTGTTAGGGTTAGGGTAGGGGTTAGGGTTAGGGTACGCGTTAGGGTTAGGGTAGTGATTAAACCTATCCCACTCTCTAGATACCCCTTAGCACATAAAGGAATATTACTTGGGGGTCCAGTCATGGAGAAGAGTTTAGACACTAGGATTAGATAAGGAACACACCCATTATAAAGAAATCACATTAGGATTCTCTTTTTAAGCTGTTCCTTAAAACACTAGTGCTTAGGAAATCTATTGGATGCAGAAGCAGTCAAGGGTAGCCTAGGGTTAGGGTTAGGCTTAGGGTACGGCTTAGGGTACGGATTCGGGGAGGGCTTCGGGTACGGCGTAGGGTATGGGTTAGGGTTAGGCTTAGGGTTAGTGTTAGGGTTAGGGCTCGGTTTAGGGTACGGGTTAGGATTAGGGTACGTGTTAGGGTTAGGGTAGGGGTTAGCGATAGGGTGCGCGTTAGGGTTAGGGTAGTTATTAAACCTATCCCACTCTCTAGTTATCCCTTAGCACGTAAAGGAATATTATTTGGGGGTCCAGCCATGGAGAAGAGTTTAGACACTAGGATAAGATAAGGAACACACACATTATAAAGAAATCACATTAGGATTCTCTTTTTAAGCAGTTCCTTAAAACACTAGTGCTTAGGAAATCTATTGGAGGCAGAAGCAGTCAAGGGTAGCCTAGGGTTAGGGTTAGGCTTAGGGTTAGGCTTAGGGTACGGCTTAGGGTACGGGTTCGGGGAGGGCTTCGGGTACGGCGTCGGGTATGGGTTAGGGTTAGGGTTAGGGTTAGTGTTAGGGTTAGGGCTCGGTTTAGGGTACGGGTTAGGATTAGGGTACGTGTTAGGGTTAGGGTAGGGGTTAGGGTTAGGGTACGCGTTAGGGTTAGGGTAGTTATTAAACCTATCCCACTCTCTAGATACCCCTTAGCACATAAAGGAATATTATTTGGGGGTCCAGCCATGGAGAAGAGTTTAGACACTAGGATTAGATAAGGAACACACCCATTATAAGAAATCACATTAGGATTCTCTTTTTAAGCTGTTCCTTAAAACACTAGTGCTTAGGAAATCTATTGGAGGCAGAAGCAGTCAAGGGTAGCCTAGGGTTAGGGTTAGGCTTAGGGTACGGCTTAGGGTACGGGTTCGGGGAGGGCTTAGGGTACGGCGTAGGGTATGGGATAGGGTTAGGGTTAGGGTTAGTGTTAGGGTTAGGGCTCTGTTTAGGGTACGGGTTAGGATTACGGTACGTGTTAGGGTTAGGGTAGGGGTTAGCGATAGGGTACGCGTTAGGGTTAGGGTAGTTATTAAACCTATCCCACTCTCTAGTTATCCCTTAGCACGTAAAGGAATATCATTTGGGGGTCCAGCCATGGAGAAGAGTTTAGACACTAGGATAAGATAAGGAACACACCCATTATAAAGAGATCACATTAGGATTCTCTTTTTAAGCTGTTCCTTAAAACACTAGTGCTTAGGAAATCTATTGGAGGCAGAAGCAGTCAAGGGTAGCCTAGGGTTAGGGTTAGGCTTAGTGTACGGGTTCGGGGAGGGCTTCGGGTACGGCGTAGGGTATGGGTTAGGGTTAGGGTTAGGGTTAGTGTTAGGGTTAGGGCTCGGTTTAGGGTACGGATTAGGATTAGGGTACGTGTTAGGGTTAGGGTAGGGGTTAGCGATAGGGTACGCGTTAGGGTTAGGGTAGTTATTAAACCTATCCCACTCTCTAGTTCTCCCTTAGCACGTAAAGGAATATTATTTGGGGGTCCAGCCATGGAGAAGAGTTTAGACACTAGGATAAGATAAGGAACACACCCATTATAAAGAAATCACATTAGGATTCTCTTTTTAAGCTGTTCCTTAAAACACTAGTGCTTAGGAAATCTATTGGAGGCAGAAGCAGTCAAGGGTAGCCTAGGGTTAGGGTTAGACTTAGGGTTAGGCTTAGGGTACGGCTTAGGGTACGGGTTCGGGGAGGGCTTCGGGTACGGCGTAGGGTATGGGTTAGGGTTAGGGTTAGGGTTAGTGTTAGGGTTAGGGCTCGGTTTAGGGTACGGGTTAGGATTAGGGTACGTGTTAGGGTTAGGGTAGGGGTTAGGGTTAGGGTACGCGTTAGGTTTAGGGTAGTGATTAAACCTATCCCACTCTCTAGATACCCCTTAGAACATAAAGGAATATTATTTGGGGGTCCAGCCATGGAGAATAGTTTAGACACTAGGATTAGATAAGGAACACACCCATTATAAAGAAATCACATTAGGATTATCTTTTTAAGCTGTTCCTTAAAACACTAGTGCTTAGGAAATCTATTGGAGGCAGAAGCAGTCAAGGGTAGCCTAGGGTTAGGGTTAGGCTTAGGGTTAGGCTTAGGATACGGCTTAGGGTACGGGTTCGGGGAGGGCTTCGGGTACGGCGTAGGGTATGGGTTAGGTTTAGGGTTAGGGTTAGTGTTAGGGTTAGGGCTCGGTTTAGGGTACGGGTTAGGATTAGGGTACGTGTTAGGGTTAGGGTAGGGGTTAGGGTTAGGGTACGCGTTAGGGTTAGGGTAGTGATTAAACCTATCCCACTCTCTAGATACCCCTTAGCACATAAAGGAATATTATTTGGGGGTCCAGCCATGGAGAAGAGTT